>NC_137075.1:68499692-69099692 GCF_951640355.1 Cnephaeus nilssonii | reverse complement strand
TGCTGAGCCAGCTTGCAAATAATTATTAACCTACAATGAGGGGAAGAATTTTGTGTTCCTTTATTTTATTAACTCATTTTATAAAAACTTGGTACTTATTTGAAGGATACCTTTACTATTAACACTATGAACTTTGAGAACTTAGATAATTTAATGTCTATAGTTGGATTGAATCTAGGTTAATGTTTCAGAGAAACTGGATTTAAATGGGAAAAGGCAAGGCAGATAGGAAGAATAGGGCATGGTAGTTAATACCATGGACAACTGCATCATTACTTTGCTAGAACCTGTACTGTTTCTCTTAACAAAACTGGTTTCGTAGTTCAATAATTAGTTCCCAAGTTGGTCAGACAGACTTATTGTGAAATAGTTAATTGTGTGTTAAGTATGTCTTTTTGTTGTTCTTTTATGAAATGAGCAAAAATATTAGTTATAAATTTTTGAAATCTGCTTTCTATATTTACTGACTTGAGGATTCTTATAAAAGGAGTTGAAGATACAGGAGAAATGCACAATTTGCTTTAATCCTAAAGTACTGGAATACACCAAATAAACTGAAGCAAGCTGAAAATTAAACTTTTTCATCTGACTATTTTCATTTGACTATTTTTAAGTAGTTGTAGGCTTTAAATTTTGGCAGGTTAAAACTAAAAAAATACCTGAGACATCTATTTTGTGATCCACAAACTTTCAAATACGCTGACTTAAGAATACTTTGGAGCATGAGTATTTTGCATGTAGAAAACATTTTATTCATTTAATATGAATCATATGTTTACCATTTTTCCCTAACCACCTTCTTCTTCCTCTCTGGTACCTTATTTGAGGGAGTAAAACCAATATATGCAAAATAATCACAAAACAGTTTGTATACTTTGTGGTACCAACTGTAGGTACAATAGAGAGGCAGAAAAATATAGTCAGGGTAGGCTGGAATGATTGGTGGAAGAGATAGGACTTCATCTGTGCTTTTGGCTTGTACTTTAGATTAATGGGGGCAGATGAAGGGCATTTTAATTAGAAATTTGGAAATAACCAAGTGAAAACAAAGTAGACACCATGCAAGTCCAAGGAGCTGTGTAGTTTTGCCTAATTTGAATAAGATGTAAGGTAGAATGGAGATTTGTGGTCCCAACAACAGGCTATAGGATTGAAATGAGTCAAGCAAAATCATTGCAGATTTCAAAAAGGCAAATCATTTCATGAAAGTACTGTTTAAAGATCAGTTTACTAGTTATACTTGAGGTACATTCCTAGAGAAAAGTGGACTGCAGGTACCAGTGGTATTGCAGAGGAAAAGGCAAATCTGATGTTTTTGAAGGAAAAATGAGACAATTACGAGTTTGGGAATGAGTAAATCACTAAAGTTTTTAAAATTGAGTAGTGTATGAAGCAAAATAAAGACAGACTTATAGATAGAAAGCAGGCCGACAGCTCGTGGGGGTAGGGGGTGGGGGCAGGGAGGAGTTGGAAGGGTGGAAGGATTGAGAAAAAAAAACACCCAAAACTCATGGTTATGGACAACAGTGTGGTGATTGTGGGGATGGAGGGGGATGGGTGGAGGTGGAAGAGGCCATGGAAGGGATAAATGGTGATGGGGCAAAAAAAATTTTTTTAATTGAATAGTGTGGAATAATTGGTAAGAGCAGCTTATTTTGTGAAAGTCAACATTGAAGTCTCATTGGAACATTGAAGAGAAGAGGTTTTCTAGGTACATAGAAATACTCTAATGAGCATAGGTGAGTGCCTTTTTAATTTTTAAAAAGTTCTTTAAGAAGTTCTGTGTTAAAGGATTAGACAGTTGTACACTTCAATGTTTATTTTGGCTATTTCTAATAAAATGTAGTTTTAAACCTCAGAAATCTGTCAACCAAAGTATAGTAAGTTTTAAAATAAAGCTCATTTATGTATTTTTAGAGTAATATCTGCTTATTATAGGAAATTTATAAAATACAGAAAAGTAAAGGTTAAGTACCTATCACATCAGAGATTCTTAATATTTTAGTTATTTCTTTCATCTTTGCCTGTGACATTATTTATCTTTACACTGTTATAATTAAAAATCTATACAGTTTCATATCTGTTTCTTACTTGAATGAGTTTCTTAATGTAATATGCTATTTATTATTAATTTCAGTGAATCTGTAATCTTACATTTGGTCCATGTTTGGTAGTTAATATATATTTTTTAAATTCATCTTTGTTGTTGAAAATATTACAGATGTCTCCTTTTTTTCCCCCATTGACCCACTCCACCTGCTTCTGCCCCTCAGACTTTCACCATACTGTTACCTGTGTCTGTGGGTTATGCATGTATGCATATAGTTTCTTTGGTTAATCTTGTCTCCCCTCCCCCTCTGAAATACATCAGTCTGTTGCATGCTTCATGTCTCTGGGTCTATTTTGTTTGTCAGTTTATTTTCATGAGATTTCACATATAAGTGAGATTATGTGATACTTGTCTTTCTCTAACTGGCTTATTTCACTTAGTATAATACTCTTCAGATCCCTCCATGCTGTCTCAAAGGGTAAGAGATCCTTCTTTTTTACAACTGCATAATATTCCATTGTGTAGAAAACACTTTTTTTTTTTCACTTAAATGTAAGTCGTGAAACCATAAAAATCCTGGAAGAAAGCGTAGACAGCAAAATATCAGACATCTTACATAGCAGAATTTTCACAGATACATCGCCTAGGGCAGTGATCGTCAAACTCATTAGTCAACAGAGCCAAATAGCAACAATAGCAACAGCACAACAATTGAAATTTCTTTTGAGAGCCAAATTTTTTAAACTTAAGCTTCTTCTAATGCCACTTCTTCAAAATAGACTCGCCCAGGCCGTGGTATTTTGTGGAAGAGCCACACTCAAGGGGCCAAAGAGCCGCATGTGACTTGCGAGCCGCAGTTTGCAGTTTGCCGACCACGGGCTTAGGGCAAGAGAAACAAAGGAAAAAATAAACAAATGGTACTACATGAAACTAAAAAGCTTCTGAATAGCAAAGGAAACCAGCATCAAAATGAAAAGGGAACCCATTATATGGGAGAAATATTTGCCAATGATACATCTGATAAGGGGATAATTTCCCAAATATATAAAGTATTCATGTAACTCAACAAAAGACAGACAATCCAATTAAAAAATGAGCAAAATACCTGAATAGACATTTCTCCAAAGAGGATATATAAATGGCTGAAACATGAAAAAATGCTCATCACTAATTATCAGAGAGATGCAATCAAAACGACAATGAGAGTACCACCTTATACCTGCCAGAATGGCTATCATTAATAAGTCAACAAACAAGAAGTGCTAGTGAGGGTGTGGAGAAAAAGGAAACCTTGTACATTGTTGGTGGGAATGTCGACTGGTACAACCACTATGGAAAACAGTGTGGAGTTTCCTTAAAAAATGAAAATTGGAACTGCCATTTGACCCAGTGATCCCACGTCTAGGAATATATCCTGAGAAGCCTGAAACACAAATCAGAAAGAATATGTGCACCCCTGTGTTCATAGCAACATTATTTACAATAGCTTAAGATCTGGAAACAGTAAAAAGTGTCCATTAGTAGATGAATGGATAAAAAAAACCCTGGTAGTTAATATTTTAAATGTTAATGAGGACCTGACCTAAGCTGCGACATTGCAAAGGGGAAAAGTGGAACACATCTTCATTGATGGGATTCGGTCACTAATGCAATTATAAGGATGAGGGAAAGAATGAATAGTCATATAGGACCCATTAGCATTGGACCTGACTGTATAGGAGGAACTTAAAAAATAAATGGTTGAATAGGTGAATTAAGCTAGAAACTTCATGTCTGGAGTCTTAAGACAGTTTGGTAGCTAACAGCATGAATAATAGCTTATAACATTCTATATACCATTAATACAGATTGTTGTTCTTTACACTTACCTTTCCCATGTATATATATATATATATACTAGTGGCCCAGTGCACGAAATTCGTGCACGGAGGGGGCGGGGGTTGTGTCCTACTCCTGGTTTACAGGGATCGGGCCTAAACCGGCTATCGGACATCCCTCTCACAATCCAGGACTGCTGGCTCCAGCCGCTCACCTGCCTGCCTGCCTGCCTGCCTGCTTGATTGCCCCTAACCACTCTGCCTGCCGGCCTGCTCACCCCTAACTGCCCCCTGCCGCTCACCCCCAAATGCCCCCCCCCCGCCAGCCAGATCACCCCCTACTGCCCCCCCTGCCAGCCTGCTCACCCCCAACTGCCGCCCCTGCTGGCCTGCTCGCCCTCACCTTCCCTCCCCACTGGCCTGCTCACTCCAAACTGCCCCCCCCACCCGCTGTCCTGATCACCTCCAACTGACCCCCCCACCCGCTGTCCTGATCACCTCCAACTGACCCCCACTGACGGCTTGCTCACCCCCAACTGGCCCCCCTGCTGATCTGCTTACCCCCAACGGCTCCTGCCGTCCCGTCCTGGCCTGGTCACCCCGCCCCCAGCAACCCAAGGTCCCAGCCCCTCCTTTTTTTCTTTTTCTTTTTCTTTTTTTTTTTTTCAGCGCCTCCTTGAGTGGAGGCCAGGGCCGATTAGAAGGAAGTATCTAGGATTTATTTATCTTCTATAATTGAAACTTTGTAGCCTCAAGCGGAGGCCAGGTCCGGCCAGGGCGGTCGGGAAGCTTGGCTTCCTCCATTGCCGGGGCAACCCAAACCTCCTGCTTGCTCCAGCTCCGTGGCCGGCTGCCATCTTGGTTTGGTTAATTTGCATACTCGCTCCTGATTGGCTGGTGGGCGTGGCTTGTGGGTGTAGTGAAGTGATGGTTAATTTGCATGTTTCTCTTTTATTAGTGTAGATTACAAAAAATCACTGATAGTCATAACACTTTTCTGCCTGAATGTAAATATGAAGAATTAATAATACCAAGTTAAAATCTTGTTTTAAAATTCTTATTTGCAAAATATCATTGAGAAAATATTTTAAGAAATAAATTTCTACTGATCTTCTCAGAAGCAGTCTCACAGTTTTTGTAAGTTTAATGACAAACTTTAAAATAATTTTTCAGACCTTGAGAGCATTATACTAAGTGAAATAAGCCAGAGAAAGAAAAGTACCATATGATTTCACTTATGTGGAATCTAATGAATAAAGTGAACTATCAAGCAAAATAGAGACAGACCCATAGACAGAGAGCAGGCTGGGCAGTGGGATGAGGGTGGAGGTGGAGGTGGGGACAAGGGATTGAGGAAAAAACTCACAAACGGACAATAGTATGAGTATTGCGGGTGATGGGGGGGTTGTGGGGAGGGTAGAGGGGCAATAAATGGTAATGGGGTGGTGAACACACAATAACAGTGTACAGATGATGTGTTATGGAATTGTGCACCTGAAACCTGTGTAATTTTGTTAACTAGTGGCACCCAATAAATTCAATTAAAAAATTTTTTTCCAATCAAGATTTTGAAACTAGCCCTGCAGTGTGGCTCAGTTGTTAGAGCCTCTGCCCATGCACACAAAAGGGTGGTCAAGGTTCTATTCCCAGTCAAGGGCACATACCTGAGTTGTCGGTTTGGTCCAGCCGACTGGTTGGGGCATGTAGGAGGCAACCAGTTGATGTGACTCTCAATGTTTCTCTCTCTCTCTCTCTCTCTCTCTCTCTCTCTCTCTCTCTCTCTTTCTCTCTTTCTACTCTCTCTAAAAAAAAAAATCAATGTAAAAAATATATATCCTTTGGTGAAGATTAACACAAAAAATGATTTTGAAATTTAAAAAATATAAGTTAATTATATACTTTTTCAAATTAAAGAATGTTACTTTTTAAAAGATTTGCATTTATTGCAGAACTTATACATGCTTGAGAGCTTTAACTTAACAAGATTAATTTATATGTGAGCAATAAGATTTAATGTTTTTTAGAAAAAACTACTTTGAGGGAATGTCTTAAGTGGCAGGAAAGGATTAATAACCAATTATTAACGAAACAGAAAAGCCTAGCTGTCTTTTCCAGAAGGAAAGAAATTTGAGACAATAGATGGAAGTTTCATGAAATCATCTAGAAAAGATTTGAAATTTACTATATTTTCAAGATTTATACTGGAGAGAGTTCAAGGAATTTGAGTGAATTGAAAGGAGAAAGTACTTTGGTAAGAGGGTAAGGATGTGATACAGACATTTATTTTCATAAGCTTTACATTTTGATTGCTGTTACTAATGTAATAAGCATAAAAAATGTATGGAAGGAAATAGTTTTGTAGTGAGTTAAAGAGAGTAGTAATTCCAGCCAATTGTTATTTAGACTCCCCGGAACACCTATCTCAATGATTAACTTCATTTTATTGTAGTTAGCAGAAGTATGAAAGCAAGTTGTATAATATCCTAAAGGGTTTTAGGATCTAGCAAGTTCTACATTTAGCTGTGAAATTTGACCTTTAACCTTTTGGCCAGCATATCAGTCAGATACTTATTGTATGTGCCAAAGGAAGGAATCCTGTTAACAGGAAGTCTTTAGTTAGAATACTAAAGGCAGATTGAATTCCTTTGTTTTGCACTTAAATAATTTAGTTTTATACAGTTTTAAGTAACAAACTTTAACATTTATTTTTAAAGACAACAAAAGACATCAAGTTATAAGAATCAAAATGGAAAGTGTCAGGCTTTACAAAAAAAACCCTCTGGACTTTCTGTGTATTCCAGGATATGCATAAATATTTAGTGAACCAGAGTCATCTTTGAGGAGGGGTTAATAATCTTTAGAAACACAACTTTATTTGTAATTATTTTGCAGAGGAAGCAGTTGGCTTCCTTCAATTCTTAGATCTCTTTATCAACATCTTGATTATAACATGGGCTATAATGTTTAGTATTTATTAACCTGGAGCTTATAG
Source organism: Cnephaeus nilssonii (assembly GCF_951640355.1). Classification (NCBI taxonomy): domain Eukaryota; kingdom Metazoa; phylum Chordata; class Mammalia; order Chiroptera; family Vespertilionidae; genus Cnephaeus; species Cnephaeus nilssonii. Next base: position 69,092,833 of record NC_137075.1, on the reverse strand, counting down.
ACCTCCATTAGAGTTCCGGATTCCATTTTGTTCTCTGTAGCTGCTATAAAATTAGGAAACTAGAATTTTTGAGATTTTTCTGTAAGGACACATCTCATATATATTTGCCTGGTTATATGAGATTAAGTTCTTGGAGACATATCTAGTGAAAGCTTGGTAAAGAGACAAAATAATTCTTTTTTCTGTAACTTTGGAAATTCATGTACAGGGTAGGCAAAAGTAGGTTTACAGTTGTGAGTACATGAAACACAAATCTATTGTAATAATCATAACCTATCTTTTTCCATACCTATTTGCCCACCCCTGTATTTAGCTTATGAATGCTTTATTTTATATAAACGGAAGGTGTGCAATTAGTTCCTGCAAGTAGAAGTTATTTTGAGGATTATGAATGCCACTCATTCTTCTGGGGCCAATTGAAATTATGAAAAACTTTTTTTTTTTAATTTTTTGGTTGATTGGTTTGAGAACGAGTGAGGGAGGGGGGAGGGGAGGCAGTAAAAAACTATTTTTTCCCTCATAGCTCAGAAACAAGACTCTCATTTTCCATTGACTGAATTCAAATTGATGGTTTGCCTTTTTTTTATTAATAGTAGTCATATTTTTCTTTGAAGAATTACAAATGATCTTTTGTTGCTAATATTACATGGTTAGTAATATTGTCATTTGACCTTATACCATCTGTGTGGCCTTCGGTAAAATAACTTACTTGAAACTTGGTTTCCTCAAACTCTGTAAATTGGTAGTGATTCTATCTACTACCTCAGAGCTGTTTTGAGTTTGAAATAGTACAGATGGAAATGACCAGGGACAGAACAGACACTCATAATTGTTAGCGTTCATGCCCTTTTTCCAGATTTGGCATGTTTGTTACTAAAGTTTCAACTTTCTGGCTGAACTTAGAGTGGAGATCTGATGTGTTAAAGCTTGCTATAGCCTTTTTCTTTTTTTAGTCTCCTAGACACATTTATTATTAGTAATGCTTTATGTTTTAGATCAGTGGTTTCCAATCTTTTTGTATTGTACATTTATCTCTCAATAGGTTTGTTTCTTTTTTTCCCCACACAAAGTTTTGGTAATTTATTTCCCTTCTAGCCCGGGGCTCAGCACATAGATGGTTTCTCTTCACCCTTTGGGTTGACACTTTTCTCCAGGTTGCTGCTAATGATATGATAAAGCTCAGCATAGAAGGCCGTTAGGTCCAGGACCATGGCCCTGAGCTCCCCATAGGCTGCCTCATCTTGCTCGTGCACCAGGGCCTGGTAATCCATTACATGAGTCCCCTTAGAGGCCTTGGCCACAGCATCCCCACGTTCTGAGAAGTACTTGGAAATGGTTGTCTGGAAGGCTTCTACTTTGGTTTTGACTGCATTCACCCTCTTCAGCACCTTCTTCTGGATTGCTACCCCAAAGTCATTTCCATCCTCAATCTTGGGGATCAGGTGCTGGATGAATGTGATCACCAGAATACATTTTTCTTTGAAAGTCCAGATTTCTGGCTTAACCAGGGCAAGCAAGGCCAGGAGCTTCTCATTCCCAGAGAGAAAGCCACACTTAGGGACTTCTTTCTTCTCCTGCTTATATGTTTCCATCTCATCATCTTTGGGTCAGGGATCTGGAATAGGGATGTCCAGTGAGGCTCAGAGAGAGGTCAGGCCAGCCACGTTGAGGAAGTCTTCTTGCAAGAGCTGATTCAGGTGTATGAACTTCTATGGCAAGAATCTGTAGAGGAATTCCTCAGCCTCCTAGGAAAGATTTTACCTGAATGCATCTACCTGTTTGCAGGCTTCCTCACTCAGGCGCACCCCACAAGGCTTGGTCATGCTGCTCCAGTTGCTAGATCTCAGGTCTCTCTCTCTCTCTCAATAGGTTTTATGAAATTATCCCAAATAATAGTTTGAAAAAATTTAGTGTACATGGCACTTTCAGAATGTACAGGTGGAGTGTGTCATGAAACCAAAAAATCTTTTTGTGGATATCTCTCCTAACATGACATTTAAAAAGCTGATGAACCTATATGGAACTTTGTGGACTTCGTGGCTCCTTATCAAATTGGAAAGGTTTAGTTCCTGGAAATTGGATTTTTACAGAGAGGTCTTTGTGTTTCCTCTAACTATGAATTTCAAGTTTGTCATGTTTTAAATCTAGTGTTTGGTACATAATGTTTAAATGCAAAAGTATATTTCTGGATTTAGGCAAGTTCAGTATATAGAACTTCGGATTTTCTAAGGAGAGGAATAAAATTGTCACAAACTTTAATACTCTGTAAGCCTGTACAGTTTTTAATTACTATAATAGTTTTTGTTCTTAATAATGTTGTATTTATAAATTTGTACATTTCCAGCTGGACCTCTGTCAGGCCAGTTCTTATAAATAACTCTGAGTACATTGAATTGAGTATGTGTTTATGTATATGTAAGACGTGGCAAAAGTAGGTTTATAATTATGAGTATACAAAATAGTTTATTCTTTTGTTAGTATTTATTAATTATTGTATTATTTTCCATATTAACCACTATCAACCTACTCTTGCCCCACCTCGTGTGTGTGTGTGTGTGTGTGTGTGTGTGTGTGTGTGTGTGTGTATTTTTTTATTTCAAAACTAGAGGCCCGGTGCATAGGAATCGTGCACTGGTGAGGGGCGTGGCCGCTGTGGACCCGCCCTCTGAGAGGCTGCTCCCTGGTCCAGCATCTTCAGTGGAGTCAGAGCACTCACCTTCCAGGGGACCTGGACAATAGGGCTGGGCTCAGGGACAATAGCACTGAGAGGCGGCGGAGTAGGCCTCAGTCCCGCAGCAGCCACGAACCTGCCCCCCAGCCTCCAGGATCAGCTCTGCAAGCCAGCGGTGGCAGCAGCACTGCCTGTCGGCTTGGGGTTCGCAGCGGGAGCAGCTGCTCATCCCGGTCAGCTGAGCAGCGCTCCCACTGTGGTAGCGCACTGACCACCAGCGGGCAGCTCCTGCGTTGAGCACCTGCCCCTGGGGTCAGTGTGCGTCATAGTGGCTGGTTGACCAGTGGTTTTGGTGGTTCCGCCTTTCGGTCACTGGGCTTTTATTATATGGGATTGCTATCCTTGGTTGTGTCTAGAAATACATATTTAATGATGGAAGTATAAGAAAGTATAGAGCCATTACATGCTTATACAATGTGATTTCAAAGTTATTACTTATGTGCGTATGTTTAGTTTGTTGACATCTCTTTTCTGTTTCAATATTTTCTCTTCAAGTATTGAAATTGCATTAGCTACGCTTATTAAATAAACCTTCAGTTGCAGATTGACAGAAGCCAAGGTCAGTTTCATCAAAAAACTTTGTTCTGTTCTACAATCACCATCTGCTTTAAGAATGTAGCCTTTTCTTCCCAAATGGTACTGAGAGTGATTTTTTTTTCTTGCGTTTTCCTTTTTGCCAGAATACTTTATAGGTGGTGTTGTATACATTCTGTTGCATCAGTTCCAGAAACACATAATGACTGATTTCTCTTTGATGTTAAAATTGATCATGGGATTAGATGTCAGCCCCATTCATCCATTATAAAGATATCCTTCAGCCTTTTACCTAATGATAATTAGGCAGCTATTAATGATCATTCGCTAGATCCAATATTTCATTAGGTGTTACAAATTGGTGATACTCCAATTCTATCATTTCTTCTCTATCAGTTGGAATTCTATAGTGAAGAACTTTTCCGTGTCAATTACTTGGCTGCTGTTCATACAAGACAGGATAAATGCTAGATCTTTCCTTTTATTGACTGGTTTTTTCAGAATAGTGAATTGGTACCCTGGCCACTTCCAAAGGTAACCAGTGAGTTTGTATTTTAGTATCTTTATGAATTCAGGGATTTTTTTTTTTTTTTTTTTTTTTTTTTTAGTTGAGAAGGCTTTGCCTAACAAAAGGTTTCAAAAATGTATCCTACTTTTTCTATAAAACTTTATAGTTGTATGTTTTACATCAGATATATGATCCATCTTGAGTTCATTTTTATATTAGGTGGTATAGGTTGTGATTAATTTTTTTGCATATGGATGTCCAGTTGTTGCAACATCATTTGTTGATAAAGCTATTCTTCCTCAATTTTTCACCTTTGTCAAAAATTAATTGACCATGTATATGTAGATGTTTTTCTGGATTCTCTGTTTCATTGATCTGGTTGTCTTTTTGATAATACCACACTGTTTTGATTACTATATCTTTACTAGAGGCCCAGTGCACGAAATTCGTGCAGGGGAGGGGGTCCCTCAGCCCAGCCTGCACCCTCTCGCAATCCAGGACCGCTGGCTCTTAACTGCTCATCTGCCTGCCTGATCACCCCTAACCACTCTGCCTGCCTGCCTGATGCCCCTAACCGCTTGCCTGCCTGCCTAATCACCCCTAACTGCTCACCTGCCTGCCTGGTCACCCCTAACCACTCTGCCTGCCTGCCTCATCGCCTCTAACCACTCACCTACCTGCCTGATCACCCCTATCCTTCTGCCTGCCTCATCTCATCGCCCCTACCCACTTGCCTGCCTGCCTGATTGCCCCTAACTGCTCGCCTGCCTGCCTGATCGCCCCTAACCACCTCTGCCTTGGCCCCTGCCACCACGGCTTCATCTGGAAGGACATCTGGAATGACATCCGGAAGGTCGTTCGGCTGTCCAGTCTAATTAGCATATTATGCTTTTATTATTATAGATAGTAAATCTTAAAATCAGATACCATGAGTCCTCCATCTTTATTCTTCCTTTTAAAAATTGTTTTGGTTTCTCCAGTTTTTTTGCCTTTTTATGTACATTTTAGAGCAGTGATGGTGAACCTATGACACGTGTGTCAGCACTGACACACGTAGCCATTTCTGATGACACGTGGCCGCATGCTGAAAATGAAACATTTGCGACTAGAGTCTTGGAGTTAGTTTTTTCCTCAAAGTGACACACTACCCGAGTTATGCTCAGTTTTTTGGCGAAGTTTGACACACCAAGCTCAAAAGGCTGCCCATCACTGTTTTAGAGTCTGCTTGTCTATATTTGTCTAAATCTACAAAAACTCCTGCTAGAATTTGATTGTAATTACCTTAAACCTAACGATCATTTCAAGAAAAATTGACACCTTAACTATTTTGAGTCTTCCAATCCATTAATGTGGTAGTAACGCTTTCACTTTTTCATCAGTGTTTGTAGTTTTCAGCATACAGATCCTGTACGTGTTTTGCTTGGTTAATATGTAAATGTTTGATTTTTTAGAGCTATTATAAATGGTGTAAGTATTTAAATGTTTCCAATTATTGTTAGTATATAGATACTTATTGATTTTTGTAGGTTGACCTTATATCCTGCTACATTGATAAACTTACTTAGTAGTTCTGGGGCACAGCCAGATTATTGTTTAAAAATTATAAACTGGGAATAGTTTTAAAAGTTCATTTTACTGTTTTAGATGAAATGTCAAATCTAAAATCTTGAATGAGGTGAAATTTTCTTTTCTTCACTTTTCCTTTAGCAGTATACCTACTTAAGTAGCTTTGTTAGGAGTTTAAAGTTTGTATGGCCTGGTGATGGAAGCATCAACTAAAAATACCCAATTTCAAAGAAGACTACTTCTCCCTGGTTTTGTAATTAAATAATAGTAATACTGGCTAGTTTTATGAAGAATTTTATTTATAATGATAACATCATGCATTTTAACAGAATTTTACCTACATTCATCAAATAGCATCTTTTAGCTTTGAATAATTGTCCTATTTCTTCTCTTTTTCTCTTTCTTCTCAGGTATTGGGAGAGTTGCTGCTACATCTTTAGGAAATTTAACTAACCATAGTTCTGAAGATTTACCCCTTCCTCCTGGTTGGTCTGTGGACTGGACAATGAGAGGGAGAAAATATTATATAGATCACAACACAAATACAACTCATTGGAGCCATCCTCTTGAGCGAGAAGGACTTCCTCCAGGATGGGAGCGAGTTGAGTCATCAGAATTTGGAACCTATTATGTGGATCACACAAATAAGAAGGCTCAGTATAGGCATCCCTGTGCTCCTAGGTATTGACTTTATTTTCAACTTTTTGTTTTGAGATTGTCTAATGTTGGATATTGAGATCATATTTTCATCAAAGAGAACGGTATCCTGAAGTTTGATGTTTGAAAGCTTTTGTTTTCAAAGTTTACTAGAGGCCCAGTGCACGAATTTGTGCACGGGTGGGGTCCTGCTGGCCCACCCTGATTGGGACTGATCGGGCTGGGTCGGCTAGGGGGAGAGGACGCAGGAGGTTGGCAGGCCAGCCCCGCCCCCTTATCGAACTCCCAGTTGAACTCCCAGTCGAGGGGACAATTTGCATATTAGCCTTTTATTATATAGGACCAGAGGCCCGGTGCACAAATTCGTGCACAGGTGGAGTCCCTCTGGGTGGCCTGCAGGGATTGGGCCGAAACCTGCAGTCCAATGCCACCTGCAGCTCCTACCTGCCGCTCCCGCTCATCCTGGCCCCACTGTGCCTGCCTTGGGCTCGTGCCCAATCCAGTCCCGATCCTGAGAGGCTTGCGCTGCTGCAGCAGTGCTCACCAGCCATGAGCCCTGTGTCTGGAGCCCTCTCAAAGGGAGTGGCCTGCGGGATCAGGCTGAAATTGGCTTTCTGACATCCCCCAAGGGGTCCCAGATTGCGAGAGGGCGCAGGCCAGGCTGAGGGACCCCACTGGTGCATGATCGGGCTGGGGAGGGACTGAAGAAGGAATCCAGGGCATGTCTGACCCATCTCCCTCAGTCCCGATCAGCCATTGGCCAGACCCCAGCAGCAAGCTAACCTACCGGTTGGAGCAATCTGCCCACTGGTGGTCGGTGCACGTCATAGTGACTGGTTGACCAGTTGACTGTCTGCCCCCTGGTGGTCAGTGCACGTCATAGCGAGTGGTTGAGCAGCCTTAGCATATCATTAGCATATTATGCTTTGATTGGTTGTTCGGTTCTGCTGATCGGTCTATTTGCATATTACCCTTTTATTATATAGGATGATACCTTTCTCTGTACATTTTTTTTAAGTAATGAATGACTTTATAATTTAAAAAAGCTTTTCTCATTAAAGAACGTCAAAACAGGATCAGTATTCTTATGATCAGATTCTGCTTTAATATATTAGAATGTTTTTGCTGTAGATACCCAGAAATTGAAGTAAATAAAACATCTGTCTCTTAACATTTAAATTCCTATAAATAATACAGAACTACCTCCTAATGTTTCAAAGTATACTTTTGGATTGTAACATCTTGCTGTTTTTATTCGATTTCAGACATGTTATGTTGTGTTTTTTACTCTTACCTGGCAGGAAAGTGAAAATTGGAAGTGCATAAAACATTGTCTATCTTGCTTATTACCAGATTTCTAGCCCTCTTACTACTGTAGCCACATATGGTGTTGTCACATATGGCTATTGAGCATTGAAATGTGATTAATCCAAATTGAGATATGCTTTAAATATAAAATACAAACTGGATTTCAAAGTACATAAAAAAAAACTAGTATTAGTTTAGTAGTGAATTTACAAATATTCCTGATTAACTACATTAAAAAAAAAATGACCTTAGAAGAAGGGAGGGAGAGAGAAACATTGATCGGTGGGAGAATCGAACCCACAACCTGGATATGTGCCCTGACTGGGAATCGAACCCACCACCTTTTGGTGTCTAGGATGACACTCCAACCTACTGAGCCACACTGGCCAGGGCCCGATTAACTACATTTGAACGTTCAAGAACTGAACCATAACATTCAAAATATGTAGAATATCATTAGCATGTTAATAGATGTTGTTTAATAGTTAGCGTAATACAGATCTTCAGTTATAGCAAACATTTGCATTTTTTAGAATCATTCAATTCCTAAAAATACATTTTAATATCACCTAGAAAACTAAGCTTTATCATTGTATTGTATTAATCATTTTGCATACATATTTAGATTTATTAATTCATATTTGAACAGCAGTTTTTCCACTTAGTAGCACTCTGTCATTGTTTATTGAACAACTGAAGTTGTCATCTCTTCAGAAGAACCAAACCAAATGCTCTGCCTGTGTTGGGCTCTGGCCCCCTTTGCCTACTCTCTGTACCATCTCAAACAAGCTTATGCCTCCCTGGCCTCCATTTTCAGGCCTATCACATAGGAGTATTTCAGAGCCACCCACCCTAGGGCAGGGATGAGTCCCACTTATTCCTACTTTGCCCCAGGACCCAACTCAGAGATGGGCACAAAGTGGAATGTAGCAGCTATTTGTTGAATAAGTGATGGGAAAAAAATATGGTTACATTTTTACCAGGTAACATAGGACTTTGTGATCAGATAACTAGATTTGCGAGTATATTGAACTTTCTGTTCATAATTAAACTTACATTATTACAGAATTTTTATAGTTTACAAAGCATTTTCATAATTAATATGCTTTTCTCAGCAACTCTGTAGACATTAAACGGGAGAGAATAAACACCTTCATTAAGCTTACAAAGGTAGGTAGTATTAATAGCTATTTGATTGTCTATATTATGCTAATCCTTATACAGAACTCTTATATTAGGTCACTTAATCCTGAAAACAGTCATCTTTGATATGGATTTATTTCATTTTATAAATAAGGAGGCTGAAGCTAAGAGAAGTAAAGCAGTTTTGCTTTCATTCATACAATTTCTAAATGGCCAAACCCCCTAGACATAGCTGACGTCAAAGCCTTAGTTTTTCTCCATCTTCCAGTTGTTGCACCGAGTTATGAAAGAAGAATTGAAGATAAGATTCAGTGCCATTTGCACATTGATTTTTTACATTGTTAAACACAATCTAAATCTAACACTTATTTTAACCCCAGTTTAGTATTGCAATGACCTTTTCTGATATACATGTAAATCTTTTTTTAAATATGCTTTTATTGATTTTAGAAAGAGAGGAAGGGAGAGAGATAAAGAGATAGGAACACTGATCTGCCTCCTGCTGGGGATAGCCCACAGTCCGGGCATGTGCCCTGACTGGGAATTGAACTGGTGACCTCTTGGCTCATGGGTTGACCCTCAAACACTGAGGCACAGTGGCCAGGCTACACTTAAATCCTAATTTTGGGAGGCAGGCCCTTCCAGTTTTGTCTCCAAGACTGGAATAGATCATTTTGACCTCCCAGAACTCACTCTTTGGTTCAATGCTCTTCTTAGCATTTTTCTTTGTAACAGTCTTCTTCCTGTGTTGCTATTCTTTCCCTGCCCCCAACATATAGAGGCCATTAGAATTAATAAAAGCATAGTGGTTGTTTCTTGTATGTGTGTGTGTTTTAATTCTGATTTAAAATAGGTTCTATCTAACTCCCATATACTCTCTTAAGGTGGCAAAAATAGAAAGGAAACATTACAGTTAATGTGAATATTTCAAGCATTCCTACTGTACTACATATTCCAAGCCTTTTCAGCCTAAATGATGAAGAAAGTCCATTATCATTTTGAGAGAAACTATCAACCTTTCCAACATAAATTTACAGCTAATTACTAGTAATTACTGGAATTTATGATTCTAGTTTTAAGCCTCTGTATAAAGGTTACAACTAGACTCTTAATTTTTATAGCCTTTGAAGTCAACCTTGAAAAGACTGAATACAAGCCGGAAGAAATTTCTTAAAAATATGTAAAGATTTAGCTGAGTTTCTATCCATTGTCAGTGACCTACTAGTTGCTAAGAGAAGGTGGATTTTCCCCTATAGTATGATAAAAAATAATTGTCTACAGAGTTGCTGAGAAAAGCACATTAATTATGAAAATGCTTTGTAAACTTTATGGTTTTTTAGGTGGTAGAAGGAACTGAGTTTGGGCAGGAAGCTCATTAAAATAGTCTTAAAGCCTGTTTGGTGTGGCTCAGTGGTTGAGCATCGGCTCATGAATCAGGAGGTCATGGTTGCAGGCTCGATCCCCAGTAGGAGGGAGTATGCAGGAGGCATCCAATTCGCTCTCATCATTGATGTTTCTATCTCTCTCTCCCTCTCCCTTCCTCTCTCTGAAATCAATAAAAACATTAAAAAAACAACGCTTAAATATTAGTTGTTTTTATAATTGTTTAAATTTAGGGCCTTTATCTTAATGAATGTCAATTCTTTCTTCTTAGTGTACCTCGGTATGATCAACCTCCTCCTGTCACATACCAGGCACAGCAAACTGAAAGAAATCAGTCCCTTCTGGTACCTGCAAATCCATATCATACCGCAGAAATTCCTGACTGGCTTCAGGTTTATGCTCGAGCCCCTGTGAAGTAAGTGAATTTACAGCACAAATCTTTGTTGAGGGATGAGTGGAAGACCATAGATGTGCTAGTTTTTCAAGATGGCTATGAGTTTGCCAAGCTCATTAATGATATCTTTTGGGTGCCATTCTAGGCACTGTTCTTGCAATGTAATCATGAATGAATGAATGAAATCTTGGCCTCAAAGAACTTTTCTGGGAAAACAGAAGTAGATACCAACATTATTAAGATTAGTAACAGTGTTATATACAAAGTGTTTGGAAGTAAATAGTTATTGATTATCCAGTTCTTGCTATGTACTTTACTGTGCCAAACTTTTAGACATGTTATCTCATAAAATCTTCCCTAAACCCATTTCACAAATGAAAAAAAACGGAGGTTTTATCGCTGCTCAGATCACACAACTATTAAGTGGTAGATTTCGAACCTTTATCTCTTAACTTCAAAGATTATTAACTTTTGTCATTGGTACTTTCTTATTTAACAACTAGAGGCCCAGTGCACAGATTTATGCACAGGTGGGGTCCCTCGACCTGGCCTGCGGGGATCGGGCCCAAACCGGCTCTCCGACATCCCCCGACCCCGGAATAGGGTTCCCTTCTCTCTGGTTCTGGGTGTGTCACCCGAGAACCGCCGCTGCCAAGTCACCGCAGCTTGGCAGCTCCTGTGTTGAATGTCTGCCCCCTGGTGGTCAGTGCATGTCATAGCTACCATTCGGAGCGTCTGCCCCCTGGTGGTCATTGCACATCACAGCTACCGGTCGAACAGTCAGACAGTTGCTAGGCTTTTATATATATAGAATAGATTGCATTTGCTTAGCAGCTATTAAATTCCTGGAACTTTGGCAGGCATTTTACACATAATAATTATTTCATGTACTTTTAACCCTTTGCACTCGCTTGCTTTTTTCTCGATTCCTTTATTCTAATGCTAACTGTGTCGAGTCACACTCGACATCTGAGTGCAAAAGGTTAACAACTATATAAGGTAACATTCAGTTACTAGTTTTTGTAGTCTTACTCTTATTTCCCTTTTATCAGCAAAAGTTATCAGCATAAAATAGCCCAAAGAAGAGTTTTAAAGAGTTTAAGATGATTAGACAATGAATTTGGAATAAAAAAATTAAATCTTTGATATTCAAATAAAAGGAATATAAAACCTTTTATATATATGCTTTTTTAAATAGTAATTCTTTCTTCTATTGAAATAAAATTTTCAAGGGGTCTAAATTTTTACCATCCTGCTATATATTTATTAGCCCATTGTGTGTGTGTGTGTGTGTGTGAATATGCCTTTAATGATTTTTTCTTGCTTAGAGCCATTTGTTCTTATTAGCTTCTTTTTAGGCTTTTAATTTGAACAGTTGGTACATTACCTAAAGTATATACCTTATAATTATTTGACTACTAGAGGCCCAGTGCACGAATTCATGCACGGGTGAGGTCTGGCCGGCCTGCTCCAATCGAGGCCCAATCAGGGCTGGGCAGGCTAGGGGCAGGGGCCGAGGGTGATTGGCTGGTGGGCCCTACCCCTGATTGGGGTGGGAGGCTGATTGGGGCGGGGCCAGCCATGGAGAGGGGCTGTGGGCGATGGGCTGGCTGGCCCGCCCCAAATGGGTGGGGGGGGCTGATCGGGGGTCAGCGGCTGGTGGAGGGGCCATGGGTGGTTGGCCGGCTGGCCAGCCCTGCCCCTGATCGGAGTGGGGAGGCCGATCGGGGGTGGAGCTGATTGGGGGTATGGGCTGCGGGCCAATCGGGGTGGTGGGGGCCCATCATTGGCGGGGCTGGCTGGGGAGAGGGGCCGCAGGTGGTTGGCCGGCCTGCCCTGCCCCTGATCAGGGTGAGGGGGCTGATCAGGGGTGGGGCCGGGCGGGGGGAAGGGCTGTAGGAGGTTGGCCAGCAAGCCCCGCCCCCTATTGGGGTGGAGGGGTGCAATCAGGGGTGGGGCCTGCCAGGGGGAGGGACTGCAGGGCAATCGGGGTGGTGGGGGCCCATCGGGGGTGGGGCCAGCCAAGGGAGGGGCTGTGAATTGGGGTGGGGTGGGCTGAGGGGAAGGGCAGCGGGGGTGTTGGCCGGCTGCCCTACCCTCGATCAGGGTGGGAGAGGCCTGATCAGGGGTGGGCCGGCCAGGGGGAGGGGCCTTGGGAGGTTGGCCACCTGCCCCCTCCACTCCCACCCCCCCCCCCCTGATTGGGCCAGTTTGCTGGCCACAGTGGGCATCATAGCGACCGGTCATTCTGGTCATTATGGTGTTCCGGTCACTGGCTTTTTATATATATAGAATAGAGGCCCGGTGCACAAAATTCGTGCACCAATGGTTCCCTCAGCTCATCCTGCACCTTCTCTAATTGGGGATCCCTTGGGGGATGTCCGACTGCCGGCAGTTGGATATCCCTCTCGCAATCTGGGACCGCTGGCTCCTAATCGCTCATCTGCCTGCCTGCCTGCCTGATTGCCCCTAATCACCTCTGCTTGACTGCCTGATCACCTCTAACTGCTCTCCTCTGCCAGCCTGATCGCCCCTAACTGCCCTCCCCTGCCAGTCTGATCTCCACCAACTGCTCTTCCCTGCCAACCTGGTCGCCCCCAACTGCCCTCCCCTACCAGCCAGTTCGCCCCCAACAGCCCTCCCCTGCTGGCCTGGTCGCCCCCAACAGCCCTCCCCTGCCGGCCTGGTCGCCCCCAACTGCCCTCCCCTGAAGGCCTGATCTCGCCCCCAATGGCCCTCTCCTGCAGGCCTGATCTCGCCCCCAACTGCCCTCCCCTGCTGGCCTGATTGACCCTAAGCTCTTCTGCCTTGGCCACCACCACCATGGCTTTGTCCAGAAGGAAGTCGGATGTCCAGAAGATGGCCGGTCAACCCGGTCTAATTAGCATATTACCCTTTTATTAGTATAGATAGATTATATAGGATAGGATTGCTTAAATGGGGAGGGGAGGAGCCTTTTTCAGCAGGAGGAGATGCTCTTGGCAGACAAAAATACATAATCCCTGTATTTGATAGCCAGCCATATGTACTATACTGCCAAACCGCTCATTAAAAAATTGAACCGCTTTCTTACACATTACACCAAACAGCTATTGCCCTTAAAACCCCTCCTATGCCCCCACCTTAGGTTCTGCCTTTGCATTTCACCCAAATTAGGTTCTGATTGGTCGGTTTCTATGCCAGTCAGCGTCTCTGGGCTTATCTCTGGGCTTGATCCACAGCCGCCATGGCAGGTGCAGATCAGGCCCTGCCCCTCTCTCCGGCCCTCTCTCTGGGCCTGATCTGCATCTGCCGTGGCAATGGTGAGGTCGTTAGGCCTCTGGCCCGGCCCCAGGCCAGAGGCCTAACGACCTCTCTATGCCCTCCTCGCCCCGCCCTCCCCCACCCGCACACGCTGCCAGCCTTGCTATGATAGGAGCCTGTGGGCCACGGGGGAGGGACCGAGAAGTGCTCCATGCACTTCCTGGTATACCTGTTGTCCGTCTGTTCATTTAGGTCATGATGGTCTCTGGCCTTTATAATGTAGGTGATGATGCTCATTTAGGCAAGTTTAATATTATCATAGTTATTGGTCATTTACTATGAATTATTAATTTTTGGCCAACATACACATTCCCTTACATCCCCTCTATTCTGAGAAAGAGGGGGAAGGAGAGGGGAAAGGAGGAAGGATGGGGGGAGAGAGAGAGAGAGAGAGAGAGAGAGAGAGAGAGAGAGAGAGAGAAGAGAAGAGGAGAGGAAGGGGGAGGAGGGAGGAGGGAGGAGGGAGGAGGGAGGAGGGAGGAGGGAGGAGGGAGGGAGACATATCAATGTGAGACACATCAACTGGCTGTTTCCAGCATGTACCCTAACCGGGGCCAGGAATGAACCTGCAATCAAGATACATGCGACCTTTCAGTGCTCAGGCTGACGCTCCAACCACTGGCCAGGGCAAATTTAATGTAATTTTAAAAGAAATTTTAATTATAGATATTACTAGAGGCCTGATGCACAAAGATTCGTGCAAGAATGGGCCTTCCTTCCCCTGGCTGCCAGCACTGCCTTCGCTCTGGCCGGAGCCACCTTTCCGCCTTCCTGCCTTCCCATGCTGCCCAGAGGCCTGGAGCGGCTGGGGCGGTGCGGAACACCTGCATTGTCACCATGGTGACAACGCAAGCATCCTGCCCCCAGCTGCTTGGCGCCTCTATATGCAAATTAACCCGCCATCTTTGTTGGATTAATTTGTATACTCACTCTTGATTGGCTGGTGGGCATCTCGAAGGTACAGTCAATTTGCACCTTTCTCTTTTATTAGTGTAGATTCTGCAAGGTATATACAATGCTTATCTAAAGTTTGGTTTTAGTTTACTTGAAATTAGGGACACATTTGAAATTAGGTATCCAGAGAAGTTTAGCATGGTTTGGTTCTCAGCTTTTTTATCTGATAATATCTCTATAGTATAAAAATGGAATTAAGAATGTGACAGCAGATGGACTTTTCTTCCCTTTTCCTCTTTTTTTTTTAATGAACTTAATTGGGGTGACATTGGTTAATAAAATTATATAGGTTTCAGAGGCACAATTCTATAATACAGCAACTTTATGTTGTGTGTTCACCACTCCAAGTCAGATGAAGTCTTCCATCACCATTTATCCTCCCTGTACACTCTTCTACCTCCCCCCACCCCCTTTCCCTGTGGTAATGACCATGCTGTTGTCTGTGTTTGAAGATTTTTTGTTAATTGGTTTTTGTTTAATCCCTTCTTCTTTCACTCTTGAATAACACTTGACCCACTACTTGTGTATAGCCTTTGTTCTTAGGCTGATCCCAAGTCAAATATAATAGGTGTGTGTATTTTTATTCTCCTTAAGTCTGGAAGAATATGTGCCCAACTGTTAACTTTTGTTATTTGGGAGAGTTGGTAAGATTGAATAGGGTTACTCTTTCTAATTTATAGTCATTGTTAGAAAAAATAAAAAGCTTCTCTTTTGGGGGGAAAAGGATAATACTTAAATGGAATTCCTTGCTTCTTGTAAAAGGGAAGACTCCTAAAGATTATAGTCCTTTTCATATCCGATTCTATGAGTTAGCTATAAAATTTTGGGAAACTAGCAACTTTTTTTTTTTTTTAAATCTTCAGATAGCTCAGAACTCTCCTAGAAAAGAGAGCAAATACTTATTTGCTTAAAAACTTAAAAAGTCAGGAAACCTATTGCTTTTTAGTTGCTCCTAAATTTTTATCCCTAAAGAGTATAGAAATGGTTATTCTTGTTCTATCAATAAAGGGTGAGCTGTTGTCTATGAATTAGATGATGGAGAATCAATTACTTATAAAAAAAATAGGTTTTAGGAAAAAAAGTAGCCTTTCTTCCTCCTATTTAACAATTGACCATTTTTTAACTTACTGAAATTTTTAATTCTGTCCCTAGAAGTAACTTACAAAAATACTGTTTGCATATACTTCCAGAACTTGACTTAGAAACAGATTGTTCTAAATTATTTAATTTTAGTGAAGTTAATGTTTCTAAGTCTGCTCACAAAAATCTGTAATGCATCATATAACTATAATATCAGATGTAATTATGAGATTTAATCTTTAGCAGGAAAAAGACTGTCAGGAACATACTTTCTAATATTCCTTAGACACACTCCAACACCAGTCCCCCCACAGCATTGTGGAATGGATTCTGTTTCATTCCTGTGGCTTGATTCCAGTGTCACCATTGACCCAGCTCTGTGTATAGGTGGAAAGAATAGTGGGCACACTGTTATAGGGGGCAGGTGCCGGGAACTTAGACTACATTATGATACCTGGAGCTGAGAAAGGCAGCATTTTTGCTCCTAAAGCCAGCATCCACTGCAGTGTGAACACCTTTTTGGTTTCTTGGTGGCATTATAGCAATGGCTGTTTGCATATATGGGTTATTTAGAAGTAGTGTTTGAACAGAGTACTGGCCTAGGAAAAACAGCAAAAGAGATGCTGTAAGTATAGGCTATGGGGGAGTTTTTACAGCCTATTTTCTAAATGATTTACCTGTATATTTAGAGTATAAGTGGCTAAAAGTTAAACTTGGGGAAGTAGATTATTTGGCTAAGTAAGAAGGTAAAAATAATTAGGCATAATAGGATGAATTATAGGCAGAAAAGAAGAAATTATACAGAAACAGTAGGGGCAAGAATTTCGAGTAGAAATTGGTGCATTGCTTACTTTTCTTCTCTATGTTGTTCCTTAGAATGCTTTTTCTTCTTCCCAAAGGATATCTTCTAGTTATTCTGATTTTGTTGCTTCTATCCATAATCCTATTCTTGATGCTAAATACTGTGATTAGGAAGTCAGATAATTATCTAAAGCTTTTTCTCTTTTTCCTTTTTTAAAATACTTATACAGAATATTTATACACAGTATGTGGCTCATACTGGCTGCTCAGTATTTGCTTACTGTTTCCCTTTTTAAAAAGCCTTTTAAAATTTATATTAGACGAGTGATCCTTTTGGAATAATATAGTAAATGAATTACCAAAGGACCATTGGGTAGGAAATATTTGAAATGATCATTAAAAATGTATTTACCAGAATTTATAAAACTTTCTATTATGTCAGCTCTGCAGTATGATTTGAGAAGTATAACTTCATTATCACATAGGTATATGCCTTGCTCTAGTTCAAGTTATTTGTCTAGTCTTAGTATTAACAGTAAAAATTATTACTCTGAAGCATCTTTGTCCATAGTTATTTAGGCCATTCTGATGTTTTAGTTACTAAATAGTATTGCAAGAGATATATGGCCTCTTTGGGTTTCAGTTTTTTCATCTGTAAAATAAAATTGAATTAGAGTGCTGTCTTCAGATGTCTTTCAATTCAAAGTATAAATTACTGCTTTAGTAGTTTGTGGCATGCTACCATCTCAGTATGTGATCTACCTACCATTGAAAAAGGCCTTCTGAGATATAGATATAATTTTATATGAGTCCTTCCCTACATTGTGGAATCTTCTACAGTCTACTTATTCTCTCATTTTAAAAAGAGCTCATTTGCTTTCTGCTTGAGTTTTTCTGTTGTTTGGGGTTTTTTTGTTCAACCCATGAATGATGGTTCCTCTTCATTCCTTCTTCTTTTTAGTTCCTTGTTTGCTGTAGAGAACAGCATTCCTCATCTATCAAGCCCTGCCAGTGTGACTCAGTAGTTGAACATCAACCCATGAACCAAGAGGTCCCTGGTTCAATTCCCCATCAGGGCACAAGCCCAGGTTGCTGGCTCGATCCCAGTAGGGGGCATGCAGGAGGCAGCTGATCAATGTTGATGTTTCTCTCTCATTAACATTTCTCTCTCTCCCTCCCTTTCCCTTCTTCTCTCTCTAAAATCAATAAAAAACATACACTTTTTAAAAAGCCCTATTGACACTAATGACACAAATGACCTTGCCCGTTCTATGTATTATTTGTAGGCCCAGTGTGGTCTAAAGCATTCTTAAGTTCCTGACATTTAGATGAACTTATGAATAGCATAGAATGTCTTCTTCAGAAATTATAGAACCACAGTGGTTTGAAATCTGTGTTTATTACTATCTAGTGTTAATCCTATCTAATAAAGAGGGAATATGCTAATTGACCATCACACCCTCACAAAGATGGTGGTGCCCACAGCCAATAAGGAGGGAAGATGCTAATTGACTGTCACACCTCAAAGATGGCGGCACCCACAGCCACAAAATGGCAGCACCCAGTCCCCTCGGCGCTCCTGCCTCCAGAGTCCCCCAGTCCCCTCAGCCCCCCAGCCACCCAGGGCTGTGGGCCGAGGCTTGCACTGCTGACAGTGGCAGCAGCAGAGGTGTGATGGGGGCGTCGCCTTCCCGATTGCTGGGTCGCCTCCTGCCCCTGAGGGCTCGCAGACTGTGAGAGGGGGCAGGCCGGGCTGAGGGACGCCCCCTCCAGTGCATGAATTTTCATGCACCGGGCCTCTAGTATTAGAATAACTGACACTTAAGATGAAAAGAAATGGGTATTTTGAAATTGAAATGAAGTAACTATTTTCTCCTCTAAGAAATAGTATATTTAAATAGCAGTTGATTCAATTATAGATTATGGTTTGTTTAATTTTAATAAGTTGATATTTATAAAAATAGACCAGTTGATTACTATAAATACATATTTATGTGTGTATTCTGAATATATGTATGATTGTGTTTTTAAAACAGATATGACCATATTCTGAAGTGGGAACTCTTCCAGCTAGCTGACCTAGATACATACCAGGGAATGCTAAAGTTGCTTTTCATGAAAGAACTGGAACAGATTGTCAAAATGTATGAAGCCTACAGACAGGCTCTTCTCACAGAGTTGGAAAACCGCAAGCAGCGGCAGCAGTGGTATGCCCAGCAACATGGCAAGAATTTTTAAGTAAATTTTTAAAAAATAAAAATAGAATTTAAGTTTTATAAGGGCTTTAAAATATTCTCACAGATAAGAGACTGCAAACAAGTACTTTGGTTAATAAAGGCAGCTTTTTAGAAATTATAAAATTCTAATTTTACATGTATTTTATTAAAAATACTCTTATTGAGAAAA
This sequence comes from Cnephaeus nilssonii, assembly GCF_951640355.1. Taxonomy (NCBI): domain Eukaryota; kingdom Metazoa; phylum Chordata; class Mammalia; order Chiroptera; family Vespertilionidae; genus Cnephaeus; species Cnephaeus nilssonii. The sequence continues at coordinate 69,074,065 of NC_137075.1, read as the reverse complement.
AAAATGTTTATCACCTTAGAGCCAACGTGGCAAACTTCTTAATGCTGCATATTAGGAAACTGCTTTGAATATTCTTAGTGGAGACAAATGCAGCAAGAAATGTCATTATGAGATATTAAATAGGAAATGATCACTTGATAAATAAACTCTTACAGTAGTAGTACCTTTCTTTAAAAAACAGAGAGAGATAACCTATGCAGTATTTAAAAAAAGATGTTTCCTGCTTTAGTGTGGAACATTGTCTGGAATTGAATGCTTTAAATGTTACTATTGTGTATAGTTCAAAACATAAAATGGGATTTGGAATCTTCATTGTGATAAATTTTTATATATAATTTATGGTATCCCCTCACCCCCCCCCCCCCCCCCCCCCATGTAAAGAACGTTTTAAATGTGATGAGAAAGTATTCTTTTGGTATGAAAGAGTGAAGGGCCTTCAATCTGTAAGGAGTAAATTTTGGCATAAGGCTTTAGCCTGTGTGGGAGAGCTGTGTACAGCACTCAGAGTAGCTAACATCACTTCCTTACTTTGGGCCAGGGCTCTTTCAGCATTTAGGAGCATGGCTCTGATGAGACAGTGGAGGGTTCCCTGTAGCATAACATGCTACCATCCTAACAAGCTGGGTTGAGCTGCCAAAAATGACAATCAGGGATTCATTAAGAAATCTTGGTCAATAAATTGATTTTCTTTTATCTTTAAGATAAAGTTTCTTTGTCACAGAACTTTAAAACCCAGTATTTATTCCCATTTTTTTTCCTTTTGAGTTAATAGTTACAAAGATATTGTTCATAATTTGTGTAGTACATTTGATTGCAGACAAATTTATGGCACTTCTAGCCTATAAATCTCTAGAATTCCATTAATTTTAACATTAGTTGAAGTAGCTCTTCAGTTATATTTACATGTGTTGTAAATATGTAAATACGTTTTTTTTAGGTAATCTTCCAAAATACAAAGCACTCCCAGTTACATAGTAGTGAGTTTAATTTGTTGATAAAATGTTGGAAATATTAAATGTTTGATTTTATACAAGCAGCTTATTAAATATATTTTTGTGGAAACTAAATGTTTGAGTCTATATTTTATACATAGTGCTATCAATATTTGATTTTTCCATTCATAAGACCCATCATCAAAGAAAACAGTACATTGAAAGGGGTATTTGAAAAATGAAAATAAGCTGGTGGAGTTTTATCACTGGGAAAGTTACTTTGCAGGGCATGTGATCAAACTTTTCTAAGATTTAAGCTTACATACCTTATGAACTGTCACACACTCTTCTATCTTAATTATTGTTTTCTGTTGTCCCTTACTTTATATTACTGTTTAATTATGCCTTAGCCATTTCAAAGAAAGTTAGAAATTACTGTTTTAGTGCTCCCAGATAAGAGGCATTACTTTTCTTTTTTTCATTACCACACTTTTTTTCTCTTTAAAAGGTGTATGCTCAATGAAATTCCACTATAGATTTTAGTAATTTGAAATACAGTATAGAATTACTGTTTTAAAAGAACTGGAAGGTACCTATTTCTTAAAATGGAAACCTAAATTTGTAATGTGGTCAACATTAAAGAAAATGCGTCCTGAATTTTTAAAAGAAAGATAAACCATCATTATTCTTTATCAACACTCCCAAATATTTCCAAATTCAGTAAGCATTTGTTTTTAATCTTAGGAACCAGAGTAAACTTTAATCATAGTTGACATATTAAAAGAATAAACCTATGATGAATACATTTCTTTGTGTAGCAAATGAAAAAATATACAATGCAGAAACTCAAATACATACAAAGTGATCTATTGTGCATTTTTTTATCAAGAGGTTTATATTCTATATTAAATCATAATATAAAAAGCAATACATATTTTTTGATAAAGCAACTGAAAAGCTCTCTTAAATGTCTTTAAAAAAGGAGCTTATGATATATGTAAGATGATATAGATTGAATCAAGCCTTTTGAGTTGTGATGCTGTGCTTTAACAAATGACTATGAAATAATTTCAAAATTCTTCTGTAAAAACTAAATGAGCATATCCAAACAGGGAGTAATATTTTACCACTTGGTTTAATTATAACCCTGTAGTAGAATTTAGTAAATTCAAGCAGAACACATGTACTGTCATCATAAATAGATAACTTTAAATAATAACAGTATATTTGAAGACAAAATCAGGAAACTGTACATGTTAACGAAATAATAACCATGCATACATACATCTGCTATTAAACACTGAAATAAAAGAACAAAACCATTTTTGCAGTCTTCAGAGGTGTTTGGTATTTTACTCTTTCTGATGGAAGCACTGAATGTTTACATGGAGACATGTAACTGATAATTGGTCATGCACCTGTATTTTTTAACATTTGGATTAAGTTTTCTTCTTTTCTGATTGTTCAGTAGATTCGGACTTTGGTGCAGGAAAAGCCTGATGATACAGATGTCTGTGGGTTGCTGCTGCGTTGTAAAGCTTGTATAAAGCCTAAAAAGACAAGAATACAGATTTTAAAACACAGATGTAAACATTTTTCTTTTTAGTGTAATTAATTTATGGTACTATATAAAAGTTAGCTTGCTAAATTTGGAATCTGTATCATTAATCTCTATGGAATATAAATTAATAACTCATATCTTAGACCCAAAAGTATTTTCAGCTCTACAGTGTATGTTACTGCTTTTGTGGATTGACCTTCATGGTAAACATTTTGTTCTCGGACTGCATTTCCTTTTTACCTGCACATCTCGTGGAGCACAGCTTCCTAACCACTCACTATGCCCCAGGGGCTTGTTGAGAACTTGTCAGTTTTAGAGAAATAACAGGAGGTCCTAACTTCTGACTGCCAGTAGCTACTGTATTTGTTCTCAGGGCTTCCTTACAGGTTTTTCAGAATGGGGCCACCTTTAGTCTCCATTATTTCCTCATACAGTCATGCAAATAAGCACGTATGTTGCCCCCTCCCTCTGCCACACTGGGGTCCACTCAAACATTTTCTTGCCTTATTTCTGTTAATTAGTTCATATTTTACAAAACATTATTCAGAAACATTACCTCAGAAAGCCTTTCATCATTAAAACTACCTCTAAATTGTTCTTTGTGTCTTTATAACAGTGCTTGAATCAGGAATTTTTACATATTGCTTTATATAAGTGTTCAAAAATATTTTAATGTTCTCTCTCCCCTCCCCACCTAATGTCTAAGATAAATTCCCTCTTCTGACTTTCACATAATGAGCACTCAGTTAAGACCAACTTATTTTATGTAATTCTGGAGTCTGTAAAAAAGTCTGAATATTTTTAAAAACTGGATAAAAGCTTGATATTCTTTAAATAGTAATTGATTCCCAGGAAATACCATTAATTTTTATCTTTTGTATCTATATGGCTATTTTCATAGTCTAATGGTACCATCATCAGTTCTATGAATGCATATTGGTGCAACATGATATTGTCCTAGTTCTATTATATTCTGATTCTAACACATTTAGTTTAATCCCTGTTCTTTTAAAAGCTTAGATTTTTTCCTTAGGGTTTGCTTTGTAAAGTTGAAATTTGTTTTTACTTTAGTGAATGTTTTACTGAATTTTATATAAAATAATTCTTTATTGACTTGTAAATATTAAGTTTATCATTGTTATTTGATTACAGGACATAATCCAGTCACATGTAACAGCAGAAACTGAGGAAAGAATTATGCGTTGTCTCTGTAGTTCAGGAGGTTTTGCTTCCTGAACACAATGACCTAACTGACTCTGAGATAAGTTTTCTTACGTAACAAATGATTCCTTCCTGGAAGCTTAGATTCTTCCGTTAGATACAGAATTTGCACATTGGAGAGTGATAGAATGAAAGGGTGGTGGGAAAAATGAACACCAATGTACAAGTCATGTCTGAGGTATGCCAAGAAAGTTATGCTGCATTTTTGGCCTGGAACCTGCTTAAAGTGTATGGGTAACTATCACTCAAAAGTCAAAGTTAAATAAGTGCTGTCCAGTAGTTGAGTTTCCTCAAGATTCATAACTGTACATGTTTTATTCTTCAGAAGAGAAAAATGCACAGTGTTGGCGCTTAGGAATTTTGAAATCTCCTACATATTTAGGAAACAAAACAGATAAAATATTCCCAATACTCATGTGTTTGTGTTTCCTATGCATTTCAAATCACATGATGTCTGGAATAAATTAAATATTGTTTTAAAAATTCACAATTAAAATTATAAATGCAAGGAGAACATAGGAGCAGTAGTTATCAAAGATTTTCTAATCTACATTTAGACATCCTTTAATGGATAATTGGTTTATAAAAAAAATGTCATGTTTTCAAATATAAGCTCTTAGAAAAATTTAACTTACCTCATTTGTACTTCCCTGTAGCAAAGGCAGTTTAAAAGGGAGAAAAGAAAAGTATATATTCTGTTTCATTAATAGCATTACAATATTCAGCATTGTTCACAGTATTAATTTGTGATCATTTAAGAACAAATACAGGCCCTAGCTGGTTTGGCTCAGTGAATAGAACATTGGCCTGCGGACTAAAGGGTCCCGGGTTCAATTCCAGTCAAGGGCATATGCCTGGGTGGCAGGCTCAATCCCCAGTAGGGGGCGTGCAGGAGGCAGCCAATTGATGGTTCTCTCTCATCACTGATGTTTCTATCTATCCCTTTCTCTCTGAAATAATAAAAATATATATATTTTAAAAAGAACAAATACTGCAAATTTTTTGTTTGTATTACATATTTACATCTTTTGAAAAACCCAATTTGATATCCCTTATAGGTTTTAGCATCATATTTTAGGAGGGCATTGGTTTTTTTCCTCAAATAGTCCCTCTTCTATCTTTTGAGGTTGAGGGGCTATTTGAGACAGTGGCTCAGAGGATCCAGTTTTTAATTCATTTTTTTTAAAAAAATTCTCACCTGAGAATATGTTTTTATTGATTTTTAGAAAGAGAGAGAAACATCGATGTGAGAGCGAATCATCGATCAGTTGCCTCCTATACACTCCCTGACCAGGGATCAAACCTGCAACTTAGGTATGTGCCCTGACCAGAAATAGAACCTGCAAATCTTTTTGTGTACAGGACGATGCTCCAACCAAGTGAGCCACCTGGCCAGGGCTTTAATTCATTCTTTTCCCATAGTGCTACCATTAGTTTATCTCAACTAGATTATTCAAAGTCACATGGTAAACCCATTAAAATTGTATGTGTAAGTATACTCTTCATGCTGGGAGAAGAGTACACTTACACAGACCATAAATGTTCAAAAGTTTTAACTCCAAAAATTTCCGGAGAATCTCAACTTTAGCTTCACTAAATTCCCCTAAATTTTCATGAGGTAACTGACGATACTTCCAGAATGACATAAAGAGTTGATTATTGTTCTAGGTGTATATATAGTGATTTCCCCTGTCCATAATCAATTATTTAAACAATGGACCATGACGAGGTTATGGTTAATTGGACCATAAAGAACAAGTGACCCATGAGCAACTGATCAAAAGGTTGACCTGAACTCATGTGATGGCCTGGTGCAAATGTCTAGTTCAAATAAAGATAATCTGAAGTAATCAGATATTGCTTTTATGAGTTGGTACTAAAAGAGACAGTGATACACACTTAGTGGTTTGTATATGATCCTAACAAAGCCAATGCTTGTCAAATAATAAAATAGTTCATAAGTATGAAGTAAGGCTAACATATAGAGTCACAAGCAGCTAAATAAAAACAACTGTTTTCTCACACTTCTTTTAACAACTTTTTCTTTTAGGATAAAAAAATAAAACCACTGCCTAGTTCATGTATTTTTGAAAATATTGAATTGTTAATTGGAAAACAGTTGTTGGGACTTCACATATTATATTATACAGTTGGTTGTATCTGGCCATCTTTACATATTCTAAAGTTCTTGAAAACTGGGCCCCTAAGTCATGTTGATCTGTATATTTCCAACATCTTAACATAATGCCCTGTATATAATATAGACAATCAAATGTGTGCTGAATTTGGTTGAAGAGAAGTAAAGTGTTCCTACCTGGTCCCACAAGGCTGCAGCCACCTGGTCTATTACAGCTCCCAGCTCTCGGTATTCTCCAGAGTACCGGATGTATGCCCAGGTGCACAGGGTGATAAGGGTCAGTCCCATTATCATATTGCATAGGCTAGCTATGATGTCCAAACCAATGAATCCAGTCACACCAGCAATCACATATGTGATAAAAATGACAACAAACAGTGTGGCTGGAGTACGAGCTGCGTGGAAGATATTTTTGCTATCATTGTGCTTGATATACTGCATATAAAGTTCATCTATTTCATTCTCCAACTGCTGCAGGTAACGCCGGCTAAATTCCTCCCCACCCATCTTCTTCACCCCTCGGAATAGCTTCACCGACTCTTCCTTAAGCTCCAGATGTTTGGTCTGCAGGTCATTAGGGGCCAGAAATGGTTTGTCACCACCACAAATCTGTATCAGATGCAGAAGTATTGTTTATGCAATGCAGAGTAAAATTAGCAACTGTAAACATTTTCACTTAAATTTGTTAGAACATAATAATAACCAAGAAGTCTGCATATGTTTTGTCAACCCACATATCCACAGTTAATAACTGTCAGGTGTGACTATAAGTGGGACTGTTGCTTTATAGTTTACTTACATAAAATCATTCTTAATTTTTATTTTCTTTTTGACACGGGAAAGAATATCCATAACTTAATCCAAGATGAAAAGGCATGACACAAAGTGAACTGCAAACTGAGTGCATTTACAGAATGAATCTAAATTCAAGAAAACTAGTCCCTTTAGGAAATTTTTTCTAACTGCACTGAAACAATTTTGACAAATGAAGTTTAATTTAAAACAATGAGCAATGCTATAAAGCTCTAAAGTAAAATCATTAAAAGCTTTATTTGGCAATTTCACTGATTTTTGTTTCAATGGAGCCCAGGCAGTATTTTCAAGAGACTAAATGGAAATATATTAAATGTTCTTGGACCACATTTTCTGTTTTCTTCAGAAGTTACAAGGGAAATCTGTTATTTATACCATTCACTTTGGTTATTTGAGATTTAACTACATAAAGGTACTCTCATTCTAATTACTCCTTAGTTATGTCATAAACACCATTTCATATACTATATTTCTCTTGACTCCATCAATTTTGAATGTAATTTTAATTTTATAACATTTTCAGGGGGAAAAAAGACCCATTACATTAGTAGATATACAGAATAATTTTTAGGTGCATCCTCATTGAGATTGTTAAAACAAAAAAGGAAATATGGTATGTAGAAATATTAGCCCTTAAAGTTTAATTTCTTTTTTCCTAACAGGTTTTTATAGCTAAGATAGAAATTCTGGAACTGTGAAATGAAGGGAGGTGAAGTGGAGAGGGTAGCATGTTATTTTAGCCACTAAATCTTATAAATTGGTGGGAAGATCTGACAAAAATAAAAATGTGTCTATTAAATATGGAAGTAACATTTAAAATATGTTGAAAATTGTGCATACCTAGTGTTCTTTTCTTGGTTTCTTTTAAAATATTTTAGGAATACAATAAATAGAAATGTGATACACATAGGCAGGGAAAGAATAAGTCAAAGCCGCCTCTTTGTATGTTTATACAGTATAACGTGGAAGAAAAAGGAATGAAATCAGTATTTCCTGGAAAAAATACTAATTTTGTTTAAAATATAATTTAATTCTTACCTCTTCCATTTTTTTGTTGTATGTATCCTTGGCATTTGCTACGGCTGCTAAATTGTTAGCTTCTGCTGTGGCCTTTGGACAAAGTACAAAATATTATGTAAAATGGAATTCATATTAATTTCCACAGGCAGTTCTCATTTATAAGCATCATGAGCAAGAAATGTGCAAAAACCCAAGATCATCAAATAATTTTAAATCATTGAAATATTTCTTCTATATTTTTAAAAAGTAGTAAAACTAAAATTTCAAAAAATATAATACATACATGTTTACTCAATAAACCATAGTTCTGCCCAGCCAGTGTGGCTCTGGTTGAGAGTTGACCTGTGGACTAGGACAGTGGTCGGCAAACTCATTAGTCAACAGCCAAATACCAACAGTTCAACAATTGAAATTTCTTTTGAGAACCAAATTTTTTAAACTTCTTCTAATGCCACTTCTTCAAAATAAACTCGCCCAGGCCGTGGTATTTTGTGGAAGAGCCACACTCAAGTGGCCAAAGAGCCCCATGTGGCTCGCGAGCCACAGTTTGCCGACCACGGGACTAGGAGGTCGTTTTGATTCCTGGTTGGGGCATGTTGCCCAGGTTGTGGGCTCAGTCCCCACACTGGGGCATGCAGGAGGCGGCTGATCAATGGTTTTTTATCACTGATGTTTCTTTTTCTCTCTCCCTCTTCTTTCCTCTCTGAAATCAATAAAAAATGTATTAAAAGTAAATAAATAAACCATAGTTCTAAAATGAATTTTCATTTGGAAGATTTTTTTTCCTCAACATTTTTAAGCCTTTCACCAGATTGAGGGTTGGGGAAAATATATAAACCCAAAAACATGGAACTAATATATAGTAATATATATATAATGTCAAATTTAAGGACTGCTATACTGATAGAACAGTGTATCTGATAACAAAAAGGAACTATCAAGAACTTTAAGAAATGTTTTAAATAAGTAAGGAAAAGGCCAGTTTCACCACTTGTTTAAAACCTGCTTTTCTACTTCTTGTTACATGTGTGAGTCTGTTTTCTAAACAAATATAGTACAAAGAGAATGAAAACTCTGGTATAAAGTGTATGTATCTCAGCACAAGTGAGGGTGCTGTATGTTTATGTGAAAATGTTTAGCTGAACACACAAATAGGCAGTTATTAGAAAAATAATCTTCTAATAAATCATTCTGTCTATTATTTTAATTTGATAATTTCTGACAACCAGATTGAGGCACATCTTGTGCTTAGCATGGCATAAAGCTAAGGAAATCTTAGCTGTATGATAGAATGTTTTAAAGTGTCATGCCTCATGATTAATAAGTACCTGTAACATGGATTTGGGATGTGGTAATTCTTCACCTTGATAAATCTTTATATAAGCCTAAAAAGAAAAAAAGAAAGACTCATGTTCAAGTAGTTCTATTCAATATTTCTGTAATTCTGTTAAATTGTATTCTAAGGTCTAAGGCAGGGGTCCTCAAACTTTTCAAACACGGAGCCAGTTCACTGTCCCTCAGACCGTTGGAGGGCCGGACTATAGTTTAAAAAAAAACTATGAACAAATTCCTATGCACACTGCACATATCTTATTTTGAAGTAAAAAAACAAAACGGCAAAAACACCCGCATGTGGCCCGCGGGCCGTAGTTTGAGGACGCCTGGTTTAAGGTCTTGACAGTACCAAAAAAATAAGGTCTTGGCAGTTTCAGGAACTAATTATCTTTTTCTCATACTTTAATTCCCTCTTAGTTTTTGTTCCCCTTTCCTGAAAGGCCCTTTTCACACATCTCCACTTGCCAATCCTACTCCTCTTGAAGGCTTAGCTCACTTCTACCTCCTTTAAACACTCTCTCAGATCCCTCTGCTAAGAGTAACCTTTCTTTTTCAGTTACCAGAGGAATTTGTACCTGCTGATGTCATAAACTTCATGGAACAGAACTGTGTAAGGGTCCTGAATCTCCTACTAAATTCTAAGCTCCTCCACAGTGTTATGCACAGTAAGAATTCAATTTTTAGATAACATATCCTTTATTGCTCAGAGTGATGGTCAGTAACCACACAGGAGGATATGAGTGCATTTTAAATGACAGAATGTTGATTTTAAAAATTGATAATTTAGTCCTTAGATCACCAATACACAAATTAGATTGGTAACTGAAATTCTTCACTATTTTTGTGGGTTGGTAAAAAAAAAAAAGAAAGCTTTGTACTCAGTGCTACCTGAGGTAAATAGGTAAATGCAAAGTTAAAATAATTCCACTTCAAATTGGCCCTTGGTGCAGAATGGGAAATGCGGAAGCATGTTCTCCAGTAGGAAGGCAAGGTGTAGCCCCCTTTGAGAAAATCTTCAGAATGAAGGTAAAATTCAGTACAGATCATGACTAAGGACTATGTGGTTTGGACCCTGGGAAACACCCCTCCCCCCAAAAAAGATATTTCCAATTCTTAGATACATTCATATTTCAAAATATATTTCCCTCTAGATAAAAGGGGACAGGAAAGTTACCTCAAGGAGTTCCCTCAAAAAATGATTTCAGAAAACAAGTTCCTCTTGGGAATCTCATAATTTTTCATCATTTGTATGGATTCCTCATACTTTTGCCCCATATTACAGAGTCTATAATTTTTGTTGTTGCAGCTTCAAGTGGGAACTGCATTCCAAACATGTCAAATCTAAGTACTCACAAATGTGCTAGAAATGAGAGCAATACCTTGAAGTACTCCACCAGACCTCGGCAGGTGATTTTGTTCCCATTGATCTCTTTAATATCTAGGCTCTCAGGACTAAGTAGCCAAGGAATGAGTATTTTCAAGTTTTTGATGAATTCATCATCTATTTCTACAAGTAAAAGCAAATTAATTATTTTTAAAATTCTATCTAGTCCTCCAGGCCATACAATAATACATCCTTTGATTTCCCCTGTTTCTTCCCCAGTGATAAAGCTATCACTTTCCTATCATCTAAACAACTCCTGGAACCCACTTTTCTTAGGGTGGATGACCCACTTTGCCCAGACTTTCTACTGCTGCTCTTTCTTATCGCCACTTCAATTACACGTTTATCTTGTCTTCCACCTATAAAATAGCTTCCTTGATATTAAACGTTATTCAAATATTTTACACCCTATTCACATAAACATTTCATGTATTCTGTCTTTATTCTTTTTTGTAGTATTATATATAGGCTCATAAATGGGGAGAAAAGCCAGATATTTTCCAGCTGAGAAGATGTATTCCCTCCAGAAAATATATTCAAAATTGTGGTTAGTGTGCCCACCTTATGAAAAGTGTATAGTGGGTATGATGTAACTAGAAACTGAAGTTCAAAAAGATAGGGATGATGATGCTACCTCTAGTGGTGAAACTCAAAATAACATGGCGACCTAATTTAGCAAGCAGATCAGAAGTAGTTGGAGTTATTTATCATAGCATTAGGTTAATCTTAACATTAGAGACTTAGCAAAGTAACACAGCAAATAGGTCTTTAAAGAAGTATTTTGAACACTGATAATGTATTAAATCATTATTTCAAAACATATAGAAAAATACACATTATATATGTAAAAAACAAGGTATGTCCAGAGACTTGATATCTAAGTAAATGCAATAGCTACATATAATTTTTTTTAATCTGAATTTCAGCAGAGTCACTGAGTTTTCAGACTTTGGAATTGATGATATCCGAGGTTTTAAGGCTAAAGATGAAAACCTTATGATTGTGTTTGCATTTTCCCTGCTTGTTTTTATAGCTCCAATATACATTGCAATACCAGTTTACATCAGAATTCATATTTCTCTTCTCTTGCTTTCTGCTTTTATGACATGTATGAGCAGATAGAAATCCTTCAGACTTATTTTGCTTCACCTTTTGTACAGCTTTGAAATTACTGCTCATGCTTTATCACTATCTGTGTAGTTTATTCGAATTTATTTTGCACTGTACCAATTTTACTTATTTTGTTTTGTATTATATATAGATTTAATCAAATGTATTTGTTATTGTGGTGTGCTATTTAGTTATCAGTATTCACTGAAATACAATACTGGTATTTGTATTATGTTACCAGATTCGTGTGTTGTGTTTTGTTGCCTGCTATGTATCTGTATTCACTGGGCGGCCAAGCCAAGTCTGGCTTCAGTGGGCCAACAGGAGCCCAAGGCCACCCCAGCCTCCACAGGTCCCGGGCCGGACGGTGGCTCAGCGGTGAGTGGTGTTGCCATGCAGGGCACCCAGGGGCAGCTGCGAGCTGCTGTGACCCCGCCCCACGCTTCAGGAAGGGGAGGAGGCTTGCGGCCACTGGTGCCCTAGGCCACACCTCCTGCGCCACCGCCTGCTGGGCTGGCAGGGTCCCGAGTGGGCAAGCTGCTCCCACCCCCAGTGGTAGAACAGGGAGGAGGGCGCTGGGTGCAGGGAGGGGACCTCAGCCAGGATCCTCCTGGCGTGGGGAAGGGGCCCGGCCTGAGCCCGGTGGGGAGCTTAGGAAGTCTGGCTGAGCAGGCACTGGTTCATACACTCTTACTCTGCCATCTTCCTCCAGCTCTCCAAGCCAGCCCCCCTGCCCCACCTGCTCGGGGGAACGGGCTCTGGGTGACCTCCCCGAGGGCAGACTGTGGACCCGGAGACCTCGAGGAAGAGTGCCCGGCGGGGCCGGGCAGAGGCCGGTGCAGAACTACCAGGGCAGAGCTGCTTCGGTGTCTCGGTGAAGTTTGCAACAGACCCAAGGAGGAAACCGAGAGGGGAGAGGCCGGGAGGCGTGAATTCCCAGTGCTTTATCCACTTGAAAACAGCCCCGCTTGGAATGTGAGGCGGCTGTACGTTCAGCTGAGAAGTGAAGGGGCTGAACCCCACCGTCACTGGGCTCCTGTCGGTCCGAGGCCCAAGCGTCCACCACAACAAGACAAAAAACGGAGGGAGGGGCCCAGAGGAAGGGAGGACAATTGAAGCAAACCGTGTCTAGACTTTCCTCAGCCCTCTCCCTCTTTCCGTTGCCTACAAAAGCCCCAGGCCTGGGCACAGTTCTATCTCCACCTTTTAGTCCCCTATTCTCCAAACACAGAGGAAAGAAATAAGGAAGGAGTCCGTGCTACCTTCAGAAAGTATCTATATACCTGATTGGCCAGTTGCCTCCCACAGAGGGAGGCCAGACTGCTGCTATGGGGAGCAGGCCTAAGCCATCAGTAGGTCATCCCGTCAGGGGTCCCGGACTGTGAGAGGGGCAGGCTGGACTGAGGGACCCCCCGCCCCCCCCCCCCCGCGACCCCGTGCACCAGGCCACTAGTAAGTACATAATCCAGAACATCTGCAGTCCAGTTCAGATCAAATTACAGAAGTATACTAATCAGCTTTGGCTCATTGCAACTGATCAATAAATATGTGTGGGTAGATGATTATTCAGGATGATGTTCTATTTTCATCATCTCTTCAATAATTTCCACAAGAGTAAAACCTTGCTAGGAGTTCAGGGACTAGGCCAGAGTGGTTATCTGTCACAATAAATGAGGACATGATGCATAAGATCTCGGCAGGGCAGATGCACTGGTGTAGTGCTGCTGCGTAAATTAACCAAGGTAGATATTTTCTCAGGATTACCTGACTCTGACAAGTCATTAGAAACAACTTTTTAACAATAATCACCTTGCGGTGGTCTTGGTTATGCTTTCTGAAGTCTTACCTGAGCTGCTAAGGATGCAGCTCCACAATATATGGTGTGGTTACCTGGTCGTTCTACTTGGGGCACTATAACACAGAGCAACCTCCAAAAAAGGTAACTAAAAGATTGGATTTGCTATAGGAGGAGAGGCATTCTGTAGGCACTTGGTGAGGCGTGGTTGAATGTAGCATGAATGATTGTAATTCAGTGCTTTTGGTCCTTTTGATTTCCTATGTGGGAAGTTATTAAACTAATGGCAATTAAATTTAATCATAGTATTTTAAGTTTTAAATAACACTAGAACTACATAAATTTAATAATGTGAGGGACCATGAACAAATAGTTATTATAACAATTATTACTATTAATAATAAACTTGAAAGTTATTTCCATGTGTGAAAAGTGTCTGAGAAACTATTATCAAAGAACAATTTTTGCACGTTTTTATATTCAGAGACGTTTCTTCTCCATAGGCACACACTCAGATGCCAGCCCTCTGGAGAATAGCATGGCCAGCACACAAGACATCCTGGATAGAAATCACACCAAATTATAAGATTCAGGATGGGACGGAAAACCAATATATGCCCAACGAGAAACAGGCAAAATAGAACATTTCAGCACACAGCAGGATTCTGCAGCAGTTCTATAAACCTCATAAAAATGGAATGTTTGATGGGAAACTAAAGCTGCCTTTCATTGCTCTCTCTCAGGCTAGCTACTTTGATAAACTCATAACTTACGGGTAACTGTAAACCAATTGTGTGGGTCAATACATGTTTAAATGTAAATCAATTTGGAGAATAGATTTGTTACAAATCTGCATGATTTGTCTTAAATTCTCTCCTTGAGATCTTTCATTGCAAAATGTATCAGTTAGTTTAAAAACTGTAGATGTATACCACAGAAACAGAACAAGCCAGAGTACTTTTTGTCCAATAAAAGACTATTGTGGAAGGCCTGTCCCTTCTCTGCCTGTTTACAGCTCCCAACTCCAGAGAAGAAAGAGAGGCCTTGTGGGAAGCCCTCTTTTTATGTAATTTATTCAAAATACAGGGAAGCCATTAAGTAATTGCATAGTATCAAGAGGTCTGTGTGTTCACTCGTAGATTGGAATTCATAAGTGACAGTGAAATTGTAGGACCCTGGAATCCATGCATCAATAGCCTACTCTATTTGTTCTGTTATTATAAAGGTAAGATCATTATTAAAACATGTATAAAAACAAAGCTGATGATTGAAAATTTTGGGATCTATTTATGATACTAACTGCCATAGCTAAATATAAAGTATCTGAGAGTAAATACCATGGATCGATTTGGGAGTCGGGGGGGATAGGTTTGCTTTTCAAAACGGCCAGTTCTACGAAACTGGATATAAGTTATGTTGTCCTTTTTTAAAAAGTAACTTGAAAGCCCTTTCAGAACAACTGTGCTGAAAAATGTATGTCACTGTCTCACCAGCCCTGGCACAATGCAGAAAGGCCACCGCATATTAAGCAAATGTCTGAACTTTAGTGGTATACTCAATGCTAGGTTTACAAGTAAAAAAGTCAGAAATGTCTTTGTACTTCCTGTACTAACTACAAAGCAAACATCTAAAGGCCTGGTGATTATCTATTAGGAAAGATTAACTTCTGCTTCCCCATATCCTACTTCCACCTCCCTCTTTAACAAGTTTAGTTGCTTTGGAATATTTTTTTTTCCTCATTAATTCTTGCTTTGGAATCTTAAAATGTTAGACATGCCTCTGTTCAAGAGAGAATTACATACTATTAATACATACTATTTGAAAAACACTCCAGTGCTTTTGGTTTTTAAAATACTGTTCCTCATTCAGAAGAGGATCTCCTTTTTAGTGAAGCTTTTAATAATTTATAATTATTTAGTAGCAGTTTTAAAGGACTTGAATTCAGTACCATGAAATATTTCAATCTCTTATTATATAACTTAATGCAACATCCCAGGAATATAGACATATATTTTCCCCCTTTAATGTAAATAAGAAAAATTACACAGGAAGACATTAAAGAGCATTTCTCAATGCACAAACGTGAGCAGGAACCTCTGCAAAAAGGTGAAGACTACTGCCTCCAAGTGAACTCAGGGTTTAGCCTCTTTTCTCAATGCACATATTCAGCAGCCACAGAATCTCACAGTTCACCAAGGAGGCGCTCTAGCACCAGCCCAGGAATCACAATTCTGACAATTTCTAATCACCAGCCTCACGTCAGTGAATGAACAAGCAGTCATAAGCCCAGCAGATAAATGACATTTTTATATCAGACTAAGTGATGTAAACATATTCATTAAAAGACAGACAAACCTTTCAGTTTTCCATCAAAGTTTGGATTGGTAGCTACTTTTAAGCCAGGATGAGGTAGCAGAAAACAGGAAATTTTGGTGAAACAGGAATGGATGTGTTTTCGAACATTCTGTAGTTCTTCATGCTGGTTCCCTGAGACCTGCAGGAGTAAATCATCCTGAAGTTTAAACAACTTTCAATATAAGCTGAACTTCAAAGAAGTCTGTGGCATCTTATATTTTCTATCTTGGCCCACATTTATATGTCTATTCTTATGCCAACTCAGATGGTCCTTTCCCCCCGCCCCCCTCCCTTTTTTTTTTTAGTACAAATTAGTGGTGTTTTACTCTAGCTAGTTCCTACAAATTCCTATTTTAATTCAAAGTACTCACAGGAGACAGGAATAGATCATAAAATATTCCTCCCTTCTTTTCAGGAGATACTCAGAACAGCTTCTTGTCACCTGGTAGGTATACATTCAAATTCTAGGAAAGCATCTGAATAGATAGGTGTTTATAATCTAAGTTGCACTTTTTTTTTTACATGTATTTGACAGTTAATAGTACGAATTACCCTAAAAGTAATGATAAACCTAAAAAGGTAAGCTCAGAAATTCCGATTATAAAGAAAAATTTTTTAATTTTTTTTTTTTCGGACTTCTCAGTAGGTATTTTTGTGTGCTATCTGTTCAATGTAAATCAGTCAATATTAAACTATCATGACATAAAAAATGGAAAGCCTTCTAATTTTACTTTCTGTGAACTACTAGCAAAATGTTTTAAGATTGGGGATTTCAAAATTAGATATTTTTGTTAAATTGACTTTTAAACCTCTGCTAAAACATGAATCCAGATATTTGCACTGTTGGTCTTGAACTAACTTAATTCTTCAAATTAAAAGCTTTGTTTTTTCAAATAAATCATTGTTTTATAGATACCTACAAAAGAACTATTTATCTGTATCATAATTATTGAAAATTATAATTCTGAAAGTATTTTATTAAGTATCTGTCTTAGTTTATTCATAGAGATACTATGAGGGTCAAATGAGATTTTGGCTACTAAGTATTCAGCAAATCATTCAACGAAAACAATTCTAGATTACTAATGGTGAAATTTCATGTACCTAAATATCTAACAAACCTTGAGGCGTTTTTCCAAGAATTTGGAGCCACCATCAGATCCATATGAAAATTCGTATGGGAAACTCCAGTCTCGAACAAGAAATATCAGACTCTATGAAATAATTTGAAGAAAGAATTGATAAGGATATTCTAAGTTGCCTCCCACTGCTTTTTAATTGAAACCAATTAAAGAATACTATTCAAATATTCTTTACCACATTGTGGAATTAAAGCAAACATAAAATATTTGACAGTTTCTGAGCAGTCTCTCCTCTATTAGATCATCCTACCTATTTCCACTAAGAGTAAACCAAAAGCTGCCCCAAAATTGATTAGTTACATAGTGCCAATTTGAGGGCATCTCTGTCTCATTTCTTGGTGGGGTACATTCACCTTGGTGGTTTCAAACAGCTTTTTATGAAGATTCAAGTTTTATTTGAGGAACGTTTCGTCTATTACTCTCTAGATATTTTTCCTCTATTACATGTGTCCCACTCTCTTCTATAGGGGTTCTCATTATGCATAAATGGTATAAAAAGGGGTGTTAATCTGGGTTTTGTGGGGCCTGAATCTTACACAAACTGTAGGGGGAAGGCTCAATAAGAAAAAGAATACAAAATTGGGCTTAAAGTGAATATTTATTTAGAATGAGAAAAATAAATTACTAATTCAAAAAAGCTAACAAGTCTTTCTCTTACACATACACAGACAGACACACACACACATTCCAGCAAAATAACTAACATACCTTTGTAATATATTTTTCCCTCTACAGTTTTTGGCTGCAAATGATTTTATCACTTCTTCATATGAAGATTTTGAAATATTTTTTGTTAGAAAGCTAATTCAGTCTTTCTTCTAATGAAGCCAATTTCTTATTATAAAACATTTTTTATTATTGATAGTTTATGTTTCAGCTTCACAATTTTTATTTGTAATGTTATATACATTTGTAGCCTCCTCATCTGTCAATTAGAGATAATAATAGACCCACGTCACAGGACTAATAAATGAGATAATATAGAAGGCACTTAGAATAGTGCCTGATACCTAGTTAGTGCTCTGTTAGCTATTTGATTTTGATTTAAATGGCAACATGGTATTTCAGCACATAGATAGACCATAATTTATTTTGCCCTTCTCCTAGATATTTTCCAGTTTTTACACTATTCTAAGAAAATCATTGATAATCATTCTACAAGTTAAATATTTGTTCACATCCAGAAGGATTTTATCTGTGACTATGTTTCCCAAATTAGAACAATCATTAAAATCATTTGGGAGGCTTTTTTAAAAGTACAGAATTCTTGGGCTCCACTCCAGACCTATTGAAACCAATGTAATATTAGCTTTCATTTATTTATTTTATTTTTTTTTTTTATTCTTTACAGAGAGGAAGGGAGAGGGATAGAAAGTTGGAAACATCGATCAGCTGCCTCCTGGCACACCTCCTACTGGGGATGTGCCCACAACCAAGGTACATGCCCTTGACCAGAATTAAACCTGGGACCTTTTAGTCCACAGGCCGACGCTCTATCCACTGAGCCAAACAGGTTAGGGCTTAGCTTTCATTTATAGAGTGCCAATAATATGCCAGCTTCAATACCAGGAATTGTACACATGATATTTCATATATTCCTATAACAGCCCTAAGAGATAGGTTATACTTTATCATTCTTTTCAAAAGAGATATATAAAAAATCATCTCCACCCTCATCTGACATTAAGTAACTTGCTCAAATTCACACAGCCAGAGATGAAAGAATTTCAGTAAACTTGGGTCTTACTTCAAAATCTTTGCTGTACTGCTCCTCAAAGTTAAGTATAAAATATGTAGTTTATGATCTAAGGGCTGATTAAAATATGCTTTTTATAAATTAGATTAAGAGATATTTCAATTTTTGTTTCTGAAAAAAATGTAGGTAATAAAGAAGAAATCATATTTTATGAAATTAGCTATCTTTAAATGATCCTTCTAAAAGTACATTTTCTGCACTGGCCAGTATGGTCAATTGGTTAGAGCACTGTCTTGTACTAAAAGGTGGCCAGTTCAATTCCCAGTCAGGGCACACCCAGCATACGGAAGGTAAACCAAATCAATGTTTTCCCTTGCATCGATGTTTCTCTCTCTCCCTTCCTCTCTCTAAAATCAATGTTTTAAACAAAATTTATATTTTCTGAGTTTCTAACTGAATCTTTCAGACTCGCCCATTAAAATTATGTCTTTTAATTCTCATTTAATCTACAGGTTCCTCTTCCACCCCTTTTCCCCTTTACAGCTCATCTGTTGGAGAACCTAGGAATTTGACCTGTAGAGTTTCCCATAACTGGGACCTTGCTGATTGCATATTCATGAAGCAGTTCAACATGTTCCTTTGTCCTCTGGGTTTCCTGCAAATTGGCAGCTAGAGACAGAGGCTTGGTCTGACACAGGTTTTATTTCTTTGGCTCGACTATGGGAAGCAGAGTGTCCTTTTATCAGGAGGCACATGGTATATGATTATCTCTGATTTGATCGAAGTTATGTCATCTTTGTTTATCTGAAGTGCATTCTTTGGTAGAATTCTCATCAAGGGCTCATGGGAACACTATTTTTTTGCATTCTTATATGTTGATAACAGTTTGTGCCATTTATACTTGAAAGTTAATTTTGCTGGATATAAAATTTTTGGCTCACATCTTCTTTCCTTAAAAATGAATGCTTCTTAGTTTGCCTTATGGATATTTCTTGTTTCACTAAGGTAGAGCCTCTCTTCTCTCTCTCTTCTTGTTTTGTTTTGTGGATTCTTGTGGGGAAAAAAGAGATTCTTATGGAGAGGAGAATTTAAAAGTACCTATGTCCACTATCTTTAATTATATGCCAATTTTTGTCAAAATAAAATATAACAACTTGTATTCAGAACAATTACACCTAAAACATGTGTTTTGAAAATAGAAGTTAGCTATGAAGCAACTTTTACAAAATAGAAGTTCATGAACCAGGATAAATGAAACCAAATATGTGGATTTGGCTATATTTTGCATTTTTCTTGGGAGATTTTAGTTTCATTTCTTGGTCTTTTTCACTGGACACCTTCCCAAGTCGACATAATGAGGACCATGTGTAGAATAGGATCAAATATGAAGTCTTTTTTTTCATATCAACAATCTATATTCTATTTATCTATCTACAGTGTCAAATTCCCTATATCCTTGCCTATTGCTCCCATCCAACAACAACAAAACGCCTTGATTTGTAGCATTCGACAATTTATGTATGCACACTATGGCTGATTTCAAGCTACTAACTGTTTAATAATTGGCTTACATAATTCCTGAATATTTACTAGTTAGCTCTTGTGAACTGGTATGAGCCAGCTAATAAAAGCACACCCATTGGCCCCACCCTCTCCCTAGATAATTTGTATATTTTACATTTATTATGTATGGAATTCTATGAATCTTGGTCCTTTTTTCAAAAGCCATCATTTTTCAACATTGATGAAACTTGATTTGTATGTGTGTGTGTATATATATATATATATATATATATATATATATATATATATAGAGAGAGAGAGAGAGAGAGAGAGAGAGAGAGAGAAATCAAGACTATAAATTACCCTAATTTTCTTAGATAAAAACATTTGAAGTCATAAATACTGTTTTTTGAATGAATTAAATTCAGGAAGGCAACTGGGGCAAAGGATGCTGTGTATATCCTATAAATGACCACATATATTTTTTAATACATGAAAAACATAACCTTTGTTAACTTCCCTTTGCAGACTAATCCTTTAGGAAATTATTCAAAAATCAGTGTTATAGTACTACTATGAGTAACCGTGAAAAAACCCCCAAATGCTCAACAATTGGGAAATGACTTTACAAATTATGGCAATTAATATGAAAATACATTACATAGCTATTAATATTACAAATATGTAGGATATATCAATACATGTTTATGTGGGTAATAGAGGTGACACTGATTCACAATAGAAAAAACTGGCCGAAACCGGTTTGGCTCAGTGGATAGAGCGTCAGCCTGCGACTGTAAGGTCCCAGGTTTGATCCCGGTCAAGGGCATGTACCTTGGTTGCGGGCACATCCCCAGTAGGGGATGTGCAGGAGGCAGCTGATCCATGTTTCTCTCTCATCGATGTTTCTGACTCTCTGTCCCTCTCTCTTCCTCTCTGTAAAAAATTAATAAAATATATATTTTTTTAAAAAAATAAAAAACTGAATTTTCTGGAGTGAGGAAGAGGACAGAAGTGATCTGCTAAGAAAGCTTGCACTTATCTGAACTTTTATTTCAAAATTACTTTATTTTGGATTTTTTCCTCCATGCTAATTTAAATGTGAATTATTTTGCTGCTATCTTACATGTTCTGAGATTTTAATATATTTGCATCTTATCTTTTAATTTCATGATGTACAGTATTTTTTAGTTTGAATTTGTTTGTTTTTTTATCTTAAATATTATTAAGTAGTGTTGGAAGCCATGTTTGCTACTTAATGAGTTTCTCAATTCAATTTCAGATACTTGGATTTACACATCCAAACATGTTTAGGAGTTAGTGGACTCATTTAGTCATAACTTTTTTCATTGACATTTCATAATGCCAACAGTTTACCAACAAGTGTTTTTAACCAAAAGCAGTAAATCTATGACTTGCTCTATCTATCTATCTATCTATCTATCTATCTATCTATCTATCTATCTATCCATCCTCCTGAGCATTGCTTGGTCTCTTTGACTTTAGTATATCTGGCAAAGTGTAAGAAGCAGTGATGCCTGCTGATAAGACTTAACATTCTTTTCCAGAATTTACAATGCAGTTCCCCAGTCTATACCAATGGGTCCGGAGAATAACAGATTTAGAGAAGACAAAAATCAAAGCAGCCGAAACCGGTTTGGCTCAGTGGATAGAGCGGCGGCCTGCGGACTCAAGGGTCCCAGGTTCGATTCCGGTCAGGGGCATGTACCTTGGTTGCGGGCACATCCCCAATAGGGGGTGTGCAAGAGGCAGCTGGTCGATGTTTCTCTCTCATCGATGTTTCTAACTCTCTATCCCTCTCTCTTCCTCTCTGTAAAAAATCAATAAAATATATTTTAAAAAAATCAAAGCAAATATCCTAATTACCATACAACACTTCAACTATCAGCCTGACAAATACTTTTTAAAAAGACAACAGAATCTAGTAGGTATTGTAAACCATACAGAAGATTGTAAGCAGGACCTGGTTTTGTTCTACCTTACCCCACCTGCTTCCCCAGACCATGGGGGCAGGATTCATACTCTTTCACTCACAGTATACCATCATCTCTCCATGCTAAGGCCCCTTTTTCTTTATCACATTTTTCCAAGACCCCCATTCCCGTCACTCAATTTTCTGTTCTCAACTTTAATATGTATATTTTGTTTATCTAGAGTGTTTTAAATAATCATAAATAGTATGTTATAGATCTCAAATTTTTTCTGCTTAATTCAGTATGAATTTAAACACTCTATTATTCATGTTACTCTGTATACTTCTGGTTCACTCCCTTTGGATGTTGCAAAATATTCCAGAGAATGCTCTTATGTATCCATTCTTCTAGTGGTGGACAAATAAATTGCCTCCAACTTCCCACTACCACTACTCTATCAATGTTCCAGTCAATATCCTTATACATTTCCCCTGCTCCACAGAATGATTGCTCCAATCTGACTTTCACCAATAGGTCTTGGCTTTCCCATTTATCCAAATTGTAGCTATAATATGGTATTAACCCCATGTTCCACATTTTGCCTATTTAAAGAGTATAAAGTGGTATCTCATTATTTTAATTTTTACCTGATTATCAATGAGAACTGACATCCTTCAAAAATGTGTTAACCATTCAGGTTTCCATTCTGTGAACTGTCTACATATCTTTTGCCTGTTTTTTAAAAATTAAGTCCAGTTTATCATTTTAATGTTTTATAAGACTATTTTTAGAGCAGCTTTACGTTTACAAGAAAAATGAGAGGAAAGTGCAGAGTATTGGCAAATACCACCTGTCCCCATACATGCATAGCCTCCTCATTTATCAATATCACTCACCAGAATGGTGCACTCTTTTTTTTCATCAACAATGAACCTACATTGTCACATCATAATCACTCAAAATCCATAGGGTTCATTCTTAATGTTGTACATTTTATGGGCTTGGACAAATGTATAATGACATATACCCATCATTACAATATCACATAGAGTATTTTCATGGCCTTAAAAAGCCTCTGTGCTCTACCTATTCATTTCTCCACTCCTCACTACCCCCACCAACCTCTGATCTTTGTGTCCATTGTTTTGCCTCTGCCAGAATGTCATATAGTTGGAATCATACAATATTTAGCCTTTTCAAATTGACTTATTTCACTTAGTAATATGCATTTAATGTTTCTCCATGTCTCTTTCATAGGCTGATAACTCATTTCCTTTTTTTACACTAAATATTTCATTGTCTGGATATATGCAGTTTATCTATTAAAGGACATTTTGGCTGCTTCCAAGTTTTTGGAAATCCTATATAATAAAGAGGTAATATGCAAATTGACCATCATGCCCTCGGACAAGATGACCACCTCCGTGTGGTCACAAGATGGCCACCACAAGATGGTCGGCAGAAGAGGGCAGTTGTGGGCAATCAGGCCTGCAGGGGAGGGCAGTTGGAGGTGACCGGGCCTGCAGGGGAGGGCAGTTGGAGGGGACCAACCCTGCAATTAAGTAAGGACATTTTGCCCATTAAAAATAAGCAAAGGAACCACGACACATCTATTAGAATGGCCAAATTTGACTTTTGACATTGTCAATATCTTCTACCAATCTGTTCACTTTGCTTATAGAATCCTCTGATAAATAGAAATACTCTATTTTAATGTAATAATACCCATCAATTTTTCACAACATGGTTTATTTTGTGAGAGTCTTAATATATAAATGTTTCTTCACTCCAGTTCAGAAGGATATTTTCCAGCATTTTCTTCTATTAGTATAATTTTAACTTTCATATTTAGTTCTTTAATCCAATTGTAACTTACTAATCTATATGGTGTTTAACAGAAATTCAACTTTTTCTTCAAATAGTGAATTATTTTTCCAAATCTCAGCTATTAATCCATCCATTTGCCACTGGTTATGACACCACCTCTGTTGAATACCAGGTTTCTATATATACTAGAGGCCTGATGCATGAAATTCGTGCAAGAGTAGGCCTTCCCTCCCCCCACTGCCGGTACCGACTTCCCTCTGGCACCCAGGACCCAGGCTTCCCTCGCAGCCCCAGCTTCATCCAGAAGGTCGTCTGTAAGGACGTCCGGTCTAATTAGCATATTACATTTTTATTATTATAGATAGGGATATATTTGGCGTCTGTTTAGTTCCATTGGGCTTTTTTCTTGTATCTGTGCAAGACCACAACATTTTCATTTTGTATGGTTTCTTAGTGTGTATTCAATCTTCCAATTTTGATTTTCTTTTTAAAAACTGATTTAAATAAAAACAGAACTTAATTCTTCCATAGAAGTTATAGCACAATACATTGAGTTTCTTTAGAAATTCTGTGGTAATTTTCATTAAAATTGCATTGAGTTTATTGATTAATTTGGGGAGAATTAAATTCTCTACAACATTAAATCACCCCATCTGAAATATATCTGTTTTATACAAATTTCCCTTTATGATCTTTAATGGATCTTTGCATTTTTCTCCATAAAAGTCTTTATATTATGGGAGTTAATTACCAAAGTTTTTGTGTGTGTTTTTTGCTATTGTGAACTGTATACTTGAAAAAAAACTGCATACATACAAAATAACTTACATTTGCTAGTTGGTAATTGCTGTTTTGAGACATATTATTGACTTTTTAAGATTTACAATTTTTATGATATGACACCTATAAAATAACTTATATACATATTATTATGCACATTAGTAAAATGAACCTATGAATCCACAAACCCACTTAAGTAATTGAACATATCAATAAGAGTGAAGCTTCCTGTGTATCCCTCCCTGACATACCCTATTTCTCCTCTCCAGTGGTAATCACTACCCTAAATTTTGCTTTCAATATAGTTTTAACACATATGTATATGTTCTTAAACAATATGCTATTAATTTAGTTATGCTCATTTTTTAGCTATATTAAAAATGCCATCATACTGTAGATAGTCTTTAAGAGGCAACTTTTTCACTCCATAGCATGTTTATTTTTTTATGACATCTCTAGGGTTGGTTCAGGGGAGAAAAGCTGATATTTTTGCAGGAACCAAAATATCTTATTCATTCTTTTATTTTTCCTTCCCCTTTTTTAAAAAACAGTTTGTTAAATTTTTATTTCCATATTGATATCTTCTCCTTACATCAAATAGCATTAAATAGGTATTCAAAAGTGCTTCTGAAGTGAAATTTTAAAGCAAAGAAACAGACCCTTACAATTAATTAAAATAACTGCTATGGTCTTCAGGAAATTTTAATAGGAATTTATCATCAGTTAACCCCAACTTACCTGAAATGGCTTTAGGAATGTTTCCTCCATTGCCAGTCTGCCATACTCAGTGAAAAGCTAGAAGGAAAATCACACACACATACAAAGACACACATACACATACACATGCACAAAGAAAACTTCAGTATCTGCAAAGTTTTACTTTTTGGCTTTCTTCCATTCATATTTTTCCCCAAGCTTAAAATTACAATAATCTTTTTAAAAAATATATATTTTATTGATTTTTTTACAGAGAGGAATGGAGAGGGATAGAGAGTTAGAAACATTGACGAGAGAGAAACATCGATCAGCTGCCTCCTGCACATCCCCAACTGGGGATGTGCCCACAACCAAGGTACATGCCCTTGACTGGAATCGAACCTGGGACACTTCAGTCTGCAGGCCGACACTCTATCCACTGAGCCAAACTGGTTAGGGTTACAATAATCATTTTAAGGAACTAAGTATTAGATAAAACAGTACAGTAATTATATATTTTAAAAATAAAGTTTCCATTTTAAAGCTAACATCTTTTATATCTAGAACTAGAGGCCCAATGCACGAAATTCGTGCAAGAGTAGGCCTTCCTTCCCCCAGCTGCTGGTACCGGTTTCCCTTGGCACCCGGGACCCAGGCTTCCCTCGCAGCCCCGGCTTCATCTGGAAGGTTGTCCAGAAGGACGTCCAGTTTACTTAGCATATTACACTTTTATTATTATAGATATAGGACAGTTTTTTGTAGGGACAATGGGGAGAAACATGTTAAATGACCTTTCAAAATAGAACTTGCATAATTAGACCAGAGAGCAATAAATTATGTAATATATATATATTCCGTATTTTCCGGCGTATAAGATGATTGGGCGTATAGAAGATTTTCCTGGGTTAAAAAGTTGCCTTATACGCCGGAAAATACGGATATATATATATATATATATGCATGTGTGTGTGTGTGTGTGTGTGTGTGCGTGTGTGTGTTGCCTGAGGACACACAATGGCCTGGATTATTACAAAGTCATATAGGTATTTGGCTTAAAAATCAAAACATCAAATACACTGCTGTCTAATATTTTTTATTGTGCCCAATTGAGAGGCACCATAGCAGTTTTTATGTTGCCACAAATGAAAGGTTTTAGAGAACACGACCTAAGGGAGTGACTGTGATTGGGCCCCTGATGAGAGTTTTCCCATGTGTGCACAGGAAATGCCACTAAATATACAAGATTAACAAGCCACAGTGACTTTTCAGAGCTGGGGAAGAAAGCTGACACGGAGGATTACCATCCTTTCCCCCTCTTCGTGCGGGCTATGGGAATATAGAAAGCAAAGGGTAATTACTAGATATTTTATTAGAGTGGTTAAATGAAAGTCTGGAGTATCATATTTACAAGGCAACTGGCCCTAGCTAGTTTGGCTCAGTGGACAGAGCGTCGGTCTGTGGACTGAAGAGTCCCGGGTTCAATTCCGGTCAAGGGCACATGCCCAGGTTATGGGCTCGATTTCCAGTAGGGGGCGTGCAGGAGGCAGCCAATCAATGATTCTCTCTCATCATTGATTTTTCTATCTCTCTCTACCTCTCCCTTCCTCTCTGAGATCAATAAAAATATATTTTAAAAAATAAAAGGCAGCTGGTCAGGGATTTAACACTCTCATTAGAATTATCTACTAACATAAATTGAATACACAATCTTTTTTGAGGAAGACTGAGATATTGTCACTTATAAGAAATTTTTTAAGTGACCTCAAAAAAGACAACTCAATATAAAAATCCAAAATCAGTCCTTCTTTAAGAAATCCCTAAAACTGGTACTGAACAGTACATGCTTAAAGAAGCTATTGTATTTATTACTGTATAAGAAATATATAACACAAATCAAACCAAATAAAAACACAAAATAAAAAAGAGAGCAACAACAAATTTAACACTTACTCAGCATATTGCCTATTTGTCATAAAGGTCAGTGAGATGGACAAGAAATATATTTGGGCCCTGGCTGGTGTGGCTTGGTTGGAATGTTGTCCCCTACACCAAATGGTGGCAGGTTGGATCCCTGGTCAGGGCACATGACCCAGGTTTCCATGCATGAGAGGCAACTGATCAATGTTTCTCTCATACATTGATATTTCCTCTCTCTCTCTTTCTTTCTCTCCCTCCTTCCCTTCCTCTCTCTAAGATCAATAAAAATTTTACTAAATAATAAAAAACTGATTTAAAAAAAAGAAAATAAATACATTCGGGAGTAATTCTGGTTGTAAACTCAAATGATTTTTCTCACATTAGAGATTACCCTGCTTTATCATCCTTTGTTATCTGTTAAATTTTTAAATGGCTCTTATTGCAAAAATTAATTAATATACTGAAAGCAAAATTTTCTACAAAATACACAGAGGGCAACTATCAGAGAAACAATAGTCTTTCCTATGTAACCAATATAACATGAATTGAAAAGGAGCAGGGTGTTACAGAGATGTGAAGTATCTTTAACCTTTTGCACTCGGATGTCGAGTGTGACTCAACACGGTTAGCATTAGAATAAAGGAATCGAGAAAAAAGCAAGTGAGTGCAAAGGGTTAAGAATAGCTAATCTTTTACTTGAGATTTAAATGATGCTTGGAGAATAGAAGAGACACTAAGCCCAGTCAGATAACCATATTTTTACTCCCACTCTACCACTAATTAGCCACAAGAATTTAGGCAAGTCATTTATTTAGTTCAGCCAAACTTTCCTCATGTATAAAATATGAAGTATAAATTAGGTGTCACTGAGGTCTCTTTCAGATCTAAAATTGAATTCTATGAGTTATCATCAGGTAAGCCCCTCATAGTTCTTAGGTATAAAGTGATCCACAGGGGGAAAAAATGGGCATACAACTGAAATCCCACTAGCAATTCTTAAATCCTTGATCTTAAGACTTCTACTTCTTATTTTGGGTCATTTTTAAAACCAAAGATCATTTTTCCATTCTAACTTGCCACATAGTTTCATATGCAGGTCAATAGCAAGTAATTTTACAGAAACAAATGAGTTTGGAAACTGAGTTAGACAGAATATAACTATACAAGGCTGGAACAAGAAACCTGGAACTAAGACAACCTTCATTTGGTTATGTTTCTAAATCCTACTGAAGTTCCATTATGCATGATTACAAGATATTAAAAAAGATTATAAATATTGTTACCTGGAGGTGCTGAAGATCATCCTCCTGGACATTTTGGGATAAGTTATATACCTTGATTAAGAAATAAAGTTAAAACGAAATAATTAGCATCATCCTCAGCACTACTTTGTCATTCTCTATTTTTCTAAATATCAGTTATCATAAATGTGAACTCTCTAACATACATTCTTATATAATGATATTTGTAAGACCATAATTGAGGAGTATAAGAAGCTTGAGAGACAATAAACAATGTACAATGATCATAAAATTGTTCTAGAAATGCAATAGCCACCTGTCTGGAGGCAGAATACTAAAAATACTTTATGAACTCAACAACTAGCCAATAAAACACTCCTTCTTATAAATAACTAGAGGCCCGGTGCACCAAAATTCATGCACCTGAGGGGGAGGTCCCTCAGCCCGGCCTGCCCCGTCTCAGTCTGGGGGCGCTCAGGGGAGGGCGGCGACCCGGCGGAAGGTGACGCCTCCATCACACCTCTGCTGCTACCACTGCCAGCAGCGCAAGCCTAGGTTACCTGAGCGTTGGGCAGCCCTGGGCGACTGGGCAGCCGCCATCCAAGGCTTGTCTGTGCCGTGGGCCGGCCCTGGGCGGCTGGGCAGCTGCCATCAGTGACTTGTCTGTGCCTCGGGCCAGCCCTGGGCGGCTGGGGAGCTGAGGGGACTGGGGGACTCCAGAGGCAGGTGTACGGAGCGGCCAGACCCGCCGGGAGGCAGGCTTGGCCGTGCCACACGCCTACCGCCCCGGCAGGGCTGAGGGGACTGGGTGCCACCATCTTGTGGCTGTGGACGCTGCCATCTTTGAGGGCATGGCAGTCAATTAGCGTATTCCCTCCTTATTGGCCATGGGTGCCGCCATCTTTGTGAGGGCATGACAGTCAATTAGCATATTCCCCCTTTATTAGATAGGATGGCAATCTAAATCTGAATAACCCATAAAGTTTTCTTAAAAATTTATGTTGACTTCTTCACAACTGGTTATCTGAGTTATGTCTACAAAAAGTTTCATCACATGGAAGTTAGGTTCTGAATATTATGTCCACACCCATAAACATATGAATTATTACTTCATGAACAAATCACTGTATCAAAGTGACATTTTTTGAGGGGGATAAATATCAGTAACGTCAAAGGAAACTTAAGGATGTGTATATCTTT
This sequence comes from Cnephaeus nilssonii, assembly GCF_951640355.1. Taxonomy (NCBI): domain Eukaryota; kingdom Metazoa; phylum Chordata; class Mammalia; order Chiroptera; family Vespertilionidae; genus Cnephaeus; species Cnephaeus nilssonii. The sequence continues at coordinate 69,044,466 of NC_137075.1, read as the reverse complement.
ATACAGATAATATATTTTTAAATAGATCATTTCTCAGATAGTAATAAATAGTCATTACTAAGAGGACTTACATTTTCAGTGAAAATATTGAATGTCTTCAGGTAAAATATACATAGTAAATAATAAATACTACAAAGGCAAAGTCAATCTGGTTTTAATTGGCTTGTGTAAATGGGTTATACTGTCAATTATGAAAAAATTAGGTAAGTCGATATTTTAAAGGGTTACTCATTTAAGAAGTATAATTTTAAAAGCTAGTCAACTATAAGTTATAATCATGGCTTTTTATCTTAAAGTCCTTTATAAAAATAACTTCAGTCTTCTTCTATTAACCCTCTCACGGTTGTCCTACCCATACACCATGCCTTTATTGCCAGTTCACTAGCTCCATTTTCTCTTCTTGCTTATAATTTTAGCCTTCGCTTACTCATCCGAACCACTTTGTCTTCCCTAACTTTTAAAACTATCTTACCTTTTTTAAAAACTGTTTCTTGTCTACTATCGCTTTTTGCTCTTTACAGTAAACAGAAAAAGAATTTTAATTTGGCTTAAAAGTTTTTATGCTATGTGTTCTATTACTATAGTAAAATTCTCCAAGTTATTTAGGACAACTTATAAAGCCTACAATAACCTCACAGACAATACTTTAAGAAAAGGCAGAGAAAGAAAAAAAGATAAAAATTTTTACAAGACAGTTACTTTCTTAGATGCATAGTAATATGTTTTAAAAAGCTATGAACACGTATACATGTTTTTTACATTTAGAAATGTTTCTACTAGCTATGTAAAATAAAATTTTGCATTTATAAATCTTATTTCAATTAATGTAACTTAACTAGGTGATCCCAATGTAACTGCATACATTATAAGATTTAATATTATTGAGTTTATTACATGCTTTAAACAGAAAAAAATTTATCAATCTACACTAATAAAAGAGAAAGATGCAAATTGACGCACTGCCCCAGCCACTCGGGGCCTCTGGGCAGCGTGGGAAGGCGGAAAGGCGGCTCCCAGCTGGAGCCAAGGCGGTGCTGGCAGCCAGGGAAAGGAAGGCCCATTCTTGCACGAATCTTCATGCATCGGGCCTCTAGTAAGATAATATAATCTTTTCTGACTAAAGTAGGCAATTTGAAAACTTATCAGAAATTAGATGACAATAATAAAAACAATTCTACTGTTACAGAAATAATTAGAACTGGTATGCTAATTAAGCCAAATAATATACATGATTTACCATTTCTGTTGCTTGTCTCACTAGCACACATATGTAGAAATACATATATTCATAATTTTTAGTGAAAGAAACATCCATAAATATGGATTTATTTTATTCCATACCTGTATAGAGCTGATCATTGTGCTAAGGGCAAATACTGTGGCAGAATCTCTCAAAGTTGACTGACTATCAAAGGTTCCCTGAGTATCCATCAATAGCACTGCAACCTATAGGCAAGTAGAGAACATTATTGACATTTTATAGAACATGTAGAGTTTTAGGGTTAACACAAAGTTAACATCATGAGAACTAAAATAAATCATTAATAATGAATATTTTTACGTGTGCCATGAATGCCACAGAAAATAAAAATGTAATTAGTTGCTGAATACTGTAATGATTAACTTTCACTGGTAATCCACCATAACAGAAACATCATTGAAATGAAGGTTAGATGTTAGCTGATCTGCTATTCTATTTTTTCTACAATTTTGCTTACCCTGACTCTTAGAAAGGAAAATAGGAAATATGCAATAGAATGCTACCGACTTCCCTTTTAAATATCATGTCAAATGGCCAAAAATTAGTTTTTAAAATAGAGCTTTTGAGGATCCTGAAAAGTGGTAACTGTTGCAAGTGAAAAAATCTATTTTCTTTAAGAAGTTCACATCATACCTTTTTACCATCAGGTTTATTGATAAGGAAGACTTCACTCCATATCTGGATTCCTGTAGTCTCTCGCTCAGACCCACCTCTCCATGAAAAACCAGTCAATGGTTCATTGTAATCTCCAACCCAATCAACTGATTCCTATAAAATTAAGGAAGTCTCTGATACGGAACTAGATATGTAGTATAGTATAGTATAGTATAGTATAGTATAGTATAGTATAGTATTTTCTACTCATCCATTAAGATTTGTATTCTCTTTCTAACTCTAGCCAAAAGGAAACAACATATGCACATCTACTGTACCGACACAATTACTTTACTAATTAATCCAAAAATTAATTACAGAGGAAGCAATCATCTGCTACATGTTATGCTAGGTCCTGGGGATACAAAGATATTCCAGACCAATGGAAGCTCATAACTTAACAGGGGATAGACATGCTAACTAACTAATATAATATTATATATGCCTATTAAAATGGGAGTATATATTAGGCATAAATGGAAACATAAGAAAAGAAATAATTAACTCTTGGTTATATAAGACTTCAAAGGAGAGGTGATGTTTGAGGCAAACACTGAAGGATGTTTAGGAATTTTCCAGGTGAGCAAACTTGAGGAGGGCATTCCAGAAACAAAGAAATAAAGATATGAGAGAATATAGTATATCAGGATATACACAGTAACATACACAAATGCTTTGGTATTGGGGGAGGAGGAGATGAATAATAGCAGGAGGAAAGGTATCTAATGGTAGCTGCAGAAAGACAAAAACAAAACAAATCTGAGCTTTAATCTGAGAAAATGCTATTTTACACAAGCAACATAACAAGTGTTATTGAGCATTTCATTCAAATGTTTAACAGTTAAAATTATGAATATGTATAAAACTGTATAATCTCAAAGAATGTAAAGTATACTAATTTTGTTCACTCAACTTTCCCACCTGTGTTATAGCACACTAATGTTGGTATGATAAAAATAGAAAATGATAAGTTTTTCTTGCTTTCAAAGCCTGAGATTTTAGCAGTTTTGTTCTTGACTTGTTTGAACTGACACTAGACATAAGATGTTATCGTTACACAATTGTTCAAAAATAACCCAACTAGAAAAGATCAATCCAAAATGGATAATTATGGTGTAAATACATAGAACCAAGTTTCTTGGTTAGTGTGTCTATTCTGCCTCAAAATCCATATTTGCATCAGAATTGCTATAGATAAAAGGTAGAAAAAATACTGGTATGCTCTCCACACCCAACCCTCTGTTCCCTAGCTCCAATCTCTTATTTATCCCTCTGCTTTCTAGGTCCCTTAAAGTCTCATTTCTGTGACATGCTGCTGATGCAAATGTTATGACATTGTTGCCTCTGGGGGTGGGGTAAGAAATGAGTGGGAAAAGATCAGAGAGAACTTTCTGGGGTAAAGGCGAGATATACTTGATAGAATTTGGGGCTATAGAAGTATATGCATTTTCAAAAAAATAAGCAAATGTACTCAAGAATTGTGCATGTAACTATGTAAATTTTATAACGAGAAAAAATACTAAAAAATATAATAATGATGTATATTGAGAAAATTTATGGGGAAGTATACTGACATCAGCAATTTACTTTGACATGAATTAGTAAAATAAGATGAAGTGATGGATGGAAAGAATAGTTAGAGACATATGGGATAATGCAAGAATATTAATGTTAATGGTAGAATTTCATTAGTGGATACCCAGGTATTCACTGTAAAATTCTTTTAACTTTGTTGCATGCTTGAAAATTGTCATAATAAATGTTGGGGGAAAATGACTACAATAAAATGTTATGACAAAAGTTATTTGACATTTTAAACCCTAGAACATGTAAAGTTTATAATCATATTACTATGTGGTGTCTATTTTTAAGCGTAAAAAATAAGATATGTTCTAAGGGTAATGTAGCTAGGTGGCTTCAGGCAAAAGTGGCCTGTGTAGTTTGGTGCCCCGAGCACCAAAGTTGGAATGATTACAGCATAGCATTTTTAAACTAGTGCATATTTAGGGTACATAATAATAGAAATAGAAATAATGGACACTACTAAATAAAAGCACAAAGTGACAGCACAGAAACAGAAAACTTAAAAAAACAAACTATTACATACCTGGCTGTACATGTATCTCAACATGAAATCCATTAGGAATGATTTTCCTTTTCTAAATGCTCCAGCCACAGATACAGCAACGACCTCCTTGTCTCTGACAGCCTCTGAGAGAAGGATTCGATTTAGTGCAGTTTCATCTAACTCAAAAGAATGGTGGTCTTTGACAACAAGGACTTGGACTGGTCCTGCCTTTTTCACTGGTTCCTCCTCTTCTGAGCTCCATTCATTTGTCTTTTCTGAAAACCCACCTGTTGAATATAATAGCAATGTAGTCAGGTAATCATCTCAAAATACCAAGCAAGTATACGTACCTCTCAACTCGCAAACATCTGAAACAGGAACACAGTCGAATTAGAAATACTCCTTTTAAATGACATGTTAATGTCATTCACATCATATCTCAGAAACATTTACATCTGGTCTTTCTGATTATGTGACCAAATAAAACAATTTTAGTTTCAAAACAGTTCTACATCAGTGCAGAGATCTCTGATTGCAGAGTGAGAAAAATCAAAACAAAGGAGTCTACTTTTAGGAAAGAGGAATAAAATAACTTTAGCAGATACTTTCTTCATCTCCTAGGGATAAGTTTAGTTATTCAGATGAAAGAGCCTTGCAAATTTTTTATTTATTTATTTATTTATTTATTTTTATTTTTTTAAAATATATTTTATTGATTTTTTACAGAGAGGAAGAGAGAGCGATAGAGAGTTAGAAACATCGATGAGAGAGAAACATCGATCAGCTGCCTCTTGCACACCCCCGACCGGAATCGAACCTGGGACCCTTGAGTCCGCAGGCCGACGCTCTATCCACTGAGCCAAACCGGTTTCGGCGAGCCTTGCAAATTTTTTAGAGTTGCACATACATAGGAGGAAATACATAAAAGGACTCATAATCACATATTCTTGAAACTGGAATAAATCTCTAATGCAACTAGTTCAGCTCCCTCCAATGTATGCATCCCATCTACAAAATCCCAGACGCTTAATTGTCTAAAGTTATACCTCAGAGCAATGGAAATGACAGAGAACTGAATTGGGTAGGGCCAGATTACAGAAGGCCTTCCATGGCAAAGAGGTCTGGAAATAATTCGATAAAAAATAAGAAACTTTTGAAAGTTACTTTATGTGAAAATCTTACAAAAAAATGATGTGAACCTAGGAAATTACTAAATCTCTCAGTTTCTTCATCTGTAAAATGGAACTACTCATAGTACCTATTTAATAGGGTTGTTGTAAAGATTGAGGGAGTTACTGAGTTACTATATGTAAAGTGCCGAGAACAGTGCTGTCACATAGCAAGCTTATAAAGGTTGATAGCTCATTAGCTATCATCATCATCACCACCACTACTACCTTTGGACTACTGGCTGATTTAAGTATTCCTGGAAGAAGTTCTGCATACTTTCTATAAATTCATGTGTGTGTGTGTGTGTGTGTGTGTGTGTGTGTGTGTGTGTCTGTATGCACTTTCATGTTTTCTGAGTTTTCTATTAAATTATCAGAAATGCTATTTTTGAGGTCAACTTTTAGAATTCATCCTTAATATACAAGAATTTTGGAACCCTGGGCCTTGGCATTTGTGGTAAATTACAAAACAACCTCAATGTGTCAAGTGACACATTCTTATATCCACTGCCTTTGTGACTTCATAATATCCTCCTGCTTTGACTCAGGGGTCAGCCACATGATTTCCTGTAGCAGGCATGTCTCTACCATGCACCATGAGAATATTCCTAGACTAGTCTGATTGTTGCAGGATGAGAGTCACTTGGAACAGGAGCAAACTGTCCAGTCCCAGCCACACCCTGCAGCAAGCTAACCCTCAGTGATGTGAGGTAGCAAGCCAACATCAACAGAGTTGCCCAACACACATTTCAACATGTGATCAAGAAATACTGTTCTATGCCTCTGAGGTTTTGTGATTGTTTATCATGCAGCATAACAGGCAATAAACAACTAATACAGCCTATAACTCCTTCCTTTAGAAAGGCAGTACAGTGTGGTGGTTAAAAACACAGGCTCTGGTTAAAAACTAAACTGCTGAAATTCAAATCAAGGCCTTCCGACTTTTTAGCTGAGTAACCAGGCAAGTTGTTTAACCTCTCTGTGTCTACCTCATAAGGTTGTTGTAAATTAATATATGCATATAACACACTGAGAACAGTGGCTGGTACATAGTAAATGCTATTAGTATTATTGTAGATTTAGGAAAGTTAAAGCCAAAGATGTAACTGACCTTGCCCAAGAAAAGGAAATAGAATTTCTGTATCAGGCAATCTACCATTGATGCCTTCTTGTGTTATTTGTTTATTCCTTTAAACAATTTATCAAGGTATTTATTATTATCTGTATTTTTGACACATGAGAAACTTAAGAATTGGATAATTTCCCTAAGATCAGACCCACTAACAAGTGATATATCCAAGTTCACATAGTTAATAGCTGTCAATTTAGGACTAGATCCCAGGTTTAAAAACACACACATCTAAACACATAAGACAGTAGTGCAAGAAATGAGGGACAAAATAGCTATAAGACATAAAGAAAACAAATAGTAAATGGCAGAAGTAAATCCCTACTTATCAGTAATTACAGTAAATGTAAATGGATTAAACTCTAATCAAAAGACAGAGAATGGCAGAATGGATAAAACAACAACAACAACAACAAAAACATGATCCTGTCTACAAGAGATTCACTTTAGATCCAAAACACAAACAGGTTGAAAGTGAAAGAATGGAAAAATATATTCAATGCAAATGGTAACCAAAAGGAAACAGGAGTGGCTATACTTATATGAGACAAAATAGACTTTAAGTAAAAAAGGTTACAAGAAACAAAGAAGGACATTGTATATTAAAAGCTTCAACACAGCAAGAAGATATAATAGTTATAAACATTTATGCTGCCAATAGCAGGCCATCAAAATATGTGAAGCAAAAATTGGAGACTTCAATACCCCATGCTCAATAATGAATAGAAGGACCAGATAGGCAACAACCAATAAAGAATCAACTATATAATAATCAACTAGATCTAACAGACATATACAGAACAACAATGGAGCACACATTCTCCTCAATTGCAAATTGAGCATTCTCCAGGATAGAATCTATGTTAGGTTCAAAATTAAGTCTTAATAGGTTTTTAAAAGATAGATATAATACAACATATCTTCTCTAACTGCAAAAGGATAAAGGTAGAAGTCAGTAATAGAAGTAAAACTGGAGAATTCACAAATTGTGGAAATAATGCAACAGACTCATAAACAACAAATGAATCAAAAGAGAAATCAGGATATGAAATGCAAATCAAGACCACAATAAGATACCATTTCACACCCATTAGGATGGCTACTATAAAAATAAAACAAAATCAGAAAATAAGACGTGTTGGCAATAACTTAGAAAAATTTCACTGTTAGTGGGAATGGAAAATGGGGCAATCACAATGGAATACAGTATGGTGGTTCCTCAAAAAATTAAAAATAGAATTACCATGTGATTCAGCAATTCTACTTCTAGGCATATACTCAAAGAATTTAAAGCAGGTTCTTAAAGAGATATTTGTACACCTATGTTTATAACAGCATTATTCACAATTGCTAAAACATGGAAGCAACCCAAGCATTGATCAACAGATAAATTGATAAGCAAAGTGGTGTGGGTGTGTGTGTGTGTGTGTGTGTGTGTGTGTGTGTGTGTGTAATGGAATGTTATTCAGCCTTAAAAAGGAAGAAAATTCTGACATATGCTACAACATGGATGAACTTTGAGGGCATTATGTTAAGTGAATTAACCCAGTCATAAAAAGACAAATACACTACTATATCATTCTACTTATATGAGATTCTTAGAGCAGTCAACATCATGGAGAGAGAAAATACAATGGAGGCTGCCAAAGTCTGGGAGAAGAAGGGAATGTGGACTTAGTGTTCCACGACATAGACGTTTTGTAAGATGAAAAGAATTCTGGAGATGGGTGCTGGTAGATGTCTGTACAACAACATGAATGTAGTTAATATCACTCAACTTTACACTTAAAAATGGTTAAGATGGTAAATGTTATGTTATGTGTATTCTACCACAATAAAAAAATGAATATATATATATATATATATATATATATATATATATATATATATATACTAAATTTAGTTTCTAAATTTAAAAATATCCCAACTTTTTAGTGACTAAAAGTAACAGTGGATCATTTCCCCGAGGCTTACTTTCCTGATAATTACAGATTCTATTTACAGTCTATTCACTGGTTCTAAAGATAATAAATACTGCAGGATTTGAAACAGAGCAAAGAAATAAGCCAGGAGACATCAAGACAAGGTGTAAGCAAAAGCAAGAAAAAAAGAAAGGAAGAGAGAGAGGGGGGGTGGAGAGAAAGGAAGGAAGGGAGGGATGGAGGGAGGGAGGGAGGGAGGTAGGGAGGGAGAAAGAAAGAGAGGGAAAAAGAGGGAGAAAGGAAAGGACAAGGTGTAAGCAGATACAAAGTATAATCTATACTAGTATATATAAAAGCCTAATATGCAAATTGTCCCCTCAGGAGTTTGACCGAGAGACGGGGATCGCTCACTCTGACATGCGCTGACCACCAGGGGGAGGCGCGGAACAAAGGAAGGCCCTGGCTGGCAGCCAGCAGCTGGGGAAGGGAGGCCCCGGCCAGCAGCCTATACTATACTCAAGATTATATTTATACTTTTCCCAAGGAAGATAACAGGTACATGAAAGATGGTGCTCAACATCACTAGTCATTAAGGAAAGGAAAATTAAAATGACAATGAGATACCACCTCATGCCTATTAAAACAGTCATCATCAAAAAGATGAGAGATAACATGTGCTGGTGAGGAGATGAAGAAAAGGGAACCATGTGCACTGTAAGTGGAATTATACATTGGTATAGCCACTATGGAAAACTGTACAGAGATTCCTCAAAAAAAAAAACCTGAAAATAGAACTAGTTAAAAATATGATCCATCAATTTTATTCTAGGACTATATCCTAAAGAAATGAAAACACCAACTCAAAGAGATATCTGTTCTCCCATGTTCATAGCACCATTATTTACAATAGTCAAGACATGGAAATAATCTTCTAAGTATCCATTGATGGATAAATGGATAAAAATGTTGCCATATACATGTGAGTACTATTCAGTCATAGAAAACAAGGATGGATCTTGAAGGCATTATGCTAGGTGAAATAAATCAGACCAAGATAATTACTGTATCATCTCGCTTATATGTGGAATCTAACCAACCAACCAATAAAACCACCAAATTCATAGAAAAATAGATCAGATTTATAATTACCAGAGGTGAGGGATTTTGGGGAGGGGGTATTGGAGGAAGTTAGTCAAAAGGTAAAAACTTCCATTTACAGATAAATAAGTACTAGGGACGTAATGTATAACATGGTGACTATATTTAACACTGTTGTAAGATATATGTATAACAAAGTTAAGAGAGTAGATACTAAGAGTTCTCATCACAAGGAGACATTTTTTTCCTTTCTTGTTATTGTATCTATATGAGATGATGGATATGGTAATCATTTCATGATATATGTAAATAAAACCATTATACTGCACACCTTAACCCTTTGCACTTGCTTGCTTTTTTCTCAATTCCTGCTACCGATGCTAACTGTGTTGAGTCACACTCAACATCCGAGTGCAAAAGGTTAAAGCTATATAGTGATGTCAATTAATTCTCAATAAAACTGGAAAAATGTTTTTAACTTTTTCTCAAAAAACAGAAACCTAAAAATTAATTTTAACAGACATTTGTTACACATACTGTGCAGCTAAGATAGTTTTTTTTTTTCTTTTTGGTCCAGAAAAAGCTGACATTTTAGTGCAAATATTATTTTTCTAAAGCAATATTGCAGAGACAGTTTATGTTATGTTGTGGAAAACTCAAATTCCTATGTGGTATCCCAAGTTTTTAACCAACTGTAATTACAAAAGCAAATAAGCAAAAAAGGGTGCACTTCTGTTTTGTTTCTGGGAGTACTTAAGCTCTAAGCCCAACACTGAAAGACTGCTTTCTGGGCTACTGCCTCCTGATATTCATCTGTTCCCTTTACTTTTCACACTAGCACATTCTTTGCCTTCTTTTCTAGTCCAAGGTGATCAAATTTATAGAGCCTTGATTTCTTATACCAGCTTACACCTGCATAGGCTTATTGTGGCCCCTTTTGGCATACTATTTTAGTTCCTTGTCCCCATGACATGGGTTGGAGAAGCAAACAACTCTCAATTTCTATCTTAGGTCTATAACTTATAAATTATGGAACCTCTGGCAAGTAACTCATGATGAGGCTCAGATTCCTTATCCTATCTCCGTGGTCAGCAAACTGCGGCTCACGAGCCACATGCGGCTCTTTGGCCCCTTGAGTGTGGCTCTTCCACAAAATACCACGGCCTGGGCGAGTCTATTTTGAAGAAGTGGCGTTAGAATAAGTTTAAGTTTAAAAAATTTGGCTCTCAAAAGAAATTTGAATCGTTGTACTGTTGATATTTGGCTCTGTTGACTAATGAGTTTGCCAACCACTGTCCTATCTAATAAAAGAGAAATATGCAAATTGACCATACCTCCACTACACCCACAAGCCACGCCCACCAGCCAATCAGGAGCGAGTATGCCAATTAAACCAACAAATATGGCGGCGGCCATGGAGCTGCAGCAAGCAGGAGGTTTGGGTTGCTGCCAGCGATGGAGGAAGCCAAGCTTCCTGCCTGCGCTGGCCGGCCCTGGCCTCCGCTCAAGGCTACAAAGTTTCAATTATAGAAGATAAATAAATCCCAACAAAAACGGCGGCAGCAACAGAGCTGGAGAGAGCAGGAGACTTGAGTTGCCCCTGGTGATGGAGGAAGCCAAGCTTCTTGACTGCCCTGGCCTGCCCTGGCCTCTGCTCAAGGCTACAAAGATTCAATTATAGAAGATAAATAAATCCCAAATACCAGGGCCTCTGCTTGGGTCGCCGGGGGGCATGGCCAGCCTGCAAACCACCATAGGCCCCTCGCCCAGGATGCCCCACACCCCAAGGGAACCCCCACCCTGATCTGGGACACCCTTCAGGGCAAACCAGCCGGCCCCCACCCATGTATCAGGCCTCTATCCTATCTAATAAAAGAGTAATATGCAAATTGACCATCACTACAACATACAAGATGGCTGCCCCCATGTGGACACAAGATGGCTACCACAAGATGGCCAGCAGGGGAGGGCAGTTGGGAGGGACCAGGCCTGCAAGGGAGGGCAGTTGTGGGAGATCAGGCCAGCAGGGGAGGGCAGTTGGGAGGGACAAGGCCTCCAAGGGAGGGCAGTTGGGGGCAATCAAGCCTGGAGGGGAGGGCAATTAGGGGTGACCAGGCTGGCAGAGGAGGGAAGTTGGGGGCGACCGGGCCTGCAAGGAAGGGCAGTTGGGGGGGACCCAGGCCTGCAGGGGAGAGCAGTTTGGGGGGACCAGGCCTGTAAGAAAAGGGCAGTTGGGGGGGACTAGGCCTGTAGGGGAGGGCAGTTAGGGGTAACCAGGCCTGCAGGGGAGGGCAGTTAGGGGCAATCAGGCTGGCAGGGAGTGGTTAGGGGGTGATCAGGCTGGCACGCAGAAGCAGTTAGGGGCAATCAGGAAGGCAGGCAGGTGAGCAGTTTGGAGCCAGCAGTCCTGGATTGCGAGAGGGATGTCCGACTGCCCCTTTAGGCCCGATCCCGATAGGATCGGGCCTAAAGGGGCAGTCGGACATCCCTCGAGGGGTACCAGATTGGAGAGGGTGCAGGCTGGGCTGAGGGACACACAACTCCCCCGCCTCCCCCCACCCGTGCATGAATTTTGTGCACCGGGCCTCTAGTATATTTTTAAAAAAGGATAATCCCTATCTTTAAAGAGTTAATTTTTAAAAGCGTAAATTTATTCAAATTTTAGTTCAGTGTATATTTAGGTACAGGTGGTGGGATTCTCAGTCCTACTCACAAACCAGCTTCCCAGTTGTACCTGTGGGTATGATCCTCAAATATGACCCCCAATTCTGGATGTCAGCAGAGATGCTTTTCAGGTTTCTAGCTCCCATGGCCCATGTAGATCTAACAGGTCTCTGACCACTCAGAAAATAATAAACCTGGTCCTACAGGATCCTTATCTAAATTTTAGGTCTCCTGTACAGATTTTACAAATATATCTCTTGTCTTTTTCTTAGAAATCACTATATTGTCCAATTCTGGATAGTCTACCTTTGCCCTCTGGTCTTGACTTTCTAACTTGTCTGGGAAATATTTATCTAGATAGATGATAAGGTCAGTCTTTTATAGCTATCACCTGAGTTTTTTTTCTCACCAGTGACCTCTGGCTTCTACAAAGACCTGTTCTCTCTATTCCCCTGACACCATGCCCAATATCTTATAAAACATTCCACAGCATCATGTTACAGAAAATAAATTAGAAGACAACTCTATGTTATTAGTCCTCCAACTTGCCAAACAGGTGACTTTCACCAAATTATTTACCCAATGGGAGACTCAGTTTTTTCATTTGCAAAACAGGGAACATGTCCTGCAAAGTTAAGAGACTAAAGATCAAATGCAATAATGCATTTGTGCCTTGAAAACTGTAATTCTATATAATGCAGAAGGTATTATCCACTCAAAAAAGAGGCAGTATAGCATAGTGGTAAAGATACTGAAGTCTAACCGCCAGAGTTGGAATCTTGGCTCTATCATTTACCTTTTCATGTGTAACAAAAGGATTATAGCACCTACCTCACTGATATTAGTTCAATGATATTAGCTATTATTGGTATTATTAAATGTCTACTATGTGTTAGGCATTCTACTAGGTACTGGTAATAAAATGGAGTCAAAACAGATATGACTAATACTTTGCCAAAAACCTATACCTCCTACTCCATATGTTACACTTTCTAAGTCGTTTATGTCATATATACTTTACCGCAAAGAAAAATCTGAGCAGTAAAGCATTTCTATCGAGTGTTAAGATAAGACTCCACAACTCCACTATTTCTTTTATGTGAACATTTCCAATGAACATACAGTGACTCTAGTATCCTTTTCCTAATTCATCACTTGAGTTGAAACTCTCTTGGTGTCTTCTGGGTGAACTGTTTGGGATATGTTTCTATCAAATATAAATAATCAATTATAGTATTTCTGAACGTAACATCCAAAGACCACCTACTTCTCAATCACCTAAGATGCTAATTAAAAGGCAGACTCTTGGACCCCATTTCAAAAGCTTTGGCTGGAAGATATGAGAATATGCATGTCTAATAAGTTCCCAAAGTGATTTTTTTATGAAAATCCCATTTGAGAAACACATTCCCAAGAGAGAAAAAAACCTCCACTAAACAAGAAATCTGTAACCAAAGGAAATACTGAAGAATAATGATCCAAAGCTTCGTGAAAGAGAAAAATTTTAATCCTCACCATAAACTTTCACATGCCTGTCTCCAAACAGGGTGGAATCAACAATGCATGAAGATCAAGACCAAAACTGACTTGAACATACATACCTTAACTGTGAGTGTTTAAGCAAATCTTATTCTAGAAGCCAAGGGGAGGGAGGGTGGAAAGGGGACACTGAAAAAGCTTACCTGTATATCAGAAGCAAAGAAAACAGTGTTATTGCAATAGTCACACCTACTAAACTAGGGTTTGGTGATCTCAGTAAAATGGAACCACTTTCTTTTAAACGCAGACAACTAGAGATAGACCTCCCTGCTACCAACTCCCCATATCTACCACAAACCTTGAATAATCTCTCATATGTAAACCTTTTCTACTGGGATTTAAGGCGGTCCTGTGACCAATCTGAGCAAGGAGAAATATGGCTTTTTTATAAAAGTACTCTGAAATAACCAATTAAAATTTATACCTCTTGGTCTGATTGACAGTTATATATCTCACTGAGATAATCAAGAAGCTCTGAATATCTAGTGGGCATAAAGTTTCCAAATAATAATTCAAAACTCATGAACAAAATATGTCTCTGCCCACCAAGCCACAGTAGCCTAAGATCTGCTCTGGTTCATATAATAAAATGCCCTATAAGGCTTTAGTTCTAATGTGGTAGCGTCTTTAGTACCGAGACTGGAAGAAATCGGATGCCCAAGGCGGAAAAAGATGCCCAACCGGCCCACACTAAGCATCCTAAATCAAGTGGAGCAGCAGAGCAGGCGGGCGGGGCCGAGATTTCTCCTGCATCACTGCGCTTGCTCTTCTCCGCTTGCGTGAGCACCGTCCACCCACCCAGCGTGAACCCACTCGGCCTAGCCTCTCCTTCCCCCTCCCCTCGGCCTGGTGCTGAATCATGAGCCCAATCATGAGCCCAATATCTCCAAACGGTAAAATCAAAGAACAATGCCACCCTGAATGGGGTACCAGGTTGGGGTGGGGCCGAAGGCTGGAAACCACAACTTTGCTTTCCTTTCCCCCATTTCCCCCACCCAACCCCCAAATTAAAAACGAGTACTGCAGCGCTGGGGCACTCCCAAGCGGGCGTCCCTTCTCTGTCGCTCAGGTCTGCAAAGCTTTCCTGGGCCCGGCAAGCTCCCCGCTTCATTGTTCTAGCCCCGCAGCCCGCTGGGAGCCCGCGCCCAGGAGCTCTCGCAGCTCCCTGGAAAGGGGGGTGGGGGGGGGTAGGATCCCCTATCCCTTACTCCTCTCCACGGAGTAACACAGGCCCCTTCCCACCCTCATCTCCTTCCAGCCAACCTATCGCTAAAGCGGAACCAGGCAGTCTCAGGGAGGCGAGGGGTGGGTGCTGTCCAAATGCTGGGAAGAGGTAGACTACGGAGACAGGGAGAAACGGGAGGCTGTGGCCGCACTAAACCGCAGCCCTCGCCTACAGCATGCAGTTACCTGGGCTCCGCTCTGCCATGGTTCCTCTGCCCCGACCGGGCGCGGCTCGGCCGGCTGTGGCCCGTCTCCCAGCCCTGGATGCTGGTGCCGCGTCGTCCTTGGCCCTCCTCCTTCCCAGAAGAGGGCCAGTCCCGTGCAGGCAGCAGAAGTCCCCACATTCTACTCACCCCAACTATTTCTGTCCTTTTGGTTCTTGGCCATGGCGGTCCGGGGACTGGTGGCAGTGAGGCGCTGTCACCGCGCTCGCTCTCCTCCTGGGCCCCAGGTTGCTGGCAGTGGGAGGCTCTGTGCCCGCGCTGGGCGCAGTACGCTCAGGCTCTGGATGTTGCTGTGGCGCTGGTGGGAAGGAGAAGGGAGGAGAAAACGGATGAACCAAGCTCAGCATCACAAGCCCGAATTCACACAAATATCAGCGTCACACCCTCCCTACCTCTGCCCACCCCCAGAGCGTGAAGAGAGTGACGGTCGATGTGCTGTAACATTTTCAATGTAAAACACACATAAACAAACAGCACCCCCTCAGACTCACTCACAAGGAATGTAACAGCATTATCTAGTCACAGAAATACACAAACCAATATACTGTATTATGCTGCATGTTCAAATACCTGTTTTCTAGAACAGTTACACATTAGTACAAACATGGTGGCAACATTTATGTAGCTAAAAAAAGTTAAAATAATCCGCATTTATCTACCAGGCACCATTCCCCGCCCCACTTTAAAAGCAAGGTCATGTTAGTAAAGAGGGTATTGTGCATTTTGCACCTGTCTACTGAACAGGCCTGTCTTTTAAAATTAGGATAGCAAAATTAGATCAAGAAGATCAAGATAAATGAAAGCTGAAAATTCATTATAATCTGTAACTAAATCTCTAGCAGGCAAAACTTCCCACTAGATTCGTAGAGATAAAGTCTGGATTTATATTGGCAAATATTTGAAGTAAAGTCACACTACAGAGTCTGGGTGAGCCTTGGCAGCCAGAAAGGTTGCAAACAATTTTAAAGGGAAAGCAAAAGGTAATAAATACTTAAAAATATACTTTCAATCTCTCTCTTTTTCCTTTCTTCCTCTCTGCCTACAAATTTAGTTTTCAGTATCCTAGACACACTGTACCTTCATGCTACTTGACCCTTGAGATACCATCATCCCATTCCTACCTCCTCACAGTTTTCTCCTGCATTTGGTTGTTGGTCACAAGTTACAAGTCAGTTTTGACTAGGACAGTGGTTGGCAAACTCATTAGTCAACAGAGCCAAATATCAACAGTACAACGATTGAAATTTCTTTTGAGAGCCACAATTTTTAAACTTAAACTTCTTCTAACGACACTTCTTCAAAAATAGACTCGCCCAGGCCCGTGGTATTTTGTGGAAGAGCCACACTCAAGGGGCCAAAGAGCCGCATGTGGCTTTTGAGCCACAGTTTGCCGACCACTGGACTAGGAGATTGCTGCTAGCCTCTTAATTACCAGGTCCTTAGTTTCTGCTTACTCCTCATCAGCAACTCCTCACTCTAAGTTCTCTCAACATAATTTACTATGGTATCTTCAGACAGGACCTCCATGCTTATGATTCCCAAATTTATACTTCTAGTCTTAAACTCTTTTGAGAGAGGATCATCACAACAGAGCTGAATTTATAACTGCCTGAGGTCATCTTCACTTTTTTTACTGACACTTCAAAATC
Source organism: Cnephaeus nilssonii (assembly GCF_951640355.1). Classification (NCBI taxonomy): domain Eukaryota; kingdom Metazoa; phylum Chordata; class Mammalia; order Chiroptera; family Vespertilionidae; genus Cnephaeus; species Cnephaeus nilssonii. Next base: position 69,027,865 of record NC_137075.1, on the reverse strand, counting down.
AACTTGTCAAAAAACAGTTTTACCTACTACTGCCAAATTTTATGCATTCCATATTTCAGTTAATGTTTCTAGTGACCTCAGAACTGTGAACACTAGAAACCAAGTTTACATTATAGTTTTAAAGGGAACTGTGTTCATTAGAATTGCATTCCCTGAACACTAGTAAAACAACATAGGAAGACAGAAATTATCTCATTGCTGAACCTACAAACCAAATTCACAGTACAAAAAGAAGTGTTCTGTACTTTTTATTATTATTATTATTATTTTGCTATAATTCCCATCTCACATTCTAGTCTGATCATGCTTTTCAGGTGAATCCTATTAAAAAAAGAGTACAGCCCTGGCTGGCATTGCTCAGTGGTTAGAGCGTCAGCCTGAGAACCCAAAGGTGGCAGGTTTGAATCCAGTCAAGGGCATGTACTTGGGTTGTAAGTTCCCTGCCCCAATTGGGGCACATGCAGGAGGCAATCAATTGATGTATCTCATATTGATGTTTTTCTCTCTCTCTCCTCTCTCCCCCTAACCCTTTCCTTCCACTCTCTCTAAAATCAATGGGGGAAAATTATCCTCCAGTGAGGATTAACCAAAACAAAGAGTACAGTAGATTCTACAAAAATAATTGTTCTATAATATCTATTCCTAATTGAAAAAGAAATTTATTTTAAAAAAACCACACTTTACCCATTGTAATTAATAAGTAATCTGTGGGATGTACTTGGTGACTGTGTGAATATCTTGGCCAAGAATTTTCATTCCATGGTTGTTAGCATTCATTGATTATCCTTACCTAGATCAATTTTACAATAGTAATTTTAAAATGGTGTTTTTAAAATAACTACATCATTTATTTTACGTTTTACATTTAGCAGCTGGTAGTCTTCCTCCCATTTTTGTTTCTTACATAATGTTATAGATTTGTGAAATCTATAACAAAGAAGTTTTTGGATTCTGTTTTTATGTATCATCATCATTATTCTGATACTTAAATTGTCCTAAAATTGGCCAATGGGAGCCTCTTCAAGTCAACCCTGTATCCTTTATTATGTTCTATTTGTCTTTGACCACTATTTTGTTTTCTGCCACAAGAAAATGTTTCAAGTTTCCCTGCCTCAGAACTAGAATTAGCTCTGCCTCCTTCCCCCCCCCCTTTTCTTTTTAAAAATTGTTGACACCACTACAGATGTCCCCATTTCCCCCTCCTCTGCTCATCTCCACCCAGCCCCACCCCACCTCCTTTCCTCTGGCGGTGACCACACTGTTGTCTGTGTCTATGGGTTATGCTTATATGTTCTTTGGCTAATCCCTTCACCTTCTTTCATCTAGTCCCTCTCCCCATCCCCTCTGAAAGTTGTCAATCTGTTCCATGTATCCTTGCCTCTGTTTTTATTTTGTTCATCAGTTTATTTTGTCCATTAGATTCCACATATAAGTGAGATCATATGATATTTGTCTTTCTCTAACTGTATTATTTCACTTAGAATAATAAATTTTTCTAGGTATATCCATGCTGTCCCAAAATAACACTGTAAATAATGCTGCTATGAACACAGGGGTGCACATATTATTTCAAACTAGAAGCCCGTTGCACGAAGTTTCGTGCAAAAGACCTTCCTTCACCTGGCTGCTGGCACCAGTTTTCCTCTGGCCACCCACTGATCGGCCACCCCGAGTTCCTCCAGCGCTGTTTCCTCTGGCCACCTGCCGATCGCCTCCCGCCAGCGTGATCAGCCACCCTGAGTTCCTCCAGCGGCGCCGGTGGAGGAACTCTGGGTGGCCAATCGCGCTGGCAGGAGGCACTCCGATCGGCGGGTGACCAGAGGAAAACTGGTGCTGGCAGAAAACTGGTGCCGGCAGCCACGCAATCAGCCACCCCGAGTTCCGCCACTGGCGCCTTCCGACGGCCCCATGGGTCCTCCCCCAGCGCCGGCCGTTGGGGCCAGCAGGAGGAACGCCAGCCCAATGGGCCACCCCAAGTCCCGCCAGCCCAATGGGTCACCCCGAGTCCTCCCCCGGCCAGCCCAATGGGCCACCCCAAGTCCCGCCCCCAGCCTCCCAACAGCCCAATCGTGGGCGTAGCGGAGTGATGGTAATTTGCATATTACCATTTTATTAGGTAGGATTAGTATTTTGTGATTCTTAGGATATAGTCCCAGAGTAGGATTGCTGAGTCAAAAGGCAATTCCATTTTTCATTTTTTGAGGAAATTCCATACTGTTTTCCACAGTGACTGCCCCAGTCTACCTTCCCACCACTAGGGTCCCCTTTTCTCCACATCCTCTCTAGCACTTGTTTGTTGATTTGTTGATTTATTGATGGTAGCTATTCTGGCAGGTGTGATGTGGTATTACATTGTGGTTTTACTTTGCATCTCTCTGATGATTAGTGATGTTGAGCATTTTTTTACATGTCTATTGGCCATTTATATGTCCTCTTTAGAGAAGTGTCCATTCTGGTCCTTTGCCTATTTTTTAATTGGATTGTTTGTCTTCCTGGTGTTGGGTTGTATAAGTTCTTTATATACTTTGGAGATTAACGGCTTACCCAATGTACTATTGGAAAATATGTTCTGGCATACAAGTGAGTTTCTTTTCATTTTGTTGATGATTTCTTTTGCTGTGTTCATAGCAGCACAATTTACAATAGCTAAGATTTGGAAACAGCCTAAGTATCCATCAGCAGATGAGTGGATTAAAAAACTGTGGTACATCTATACAATGGAATACTACACTGCTGTAAAAAGAAGGAACTCTTACCATTCACAACAGCATGGATGGACCTGGAGAGCATTATGCTAAATGAAATAAGCCAGTCAGAGAAAGATAAATATCATATGATCCCACTCATTTGTGGAATATAATGAACAACATAAATTAATGAGCCAAAATAGAGCCAGAGGGGAAAAATATTTTAGAATATAATAGAAGTAATCCTGTTATTTGCAGATTTTTAATATTTCCTACAACTTTTGTGATATTATACTATGTTAGTATAGTTTTGGTAATATTATATTTAAAAAAATTTTCTTGAAATGTTTATTGCATGTAACTTTATTGTATTTAAAATCATTTTTCTTGAAATATTGTTTATTGCATGTAATAAACAATATTATTAAAAAATATATTGCTGCAAGGGATATCTGATATTTTACTGCCATTTTCTTCTTGGATTTTTAGGTTTCCCAGCTTATATGTAAGTCTTTTATCCATTTTAAGTTTATTCTTGTGTACGGTATAAGTTGGTGATCTAATTTCATTTTTTTTGCATGTCCAATTTTCCCAACACCATTTATTAAAGAGACTGTCTTTAACACATTGTTTTCTCTTGCCTCCTCTGTCAAGTATTAATTGACCATATAGGCATGGGTTGATTTCTGGGCTTTCTGTTCTGTTCCATTTATCTATTTTTCTGTTCTTATGCCAGTACCAAGCTGTTTTGATTACAATGGCCTTATAGTATAGTTTAATATCAGTTATTGTGATCCTTCCAACTTTGTTCCTCTTTCTCAAGATTGCTGAGGCTATTGGGGTCTTTCTTAGTTTCATATAAATTTTTGGAATATTTGTAGATCTATGAAATATACCGCAGGTATTTTAATGGAATTGCATTGAAGCTATAGATTACTTAGGGTAGTGTGGAGATTTTAATTATGTTAATTCTTCCAATCCATTAATACAGTATATGCTTCCATATATTTCTATCTTCCTCAATTTCTTTCTTCAAAGTCCTATAATTTTTCAGAGTACAAGTTTTTAACCTCTTTGGTAAAATTTATTCTTAGGTACCTTATTAATTTTGTTGCAATAGTAAATGGGATTGTTTATTTTCTCTTTCTGATAGTTCATTATTGGTGTATAGAAATGCCACTGATTTCTGAATGTTAATTTTGTATCCTGCTACTTTGCAGAATTTATTAGATCTAGTAGCTTTTGGGTGGAATCTTTAGCATTTTCTATGTATAATATCATGTCATCTGTGAATAAAGGCATTTTATGCCCTCCTTTCCAATTTGTATGCCTTTTATTTCTTCTTCTTATCTGATTGCTGTGGCTAGGACTTCCAGTATTATGTAGAATAAAAGTGGTGAAAGTGGACATCCCCTTCTTATTCCTGATCTTAAGGGTAATGCTTTTAGTTTCTGCCCATTGATTATGATGTTTGCTGTAGGGTTTTCACATATGGCCTTTATTATGTTAAGGTACACTGAGTGGCCAGATTATTATGATCTCTGAACGCATAATAATCTGGCCACTCAGTGAGAGAGAGAGAGAGAGAGAGAGAGTGTGTGTGTGTGTGTGTGTGTGTGTGTGTGTATACATACATATATATATATATATATATATATATATATATATATGAGGCCTGGTGCATGAATTCATGCATAGGTGGGGTTAGGGGGAGGGGACATGGGCAGTTGGCCGGCCTGCCTGCTGGTCGAACTCCTGATCGAGGGGACAATTTGCATATTAGCTTTTTTTTATATAGGATATACACTGAGTGGCCAGATTATTATGTGTTCAGAGATCATAATAATCTGGCCACTCAGTGTATATATATTAGAGGCCTGGTGCATGAATTCGTGCATGAGTGGGGGTCTGGCCAGCCTGGCCAGAGGGAGGGGACATGGGTGGTTGGCCGAACTCCTGGTCGAGGAGACAATTTGCATATTAGCCTTTTATTATATAGGATATACACTAAGTGGCCAGATTATTATGCATTCAGAGATCATAATAATCTGGCCACTCAATGTATATTCCCTCTATTCCCACTTTGCTGAGAGATTGTATCATAAACTAGTGGCCAGGTGCATGGATTCGTGCACACTGAAAGAAAATTAATTAGAAGAAATATTTTAATATCGCTATTCACCCTTTCTCTATAATAGAAGTGTCAGAGATGAAAATTAGTAACATGTATATGAAAATAACATATAAATTGGTTAATAAATAAACAATAACAACAATATAACAACAACAAAGACATGATATAAAAACAACAAAAACATGATATAAAAACAGCCAAAGGTGGAATCACACGGCCCCAGAAGTTGCACATATCCACCTTTACTCAAATACTAATGACCAGTACATGTCCCACCTAGTTGATAAACATACCATGTATCCAACTAAAATTTAGGAAATCTAATATTAAAGAAAGAAGGGAAATGAATATTGGAGAATACCAGCCAACTTTGCCACCAGGACCAAGGTTGTACTCCACCATCCTGTGTGTGTGTTGGCTTATTTTCTAACAAGGGCTCTTCTCATGGCTCCAAAATGGCATCTGCCATTCTAGTCATCAGAGACAGATAGTCATGCATAGAGACAAAAAAAAAAAAAGAAAAAAAAAGCCATATCTGTGTCTCCTGTACCTTGTTAAAAGTGAAGAACATTCCTAGAAGCATTCCAGCATACTTTTCCTCATATATCACTGTCCTGAACTATCTAAGCCTAAAGCATTCCTTTAACAAGAGGAATGAGGCTATGCCAATCAAGATTTGTCCTCTAGGATTAGGGAGTGTCTCAGTCTCTTCTCATGGACATAGCCACTCAGAAAAGGTAAACACAGTTATAGTCCAGAATAGTAAGGAAAGAGGAGAGAGGACAGTTTTGAGCACAAGGCTCAAGGTGGTAACCATAGCTTCCATTTCTCCTTATCTTCCACTAGTTATCTCATCTGGAGGAGTGGCCCAGATCTAATTTCTTAGTGGTCTTACCTTTACTGTGTTGCTGCAGTTTCCCCCTGCCCTGTAATATTGGACATATGAACACCAAGAGTTATCCTAGCACATACCTGGGGTTCTAGACATAGTCCTTCTTGTTCTCTTTGAGGAGCAACAATCAATTTACCCTCAGTAATTAGATCCAATCACCTCAAGCAGTATAATGATACACTCTAAGTTGGTTCAGTGGTCTTAAGACCTCATATCAGCCAGGTGGTAGATTAAGCTTCTTATTTAATTAAACTATGACTGTGTTATCAGGAAATAGTATCTGTGCCCTGGGCATTAGGGCCTTCAGATCCACCAAGGTCAATCAATGTTTTAAAGACAAAATTATAGAGACAAAGTTGTAGAGACAAAAATTCTTCAAGTAAGTTCTTAGGAATAATAGAAGAACCACTCCTATATCCGCCTCTTGGCTCCTAGGCCCATGTACAGGGATATTCCCACTGAATCATGGATCCCAATTTCATTGTGCCATCTCCGTCATCATCTCCAAACAACCAGAGAAGTTTTCAGGGATATCTGTGGCTCTTTACTCAATGCATTAATAAAAGTAAATTTGATGGGCACGCCTAGGAATGGTATGGATAGAGCATAACTAAACAGGATGCACATTATACAGTATGTCCAACATTCCCATCTCCCTGAATCTCAGATTCCTTCCTCTACAGTATGACAGGAAAGTTCTGGCATCATAGCATATATTAGTAAACTACCAGTTTCAAGTAACCAATTTAGAAGGACTACCAGTTGCTCAAGTCAACAAATCAAATCTAAACCTCAGGTAAGTATTTGGCAAAATCCTATAGTTCTTTCAGTACATAAACTCTCTTCTTCAAGAATAGGTCTTGTCCTTCTCCATCAGGGCTATGCTGAAATCTAACTCTTATTAAAAGTTTTCAACCTCATTCATATTTGTCCAAATGCCCCCATTTCATGCAGCAGGGTCCAGTTCTTCCCCACCAGGGCTCTTACCTTGGCATAACAGATCCAGATATCACATTTAATTGACATTGCAACTATGTCGCCTTTACCATTAGGCCCTGGGCTTGATTCTCAGCTATATCTGCCCTGTAGCTATAAGAGATAATAGGTTTCTTCCAAGCTGTCAAAGCAGCTTTCAGGTTTTCTACACATGCCTTAAGTTTGAAATTCAAGGCTCTCTGTCTTTTTTCCCATGTATTTTCAAAGAAGCAGTCAGAGCAAATGACACCACAGTTTTTAGTAACCATCACTGTCAAAGCAGTTAAGTGCTAAAGGTTGGTCTCCCAATGCTATGCTTTCCATCAGCATTACATCACATGCCACTATTGATAATTATGTGAGTAATTGTAATGCCACTCCGTGCTATGAAATAGCATTGTTCCACTTTCCCGGACAAACAGTTTATACAGGTAATCATCAGATATGTGAGTAATACCATACCAGAAACAAGGATTTCTTTCCTGGGGTTACTTTCAATTCCTCTAGCAATCAGGGTTCTGCAATAAAAGGGTAGCACAGAAAGAGAAGCTAATAAAAGGACTATTTATAAAATGAGGACAGGGTTAAAGGAACCAACAAGGATAGTGAAGCACCCTGAAACTAGCAACAGTGGGGAGTTATTATCATTCTTAGCTTAAAGGATCAAGGAAAAAAAAAAAGAGCTTATTAGAATCCTGCAAGAGCTGTATGCTATAAAAGAGGGCACAGCCAGGCATTGTGGGCTCTTCTGCATTAGTTTCTCAAAATACTAGTCTAAACGAGGTGTAAGCAAACTTTAGGCACCCCTTCTGAACATTATACTCATGTTTTAAGAAAATTGTTAAGGAACAACATAAGGTTATTTGTAATATGTATCTTTCTTAGTTACTGAATTTGCAGACAGGACCAATTTGTGAGTTGAATACAGGAACCCTGTTACCAATTCTCACATAAACCTTAAAACTACCATGCCAGGATCAGGGAAATAGAAACAGCATTTTAACATATCAGATGAGCAAGTCAAGCTGGATAAAATGGGTTGTGCACTGCCTTCCTCAACTCTTCTTTTTTTAAAAAAAATATTTTTACTGATTCTAGAGAGAGAGGAAGGAAGAGGAAGAGAGAGAGAAAAAAAAAAAAACAAACATAAATCAGCTGCCCTCCATACATGCCCTGATCTGAGACCAAACTGGCAACCTTTTGGTGCACAGGATAATGCTCAACCAACTGAGCCACTCTGGCCAGGCTCAACTCTTCTTTTTAAAACTTACATCCTAATGATTTGTTACTTATTCTGAATGAGATACATGTTCTACCACTATCCAGTAGAAAATAGAATTTTCTTATATGTACTTTGAGAACATGGTTTTTACCTCATAGAAAACTGGACATAATTAGTAAGAGAAATAATAGGGCTTTTAAAAAATTTTATTGACTTTAGAGAAAGGGGGGGGGGAGAGAGAGAGAGAGAGAGAGAGAGAGAGAGAGAGAGAAACATCGACTTGTTCCATCTATTTATGCACTCACTGGTTAATTCTTGTATGTGCCCTGCCTGGGATGAAACCCACAAGCTTGATGTGTTGGGATGATGCTCTAACCAATTGAGCTACCCGGCGAGGGCCAAGAAAACATAGGTTAAGATTTGAAAGTCCAAATCATAGTTATGGCAGATGTCTTTCAACATTTAACTAATTTATATTTAACAAACCTATTGAACAACCAACTCAATCACATAGAGTTATACTTTGCAACTAGTTTAGGTTGGAAGATTCATCAGGAGATTATATTGCTTAAACCTATATGTTCTATAGATTAAAAATACTGTCCTTATGTTTTATGTTAGTCATTCTGTCTTGCATAGTAAATTGTGAACTTTACCTATATAGAAGTTAAAAATGTTTATGTCTCCAATTTTTAAAAATTCAACCTTGGCTAAAGTTGAAACCCAAGGCCACAGATTACAATTAGCCTTTTATTTAAAAAAAAAATGACAGAAGGGAAAAACACTGCAAAGCATAGAACAAACCATTATGGGTTATTTATAGACTAGAAGCCCGGTGCATGAAATTCATGCACAGGTGGGGTCCCTAGGCCTGGCCTGTGATCAGGGCTGATCGGGGCCAGGTTGATTAGGGCCAGGCCAGAGAGGAGGCGACAGTCGCGGGGCTGGGTGCAGAAGAAATGGAGGCCGACGCTGATGCTGCCATCATCAGCGCTCCACCACTGTGCAGTTCCCCACCTCCCCACTTCCTCCTCTTCTTGCTGCCGCACCACCTCTGGGTGGGTGGTGGCAGGCCAATCGGGGCCTGCCGGCCAGGGGGAGGAACAGGGCACAGGAGGGAGCTGGCCCTCGGCCCCCCTGGGAATGGGACCGCATCTGCTGCCACCCACCCTAGTTCCCTATCCTAGCCCAGGGCCCGGCCCCGATTGGGCGATCAGGGCCTGCCAGCCGGGTGGAGGGACCGTGGGAGGTTGGCTGGCCGGAGGAGGTTGGCCATGGGAGCACACTGACCACCAGGGAACAGCTCCTGCGTTGAGCGTCTGCCCCCTGGTGGTCAGTGCGCATCTGGTCATTCCAGCCACTTAGGCTTTTATATATATAGATTAGAGTAAAAGCAGGAATATATCATATTTTTCCATGTATAAAATGCCCCTATGTATAAGATGCCTCCCACTTTTCCAACCCCAAATTAAGAAATCAATATTTTAAACATAAAACAGAACACATTTTTATTTAGTAATTACTGCAGGTAATGCTTACATACAGTACTATGATATTATGCAGCATTATCACTTTATTCAGCCTCTGTTGCATCACTGCTCTCTTCTTCATCACTATTAGTTCCAGACATATCAATTTCTTCTACTTCTACTGTATGACTACCATCTTCTGAGTTACTGTCTATATATGTGAGACCATCCTCATAAACTGGTGGTATTTTCTGAGCTTTGTTCGTGTTCTCATGGCCAACCCTTCTCTCCTCATGAAATTGAAGCACCATTTTGCCTTTCCTGTAAAATCAACAATGTTCATTTCGCTTGCAAACATTCTTGCCTGACATTGAATAAGCTTGGTTGACACACATAAGCCACTCTGGCACTGCTCCATAATCCAAGTCTTAAGCCTCTGCTCCAAGTTTGCCCATTTTGCTGGTTTTCCACTTAAGGCCTTCTTATTTTTTGGCATCTTAAGGAGTTGTTCTTCCTGTTTTCTCCTCTGTCTGATCATACATTCAGTGGGAGGAGGTCCAAATTGTCTCTCTGCAGCTCTATTTCCATGCTCTTTTGCATAGCTGATTACATTCAGTTTGAATTTTGCAGAGTAAGACAATCACTTATGGTATTTATCTTTTTATTTTTTGACATCTTTATGGGCTCAGAACACTCCGGTCCCTGTTGCATCTATGCACTCTCCACCTCCACCTCCAATTACAGCATTGGCTGACGTCAGTAACGATAAAGCTCGTGATTGGAGGAAGCCTGTTTGACAAGGTATGGGCAGCTAGGCACCAGAGCAGCTCCCTCCTCGGCTGACTTCCGTGTATAAGACTCCCCTCGATGGTCAGTCTAACGATTTTAGGAAAAAATAGCGTCTTATACACAGAAAAATATGGTAGTTACATAACAGATATTATGAAGACACTACGAATATAAGATAATTAGGTTGGGATGAAGGGCTTATCAAGCCATATATATTCTTATTCTATACCATATCATCATAAAATTGGGTAATTTGTAAAAAACTTACCTGCTAGCTATAATTTTTTGTTACATAATAATTATTATATAACAGTCAACCTTGAAACTATATGCTTAATTGCTTAGGATGTAAAATTAAGTTTATGCACTGTATGTTTATTTTATGGAAATTGAACTTTAATTTCTTTACCAACCATGTAATATTTAACCACTAGATATGACTTCACCAATCTTACTAAAATTAACTCAACCAGTAAGAATTTTAAAATCCTTAAGATTCTTTGGAGTTAGTATAAAGCAAATGCTTTCCTCTTTGCATCAATTGTGGTACAAGTAAAATAATGATTATAGCAGACACACTCTTTAACCACCACATAGAATCTCAACTTTTTCCATGCTATCCATCTCTGAGTTGATGGTCAAAGCATATGGACCTGCTATTACTGGCAACATAAAATATCTTCACTCCAGGGTCTTGAAACCTCTGACCTCAAATTTTCTATTGCTTAATTCATATCAAACACTGTTTCAAGAATAAAGTGCTTGGAGGATTATCAGAAGGAAATTATCCTCGTTTCAAACTGGGAATTCCAAGTTTCCACTTTATGAAGGCTCATGAGATAAATTTTTCTGAAGTCTTAGTATCAGGAAAAAATATGCCTCTCTCTTGACTGTGATCTCAAAAATACTATAAAACTCTATTTTAGCTAATTTGTTACATTGTTCCACTACCCTATTTGCCCTCTCTTTAATATCATACCTATTGCCTCATTTATTTATTTTTGTCTTGTGTTATAGTATGTATTTTCTGTACAATGTCTTAAATTTTCTGTAGAATAATGCAGGTATAAATAAGTAAGAATACATAATTTTCAGACTACAGAAAGGATCAATGCTTATAGGATCAGAGGTGAAAAAAGAAAAGAGAATCTATGACAGCAAACAAGTACTAGGATACCAACAGAACATTTGAAAAGATTTTGAGTCATTGAAGCCAAAAGTATGTGCCCACCAAAACAAGTGCCAAGAAGTTCTGAAAGAACGAACTGTTCTTCAACAATTTTTTCAATACAGCAAACACATAAGCTTTGTCCATAAAGCACTTAAGTCTGAGCTTGCTTATGTTCCCTAAATAAGTGCCCTTTGTGCATGGAGCACAAGAAAATACATATATTCCCTGTCCTGTTAAGGTGTGAACTTAATTCCTACATTATACAACTGATTACAATGATCAACAAGGAGCATACTGCCCAAGAACAGAATTGAATTGGATGTTCAAAGCCACCAGCCAACGCCTGCAACTTGTTCTTTTGTTATTTTTCAGCCCCTAAATGTGTTGACTGTGTGTCATCTGGCTTTTCTGTTCAAAACGTCTTCTGGGCTCTAGAAATAATTTTGCCAGTATACATAAGTCCAGCAAATTTATTTCTACCTTCATAGCAAGACTGTAACTGAAACTGCAAAACAGCTTGTGAAATATCAAATTACTTCCCTGAACTCCTGTTTGATTGTATTTTGCGAAGTATTTTTGCTTTTGTTTGTTTTGCTCATCCTCACTTGAGGATATTTATTCCATTGCTTTTCAGAGCGAGTGGGAGAGGGGAGGGAGAGAGAGAAACATCAATGTGAGACAGACACATGGATTCGTTGGCTCCCATAGGTGCCTGGAGGGGGTGGGGTGGTAGGCCAACACTCTAACCATTGAGCGACCGGCCAGGCCTTAAACCTCTTCTATTTGATTAGCCTCTTCAGAATCCTGTAAAATGCTTTACAAACACTTGCTTGGATGCCAGATGCAAAACTTGATCCCTTTCCAGCTACAGATAAGGCGAGGGAGATATTGCCCAATACAATGGCTTGTCCCAGATTACATACTGAGGAAGTGGTAGAACCAGAACCAGAACCAGGCTGTGGTCCCTGCCATTGTTGTTTTTTGCTTCTGCAGAACCCACGATCCAATCAAAGGGGCAATACCCGCGGTGAGACAGCGCGTGTGCCCAACAGGAATAAGTCATTGACACTTCCTAGGAATTCGGGATTTTAGAAACGTCTCGGGAAAACTCCGCAGAAGACAGGTTGTGCAGGTGTGCAGGGCAGCCTTAAACTGGTACCACGGGGAAGAGTTTGCCAAACAGGAAGGTGCAGTAGGGTGTGCCGCGACTTAGTTAACCTGGCACTCTCCCCACCTCTCCGCCAGCGCCCCAATGCCAGGTTCCTTCTGGCCCGGTGCCCTCAACGTACTTTTTCCGTGACCTGGCAGGGTGCGTTCCCTTCGCCCTCGCGCCCGCCCTTCTCCCTCTACCCGTCACTACGTTTACCTGACCAATCTGGGGGCCGTTTAGCGGAGGCCGGCCGGCCCACGAATGAATGCCCAGGGCGTCCCTAATCCCTGCGGCGGGTAACAGAGCCTGCGCCTTAAGAAGACGCGCCGGGCCAGGGGCGCGCCGGGGAGGCTGTCGTGTCCCGACCAGGCCTCAGGGCGGCACCCTGGTCCCGCGGCCGGCGCGCTCGAGCGGGACACCCGCTGGGCGCCGACCCCCCCGCCGGCCGGGAACGTGTCTCCGGGTGACGCACCCCCGGGTGGCGAACGTGGTGCGACTGCAGCGGCAACCGTACGCGCCTCCGCCGCCTGCGAGGACGTGCGGGGCCACAGGAGACGGCGGCGCTGGGCTGGGAGCGGCGGGCGGGCGGGCGCCGCCGGGAAGCAGGACGCAGGCGCCGGACGTAGGACGCAGGCGCCGGCGAGGAAGTAGGTCCGGGCGCGGCGCTCCACAAAGCGGGGCCGCCCCTCCAGGTACCGAGCCGGCCGCGGGCCCAGCGGACGGGGAGGCCGGGCCGGACAGTTGGCGGGCGGCCGCGGAGGGGAAGGGCTGCGTTGGCCACGGGGCTGCGGGGAGCCGGGGCGGGGGGGCTCTTCCTGGTCCACTTCTTCGCGCCCCCGGCGGCGGAAGGAAGGGGGCTGGGCCGCTCGGGGTCGTCGCCCGCGGCGCCGACCCGCCTTCGCTTGTCCCTCGTGCAGGCGGAGCTGCGGTCAGAGGCTCCATGTTGGGAAGCGGCGCCTCTCGTCCTCGTTAGCGGGAGTCGGGCGCCGCGGGCAGAGCCGGCGGGGCAGGCGCTGAGCGAAGATGGAGGCCCCGCTGCGGCCTGCTGCGGACATCCTGAGGCGGAACCCGCAGCAGGACTACGAGCTGGTCCAGCGGGTCGGCAGCGGCACCTACGGGGACGTCTATAAGGTGAGGCAGGCTGGCCCCGAGCCCGGCTCTTTCCCTGCGGGCGCGGGCTCCTGGGAAGAGGGTTTTGGGGTGCAGGAGGAGGACCGGAGAGGATGCTTTTATTGTTGCATCTTGGAGATGAAAGCGGCTGGGGTCCCGTTTACTCCGTTCAGGGCACCCAATGTTCATTGCTTGCTCAAATCGCTACCGAGAAGCAGAACTAACCACACACACCTTTGCAAACCACTGTTGTACTTTTTTGTGGTGTAAAGGCATGCCAACGCTCTTATTTGTTGTATTGAAGGGAGTTCAAATCTGCTACGGAGTCGCACTTGAGGATGTTTTAGCTTTAGCCTGGAAAAATGCTTCATGGAAGACAGGAAAGAATATTGACATTCCGACATTTGCACTTAAAAAAAAAAAACAAACCCTTTAAAACGGATGGGCTTCATTTAAAAAGTCGTATGAAAAGCTGTCTTTCAGTTTTTAACTGTACACAATCTAATACTGGGTCAAAATGACGTGAGCACAAACATCCTTTGTAGAAAGATGCTTTTCCTGGCAGAAGTTTCACCCTTTGTAACTGGTTGATGATTGTTTTTTTTTCTGGGCTTTATAACATCTCATGACCAAGAGTGGATAAGAGCTGCTGTGTTTTTAATTGTGCTCTTTTGCATCATTTGAGACAAATGAGGGTGAGTTACTCTTAGTTTGGGGTTTAAGAAAACACAGAGAAGCAAACCCAATTCCCTAAATCCACTGAGTTCTTCAAGGATCAAGAGGAAGGAGATTGGTTTAGATTGCCTCATGCGTTGTGTTCTCTGTCCCAGAAAGGGAGCATCAATGCAACTCATATGGGTATATTAAGGGAACTTTCCTTTGATTTTGCAACAGCTCTGTTCATTGGATTTAATCACGATATGTAATCCCATTATTCCAAACAACACTCTTGCATGTAGCTGAAAGGGCCTTGGATGACATATGGAAAGTAACCAGTAGGCTCCTCTGGGGTATGTCATTGTTTTGCACACGTGGTGGTATGGAAGGAAAACATTCTTTCTTTCTATTTTTCTGCTTTTGTTTAATATGCTCCCTATTAATACTAACAATTTAAGGTGATGCTATGAAAGCTCTAGTGCTGTTTTATTCTACTGGGATGGACTGTAAAGTGTAGGCTTTGTATTCCTTAAACAGGCATTTGAATTTTCTGTACTAGGCACTGTTCTAGATGTGGGGTGTTGAATTGTGAGGTAGGTCCCAGCTCTTGCCTTGTATACCTTTGAATTCAAAGTGGGTATTTATAACAGAATCCTCTTTTGCTTTATGTAAAATTAATAGGTAATTAACTCAGCTGTTTACCCATGGATTAGTCATTTTGTGGAATGCTCTTTAAAAAATTGAAATTCCTGTTTGCCTTCTCAGTCTTCCCTTTTAGTCATCTTTGTCTTATGATTCACTATGTATATAAGTGCTTTTCCCCACAAAAATCCGAAGACCTCTACTTTTTTTCTTTATAAATACAACTAAAGCAGCTCTTGGAGTAGGATTTTATTCTTGACAAGGAAAGCAAAGGGTTATATTAAAGGGGCAGTAAATACTTGCCTTTCCCCCTAGTATGTCCCACTTCCACAGTTTCTAAACTGAGGATCAAAGAATGAATATTTATCATTTACCGCCTTCACCACCACCCCTTCCCCACAACCCCCTTCCCTCACATTCTTGCTCCCTCACCTTTACATGTATACTCATACACTAGGCCAGCTTCTCACTCCTCAACATCTTCAACTCTGGTTCCTTGTTTGTTTTTCCTTGTTCTAATTACCTGGCATCACCTACCACCCTCATTTCAACCTGTGGCTATCCTACCTGTCCCTGAAAGCCTTACTGAAATGCTCCTCCAGGACCTTCACCACCCCCACCTGCTTCTCTCCAACCACATCTACAGCTCTCCCCTTTCCTTCTTTCTGTTCTAGCAGGAACACTGGCCTGCTGGCTGTTCCTTAAACATAATAAGCATATTCCCACCTTTGGGCCTTTGTTCTTGCTATCCCCTTTGCTCAGAATGTCTTTCCTCAGACAGCCCACATGGCTTGCTTCCTTCCCCACTGGCTTTTACAGCTCTCCGTGTTTTTTTGCCTACTATATTTTTTCATGTGCACTTACACCAGTTTAGTTTTACTTGTGTGTTTTTTTTCTTCTTTGTTATCTATCTCAACCCATTACCCTACTCCAGGAGGGCAGGAGGTTTATCTGTTTTGTTCACTGCTCTATGTGTAATAGCTCCTAGGATTATAACTAGGAACAGAGTAAGTGCTTTCTAAAAATCTGTTGAATGAATGAATAAATATCAATAATTCTATCACCTAGTTCTGTGGGCATATGCTTTTGACATAACAACACTAAGCATTTAGTACTCTGTATTCCTGTAATGCCTATTGTAATATCTTGCGTATGTACTTTTATTACAAATTTCAGTTACTTGAGTTCTCTAGGAAAAATATGTATTTCTGGAAAACTATTTCATAGCATATCTATTTTCAGCGCTCTAAATCCTACAAAATTTTGCCAGTTTATATTTACTCTTTAATGTGCCTAAAAATGTGTACCATTCTGCTATAGTGCTGAAGTTTTTAAAGCTCGGAGCAGTTAGAGTAATTTTGTTATTCATCACTGTGTTTCTGATGAGCTGAAAACCATAGGAAGTTTTAGAAGTATCTCCAATCAGTGATATAAACTAGTAGCATTATTACAGTGAAGAATAATGAAGGTAAATTAGTCACTGTTCTAATCAAATATTATCTCTCTCTCTCTCTTTTTTTTCCACACCTGAGATACCTTATAAAGCAGGAGCTTTAAAAGAACTACAATTTTCAGATTCTTGATGAATTATTTTTATGTTCTTTGAAACTGCAGATCCCCTCTGAAACACCTTTTTCCCGAAAATCTCCAAGATGGGAGAGCTCAATCTTAAACTGGCTATTCCCTGGTTAAAATAAAGAGGAATATAAAGCTTCATTTAGATAGATTGGGTAAATCATTGAGGGCAAGAACAAGAAATGGTGGAGGGGAAAGTAACAAAGAGAAAAGAAATGTGTTGAAGATGGATAAAGGGTTAAATTTCTGCTGAGCAAATTTTATTTGTAATTACTGTTAAAAATAATTTTTTTAAATCCTCATCTGAGGATATATTTCCATTGATTTTTTAAAATTTAATAAATCTTTATTGTTCAGATTATTACAATTGTTTCTCCTTTTTCCCCCCATAGCTCCCCTCCACCTGGTTCCCACCCCACCCTCTGCCCTTACCCCCCAACACTGTCCTCGTCCATAGGTGTACGATTTTTGTCCAGTCTCTTCCCGTACCCCCCACACCCCTTTACCCCTGAGAATTATCAATCCACTCCCATTCTATGCCCCTGATTCTATTATATCACCAGTTTATTCTATTCCTAGATTTTTAATTCACTTGATTTTTAGATTCACTTGTTGATAGATACGTATTTGTTGTTCATAATTTTTATCTTTACTTTTTTCTTCTTCTTCCTCTTCTTAAAGAATACCCTTCAGCATTTCATATAATACTACTTTGGTGTTGATGAATTCCTTTAGCTTTTTCTTATCTGTGAAGCTCTTTATCTGACCTTCAATTCTGAATGATAATTTTGCTGGGTAGAGTAATCTTGGTTGTAGGTTCTTGCTATTCATCACTTTGAATATTTCTTGCCAGTCCCGTCTGGCCTGCATAGTTTCTGTTGAGAAATCAGCTGACAATCGTATGGGTGCTCCCTTGTAGGTAATTAACTGTTTTTCTCTTGCTGGTTTTAATATTCTCTTTTTGTCTTTTGCCCTTGGAATTTTAATTATGAGGTATCTTGGTGTGGTCCCCTTTGGATTCCTTTTGTTTGGGGTTCTGTGCGCTTCCTGGACTTGTAAGTCTATTTCTTTCACCAGGTGGGGGGACTTTTCAGTCATTATTTCTTCAAATAGGTTTTCAGTATCTTGCTCTCTCTCTTCTTCTGGCACCCTCATAATTCTGATGTTGGTACGCTTGAAGTTGTCCCAGAGGCTTCTTACACTATCTTCAACTTTTTGGATTCCTTTTTCTTTTTGCTTTTCCAGTTGAGTGTTTTTTGCTTCTTTGTATTTCAAATCTTTGACTTGATTCTTGCGTTCTTCTAGTCTGCTGTTGGGTCTCTGTATAATATTTTTTATTTCAGTCAGTGTATGTTTAATTTCTAGTTGGTCCTTTTTCATATCCTCGAGGGTCTCGTTAAATTTATCAGCCTTTTCTAGGAAATTCTTGAAAAACCTTATAACCGTGGTTTTGAACTCTACATCCAGTTGTTTGTTTTTCTCCATTTCTTTTGTTTGTGATCTGTTTCTTTGTCTCCGCATTTTTGCTGCTTCTCTGAGTTGGTAGGTTGGCTTTGTGTGCTAGGTGTCCTATATGGCCCAATGGGTTGGCCTCCCAGTTACCTGAGGTGGACACTCTTGGTGCATCCTTTTGTGGACTGTGTGTACAGCCTTGTTGTAGTTAAGTCTTGATTGTTGTTGGTGTCACTGGGAGGAATTGACTTCCAGGCCAATTGGCTGTGAGGACCCGCTCTGTCTATAATGGAAGAACTGCTGTGCTGGAGACACGCTTATGGGGCAGGACTTGTTTCAGTGGGGCTTTGGTGCTCTCTGAGTCTGCCTCCTGAATGCGTCACTTTACGGATGTGAGTAGTTCAAATCTGGTGTCGTCTCACTGATTACTAGATACACTAGCTTCTAGATCTCCAATGGGGCGCAGGTCAGCTGCTGTCTGAGGCCACCCAGCAGGAGCTACAGCGAGAACTACAGTTTTCTCCTCTTTGCTTGGGGTTTGGAGGTTTTGGAGCTGTCTGACCAGAGTTGCAGTTTGTTAGGTTAAGCTGCGATAGGGCAGGCCATTTATATGCAAAAGCTGCTGCATGGAGCTTGGGTGGGTTTGTAGATTGTGCGGGGCGGGGTCTCAGGGAGTCACTAGGCTAGGGCGTGGCAAACAGCGATGGCTGCCAGTCAGCCATCTCTGCGTCTCCGCGTTTCCAAGTCCCCGCACCTCGCGCCCCAGCACAGTAAACAGTGATTGCTGGGTGCACCTCTGCAAGAAAGTCACCCTCACTTTCCAACCCGATGGCAGACAGTCCAGCTTCTCCATGTAGGAGTTTGGGTCCCCTGCATCTCCCCAGAAACTGGAGTTCATAATTGGGAGCTTGTCTCCCTTCGGGTTGAAAAAAGCACCCAGTCGCCTGCCGCCAGCCCGATTTGCGCGCCTCCGTACCTCAGCTTTTCAGCTCTTGTGCACATCTCAATGCTCTTTTCTCTTTCCTTCTAGTTGTAGAACTTCCACTCAGCCAGCTTTCCCGTGGTTCTGGGTGATAGATGTTTTGTCTTTTAGTTGTAGTTTTGAAATTGTTGTGCGAGGCAGCAGTTTAGGTGTTTACCTATGCCGCCATCTTGGTTTCTCCTCCATTGATTTTTATGGAGAGTGGAAGAGAGAGGGAAAGACAGAGAGAAATATTGATGTGAGAGAAACACATCAATTGCTCGCCTCCTGCATGAGCCCCTACCAGGGCCCCGGGCCAGGGAGAAACCTGAAACCAAAGTAGGTACTCTTGACTGGAACCAACCCGCAGGCCAGTGCTCTATCCACTGAGCCAAACCGGCTAGGGCTAATTACTGCTAACGGGAATATTTGTATCCGAATATTTGTATCAAAATCATCCCCATCTTAGGTTCCAGAGAAGTTCTAGGAATCATTTTTACCTTACATGGGATATAAATGTAGAGTGGACAATCCCATCTATTTTTTCCTAACTGGTTTTGCTTTTTTATTTATTTTTATTTATTTTTAAAAATATATTTTATTGATTTTTTACAGAGGGGAAGGAAGAGGGATAGAGAGTTAGAAACATCGATGAGAGAGAAACATCGATCAGCTGCCTCCTGCACACCTCCCACTGGGGATGTGCCCGCAACCAAGGCACATGCCCTTGACCGGAATCGAACCCGGGACCCTTCAGTCTGCAGGCCGACGCTCTATCCACTGAGCCAAACCAGTCAGGGCTGGTTTTGCTTTTTTAATTGATTATAAAAATGTAATATGTTTAACCTTTTGCACTTGGATGTCGAGATTAAAATTACTCTTTGAATGTATCAATAATTTGAAATATAAAAAAATCCAAATAAATAAGTTTGTATGAAAAGAAACTCCAGTTTTTTATTCTACTGCTGCGCTTTGTAAAATCTGGGGTATTTAAAAAATTAAATCCCGAGTAGAATAAAGGAATCGAGAAAAAAGCAAGCGAGTGCAAAGGGTTAACTCTAGGAGGACAGGAACAGATATCCCTTGCTTACAATAGCTGATACGGAGATGCTCAATAAATATTTGTTGAATGACATTATTTATAGAAAACTAGAGGCCCGGTGCATGAATTCATGCATTGGTGGGGTCCTCGGCCTGGCTGGCAATCGGGGCTGATCGGTGCCATCTCGCCCAGTCCAGATCAGGGCAGCCGGCCAGGGGGAGGAACCGCGGGAGGTTGACGGATCATAGGAGGTTGGCTGTGGGAGCGCACTGACCACTAGGGGACAGCTCCTGCATTGAGCATCTGCCCCTGGTGGTCAGTGTGAGTCATAGCGACTGGTCAACCGGCCATTCGGTAGTTCTGTTGCTTAGGCTTTTTATATCTAGATTACTCAGAGATAAACACTGTTCATGATTTAATATCATTTATTTTAGGCTTCTTTCCCCCAAATGTTTTTAAACCAATATGTTTCTAAAAATAGCTTTTATAAATTGGGATCATGATATACCTCTTGTTTCTAGTTAATTGGAATGAACAGCATTTTCCCTGGTTATTAAATACTAGTAGCCCATTTGCAGGAAGAATCCTGCAAGCAGCCGCTGCGGCCGCATGCGCTGCCGCTGCAGTTGCAGCCTCTGCGCCTGCACCCGCGCGCCACTGCCGCCCGCCCCGCCCCGCTCTACCACGCCCCGCCCCGCCCCAACCCGCCCCGCCCTGCTCCGCCCCGCCCCACTCCCCCCACCCACTGCCCAGGCTTTCCCTCTGGCAGCCACCTTGCTTTCCACTTTTCCTCCCTCTTCCTTCTAAGTTGTCTTCAGTCTTCACTCCTCCCTCCCTCAGCGTATGCAAATTAACCGCCATCTTTGTTGGGTAATTTGCATACTCACCCTGATTGGCTGGTGGGCGTGGTTTTGGCTGGTGGGCGTGGATTGGGCATAGCGAAAGTGCGGTCAATTTGCATATTACTATTTTATTAGGTAGGATTCTTCAAAAATGCCATTTTTAAAATATCCATTGAACAAGCCCTCATTTACAAAACCGGTTTGGCTCAGTGGATAGAGCGTCGGTCTGCGGACTGGGGGGTCCCAGGTTCGATTCCGGTCAAGGGCATGTATATTGGTTGCGGGTACATTCCCGGTGGGGGGTGTGCAGGAGGCAGCTGGTCGATGTATCTCTCTCATCGATGTTTCTAGCTCTCTATCCCTCTCCCTTTCTCTCTGTGAAAAATCAATAAAATATATTAAAAAAAAAAGAACAAGCCCTCATTTAGTTAATCATTTTAAGTTTCATATTTGTTGTTTCCAATTTGAACATTTTTTTTGCAATTATAAATGTTATCATTTGTATAGAAATTTTGTCATGTGTCTTAGCACGTGGGTTCCTTTGGATGCTCACTAAATTGGGTTCTCTGTAGTGAATACCTCTTTTGCAGATCCCTTTCTCTTCCCCAAGGCAGAACTCACAATTTTTGAATTGTTTTAGGCACTTTGAAACATATTCCAGGATTCTAGTCAAATAAAGACAAAACTTGATATATCACAACACTTCTGTAAGCATTCCTTTCTTTAAGAAATATTGAGTGTCAACTCTGTGTTGAGTATGAGGATGCAAACATGACAAAGTACACTGGCAACAAGGAATATATAATTTAGCCAGGAAAACAGACATGTAAACACTCATAATTTGGTAAGTGCCATAGTAGAAGATAAGTAGAAGAGATGTCCAATTCTGTCTTTATTGGGGGATAGGAGAAGGGATGAGAGGAGAAAGAACTGTGAAGTGAGCCAGGGAGGATTAACAGAGGAAGGGTATTAAGTGGATGTTAAACAAATGCAGTGCTGTCTGGCCTGTGTGGCTTTATGGTTGAGCGTCGACCTATGAACCAGGAGGTCATAGTTCGATTCCTGGTCAAGGCACATGCCGGGTTGTGGGGTCAACCCCTATGGGCAGCGTGCAGGAAGCAGCTGATCAATGATTCTCTCTCATCATTGATGTTCCTATCTCTCCCTACTGCTTCCTTCCTCTCTGAAATCAATAAAAATATATTTTTTAAAAATGCAGGGTGATTTCCAGGTGGACAAGATGGGAAAGATATTCCAGGCTGTGGGAATAGTGTGCAAACACCTGGTGGCTTAAGCAAACCAGGATGCATTTTGAAGGATCTGCATCTGCATTCTAAGGTCGGTGTGACCAAACCTGGCAGAGATTTTATAGATGTAGACCACAGCCTGTTTTCTGATAGAAAAGGACCAGATAATGGACCTTGTGTGTCATGTCGAAGAATTTGGATTTCTTCCTGTACACTGAAGGAACGCTTTAGGAGGGAATCTTTCATGATGTAGAGGATGGATTAGACAAAGTTGCTGGAAATATAAGGACCAATCCCTGAGTAATCCAGATAAAAGTTTATGTAAGTATACATTTAGGCACTGGTATTAGAGACGAAAGGAAAGGATGGGTTTGAGTCATCTTTAGGAGATGATCAAAATTCCCTGGTGATTGATAGTGGAAAAACAGGTCATTAAGGGCATTTAGAATTTCTGGCTTGGGTGACTACATTAGTGCCATCAACAGAATTAGGAAATACCAGATTTATGTGGTCTGGCTCTTGTTTTTTGTTTTGGACGTAGGGCATTGCATAGATGGATATGTCTAATAAATGGTGGGAAATGCAGCTCTGGCTTTCAGACATCTGGACTGGGGATACAGGTTTGGAAGTTATCAGATGGGTTGTACCTGTGAAGTGTAGGTGAGGTCACCCAGGAGAATTTGTAGTAGAGTTGAGGAAAGGCTGTAGTGTTAAAGTGCAGAAGAAAATAATGTATATTGAAAGTATCTGAGAAGAAACAAAGAGGTATAAGGAAATTATTTTCATAGATATCAAGAGTTTCAAGAGCCCATCTATATCATCTGCATCCATTCCATTCTGTCAGCAGTAGGAAAATATTGATTTCTCAAAAAATATAAATCTGAGGTTTTGTGTCATTCCCCCTTTTCCATAGAATAAAGTCTTAGACTAATATGTCTTTAAGGCCCTGCCTATACCAAAAGCCTCGCCATTCTAAACTTCTTTCAGCTCCTTATGTGCACTGTGCTCTCTGTCCTTCCTTCAGGTTTTTGCAGGTACTATTTCCTTTTCCATAGAACACTCTTCCTCTTCTTCTCGTTCATCTGTTTATCTTCTACTCTTTGGGTTTCCTTTTAAACATTGTACTTTTAGAAAGGCCTTTTCTGTCTCTTCCAGGTCATATCTATCTGCTGTGTGATTTCTTGCCATAATACTCATCATTTGTCACTCATAATTGTTGCTGACAGTCTTCCTGCTCTACTCAGAGTGCATGAGAACAGAGAGCTTGTGTTTACCACTGAATCAGGTAGCCTAGCATAGTGCGTAGAACATAGTATGTGTTCAATAAATGTTTTGAAGGAGTGAGCCACAGAGTGGTCATGTAAGAAAGAAGTTTGAAAGGGTTCATTAAGATCAAAAGAGTTGAGGTGTGAATGGTAAATAAGGAACTTGAGGGAATGTAGATCACTCCTTGATGGAGTTTAGCTATGAAGAGTAAAAGAAATGAAACACAGTGTTTTTTTCCACGGTTTCTGATTTTTTCCTTTCACTGAAACTGATTACAGTTTTCAGTTGTTATCCTTTAAATTTTGTTTTATCACCCAAGTGAGCAGAAGTGTTGCTGAGTTTACAGAAGGAAATCAGACAATTTGGGAATTTAGAAAGGAGATTAAAGGCAAAAACTTAGGATGGGGTTGTTAGGAACCAATGTAGGGGATAAATTTAAAGGCCTTCTTTTTTCCCTCCCTTCCTCCCTCTTCCATTCTCTTCCTCTCTGATGTAGAGACTTAATTGATTTCCAGCCCCAGTTATTCCCCTGTCAGTGTGATTAGAATGAGGCACATTGATAAATGGAGAGCTGAGATGCAACAGGGTGGGTGACAGGATGAAAAGGAGTATTTAACATTTAATCAGTATTTATAGAGGGTCTCTTAAGTGCTAGACGCTAGACACTGTGCTGGGTGAACAAAGTAGAGAAAGATTCTTACCATCAAGAATCTGGGAGGAGAAAGACAATAAGCAATAAACATAAGTTATATGATATGTTAGCAGATGATTAAAGATATGGAAAGAAGAAAAAGTTGAACCAATATGTTATTTCTCACACACATGCACCCCCTTTTTAGGTGCCCTGTGCCTTCTTGCCCCCTTTTTTAACCCTTCTTCTTACCAATATCGGGATGAGCCAATGAGAGCATGACTTAATATATTTTAATAGACATAACCTTCGATAAATTAGTAACAATTTTTGCATTTTAAGCTTTTTCGCTCCTATCTTAATTGTAATAGACAGTGGAGATGCTTGGGTTCCTTACCATTCCCCCTCCCTCCCAAGAGTAATTTTCTATTATTCTTTCTGAAATAGCATTGATCCATGAGTAGGACTTGCCTTCCTATTTTGCCTCTCTTCCTTGCTTCAGCACAGGTAGCCTTCTAAGTAATGTGTTTATTTTAGAAAAATTTGATATGTGAATAAATGAAAAATTACCTCTATCTCCTTTGCCATAATATAAACATTGTTGTATACATCTTTCTAGACTTTTAAAAACTCATATTAAGGATATATACAGCCCAGCCGATGTGGCTCAGTGGTTGAACATCTATCTATGAACCAGGAGGTCACGGTTCAATTACTGGTCAGGTCATATGCTCGGGTTGCAGGCTCAATTTCAGTGAGGGGCGAGCAGGAGGCAGCTGATCAATGATTCTCTCTCATCTTTGATGTTTGTTTCTGTCTCTCTCTCTCTGTCTCTCTCTCTCTCTCAAACCAACAAAAATATATATTTTTAAAAATCAAGCTAACTGGTTTTAATTTCCAATCATAACACAAATCTAACTATAGCTTCTCCACTAGGTTTGATTTTTCCATTCTTCAACTCTTCATAAAAACTATTTTGCTCCTCTGTTTTCAAACCTCCAATAATGCCTCAGCCTCTCTTTTACTCCCTCCTCTCTAACCTATCCTGACTGATGATGATAGAATTTCACCTTTTTTTTTTTAATCTAATATTCTTCTTTAACAACAAATCTCTTTTCAGTGAGTTCCAGATTCCTAAATCCATGGAAACCTGACAGGCATCTCAACCTTAACATGCCTAACACAGAACACTCTGTGATAACCTGCTCCACAAAGCCATTCATCCCAACACTTTGCCAATCTAAATAAAATTTACGGCATCTACCCAGTTGCTTAAGTCCAAAACCCAAGGTCATTAGTTTTTATAGAATTAGTGAGTAATTGGGCTTAATCAGATTAGGATTTTGCCAGGTTATTATGATAGAGGGAAAGAAGGGTAAGAAAGTTAAGGATGTTTCAAGAGTGATTATAAAATAGCATGGTGGATCATGGAACCCTTATAAGTAAGCAAGATGTGAGGAATTGAGAAGTAATTGGTTGTCATAGGAGAATGCATTGGGTTCATGAGGAAGAATTGATGGAATGGGAGGGCTAGAGTATAAGTGAGCTAAAAGGATAGAAGGTTATGATCAGGAAATACAGTGTTCAAAATCAAGATTCAGATAGGATGTCAAGGAATGAGAAATCAGAGAGGAGATCTGGATGTTGAAGTTTGTAAGAATGGTGGCAAGAGAGAGGTGGAGAGGAAGACTGTGAGCCAGGGCCATAAAGTCTTAACATGAACAAGGAGCTATGACCAGGTTAGTAGATGATGGCTACAAGAGGATGGTGGTTGATAGCCTGCGCCCTTTCACAGTCGGGGAGCCCTTGGGGGATATCCAACTGACGGCTGGGGCAGCTTGCCAGCCATCAGCCCGGCTTGTGGCTGAGTAGCGCTCCCCCTGTGGGAGCCCACTGACCACCAGGGGGCAGCTCCTGCATTGAGCGTCTGCCCCCTGGTGGTCAGTGCGCGTCATAGCAACCGGTCGTTCCATTGGTCAGTTGATTTGCATATTACCCTTTTATTATATAGGATAGGATAGGACAGTGGTTGACAAACTCATTAGTCAACAGAGCCAAATATCAACAGTACAACGATTGAAATTTCTTTTGAGAGCCAAATTTTTTAAACTTAAACTTCTTCTAACGCCACTTCTTCAAAATAGACTCACCCAGGCCGTGGTATTTTGTGGAAGAGCCACACTCAAGGGTCCAAAGAGCCGCATGTGGCTCGCGAGCCGCAGTTTACCGACCACGGGGATAGGATGTTCCCTAATACAAGACAGTTTTACTTCTTTGAAATGCCCATGCTTTTTTCTTTCTTAAGACCTTTGCCTGAAATTCTGCCACAGTCCCTTACCCCCCCCCCGTCCCCCACTCCTCCCAGGAAAGTCTCATTAAGTATCAGCTTAGGTTTACTTCTTCCTGGAAGCTTTCTCCAGTCAACTTTGACTGGGCTCAGAATCCTGCTAGGTTGTCTTATATCACCTTGGAACATTTCTCACACTTTATTGTATTTATTTATTTTTTATTTTTATTTTTTAAATATATTTTATTGATTTTTTACAGATAGGAGGGGAGAGGCATAGAGAGTTAGAAACATCGATGAGAGAGAAACATCGATCAGCTGCCTGCAGCACACACCCTACTGGGGATGTGCCCACAACCAAGGTACATGCCCTTGACTGGAATCGAACCTGGGACCCTTCAGTCCACAGGCCAATGCTCTATCCACTGAGCCAAACCGGTCAGGGCACTTTATTGTATTTACTATTCACTTCTCTGTCTCTCCAAGTGATAAAAGCTCCCTGAAGGCAAGAACTATTTTATTTCATTACATGCCCAGTATCAACAACAGTGCCTGGCACATAGTAAGTATCCTATCTAATAAAAGAGAAATATGCAAATTGACCGCTATGCTTACAAGCCACGCCCACCAGCCATTCAGGAGTGACTATGCAAATTAACCCAACAAATATGGCGGCGGCCACAGAGTTGGTGAGAGCAGGAGGCTTGGGTTGCCTCTGGTGATGGAGGAAGCCAAGCTTTCAGCCCGCCCTGTCCTGCCCTGGCCTCCGCTCAAGGCTACAAAGTTTCAATTATAGAAGATAAATAAATACCAACAAAAATGGCGGCAGCCATGGAGCTGGAGCCAGCCAGAGGCTTGGGTAGCCCCTGACGATGGAGGAAGCCAAGCTTTCTGCCCGCCCTGGCCTGCCCTGGCCTCCGCTCAAGGCTACAAAGTTTCAATTATAGAAGATAAATAAATCCCAGATACCCAGGGCCTCCACTTGGGTCGCCGGGGGGCATGGCCAGCCTGCAAACCACCAAAGGCCCCTTGCCCAGGCCACCCCACGCCCCAAAGGAACCCCCACCCTGATCTGGGACACCCTTCAGGGCAAACCAGCTGGCCCCCTCCCATGCACCAGGCCTGTATCCTATCTATCCTTTCTAATAAAAAAGTAATGTGCAAATTGACCATCACTCCAACATACAAGATGGCTGCCCCCATGTGGTGAAAGATGGATGCCCCCATGTGGATACAAGATGGCCACCACAAGATGGCCAGCAGGGGAGGGCAGTTGGGAGGGACCAGGCTTGCAAAGGAGGGCAGTTGGGGACAATCAAGCCTGCAGGGAAGGGCAGTTAGGGGTGACCAGGCCTGCAGAGGAGGGAAGTTGGGGGCAACCGGGCCTGCAAGGAATGGCAGTTGGGGGGGAACCAGGCCTGCAGGGGAGGGCAGTTAGGGGTGACCAGGCCTTCAGGGGAGGGCAGTTAGGGGTGACCAGGCCGGCAGGGGAGGGCAGTTAGGGGCAATCAGGCTGGCAGGGGAGCAATTAGGCATCAATCAGGCTGGCAGGGGAGTTGTTAGGGGGTTATCAGGCTGGCAGGCAGAAGCAGTTAGGGGCAATCAGGAAGGCAGGCAGGCGAGTAGTTGGGAGCCAGCAGTCCTGGATTGTGAGAAGGATCCCAGATTGGAGAGGGTGCAGGCTGGGCTGAGGGACACCCCCCTCCCCCCATGCATGAACTTCGTGCCCCGGGCCTCTAGTTCAGTATTATTTATTGAATGAATGAATCAGTCAAAAACAATGTTCCATAAAGAAATCAGGTATAGAGGTTTTACAGCTTATGAAATAATTGACTGTGTTCTTCTTTTGTGGACAAACGAGCTGCTTTGCATTCCTTCAAACCTTACAGGTGCTGTATTGCCACTTTTGTATTGAAGTTCATATTCTTTAATCTGGGATGTATAATTCTGACTCTGAGTAGTAGTCACTAGCCACTAGAGATTGCTTGTTAAATATTGAGACATCTGGATTTTCTCTTGTTATGTTAAAGACTATTTTTGGTGGAACGGGGCATATTTAAAACTGATGCCCCTGGTTGGCTTGGAGGGAAGGATGCATATTTAAAACTGATGTCCCTGGTTGGTTTCCTGGAAAAGTTTTGTGACTCTAAAACTATGTTAAGAGAAAGTTAACAGAGGATAGGCAAAGGGGCCTCACATGAACAACAGTAAAGTGGAATATAAGAGCTGAAGGGAGGGCAGGGGGGGAGAGGAGGAAGAAGAGGAAGAGGGGGCAGAGAGGGGAGGGGTGGGGAGAGAAAGAGAAAAAGAAACGTTGGATGTGAGATACAAACATCCATTGGTTGCCTTCCTTACCCAGATGGGGTGGGGGGAATCAAACTCACAACCCAGGTATGTGCCTTGACCCGGGATAAATGTGCCTTGACCTGGAATCAAACTGGCAACTTTTCAGTGCACAGGACAACGCTATCACCATGGAACCAAATTGGCCACGGCACCGGTTTCATTTTTTTGCCCTAGTTTTGAAAAATTGCTCTGGCTGTTGTGGCTCAGATGATTGGGCATCATCCCACACACCCAAAGATCACCAGTTCGTTTCCCGTCCAGGTTGCGGGGCTCATGCAGGAGGTAGCTGATGGATGTTTTTCTCTCTTCCCCTCTCCTTCTCCTCCCTTTCTCTCTCTCTCTCTCTAAAAATCAGTAAAAACATTAAAAAAAAAACTATCTTCTGACTTCATGGCTACTGAGATGTAATGTGTATATCTTCTTATTCTTTGTTGAAAATTTGTAGTTAAAATGTATAAACATAAAGCTTTCCTTTAATTATTTATCGAATTAAAAATTTCACAGCATGTAGGAAAGTTCATGGCTGATAAAATAGCAACTGAATAGTATTGTTGAAATAGAAATGGCTTAGTTAGAAAGATCAGCATCTTTAATTTTTTTTCTTGGTGCTAGTGGAAATCTAAGGCTAACTTTTTACTGGGAATTTAAAAATCCAAGACAGGAGAGTTTGAGTTAAAATACTTCCACAGTAGAAAATTGACTTGAAAATGTTACTTAGGAAATTAAAGAGAACTGCATTGGCAATGAGAGTAGAAACAAGTGGATTGGCTGTTTATCGATTTATGGTGATATTGAAGTGCTGTAGTACTTCTATTAATTCCTTCTGTAAATATAATGCAGGATCTTCAAATTCTTATGGTTTAAAAACAAAAATGCTTGAGACTGTCACATTTCACTTGTTGCAGGGAAATGTTGGGTTTCAAACACCAGTATTACGTATGACTACTTTGGATTTTAGTGTGAAATTGGATATTTAGTGTTAAATACCTGAAAGATCTCTTTAGTACATTGAATCTGTAAAGTCTCTATTTAGAATATCTTTTTTTTCTGAAAGCCTCTTTGCCTTTCATTATAAAAGAGCCTGGTACTGCTTTCTGTTTAAAAATGCAGCTGGAAAATTACAGAGTAAAAACATGTGCCCATCAGTTGTTCACTTGGAGAGAACAGAACTATGTCTTCAAAGTGGAGACTGACATTTACATATTTATTCTATCAAAGAGAGTTAGGGTTATGGGATTTTCTTTACTTTTTACTTAACTACATATATTTTGAAAACCTCTGCATGATGTAGCTGAATTTTATTTTTTATTACATTTTATTGGGGTGACATTGGTCAACATGAACATAGAGATTTCATGTGTGGATTTCTAAGTTACAAAATTTGTATATAGCACTATGTGCCTACTATCCAAAGTCAAATATTCTGTCACCTCATATTAGGACCCCCTTCTCCCCCCACCCCCTTCTCTCTTGCAACCACAACACTGCTGTTTGTGTTCCTAAGTGTCAGTTTTATATCCCACATATGAGTGAACCATATGAGTGAAATCATATGGTTCTTAGCTTTTTCTGTCTGACTTATTTCTCTTAGCATAATGTTCTCAAGGTCCATCCATGTTGTTGCAAATGGCACTATTTCATCCTTGCTTATGGCTGAGTAGTATTCCATTGTGTATATGTACCACATCTTCTTTATCCAGTCCTCTATCGTAGAACACTTTGGTTGTTTCCATGTCTTGGCCACCATGAATAATGCTGCAGTGAACATAGGGGTGCATATATCTTTGAGAATAAATGATTTTTGAGTTTTTTGGGTATATACACAGGAGTGGGGGTACTGGGTCATATGGTAGCTCAATTCTTAATTTTTTGAGGAGTCGCCAGACTGCTTTCCATACTGGTTTGTACCAGTATACATTCCCACTAGCAATGAATGAGGGTTCCCTTTTTTCCACAACCTCTCCAACACTTGTTACTGCTTGTCTTGTTGATAATGGTGACTCCTAATAGGTGTAAGGTGGTATCTCATTGTAGTTTTAATTTGCATTTCTCTAATTGCCAGTGAAGTTGAACATCTTTTCATATATCTACTAGAGGCCCGGTGCATGAAAATTCATACACTGGAAGTGGGGGGGGGTCCCTCAGCCGGGCCTGCCCCCTCTCACAGTCCGGGACCCCTCAGGGGCGGGAGACGATCGGGCGATCAGGGGAAGGCGACGCCCCATCACACCTCTGCTGCTGCCACTGCTGGCAGAGCAAGCCTCGGCCGGCCCTGGTTACCTGAGCCTCGGGCTGGCCCTGGGCGGCTGGGGGGCTGAGGGGACCGGGGGACTCCAGAGGCAGGTGCGCAGAGCGGCTTGCTGCATGCCTGCCGCCCCAGTGGGGCTGAGGGGACTGGGCGCCGCCATCGTGTGGCTGTGGGTGCCGCCATCTTTGAGGGCGTGGCAGTCAATCAGTATATTCCCTCCTTATTGGCTGTGGGCACTGCCATCTTTGAGGGTGTGGCAGTCAATTAGCATATTCCCTCCTTATTGACTGTGGTGCTCCCATCTTTGAGGGCGGGGCAACAGTTAGCATATTCCTTCCTTATTGGCTGTAGGCACTGCCATATTTGCGACAGCATGAGGGTCAATTAGCATATTCCCTCTTTATTAGACAGGATTGGCTGTTTGTATGTCTTCTTGGGAAAGGTGTATTTCAGGTCTTCTGCCCATTTTTTGATTGGGTTGTTTGGTGTTGAGTTTTACGAGTTCTTTATATATTTTGGAAATTAAACCTTTGTCTGAGTTACTGTTTGCAAGTATCATCTACCATCTGGGTGGCTGCCTGTTTGTTTTGTTATCCTTTTCTTTTGCTGTGCAGAAGCTCTTCAATTTGAAATAGGTCCCATTAATTTATTTTTTTACCGTTACCTCCCTTGCCTTTGGGGTCAAGTCCATAAAAAGTCTCTACCACTCAGGTCCATAAGTTTGGTACCTATATTTTCTTCTATGTAACTTATAGTTTTGAGTCTTATATTTAGGTCTTTAATCCATATTGAATTAATTTTTATACATGGGGACAAACTGTAATCCAGTTTTATTTGTTTGCATGTGGCTTTCCAGTTTTCCCAGCATCACTAATTGAAGAGACTATCCACCATCTTTATTTTATGTGGTTCTGTGATTGTTGTTCAAATCCTCCAATGGTATGTTTCTTTCTGAACCCATCAGAAACTCTAAAAAAATAAATAAGTAAAGGTGTCTTTGGTCCTTGCAACACTTTGGTTCAAATACATTGAAACAGTGTATTTGTGTTGACTCAAATAAGTCTGAAAGTATATACTTAAAATAATTTTATATGTGTTATTTTAAAAATAATAGACAATTTTAGTACAGTATTAGATTTACAGAATAATTGAGCAAAGAGTACATAGAGTTATATTCATCCACACCTCCGCCACTCACCCATAGACAGTTTCTCCTTTTATTAATATCTTGTATGAGTGGTACATTTATTACAATTATTGAGCCAATGTTGATATTATGATTATAGTCCATAGTTTACATTAAGGTTCACTCTTAGTGGTGTACAGTTCTATGGATTTTGACAGAGACATAATGACATGTATCCACCGTTAAGTTTCATACAGAATAGTTTCACCATGCTAAAAATTCCCTGTGCTTCACCTGTTCATCAATCTCCACCCAAATCCCTGGCAACCATTGTTCATTTTACTCTTTCTACAGTTATGTCTTTTCCAGAATGTCATATAGTTGGAATCATACTATGTGGCCTTTTCAGACTGGCTTCTTTAACTTAATAGTATGCATTTAAGATTCCTCCATATCTTTTGATGGTTTGATGGCTCAGTTATTTTTATACTAAATAATATTTCAATGTATGGATGTACAGCTTATCCATTTACCTATTGAAGGACATCTTGATTGCTCCAGTTTTGGCAAGTATGGATAAAGCCTGCTATAAACATTCACTTGTGCAGGTTTTTGTGTGGACATAGGTCTTTAACTTAATTGGGTAAGTGCCTGGAAGTGGGGAATTGCTGAATCATATGGTAACACTAGCTTTGTAAGAAGCTATCAAACTGTCAGTATATGTGTTTTTAAGAATTAATCTAATTAAGTTTGGAAGGATATACTCTAAATTATTCACAGGAGTTAACTCAGGGGGATGAGATTAGGAGAGAGGGGGATTATCATCTTTTATTTATATTGTTTGAATTTTTAAAAACAATGTTAAGGAGTATTTTTTTACGAGTACATTTTTTCTCCAAATGCTTTATTGAATTAATTAGTAATAAAAATTGAAAATAAATCAACATAAATGAAAACTAGTTGACCATTAAAAACAGTATATGATCAGTTTCATAGCACTTCTAAGTTGTAGAGGATTTTAATATTTTATTCTTATTTTTTAAATAAAAAGAATAATAACCTTCCTACAATCATAATTGTCCATTCAACAAATTTATAGAACATCTAGCTCGTAGACCTTCAAAGAATCATGGTGAAGACCTGAGGTGGGAGAGGGGTGCCAGGTGGGGAATGAGGGGTCAATGGGGAAATAAGAGGGACAGCTGTAATACTTTCAACAATAAAGATTTTTTTTTAAAGAATTATGCCTAGAGTTAAGAAGAGAACACACTTAATCTAGCCTTGGGATAGATATTAGGCAAGACTCCCTAGAAGAGGTGATACCTAAATTGCATTCTGAAGGATAATCTAGATTAACTGGGCTAAAGGGGCAGGGGAAGTGAATATACCAAAATGAGGACAGTGTTTTCAAAACAGGTCATTTGCTTCTGATTAATCTGACTGAAACTGGAGTTAATTGTTCCAAACTCTCAGAGAAGCTTATTAGATCTTTTCATGTTGTTAGCACTTGTTGGATAATCTGTAATTGAAAAGTATAGACACATATTTTCTTTTGGTATCCTGTGACAGGCAAAGTATATTGCTCGAATGCCTGTTTTGCTTAGAAAATTATTAAATTGCATTTCCACATATGGGGTGCCCTAGGTGCAATGAAAATGAGCACCCATGTTAGTGATGACAGTGTAATGGTGCAACCCTTTTAAGCTACTAGTATTTAGGCAGTATGTGTTAATGGCCTTTTAAATGTTCATATTCATACCCTTTGACCTAGTAATTTCATACTTTAGAATCTGAAAGAAATAATTTTAAAAATGAAAAGACTGTAACATCCTTTATGTCTAGCAATAAAGGAAAACAATTATATGGATTATTATATAGCCATTTAAAATTATATATAGCATGGAGAAAGTACATACCTTTAAAAACAATAAAAATTTGTGTTTATAATAGAACTTGACAGGTTTAACATCCAGGGTTGGTAAAAATATACATTCACATAATTTATTTTAGAGCATTATGACGATATATCCCTTTTAAATCCACATACCTTTTTACCTAACAATTATTCTTGTACTAATATATTACTATATGCTAAAATATTTGCAGTGATAATCATTGAAGCACTAATTATAGTAAGTCTTTCTCTAATATTTTAAGTGGTAAATAGTTTTTCTTCTAGGAATTTCTCTGAAGAAAATAAAGCTGTGGATAGGTAAAAATCTAAGATATATTTATCCCTCTGTTTATAATTAAAAGATAATATTAAAATCCTAAATGTCCAACAATAACATATTAATCCTAATATATAAAAACCCTGGGTCGTAACGACCAGTAATGACCAAGGCTTGACCAACCGGAAGTCAGTCCTGCAGTCTGACTGCTTCCGCTGAAGGCGTGGTGCCCCAGCACTGACTGCTGAGGGGGCTGCGAATCAGGCTGGAGAGAGGCCTGAAGAGAGAAGCAGGGACTGATCCGTTGCCTCTGTGGCAGCTTTTGATCAACACTTGCTTCTCTCTTTCTCTCCCAGTCTGGCCAGCAGCCATGCCTCCATTTTTCTCCAGGCCTCCACCGGGGCTGCTGATCAGCCCCACTTTTCTGATCAGGCCCCATTGATAGGCCCGGAGACGCTGACTGGCATAGGAACTAACCAATCAGAACCAAATCTGGGTGCTATGGGGAGCCAGTGGCTGCCTAGGAGGCGGAGCTTCTGACGCTGACTGGCATAGAAACCGACCAGTCAGAACCAAATCTGGGTGCTATGGGGAGCCAGTGGCTGCCTAGGAGGCGGAGCTTCTGACGCTGACTGGCATAGAAACCGACCAGTCAGAACCAAATGTGGGTGCTGTGGGGAGCCAATGGCTGCCTAGCAGGCGGAGCTTTTGACGCTGACTAGCATTGAAACCGACCAATCGGAACCAAATCCGGGTGCTGTGGGGTGCCAATGGCTGCCTAGCAGACAGAGCTTTTGACACTGACTGGTATAGAAACTGACCAATCAGAACCAAATTGGCCAGCAGAGGAGGGCAGTTGGGGGCGAGATCAGGCTGGCAGGGGAGGGCAGTTGGGGGCAACCAGGCCGGGAGGAGAGGGCAGTTGGGGGTGAGATCAGGCTGGCAGGGGAGGGCTATTGGGGGCGAGATCAGGCCAGCAGGGGAGGGCAGTTAGGGGCAACCAGGCTGGGAGGGGAGGGCCATGGGGGGCGAGATCAGGCTGGCAGGGGAGGGCAGTTGGGGGCAACCAGGTCGGCAGGGGAGGGCAGTTAAGGGCAACCAGGCCGGCAGGGGAGGGCAGTTAGGGGTGATCAAGCTGGCAGGCAGAGGCAGTTAGGGGCGATCAGGCAGGCAGGCAAGTGAGCAGTTAGGAGCCAGCGGTCCCAGATTGCAAGAGGGATGTTCAACTGCTGGTTTAAGGCCCGATCCCCGGTAGTCAGACATCCCCCAAGGGGTCCCCAATTGGAGAGGGTGCAGGCTGGGCTGAGGGAACCCCCCCCCTCCATGCACGAATTTTGTGCACCAGGACTCTAGTTAAATTATATGTTCCATTAATGGAAAATTAGGCAGTTTTGTATATCATGTTTAGAAGACTGATGGCATCATCCTCTTCTACAACATATATACACCTTCATGCATTAAATATATCATATATTCTATTAATGGAAAATTAAGCAGCATTGCAAAGCATGTTGTAGAAGATTGTGATGACATCATTGTCTTCTACAACACATACACACTGTCATGCACACATGCACATATGCATGCACACACAGACCAGAAAAAGAAACACATATACTAAATGTTAACTTTTAAACTTTTTCCCTCCAGATTGTAAGATACAGATGATTTGTGTTTGTTTGTTTTTTAATCCTCCCCTGAGGGTATGTTTTTATTGACTTTGGGGGAGGGAGGGAGGAAGAGAAAGAAACATCCATCAGTTGCCTCCTGTATGCTCCCGTCCTGGGAACAAACCCACAACCTAGTATGTGTCCTGACCAGAAATCAAACCTGCAACCTTTTGGTACACAAGGTGATGCTCCAACCAACTTAGCCATCCGGCTAGGAATTTATTTTTATTTATTTTTATTTTCCTTTAATGACCTATGACTATCAAATATATAACAACCATGGGTATTTTTTCTTGCTTTTCTTTTTTTAAATTAACTTCAAGAATTTTTTAAAATATCTTTTTGTTGATTTCAGAGAGGAAGGGAGAGGAAGAGTGAGATAGAAACATCAATGATGAGAGAAAATCATTGATTGGCTGCCTTTTGCACTCCCTCCTACTGGAGATCATGCATATGCCCGGACTGAGAATCAAACCATGACCTCCTTTCTGGTTCATAGGTCAACACTCAATCACTTGAGACTCGCCCCAGTGGACTAAGTTAAGTTTATTGAAGTAACTTTTGTTACCAGTGTTGGGGTTCTTGGGTTCTCCAAGATAGAAATCAAGAGGAAGCCCCAGAGAATTTTCCAGACATATTTTATTAAGCTTATGCTGGAGCACAAGAGAGGCAGCACTGAGGAAAAGAAAGGTCCTCTGAACTGGCTTAGGGGCTGGCTCTGCTTAGCTGTTTTATAAGTTGGGGGCAAAGCAGACTTGTGTGAAAAGGTAGACTTTAAAAAAAAAGCGGCCTTGGGAATTTTCTGTGTCGGTATGAAAAGCAAGAGTTTAGAAGGGGGAATAAGACATTTCGATGGGGAGTGGAGGAATGGTTGCATTCTTGTGGTGGGCCTATCTGTGTGTTTTTTCTGGCCACCAGGAAGCCTTGGAATCCCAGCAAGGGGCCGTGGGTAATGCCAGCTCTGTGGGGTTTTTGGTGTGGTGTCCTTGGGATCCCAGGCCCAGGTCCCTATGCTCTCTCACATTGGTTAATGACAATATGTAAATTTCAGGTGTACAACATTGTAATTCAACATCTGTATACTCTATTGCATGCTCACCACCCAAAGTCCAGTTTCCTCATGAGTATTTTTTTAATTAAGAAAAATACCGGGGAAGGGGGTTGGTTAAAGAGAGAGAGGACATCTGTAATACTTTCAACAGTAAAGATAAAAATACAAAATAGAAAAATAATAACTCAAGTATAAAGAAAGGACTTGGAGGAAGTACACCAACATTATAAACAATAACTGTTTTTAAGTGGTGGGAATAAAGGTAATATTTTATATATTTTCTTTTAATGGAAAAATTAGTATACTCATTAAAATTTTGTTTTTTAGCTTTATTAAAAGCATGATTGGTAAGCAACAATCAACATAATACAAGTAACTTTTATATAGTTAACAAACTTTTAAAACATTTTATTTTCATTTTAGGCCAGAAATATACATACGGGAGAGTTGGCTGCAGTAAAAATTATCAAATTGGAGCCTGGTATGTATTAAAACACTCATGACAATTTTTTAACACTTTTCGGGTGCAGTTCACAAATATAGAACTTAAAAGCATTTTCCATATTTCCTTGTTTCCCTTCTTCCAAAAGGAATGTTTATATATTGTCAGGGCAATAGGATGTCTCAAATATGGCTACATTAAATTGCATTGGAGGTTGTTAGTTAAAGACAAGTTTGGTGTAATAGTTTTGTTGCTAAATAAAAGTTCAAATGTGCACATTCAAAAATTGGAAGACACATTGACAATGTTAAAGTAATTTTCTTTTAAGTTATAGTGAAATAATTGAGCTTCAGTATTAACTTCTATGAGAATTTGACTAGGAAAGTATTCATTGATTTTGGGGGGATATTTGGTAATATTTGGCATAATGGTATTTTATGTTAGCTGTTGTCTGGTTTAATAATTCTGGTCTTAGACTAATTTTTTTTAAACATTTTTTTTTTCTGTCAGAAGGCTGTTAATTTAAAACATACTGAGTGATTTGCTTTGAAAACAAAAGTACTATATAAGACCTGAAACAATTTTATTATTTTGATATCCTCAAAGTTTTTCTTTTCTTAGTAATGGGATCTTTTAAACAAGTATTCAATTGGTATTCTGCCCAGGTTTACCACAAAAATTAGAAAATTCAGAAATGTGTAAAGAAGAAAATAAAAATAATCCATTTGTCACCCAGAGACAACTATTATTGCCTTTTAGTGTATTTCCTCTTATTTTCCTCCTGTGTATACATGTAAACATTTTACAGAGAGCATATACTACATGTACTGTATGCTGTTCTTCACCTACATTACATAAAGGACATTACATAATTTTTACATAGGTCAGTAAAAATTCTTTTCTTTTTAATTGAGTTATAAGTGACATACAACATTATATTAGTTTCAGGTGTACAACATAATGATTCAATATTTATCTGTACTGTGAAAGGATCACAGTAAATCTAGTTAATATCTGTCACCATACACAGTTATATTTTTTTTTTTCCTGTGATGAGAACTTTTAAGATTTGCTGTTTTGCCTCGCCGGCATAGCTCAGTGGTTGAACGTCGACCTATGAACCAGGAGATTGGAGATTGGAGTTTGGTTCCCGGTCATGGCACATGCCTGGGTTGCGGGCTTGATCCCCAGTGGGGGCCCTGCAGGAGGCGGCCAATCAGTGATTCTCTCTCACCATTGATGTTTCTTTCTCTCCCTCTTCCTCTCCTCTCTGAAATCAATACAAATACATTTTTTTAAAATTTTACTCTTATCAACTTTCAAATATCCAATATAATAATATTAACTACTAGAGGCCCGGTGCTTGAATTCGTGCATGGGTGGGGTCCTCGGCCTGGCCGGCAATCGGGGCTGATTGGGGCCATCTCTCCCAGTCCCAATCGGGACCTATCAAGGCGGCCGGCTGAGGGGAAGGACCGCAGGAGGTTGGCCAACCATAGGAGGCT
This sequence comes from Cnephaeus nilssonii, assembly GCF_951640355.1. Taxonomy (NCBI): domain Eukaryota; kingdom Metazoa; phylum Chordata; class Mammalia; order Chiroptera; family Vespertilionidae; genus Cnephaeus; species Cnephaeus nilssonii. Next base: position 68,989,105 of record NC_137075.1, on the reverse strand, counting down.
GGCTGTGGGAGTGCACTGACCACCAGGGGACAGCTCCTGCATTGAGCGTCTGCCCCCTGGTGGTCAGTGTGCATCATAGCGACTAGCCGTTCAGTTCCTTAGGCTTTTATATATGTAGATAGTCACCATGCTATACATTACATCCCATGACTTACTTATTTTATAGCTGGAAGTTCCTACCTTTTGTATTCCTTCATTCATTTTGCCCAACCATTCACCTCCTATCTGTTCTCTGTATCCATGAGCTTGGTTTTTTGGTGTGTGTTTTTTAAAAGATTCCGCACATAAGTGAGATCTGTTATATTTATAATGCCCTCAAGATCCATCTATATTGTCAAAATTAAAAGTTTCTAATGAGATCAGTAGTAGCTTTTTTTTCTTCCAAGTTTTTTATTTTTACTGTGGTAAAATAAACATTACATAAAATTTACCATCTAAACCTTTTCTTTTTGTTTTAATCCTCATCCAAGGATATTTTTTCCATTGATCTTTAGAGAGTGAGTGGAAGGGAGGGAGGAGGAGGAAAGAGAGAAAAACATCTATGGGAGAGAGACACATGGACAGGTTGCCTCCCACACGCCCTGACCAGGGCCAGAGATCAAACTTGCAACCGAGGTACATGCTCTTGATGGGGAATCAAACCTAAGACCCTTTGGTCTGTGGGCCAATGCTCTAACCATTGAGAAAATTGGCCAGAGCTAAATGTGCTACCATCAATACCATCCAACTCCTGAACTCTTTTCATCTGAAACTCTATAGCCAGTTCACAGTAACTTCCCATTTCCCTCTTTTCCCCAGCCCCTGTCAACCACCATTCTATTTTCTGTCTCTGATTTTTACTACTTTAGGTACTTCATATACAGTATTTGTCTTTCTGTTACTGGTTTATTTCACTTACTATAATGTCCTCAAGCTTCATCCATGTTGTCACATCAGTTTCCTTTCTTTTTAGTACTGAATAATGTTCCATTGTGTATATATATGCCAAATTTTACTTATCCACTCATCTGTTGGACACTTGGGTTGCTTTCAACTTTAGCTATTGTGAATAATACTTCTATGAACATAAGTTACAAGTATTTCTTTGAGATCCTGCTTTCAGTCTTTTGGGTATATACCAAAAGTGGAATTTCTAGATCATATGATATTTCTATTTTTAATTTTTTGAGGGACCACCATACTATTTTTCCACAGTGGCTGTGCAATTTTACATTCCTTCCAACAGTGCACAAGGGTTCCAATTTCTCTATATTCTTGCTAACAGTTGTTATTTTTCTATTTTGGTTTGTTTGTTATAACAGCAATCCTAATGGGTGTGAGTAGGTGGTATCTCATTGTAGTTTTTATTTGTATTTCCTAATAATTAGTAATGTTGGTATCTTTTCATGTGCTTATTGGTCATTTGTATATCTGCTTTGGAGAAATCCTATCTAATAATAGACAAATATGCAAATTGACCATACCTCTGACACACCCACAAGCCACGCCCACCATCCAATCAGAGCAAGTATGCAAATTAACCCAAACCAAGATGGTTACAGCCACAGAGAGCAAGGTTTCCTAGGTAACAGAGGAAGCCAAGCTTTCTGCCTGCCCTTGCCAAGCCTAAGCCTCCACTCAAGCTACAAAATTTCAATTATAGAAAGTAAACAAATTCAAACAAATGGCAGCAGAATGGAGCTTGAGAGAGCAGGCCAGGGTTGCCGCTGGCAACAGGGGAAGCAAAGCTTTCCGCACACCCTGGCCGGGCCCACCCACTTAAGGCAACAAAGTTTCAATTATAACCCCAACACAAATGGCTGCCAGCCTCGGAGGGAGCCCCAGGCTTGGCTCCGCTCCAGGCTACAAAGTTTCAATTGTAGAAGGAAAATAAATTCCAGATACCAGGGCCTCTGCTTGCATTGCAAACCACCACAGGCCCCTCGCTCAGGCCGCCCCACACCCCAAGGGAACCCCCACCTGATCCGGGACGCCCTTCAGGGCAAACCACCTGGCCCCCACCCGTGCACCAGGCCTCTATCCTATCTAATAAAAGAGTAATATTCAGATTGACCATCACTCCAACACACAATATGGCTGCCCCATGTGGTCAAAGATCCTGCCCCCATGTGGACACAAGATGGCCACCACAAGATGGCCAGCAGGAGAGGGCAGTTGGGAGGCACCCGGCCTGCAAGGGAGGGCAGTTGAGAGGGACAAGGCCTGCAAGGGAGGGCAGTTGGAGGTGATCAACCCTGCAGGAGAGGGCAGTTAGGGGTGACCAGGCTGGCAGAGGAGGGAAGTTGGGGGCAAACAGGCTGGCAGGGGAGTAGTTAAGCATCAACCAGGCTGGCAGCGGAGTGGTTAGGGGGTGATCAGGCTGGCAGGCAGAAGCGGTTAGGGGCAATCAGGAAGGCAGGCAGGCAAGCAGTTGGGAGCCAGCAGTCCTGGATTGTGATCCCAGTGGGATCGGGCCTAAACAGGCAGTCGGACATCCCTCCAGGGGTCCCAGATTGGAGAGGGTACAGGCTGGGCTGAGGGACAACCCCCCTCCGTGCACGAATTTCGTGCACCGGGCCTCTAGTATTTATTATAAGTTCTTTGTCCGTTTTTTAATCTGGTTGTTTGTTTTTTGGTGGTGTTGAGTTTTAGGTGTTCTGTATATAGTCTAGATATTAATCTCATCAGAGTTGTGATTTACAAATATTTTCTCCCATTATTTGGGTTGCTTTTTTCCTGTGTTGATAGTGTCTTTTGATGCCCCAAATTTTAAAAATTTCATAAAGTCCAGTTTTTAATTTATTCTTTTGTTGCTATACCTTTGGTTCATACCCAAGAAATTATTGCTAAATTTAATATCATGAAGCTTTTGCCTGTGTTTTTTTTAAGAGTTTTATAGTTTTAGGTCTTACATTTAAGTCTTTGATCCATTTTGAGTTAATTTTTGTTTGTGGTGTTAGATAAGGGTCCAACTTTTGTTAGATAAGGGTTCATTCTTTTGCTGATGTATATCCAGTTTTCAACCATTGGTTGAAAAGATTCTCCCTCTGAATGGTCTTAGCAACCTTGTCAAAAATTATTTAAGTATTATTCTGGGCTTTCTATTCCATTGGTCTGTATGTCTGTCTTTATGCCACTATCACACTATTTTGATACCGTAGCTTTGTAGTAAGTTTTGAAATCAGGAAGTGCAAGTCATCCAGTTTTATTCTTTTTCAAGATTGTTTTGGCTATTTGGGGGTCTCTTGAGAGTCCATATAAATTTTAGGATGTGTTTTGCTCGTTCTGCAGAAAATGTCATTGAGATGAGAAGTAGTAATTTTTGACCGGTAGGTGAATAATTGATGATCTGTTTGTTTGCTGCTTCATAAACCTAGACATGTAGAGTAAATTGTGTGACCAGTAATTATGCCAACAGTTTCTTAATCTTAGCAGTTAAAATGGTTTTGCATTTCAAATACAATATTTTGACCATTATGTATGATTAGAGGCCCGGTGCATGAAATTCGTGCATGGGGGGCGGGGAGGAGGGAGGAGAGGGGGATCCCTCAGCCTGGCCTGCGCCCTCTCGCAATCCGGGACCCCTCGGACATCCCTCTCACAATCCGGGTTGCTGCATGCACCAGTGACCATACTTTTCATACAGGTGAAAGGCATCTTGCTGTTGTATGGGCAGCTACATTTTTTGCCCTGATTATAAAACGTAGTACATAACATGATCCTTCTGAGGCAGTAGTGTCATTTTCCCCATCTCATGGGTGGAAAAACTGAAGCAGAGAGAAGTTAAGTAATTGGCTTTGTCACACAGTTATAAGTGTCAGAATCAGGGCTGACCACAAAATGTACAAGCCAGAGTTCATGCATGTCATCGCTGCATCATCCTGTTTTTTCAGTGTTAGAGTAACCTTGCCATGTTTTAATTTTTAAATCTAAGAGACTGTTCCCAATATATAGGGCAGGGTCCCTAGGCCTGGCCGGCGATCAGGGCCAATCTATGGGGCAACCAGTGGGGCAATCGGGGGGCCCCTGCTGGCACCTGCCTCGGCTGGTGGCCTGGTGACGCCCATTCACCGGCCCCAACCGGGGGCAGCTCCCGCATTGAGCGTCTGCCCCCTGGTGGTCAGTGTGCATCATTGCGACCAGTCGACTGGTCACTTAGGCTTTTATATATATAGAAGACTAGAGGCCCGGTGCATGAAGTTTAGTGCACTGGGGGGAGTCCCTCAGCCTGGCCTGTGCCCTCTCGCAGTCCAGGACCCCTTGTTCCTTACTGCCCACCTGGGAGTGCACTGATCACCAAGGGGAAGCTCCTGCATTGAGCATCTGCCCCCTGGTGGTCAGTGCGCGTTATAGCAACTGGTCTTTCTGCCGTTTGGTCTATTTGCATATTAGGGATTTATTATACTGTATACTAGAGGCCCAGCGCACGAAATTCGTGCACGCAAGGGGGGGGCTCCCCCAGCCTGGCCTGTGCCCTCTCACAGTATGGGAGCCCCGCAATCGATCACCCCAAAGAGGTAGGCCCCGCCCATCCATCCGGGACTCCTCAATGGATTGCCCCAAAGAGGTAGGCCAGAGCTGGGGGTCCAGCCTCAGCGCTGCGTGGAGCCGCAGGACCCCCGGCCTCACTGCACAGAGCTGCAGGACCCCCAGGCCTCACCGTGCGGAGCCACAGGCCCTGCCTCCGCGCCACGCACACAGCATCAAGCCCCTGCCCATCCATGCACACACGTAGCCCCACCCACCCGCTCACGCAGCCTCCTGGTGATCGCTTGTTGCAGCGTGAGGGCGTCACGGCGTGAGGGCATGACGACCACATAGACTTTTATTAATAGTATAGAAGATAGATATAGAAGATAGGTTAGCTGTTGATGGGATGGATCATGTAAGTGTTAGGAATAATATAATTTGAACCCACAAATTGATTGATTTTTCCAAGCCTGCTTTTTCCAGATCAGTCTTCCCCATTTTACTAGGCAGTTAGCCAAGCCATTGCCTTGATTTCTCTCTTTTTTTTTGTACTCCAGGGTCAGTCTGTCAGCAAGTTCCTTCAACTCCACTTCCAAAACATATCCTGAATCCAACTACTTCTCATTATTGCCATCTCCACTCTCTTGGCCTCCCTGTTTCCTCTCCCACACTTCCCCATCTGCCACCATCTAGTTTCCATAAAACTACCATAGTGATCTTTTTAAAACACAAATTTTTGTGCTCTCCGGATTAAAACATTTGTGGCGTTTCCAAATCCACTTAGAATAATATTCAGACTTTCAACCTTGCTTATAAAACCCTCTATGAGCTGCTCTGTCTACTGTTCTGAGCTCATAATGTATCATTTCCGCTTCCTTACTCTGCCTCTGCTTTCTTTTTATTGAAACAGCCCAGTTGGTTGGAGTGTTGTCCCATACACCAAAAGGTTGAGGGTTTCAAACCCGGTCAAGGCAACCAATTGATGTTTCTATCTTTCTAAAAATACCAATAAAAACATATCCTCATGTGAGGATTAAAATAAAACAAAACAGTCCAAGATTAAACTAGTTCTTCTGTTCTACTTGAAGTACTGCTTTTCATGATCTTTGCTCAGGAGATTCTTGGTCATTCAGATTTCAATTTAAATGTTGTGTCCTCAGAGAAACCCATTTCTGACTACTTAATTTAAAGTAGACACCCAGGCTCTGGTTAGTTCTCTGTATAGGACATGTGACTGCTTAATACTTATTTATTTATATTCTAGAGGCCCGGTGCATGAAATTCATGCATGGGGGGAGGGGTGTCCCTCAGCCCACCCTGCAACCTCTCCAATCTGGGATCCCTCTCACAATCCAGGACTGCTGGCTCCCAACCGCTCACCTGCCTGCCTGCCTGATTGCCCCTAACTGCTCCTGCCTGCCAGCCTAATCACCCCTAACTACTCCCCTGCCAGCCTGATCGACACCTAACTGCTTCCCTGCCAGCCCGAATGCACCTAACTGCCCTCCCCTGCCAGCCTGGTCACCCCTAACTGCTCTCCCTTGCCAGCCTGGTCGCCCCTAACTGCCCTCCCCTGCTGGTCCAGTCACCCCTAACTGCCCTCCCCTGCAGGTCTGGTCGCCCCCAACTGCCCTCCCCTGCTTTCCCAGTCACCCCTAACTTCCCTCCCTTGTCAACCTGGTCACCCCTAACTGCCCTCCCCTGCTGGCCCAATTGCCCCTAACTGCCCTCTCCTGTAGGCCTGATCACCACCAACTGCCCTCCCTTGCAGGCCTGATCCCTCCCAACTGCCCTCCCCTGCCGGCCTGGTCACCCCTAATTTCCCTCCCCTGCCGGCCTGGTCGCCCCTAACTGTCCTCCCCTGCAGGCCTGGTTGCCCCCAACTGCCTTTTCCTGCAGGCCTGGTCACCCCTAACTGCCCTCCCCTGCAGGCCTGGTTGCCCCCAACTGCCCTCCCCTGCAGGCCTTGTCCCCCCCAACTTCCCTCCCCTGCAGGCCTGGTTGCCCCTAACTGCCTTCCCCTGCAGGCCTTGTCTCCCTCCCCCCCCCCCAACTGCCCTCCCCTGCAGGCCTGGTTGCCCCCAACTGCCCTCCTCTACCAGCCCGGTCACCCCTAACTGCCCTTCGCTGCAGGCCTGATCGCCCCCAACTGCCCTCCCTTGTAGGCCTGGTCCCTCCCAACTGCCCTCCCCTGCTGGCCTGATCACCCACAGCTGCCCTCCTCTGCTGGCCATCTTTGACCACATGGGGGCAGCCATCTTGTGTGTTGGAGTGATGGTCAATTTGCATATTAGGCTTTTATTATATAGGACTAGAGGCCCGGTGCACAAAATTCGTGCACGGGGGTGGGGGGTGTCCCTCAGCCCAGCCTGCACCCTCTCCAATCTGGGACCCCTCGAGGGATGTCCGACTGTCCGTTTAGGCCCGATCCTACTGGATCCTACCCAATCCTACCCGATCCTACCGGACATCCGACTGCCCGTTTAGGCCCGGTAGGATCGGGCCTAAATGGGCAGTCTGACATCCCTCTCACAATCCAGGACTGCTGGCTCCCAACTGCTCGCCTACCTGCCTTCCTGCTCGTCCCTAACCGCTTCTGCCTGTCAGCCTGATCACCCCCTAACCACTCCCCTGACAGCCTGATTGCCCCTAACTGCTCTCCCCTGCCGCCCTGGTCACCCCTAACCGCCCTCTCCTGCAGGCCTGGTCCCCCCCAACTGCCCTTCCCTGCAGGCCCGGTCGCCACCAACTTTTCTCCTCTGCCGGGCTGGTCACCCCTAACTGCCCTCCCCTGCTGGCCATCTTGTGGTGGCCATCTTGTGTCCACATGGGAGCATCCATCTTGTGTGTTGGAGTGATGGTTAATTTGCATATTACTCTTTTATTAGATAGGACTAGTAGCCCTCCACATGAATCCATGCACCAGTAGCTCGCTGCCACCCTCCTGTAGCTCTCTGCCTGCTGCCCCACCCTCCTGTAGCTCCCTCCGCCCCCTGCCTCCCCCTCATAGCTTGCTGCCCTGCCCCCTCCTGTAGCTCTCCGCTGCCTGCTTGTAGCTTGCTGCCCCACCCTCCTGCTGATCCATGATCCAGTCGTTATGCGGTTGGTTGTTACACTTCACGGCATAACGACCATTTGCATATTATATGTTTATTATATAGGATATTTGTTTAAGGTCAGTCTCTCCTACAGTGTAAGATCATGAGAATAGTGATCTGTCTTCACTGCCGTATTTCAACACCTGGGACAGTATATTCTTTGTACAGATGAATATTATATTTGTCTTTCTGTTGTCTTTGTATAAGAATGACAAATTAATTAGGTATATAATTATTGTATCACACATTCTTTTCCCACCATCAAAAAACCTATAGGCATTTTCTCCCTTGAATACTATTAGAGAAAACTGTAAGGCCAGCCTGATATTTGTCTTCTTACAGGTAGGTGACTTGTTGCTTCTGCCTGATTGCTTGTGGTACCAAGTGCTGCCTGCATATCTTCTCTAAGCTGTGATGTGCAGAAAATACGGCCTTAATCTTTATTATACCTTTAGATTTTTATTCATGGTTAGTAGTAATTGTAATTTTAAAAATTAGTAAATAACAACTATAAAATTAGTCACCTGAGAAATAAAATGCCAGGTTCTAAATTAGTATAAGTATATATACTTTTCATTTTAGAAAACAGCTTAATTTATTTTCATATCTGTGCTTTAGAATTGAGGAATTGATCTTCTGTTTGTGATGGTGATTTTATTCATTTGGGTTGTTTCATTACATTTTAATTGTGGAGTTTTTTCCTCTTGTTTCTTGCCTTTAAAAGAAATGTTTTCTGTATGACCATAGATTTTTATAGCATGGTTTAGCTGGCATTTTCAGTAAAGCCAGAGTAGATGGTGTTTTTCACATTTGAATAGACCTAAGGGAATGTTTAGATTAAAAATCTGATAGTATGCTAAAGAATTATTTCATCATTCAGTTCAGATACGTCAAATAATTCTGGAGACAGCTGTATTTCAGAAATGAATTCAGCTTTTTAAAAAATTGCACTTAAGCCAGTACATTATAAAAGTGCTTCCTTGTATTGATTTAACAGATGAGCTGGTTTAGAATTGTTTTTAGACATGAAAAGGTAATTATTTGCCAATATGACTTACAAAAAGCCTTATGTCTGATTAAATATAAACAAGACTTTTTTTTTACGTAAATGAAATTGCAGCTATAAACTTAATAACACTTTTCACCCCAGTTAAAAATAATAGAAGTTTATTAGAGCCTTGAATTTTATTACTGATTTACTGACTTATCCCTGGCAATTTACATTTATATTATATTTAAAATTTTACTGAAAATTTGCCTTTGAGGCTTTTCCTAAAACTCATAAAAATTCTAAAGTGAACATTAGCTTTAACAATAAAAACAAATAGGCACAGAGAGTTGGTTTTTTAATTAGCCACAAAAACAATTGAAAAAGATAACAAGTCAGCATTCCTTCCTGTGTCCTCAGGTTTTTTTAATTCTTTTTATACACAGACAAGTTATTATTTCTAAGAATGATTTAACCATTTCTGTATTTCATTTTAATAGTAGCTGCTTATTAAATATGATACCATCTTATAAATAAAGTTTGACATACCAGTGATTAGTATTGAAAGTAAATAACGTATATTAGTGATACCGTTTTGATTTTTAGTTGCAGTTTCCATCTCTTTGTTCAGGCATCAGAACTACCCCAGAAAAGGAGGCGGGTATTATGATATTTGTCACCATGTTTTCCTGTCCTTGTCTGAATTTCAGCTTGCCCTCTAACTCAATTTACAGATGTTCATTTGCTCAAACAAGTTTGTAGTTAGTAGCAGCCAACAGCCAGAACAGGAGCAAGATTCTTGGGACATTTAATCATCAGAATCCTACTTTCCCTTCCCCTCTCTTCTCTCCTCTAATTACCCTTCTTTTATGGTGAAACTATATGATAATATTTTAAAGTTATGCAAATTATAGTTTGTTGAAAACTGTAAGTCTTAATTACAGGGATGGAATTTAATAAAATTACCACCCAGACTCATTAATGCAGTATACTTTTGCTTGCTTGCTTGCTTGCTTTTTTTAAATGCTAAATTGAAATAATCATGAAATAGATCAGTATGTTTAAATAAAATAAGTTAAATGTATTTCATTAGTGTAAACATGTTTTAAAATAAGTAAGAATCTTTAAGTATCTTTTAATAGATGTTTAAAACTTCTTACTTCTGTCTTGTTTCCTGGATAAGCACAGAAAGAAGAACAAATTTTTAAAAAGTCAAGGTCTGTAAAGATTTAAACAGCCGTTCGTTTGCCTTGTTAATGTTCTTCAAAGAAATTCCAAAGTAGGGGCTTTGGCCAAATGGGACAAATGTCAGCTATCCTAGTTAAGTGTTATGTTCTTGCTATTCACTATTTGCTTCTATTTTAAAAATCTCATAATTTCGATTTTTAAAAATAATCTGTAGAGTAAAATATTAGTATCCTATCTTCAGTATTTGGAAAGCTCAAGCCTGAATTGGTGGAAATGTTAATTTGATGTCACAAAAGCCCCCAAATATGTTCTTTTAAATAATAGATATAGAAAACTAATATGGTTAGATATTTCCTGCTATTTAAATAGGTAAAAATCACTTAATTCTAGGGTACTCTTTTTCAGTTAGATTCCAATTTGCTTTTAAACACAAGATAAAGTTGAAATATAAATATTTTTTATTACTATGTAATAAAAAAGATGAACTACAATGCCAGGTTCTAAATTAGTGAATTTAAAATAGAGAGGATTTTTCTCTTTAGTTGAATTTTCAGAATCTAAGATTGGCATCCTAAAGAAAATGTTTTGTTAGAATTGACTGTCCTATTTATTTGCATTCTACATTCATTTTGCTCAATTGAAAAATTGTTGTTGTTTTTTTTCAGTATTGCTTTGGCTGTTTGGGGTATATCCTTCCATTTGTTTGTATCATCTTTGATTTTTTTCTTCAGTGTCTTAGAGTTTTCTGAGTACAGGTCTTTTATTTCCTTAGTTAAATTTATTCCTAGGCAATTTTTAATTTTGATGCAATTGTAAATAGAATTGTCTTCTTAATTTTTTCTGATTGTTCGTTACTGGTATATAAAAATGTATTCTTTTTATATACAGACAAATGATTATTTCTAAGAATTATTTAACCATTTCTGCAGCTCAGAATGCAATCGATTTCTTTATTAATTTTACATCCTGCTACTTTACCAAATTCATTTATTAGTTCTAATGCCTTTTGGTGGAATCTTTAGGGTTTTCTATAATTGTACTATGTCATCTGCAAACAACAACAATAAATATTGCTTTTCTTGAATTGGAATCGCACTGTGTGTGTTGCTTTAAAAACCTCGGGGGGTGGGGGGTTTGCCGTGGCCAGTGTTGCGCATTGACCTGTGCACCTAAGGATCCAGAGTTGGGGTGCATTCAAGAGGCAGCCAGTCTATGTGTATCTTTCTCCTCTCTCTCTCTTTCTTTTTTACCCTTTCCCTCTTTTTCTCTCCCCCCTCCCTCCCCTTCCACTCTCTCCAAAAATCAATGGGAAAAATATCCTCTGGTGAGGATTAGCAAAACCAAATAAAAACTCTTGGTTTAATAGTTGTAAATGTGTCCTTGCGTGGCACACCCAGTCACATAGCAGAAGCTAATGTAGTCTCTTACTTTAACTCAAGCTTGAAAGAATTCCCACACATAAAGTTCCAAGAAATATTAGCTCAGAGTCAAAAATCACAGAAGATACAAGGAATGAAGGTGCTTTGAGCAAGAGCCAGCAGAGACAACAAGCAGAACAGAACCATTAAGACATCAAATTTTGGAATTACATACTCTACATATGATATGATTAGATAAATAAAAGAATGATTTGAAACTATGAGTAAAAAGTAATAAATTGCCAAAAGAAAGACAAGCAGATTTGAAAAATAACCAAATTTATGTTCTGAAAATGAAAAATAATTATATATTTAAAATTCAATAGATGTAACAAGTTAGATATAGATTGAATGAAGAAACTATGTAAAATATAGCTCAAAGAAGCAAAAATATGGAAGAATATAAAATAAGTGCAAAATAGAGTGAAGATCTAACTTGGGTCTAATTAGGAATACAATTTGGCACAGGCATTTGGAGCATTTCTGTTGAAAATTTTTCAGAACTCAGAGAAAACACCAAATATTTAAGAATTTCAACCAGAATAAATAATAAGAAATGCCCATGTGCATATGTAATGGTGAAACTGCAATATATTTAAGACAAAAGATCTTTATTTTTTTAAAAACTGTGTTTTTATTGATTTTAGAGAGAGAGGAAAATCGCCAGGAGGGGCAAGAGCCCCAAGTGGGGCATAATGGAGTGCCAGAATGTATCTAACTAACAATAGCTATAAAATTCCAATGAATAATATTTCATTTTAATATAACTTTTTCTTATTAACTCATATAGGTTTGTGATAGACAAATTGGAAAATGCAAATCAAAAGAAGAAAGCAAAATTACTTTTAATTTTACTACCCAGACATAATATGGTGTATGTTTTTGAAACGTTTTTTCTATATACATATGTACTTACATAATTATATAAAATATCCCTTCACTTAATATATCATAGACATATTTTCATATCAAAACCTGTTTTTAACTATAAAACTATACCTCTACCATAAGTTATTTAACCATTCTTTAATTGTTAAGTCACACTGTAGAGAACATTCATCTGCATATCTCAAGAAAAAAAATTTTGAAGCAAAATTATGAGTTCAAAGATTTTGTACATTTTTATGGCTTCTGGTTTTATAGAAAGAATGTACCAGTTTACATTCCCTTTGAAGTATTAAGAATGTCTAATTCCTCATCTCTAATATTTATTGTAAAGTTTTCCATCCTTCTTCCCATATATAGAGACTCAAAATCTAATATGATGACCAAGTTATTATTTTGTTTTTCAGGAGATGATTTTTCTTTGATTCAGCAAGAAATATTTATGGTTAAAGAATGTAAACATTGCAACATTGTTGCCTACTTTGGGAGCTATCTCAGGTAAAAAAAAAAAAGCTTCTGGTCTCTCTGTATTTCTTTGCCACCACTTTCCCTTTTATGTCAGTGCTGTTATACACATAAATTTTAAAAATTATATTGTCTAAAGTTCTAAAATTTCTTAGGTTCTCTTATTGCTTCCCTCTATATTAATAGAACACCTCCATTTATGCAATTATGCCTTATCTGGCAAACTTAATGAAATATTATGAATGATTACAAGTAAGTATTTTAGCTTATAAAAGATGTCATATTCCAAACTATGTAAGGTGGGAACAATGCTGAGTTCAGTATATTTTCTGTAGCTTGAAGAGAGACTACCATACCCCAATTAATTCAATAAAAAGGAAAAATAAAAGAGAGAGACTGCCAGGGCAATTTTCTGTTGCAATAATTTATCCTACATTTTGGTGTGCTGAAAGCCTTCACAGTTGTCAATGGTTGAGAATTACTAGCTAATGTACTTTTCTTTCTCTTTCATATTAGTCGGGAAAAACTGTGGATTTGTATGGAATACTGTGGTGGCGGATCACTTCAAGATATTTACCATGGTACTATTAATTTGTTTTTATATTTTGAGGCTGACTCTGATTTTAATGATTGTTGTTTGACATGTCTAGTTAACCAGGGATATTAACAGGTAGATTTACTGTTTTACATTCATCTGTTCTGTTCCTGAAGTATTGCATAAAAGAAATTTAAATTTAATTTTTTGTTTATTCAGTTAAATTTGCTGGAGCCTGAACTGAGAAAGTCAAGTGTACTTGAATAATCCAAATTTTACTTTTTAGAGAAAGTATTTTTCTACCAATAAAACTGCCTAAACTTCCTTGTAAGTACGAATTAAAATGCAAAGGGTAATTCTCTCATAAAAGAAATTATGTACCTGTCTTAATATTTTAACCTGCTATCTAGGAAAGCAATTTAGTTGTTGCTATAATATTTTTGTTTAGCATTCTGTTAATTTAGGCAGTTTTTTTTAGTTGAATTTGATTTTGCCTCATAACATTATGTAGAAATTGTTTTTCTTTTGTCTCTACAGTTTAGCTTCCAGTTTGTTTTGTTGTTGACAGTTTCCTGAATTTCTAGAGCTTATGAGACTAAGTATAGATCCTTATAAAATAACTTTCTTTCTTTAACTGGATATAGAATAGTAAAACTATTGCAACCATGTGTTGTATAATTTATTAGGTATTTTTAAACATTTAAGGAATGTTTTTTAATGTTTCTATGCTGAAATCTTTATATTGAAAGCCTTATAAAATTTAATGCAGCTTACAAATGCAACCGTAGTACTCCTAAAAACAAGTGCTATAGCCATTGAAATAATATATGTAGATTGTAGAGGTCAAATTTTTAATTGTCAGTCAATAGAGCGGTGGTTAAATATACACTGCATCTATAATATGGAATACTATGAAGCAATTAAAAAGATGCAGTAGTTCCATTTATATTGTCTGGGGTATATTGCCCCAAGGACATTTTTTTAAATGGAAAAAATGAATCATGAAAAAATTTGTATAACATAATCATTCATACTTAGACTTTTTAAAAGTATACATACAAATGTAAATGCACACCAAAATTAAAGGAAACATATCAAATTGATAAGTCATTACCTCTAGGGAGGAGAAGTGGGACTCATAAGTAAAAATTTGAATTATAATATAAATGTATTTATATCTTAATTATACATTGATAAATATAATAATTATCTAATTTTATCACAGAAGATAAGCCATGACAAAAAAAGATTGTGATGTCGAAACTCTAGCAACTGTCTCTTTTTTTTTATTTTTTATTTTTTATTTTTTAGAGAGGGAGAAAGGGGGAAAGAGAGAGAGAGAGATACATCGATAGATTGCCTTCTATACGTGCCCTGAGTGGGGATTGACTATTTTTATTTAAAATAATATTTAATACCACATAGTTGCAGATAAACAAAATAATAAAGTGCTTAAAGCAAAAACGAATCTCATGTTTTAAAAGAGAAAAATAAAGTTTATTTTCTTATTTAGTAGTCTTTTATTTTCTTATGTATTATATCATACTAGAATGACTATTCTCTTTTATTTTACCCTGTTGTTGATTTTAAAGAATTATTGATAGAAAATAACTTATGCCACTTGATTTAAAAGTATTTTCTGTGGCCGTGACCGGGTAGCTCAGTTGCTTAGAGTGTCATCCTGATATGCCAATGTTGTGGGTTTGATCCCCGGTCAGGGCACATACAAGAATCAACCAATGAATGCATAAATAAGTGGAACAACAGATTGATGTTTCTCTCTCTCTCTCTCTCACTCTCTCTCTCTCTCTGTCTCTCTCTCTCTCTCTCTTCCCCCCTTCTCTCTCCCCCTCTTTTTCCCCCTCTTCTCTCCCCCCTCCCTCTCCCTTTCCCCTTCCTCTCGCTCTCTAAAAATCAATAAAAACAAAAACTAAAAAAGTCTTTTCTATGGTAATGAAGAATTATCTTTCATATAGAGTTTTTATACAGTAATTATAATTTTTATTCATCGCACTATTACAGAATGAGAACCTAAGAATATGGATAAATAAAACTATATAGTTGGCATTTTTTCATTACTTCTTATGTTCAATTAAAGAATTGTTTTGAGACATTAATTTTATCTTCATGAAGTTTCTACTTTCCATTATTAAAATCTGGTATTTGTTGAATTAAGTTGAATCTTAAGTAGTATTCATTTCTATAAATAGTATATTGGATAGCATAGTAATCAAGAGCCTCTATACTTACAATAAACTGTTAACAAAGTGGCTTTTCTTCTTTTACTATGATTTCATCAAGTTACTAAGAATCAAAAGTTTATGTTTCAGAATAGGTGTAGAGAACCAGTGATTAAAATGTGCAGTAAAATATTTCTCTTAAGTAAAGATTAAAAGGAAGTACCTCATTTGGTTTCACTGTCAGCACACACCACCCTAGATTTCAAATATTGGGTACATGCAAAAGGATTTTGTATTTCATGATAGGGAGAGATCTGGTTGCCAGAAGTGATCTGCCTCCTTTTTAAACTCTTAGATAAGGGACTGGATCAAGCTTCTCTATTTTGACAGCTGTAGTAAAGAATTATACTAAAGAAATAATATCTTGCTAGGGCCCTTGTGGCTCAGTTGGTTGGGTGTTGTCCTGTGCACTGAAAGGTTGCCTTCAATTCCTGGTCAGGGCACATGCCCGGGTTGCCAGCTTGATCCCCAGTAGGGACATGCAGGAGGCAGCCGATTAATGATATGCTCTCATCATTAATTTTTTTTCTCTCTCTCACCCTTCCTCTCTCTGTAATCAATTAAAAAATTAATAGTAGACTATTTTTAATCTGATGTATTACAATGTGGTCTTTTTTTTTTTCTTTCTAGTTACTGGACCATTATCAGAATTGCAAATAGCCTATGTATGCAGAGAAACTTTACAGGTACTACATTTACTTACGTAGCTAAAAGGCAATTCTCCTTTCACAATTGAAAACTATAAAATGGTGATGTGCACAAAGAGTCAGAAAACCAGTTTGTTTGTTTTTTGTTAACTCCTCATATTGTAATTCTGTAAGCCTAGTTATTTCTTTCACGAATGATTGATAGGAATTCTTTTAAGCTGATGCTGGTATACACAGTGGTCTTTTTGCGATTTTCCCCCAAAAGAAAATAAATTAGCATAACAATTACCCAGAATGGTTTCTGGAAATCCTGGTTCTGTGTGATATTAATAAGAATCATTGATAGCTGAATCTTTTTTTATTTTTTTTGTAAAGAATTTTTGTGAGTTTATTTGAGCTGAATCTTTTTTTCTAAAAGCTTGGTAAATAACGTATTATGCAGAGGTTTCTTTATTTCAGATCTGTGAGTGCTTTTAATATGTTAAAGTAGGTTGTGAATCTTTTATAGTATACAGTATGCAGCATTTCTCCCAATATGTTTATCTTTTCAGTGTCCTGAAAGACTACTTACTCATTGAGAAAATGAGCAATTCACAGTTTTGTTCATATACTTTAAAGCATTTAAATTAGGAAAAGGGTTATTAAGTTGTAGTGCTTGTGTTTTTTATTTTGTTAATTTACAACTGATCATTATTAATTGATGCTTCTATCCTTACATTTCCTAGATTGTATAGTTTGTTCAGAAGTGAAATTAATGGTTCTGAATGTTCTTCCATATAGGGGAGATTGACCTGATTTCTGAGAAAGCTCTAGTCATTTTGAAAAGATTTGGTTTCCACATACTTTAAAAGACATACCATGTTAAATCTTACTGTTAGATACATGAAAATAAATTCCATATATATATATAATTTCTTAACATTCACATAACATAGAAATCTTTTTGTACCCACATACAATACAAAACTAATCATATACTCATTGCAGAGAATTATTGACAGATTAAATTTTTTATATTTTAATTTGCAAAGTTCATTTCTTGTATAGTAATGGACAGAGTACAGAATGGAAACAGTAACTTGCATTTGCATTCTTGCTCTGGTTTATGACCATAATCTCTTCTATAGTTCTAGTTCCTCAAGGATTAAATGAGTCTTTGGAAGGGATGGCCTCCAAGATTAGTTCCAATTTTAAAATTTTATTATTCTCACAAATTTCCTCCTCTGGTTTCTGAATGGTTAAAGGAGGTGTGATATACACACACACACTGCAATATTATTCAATCATAAAAAGAGGGAATCCTGTCATTTGTGACAACACAAATGAATCTGGAAGACATTTTGCTAAGTGAAATAAGCCAGGAACAGAAAGACAAATACTACATGATCTTATTTATTTGTAGAACCTAGTTGAACTTACAGATGCAGAAAGTAGAATGGTGGTTACCAGGGTCTGGGCTAAGTTGCGGAAGAGAAATGGGGAGATGTTGATCAAAGAGTATAAAGTTGCAATCATATAGATTGATTAATTACTGATGTATAGCATGATGACTAAAGTTAATACTGCTATACTGAATACTAAAAATACTCTAAGAGAATAGATTTTGGTGCTCTCTTCACAAAACTAGCAACTGTGAGATGATATGTTAACTACTTTGACTCAAGTAATCATTTCATTGTATATGTATATCAAGTTATGTACACCTTAAATATAGGTGTCCAAAAAATGTATATACACACTTTGAATAATTACAAAGGCAGTTTTTATTAAAATACATTTTATTTTCAAAATTGAGCCATCAGCTGTTGAAATGTGTATACATTTTTCTGGGACACCCTGTATATACAGTTTTATTAAATAGGTGTGTTTTTATAAAAAGAAAAAAGGACAGAAGTCAGAATGGAATAAAGCAAAATACAAATAGATGCTGCCTGCAAGAAAATACCTTTATAATGACAAATAGATCGAAAGTTAAAAGAAAATAAATATACATACCATACTAACTATTCAAAACAAAGCTGAGTGGCCATATTAATTTCAGAGAAAGTAGACTTCAGAGCAAAAACTATTACTAAAGAAGGTAATTTTATCAAAAAGCATAACAATCCTAAATATTTATGTTCCTAATAAAACACAGCTTCAAAATAAATGAGCAAAAACCATAGCACTGCAAGGAAAAATAGATTAATGCACAGTCTGGTACCCCTCTCACAATAATTTTGTAGAACAAGTAGGAGAAAATCAGTAAGTATATAGAAAATTTGAACAACACAATCAACCAATTTGACCTTCCTGACCTTTTAGTCCAACAACAGTGGGATACATGTGCTTTTCTAAGTGTCCATAGAGCATTTACCAAGATAGACTATATTCTGGGCCATAAAATAAGTCTCAATACATTTAAAAGGATTTACGTAATACAAAGTATTTTCTCTGACCACATGCAATTAAATTAGAAATCAAACTAAATAAAGTGCTAATAAGTAACATATGAGTCAAAGAAGAAATCAGAAACTAAAAAGTATTTTAAAACCAATGAAATGAAAGCACAACTCATCAAAATTTGGGATGCTGCTAAAGCAGTACTTAGTAGAGGAACGTTTATAACACTACTAAAAAGGTGTTTTAAGCTCTTCTAGAAAGAAGGAAAGATCTGAAAACAACCTCCTCAATTTCCATCTTAAGAAACTGGAAAAAGATGAGCAAATTAAACCCAAAGTAAGCAGAGAAAGAAAATAATGAAGATCAGAGTGGAAATCATTTAAATAGGAAGCAGAAAACATGAGCAAAGCATTGAAACAGAAATATGATTCTTTGAGATTAATAAAATTGATAAACCTCTAGCAGAGTGATTAAGAAAAATAAAAAGGGGAGACACAAGTTACTAATATTATGACAATTTACAAATATTGAGGATAATAGGATAATCAATACCCAAGGAATGTTAAGAACAGCTTTATGCCAATAAAGCCTACAACTTAGATGAAATAGAAAATTTCCTAACAAACTACCAAAGCTCAGACAGTTAGAAATCATCTGAATAGTTTATATCTATTCCCACAAATAAATCTCCAAGTTAGATGATGTCATGGATAAATTCTATCAAACACTTAAGGAAGAAATACTGCCAATTCTATATGAAGTCTTCTAGAAAACTGAAGAATAGAGAATACCTCCCAAATCATTTTATGGGCCAGCATTGATCTGAAGCCAAAATTAGACATTACAAGAGAACAAAACTACAGGCTAATATCCTTCATAAACATAGATGCAGAAATTAAAAAGGAAAATAAAATGTTAACAAAGGCAGTTCAACATTATATAAAAAGGATAATACATCATGAATAAGGTGGGGTGGAGGGCAGTATCCTAGAATGCAATGTTGTTTTAACATTCAAAAATCATTTCAAGTAATTGTCCTTATTAGCAAACAAGAAGAAAAACCACATGATTGTCTAAACACAGAAAAAGCATTTAGCAAAATCCAACATTCATTTGTGATAAAAGTTCTCAGTATACTGAGAATAGAATGGAACTTGTTTAACTTGATAAAGAGCAACTATGAAAAATCTACAACTGTGTCATTCTGAATGGTAAAGATTAGATGCTTTTTCACCAAGGTCAATCAAGGCAAGGTGTCTGTTCTCACAACTTCTTTTCCACATTGTGCTAGAGATTTTGGCCATTGCAGAAAGAAAAAAACAATGAAATTAAAGGCATACATATTAGAAAGTAAGAAGTAAAACTTTTTATTCACTATAAAATTATCTATGTAGAAAATGGAATTGAATCTACAAAGTAGCTACTAGAGCTAATAAGTATAACGAGAAAGGTTGCAGGATTCAAGATCAATATACAAAATCAGTTGGATTTCTATACACTAGAAATTCTAGAAGAGAAAGTAGGAGAAAATATTTTTATAATGAATTAATTTGTATTTTAATAAATAAATGCTCAGGTATAGTTAAAGTAGAAGATACAATAAAACAGGCAGATGCTTGTACCTATTTGTAATGAATAAGATTGGATTTAAGAAAAGAAGAAAGTATTTACCTGAATACTGTTGAACTTTTATCTTGGTAGTTGACATTTAGAAATAAAGGTTAAACAAATATGCTTATACATATCCATAAAATCCTGTGAAATGAATAAACACAAATGCAGGCTGAGACAGATGTGTTGACTCAAATACCACGACATAGAACATTTTGCAATGTTGAGTTAAGCAAAGCCTTTTCAGACATAACAGGAAAAGCATGATCCATAAAATAAAAAACTTGCTAAATTATACTTAATCAAAACTAAAACTCTCTTCTTCAAGAGGCACTATTAAGAGAATAAAAGGACAAGACTAAAAGTAGAAATTTGCAAATAATATACCTGACCAGGGACTTATATCCACAGTATATAAAGAACTCTCAAAACTCAATAAGAAAACAACAACTCAATATGCAAATGAACAAAAGACTTAACCAGACACTTCACCAAAGAAGATATATGGATGGAAAAGATGATCAATTTCATTAGTTATTAGAAAAGTGTGCATTAAAGCCATGGTGAGATACCACTACACACCAATTAAAATGGCTAGAATTAAAAAACACACAACCTGACTTAGGAAGGTTGGTGAGGTTATGGATTAATGGGAACTCTCATGCACTTCTGTTTTCAATGTAAAATGGTACAGCTGCTTTGAAAGACAGTTTGGCAGTCACCAGAAGTTTAACTTGTACCACTGTATGATCCAGTTGTTACACTGCTAGGTATTTACCCATGAGGGAAAAAATCATGCAACAACTGTACATGAATCTTCATAGCAGCTTTATTTATAACTAGAGGCCTAATGCACAAAATTCATGCAAGAGTAGGCCTTCCTTCCCCCGGCTGCCGGCACCATCTTCCCTCTGGCACCACGGACTCGGGCTTCCCTCGTAGCCCTGGCTTTGTCTGGAAGGTCATCCAGCCTAATTAGCATTTTATGCTTATCCTATCTAATAAAAGAGTAATATGCAAATTAGCCACCACTCCGCTATACCACCAGCCACGCCCACCAGCCAATCAGGAACAGTTATGCAAATTAACCCAACCAAGGTGGCTGCCGCCATGGAGAAAGCAGGAGGGAGGCTTGGATTTCACCGGCGATGGGGAAGCCAAGCCTTCCGCACACCCTGGCCGGCCCAGGCTTCCGCTTAAGGCTACAAAGTTTCAATTATAGAAGATAAATCCCAAGAAAAATGGCGGCAGCCACGGAGCTGGAGAGAGCAGGCTAGGGTTGCCTCTGTCGACAGAGGAAGCCAAGCTTTCCACCTGCCCTGGCTGGCCTAGGCCTCCACTCCAGGCTACAAAGTTTCAATTGTAGAAGATAAATATATCCCAGATACTAGAGCCTCCACTTGGGTTGCCAGGGGGAGGGGAGGAGCATGGTTGGCCTGCAAACCACCACAGGCCCCTCGCCCAGGCTGCCCCACACCCCAAGGGAACCCCCACCCTGATCTGGGACACCCTTCAGGGAAAACCAGCTGGCCCCCACCCATGCACCAGGCCTCTATCCTATCTATTAAAAGAGTAATATGCAGATTGACCATCACTCCAACACACAATATAGCTGCCCCCATGTGGTCAAAGATCCTGCCCTCATGTGGACACAAGATGGCCACCACAAGATGGCCAGCAGAGGAGGGCAGTTGGGAGGGACCAGGCCTGCAAGGGAGGGCAGTTGAGAGGGACCAGGCCTTCAAGGGAGGGCATTTGGGGGCGATCAACCCTGCAGGGAAGGGCAGTTAGGGGTGACCAGGCCGGCAGAGGAGGGAAGTTGGGGGCAAACAGGCTGTCAGGGGAGTGGTTAGGGGGTGATCAGGCTGGCAGGAAGAAGTGGTTAGGGGCAATCAGGAAGGCAGGCAGGTGAGCAGTTGGGAGCCAGCAGTCCTGGATTGTGAGAGGGATGTGTGACTGCCTAAATGGGCAGTCGGACATCCCTCGAGAGGTCCCAGATTGGAGAGGGTGCAGGCTGGGCTGAGGGACACAACCCCTCCCCCCCATGCACAAATTTCGTGCACCGGGCCTCTAGTATTATTATAGATAGCCAAAACCTGGAAACAACCCAATGTCTGTCAGTAGGTAAATGGATAAACAAATTTTGGTATATCTGTATAATGGACTACTACTCAGTAATAAAGAAGAATGAAGTATTGATATATTCATCTCAAGGAATGTCATATTAATTATTGTGAAAGATTGTCATATTAATTATTGTGAAAGATACGGACAAAAAAGAATATGCTGAATGATTTCTTTTACATAAATTCTAGAAAATTCAGAAATGATCTATCATGACAGAAATCAGATCAGTATCAGACCAGTTAATATCACTAAAAGACAGCCAGACATTGTGTAATTTCTGTGGACATTAGCACCTTCTCAGATATCTCAATTTCAGTTCTACAGGAATCTTTTCCCAGGCTTCTAAGTATTAATAATTCCACCCTCTTCTTTACCCTGCTCTTCCAGGTCCTAGAGTTTTGTTAGCAGCTTCCTGCTGTTGCTGCTGCTGTAATATTTGTTGCTCTCATTGTTCCTTTTTAGTTCTATAGTTCAAATAACTTATGTTTTTTTAGTCTCCTGACTAAACTCTGACTAATATAGCACCACCCATGAAGTAATTTTACCAAAATAATTCAGTCTTGAGTCTCATCAAGACTCTAGATATAAGCGCTCATTTAGTGGTAATACAGGGGTCAGAAAAACGTAAAACAACATCATTGGGATGTAATTAGCAAAATCCAAATCCTGAGAGACTGCACACGATAAACAGCACTTTTTTTAACAAAAACTTACAAGGAAAATGTAATAAGATATGGCACAGGATTCTATAGATTAAAAGAGAAGTAGGAGTCATTTCAACGAATTGCAGTGTACAAACCTTGTTTGAATCCCACTTTAACTTGTGAACACTGGATATTTGATAGTATTAAATAATTGTTAATTATGAGGTATAATAATATCATTGTGGTTATGTATGTTTTTTTAAAGTCACTGTCTTAGTGGATGAAATTATATGAAATCTGAGACTTCAGAATAATATGGTGGTAGAGGGGGAGTGTGTGGTACTGTGAGGTTCAGAATGAAACAAGATTGACCATGAGCCCTAGCTGGTTTGGCTCAGTGGATAGAGTGTAAGCCTGTGGACCAAAGGGTCCCAGGTTCGATTCTGGTCAAGGGCAAGTAACCTTATTACAGGCTCCTCCCCAGCCCAGACCCTGGTCAGGGCTCATGCAGGAGGCAACCAATTGATTTGTTTTTTTTCACATCAATGTTTCTCTCTTTCCCTCTTCCACTCTCCCTAAAAATCAATGGAAAAATATCCTCAGGTGAGGATTAACAAAAAAATTCCTATATAATAGTAAAAGGCTAATATACAAATAAACCGAACGGTGAAACGACCCGTCACTATAATACGCATTGACCACCAGGGGGCAGACGTTTAATGCAGGAGCTGCCCCCTGGTGGTCAGTGAGCTCCCACAGGGGGAGTGCTGCTCAGCAGAAGCCGGGCTCACGGCTGATGAGTGCATTGGCAGTGGCGGGAGCCTCTCCTGCCTCTGCGGCAGTGCTAAGGACCCCTTGGGGGATGTCCGACTGCTGGCAGGGAGCGGGCCTAAGCTAGCAGTTGGACATCCCCAAGGGGTCCCGGAGTGCGAGACGGCACAGGCTGGGCTGAGGGATGCCCCCCCACCCTCTCCCCCGGTGCATGACATCCTATCTAATAAAATGGTAATATGCAAATTAACCGTCACTCCATCACAAATATGGAAGCGCCCATCCTCTCAGCCCCGCTGGAGTCCCCCAGTCCTGGGGGGCGGCCGCTGAGAGTGGGCAGCATGAGTGGCCTGGCAGAATGCTTGCTTTGTCGCCGCGGCAACAAGGCAAGCGCTCCACCCTGGCCCTGGAGGGCCTCTGGTCAGTGGGCACAGAGTGGCAGGGGTGGAGGGAACGCTTGTGTTGTTGCCCCGGCAACGAGGCATGTGTTCTGCGCCCGGCTGCAGATGGGCCTCTGGGCCGCGGAGAGCCTCTGGGCAGCGGGCGCAAGGTGGCCAGGCCCCGCAGAGAGCTACTGGTGCACGGATTCATGCACAGGGCTACTAGTTGTAGTAATAATAATAAAAAAATAAAAATGATTGATCATGATTTCACACTTGTTGAGTCTAGATTATGGATACATAGGGATTCATTGTATTGTTACTCAGACTTTATATGTGAATTTTCTATAATAAAAAATATTTTAATTTAAAGAAAGCAGTTCAGTGTTTGTGGGAGAAACTTTTGGGAGCAATAAATATGTTCATTTTCTTAATTTTGGAGATGGTGTTATCCTATATAATAAAAGGCTAATATGCAAATCAACCGAACAGCGGAACGACCAGTTGCTATGACGCGCACTGACCACCAGGGGGCAGAGACTCAATGTAGGAGCTGCCCCCTGGTGGTCAGTGTGCTCCCACAGGGGGAGCGCCGCTCAGCCAGGAGCCGCCAGGCTCACGGCTGGTGAGCGCAGCGGTGGTGGCAGGAGCCTCTCCCACCTCTGCGGCAGTGCTAAGGATGTCCGTCAGTCAGACGTCCCGAGAGCTCCTGGACTGCGAGAGGGCACAGGCCAAGCTGAGGGGCCCCCAGTAGTAAAATATTTCTGATTTTTATCAGAAATGAATTTGAAATCTTAAAATATAGTAAATATTGACTAGTAAAAAGAAACTCATCTGGGGTCACCACCAGAAAGCCATTCAAGCAGGAAGTGTAGGCTTCAGTTTTGCGATTTTGCTAATGCTATCTTTTATTTTTTTAATTTTAGGGTCTTGCCTATTTGCATACTAAAGGCAAAATGCATAGAGATATCAAAGTAAGTTTATTTAATATGTTTAAATTGATAATTTTATTGGAATGAATTTTATGATACTAATTAAATAGTATTTGTTTTTTTGTTTTAGGGTGCAAATATTTTATTGACAGATCATGGCGATGTAAAATTAGGTATGTTATTTCAAGTTTCTAACATTTTTCCCAAATTTTAATTTTAACATTAGACAAGTTTAATAATCATGTCAAGAGCCACAATAATGTTCATTGTTTGACCCTGCAATTTTACTCCTGAGACTCAGTTTAAGGAGATTAATTCTAAAGATAAAAAAATCCATATTCACAGAAGGGTTAATCATAATATCATATGTAATAGAA
The DNA here is from genome assembly GCF_951640355.1 of Cnephaeus nilssonii. Classification (NCBI taxonomy): domain Eukaryota; kingdom Metazoa; phylum Chordata; class Mammalia; order Chiroptera; family Vespertilionidae; genus Cnephaeus; species Cnephaeus nilssonii. The sequence goes on along the minus strand of NC_137075.1, from coordinate 68,963,968 downwards.
GAAAATGAGAGCATAGTTTTAGCAATAGAAAAACTGTTAAGCTGTGATAAATCCACTTAAGAAACATTATTCAGTCAGTCATCTTGGCCAGGTGGCTTAGTTGGTTGCAGCGTCAACCTGTGCACCGGAAAGTTGCGGGTTCCATCCCAATCAGGGCGTGTACAGGAAGTGATCAATTGGTGTTTCTCTCCTCCTTCCTCTCTCTCTAAAATCAATAAAAGCATATCCTTGGATGAGGATTTAAAACAAATTAATAGTTAAGAAGAGTAAGAGTAAAATCCCGTGATCTGTTACATGAAAAAAATGAACTATATTTGTATTTAGTTTTTTACAACCATGTTTAGCAACAATAACAAAGTTTATACATAGAAAAAGAACTTTTTTGCTTAGCCAAAGCCCACCAACTTTCCTCCCCCAGGTACACTCAAAAAACTTTTTTTTATAATAGCACCAAAATACTAACCTGGTTGTGTTAGAATAAAAGGAATTCAGGTGGGTGTTTTATTTTTTGCTCTATTTTTCAAATTAACTTAAAAAAACATATGTTCTTATTGATTTCAGAGAGAGGAAGGGAGAGGAAGAGAGATAAAAACATCAATGATAAGAGAGAATCATCAATGGGCTGTATCTTACACACCCCAACTGGGGATTAAGTCCTCAACCTCCAGCATGTGCCCTGATTTGGAATCAAGCCGTGGCTTCCTGATTCATAGGTCAATGCTCAACCACTGAGCCATACTGGTCGGGCTCAAATTAACTTTAATGTGCTTGTCACAAAAATATTTTTATTAACTTTGTCCTTAATAATGTACATTTTCATTCTAGTAAAGCCACCAGTAAATTATTTTCTTTTAATGGGTGTGTTATAAACCAAGCAAGAAGGAATTTAGGTATTCAATTTTTATACATTTCCCTAGCATTACTATTCGAATTATTAATAATGTCAGGCTAAGGATGAAACTTAGAAATGTTAATGCTTTTATTGAAAAGAACTAAAATTTTCTGTTTTATTTTTTTCTCTACCAGCTGACTTTGGTGTAGCTGCAAAAATAACAGCTACAATTGCAAAGAGAAAATCTTTCATTGGCACCCCTTATTGGTAAGACAAATTTATATTATAATTGAATTTTATGCATTTTCATTTCTTTAGGAAGTCTGAAGGCTTGCATGCTCCTTGATACTATCATAGTTCTAATTGGGTTGGGAAACTTCAATACTCATTTTCATTGTCCAGCTTTGTCAATGTTAAAATGCTAATAATTCCTGCCATCTCTGGGATCTTGTATTGAGAGCACTCATAGGTATGAGAGTTTCAAAAGAAAAACTCATATTACAATCTCTTGTCATTTTGTTACCCTTTCTTTTGATATTGCTTCTATTTTAATCTTGGACTTTGCTATCTGTTTGTTAAAACTCATGCATCCTACCCTACTTGTAATGCATCCTACCAGTTACTGACAAAATAATCTTTCTAAAACACTGCTTTCAGCCCTGGCCACTGTGACTTGATTGAGCATCGTTCTGTGCGCTGAAAGGTTCCTGTTCGATTTCCAGTCAGGGCACATACCCAGGTTTCGGGTACCATCCCCGGTCAGGGTGTATGCAGAAGGCAACCTAACCGATTGATGTTTCTCTCTCCTTCTCTAAAATCAATTAAAAAAAAACAACATTAAAAATAAATTAATTAAACACTGCTTTCATTAGTGAAGACAGATAATTGAAATATAATAGAAAGCCTAGTAATAAATTTCAATATGTAAAATCATTTACTCAATATTATAAATGGTGCCATTTAAAGTTTGATGAAAGGTTGGATATTTTATTACTTGGATAATTATTTATTTGGAAAGAAATTTAAAGTAGCTCTATACCTCATATTAATATCAAAATAAATTATATATGGGAATAGTCAAATGTAAAACTAAAACCAGAAGAAGTATCAATGACTATCTGCTTTAAGAGTTGAGTAGCCCAAGCCCAGCCCATGTGGCTCTTGTGGTTGAGCGTTGACCCATGAACCAGGAGGTCACGGTTTGATTCCTGGTCAGAGCACATTCCCCAGTCATGGGTTGTGGGCTCAATGCCCAGTAGGGGTGTGCAGGAGGCAGCCAATTGATGATTCTTATCATTGATGTTCCTGTCACTCTCTCCCTCCCTCTCTGAAATTAATAAAAATAAACTTAAAAAAGAGTTGAGTAAGCCTTTCTTGGCATAAAATGTTAAAGGGAAAAATTGATAGATTTAACTACATGAAAATTTAAAGTTACTCTATGTATACCCACTTAAAAGGGAAAGGCAAGTAACAAACCAGGAAGTAATGGCTAAAATATGACAAACTAGGTTTTAATATCTTTAATATATAAGTTCTTCTTTTTTTTTTTTAATCTTCACCCAAGGATATATTTTTCCATTGCTTTCTAGAGAGAGTAGAAGGGAAGGAGGAGATGGGGGCGGGTGGAAATAGAGAGAGAAACATCAATGTGATGTGAGAGAGACACATTGATTGATTGCCTCCCACATTCGCCCCTACCTGGGCTGGGGAACTTGCAACTGAGGTACGTGCCCTTGACCAGGAATCTAACCCAGGACTCTAGTCTGCAGGTCAACGCATTAACCATTGAGAAAAACTGGCCAGGGCAATATGTAAGTTCTTAATAAGTCAATAAAGAATGTTTCCTTAGAAGCAGAGTTATTAAAATCATACATATAAGATACCATAAAATATGAAAAAAATTTCCCCAATGATGACCAAAAATGCAAATTAAATAATTACATTCTTTTCTATCAAATTGGAAAATATTTGGAATCATGGGTAATATCTATCACTATCACTAAATATTTGATAATGAAAGTAGAAATTTGTAGGACAGTTTTGAAAGATAATTTGGTAACAATTTTTTTCCTTAAGTAATTTTTATGTTCTAGTCTCAATTCTGCTTGTATTAATTTATCAAAGAGACATACAGATTTACATATTAAGAACTTTATCAAATACTTTAATAATGAAAAATAGAGGGAATATATGCATATCCAGTAGAAATTAGTTAAGGAAATTATGTACATTCATTCAAATTAAAGAAATTGCTGGTATTAAAAATCCTGTTGTAAAAGATCAGTGGATAGGCTTGTGATATAATGTTAATTTAAAAAGGAAGATTAAAAGTAGTATATGCAATATTATACCATTTTATAGAAGGTATGTGTGTGTTTTAAATTTATGGATAAAATATGTGAAACAGTGGTTCTCTTTGGATGGTATAATTGATAACTTGTTTTCTTCCATATTTTGTCATATATTCCAAATTCTCTTCAGTCAACACATATCACTTTCAACCACAGAAAAAAGCCCTGATAAATCTCATTTAAATAAAGTTAAAAGAAAACAGGTGAATTAGGTTACCTATAAAATTTCATTCTTCACATGCCTATTTCCCTCTTTAATCTCTTTTCTGTGACTGTCCTTCCCAATCAACACTGTTCTTTAGTCAAAATTATCAGTTTTTTGTACCGTGACTATTCCAGATATTGGTTATTACCTTCCTAGTATAGTTGTCTTAAGTCCTGTTCTGTCTGAAGAGTGGCATACTCTCTGCCTTATCTCACCCATGGCTGACTGATTGGTCACATCTCTGTTTTCCACTGAACCAGGAAGTGCAACAGTCCTGATCAGCTTGGTGCTGCAGTTAGCCACTAACACCTGATTCCAGTGGGCAGAGGAGATGAAGCCCACATGCTTTTTCTGGGTTCTAGCTCAGCTCCTTTCCTCTATGAAATTTGCCTTCAGTCACCTTTGCTCCATGGTGGTCATTTTCTTCTCTTTGTTTCTATACCCATTATTATGTATCTAGTACTTTCAAAGAGCATGTACATGTACCTGTTGTCATTTTTAGTATATGTATTTTATATCCTTAACCACATTTTAGTTGAGAGACATTTGTTGTATAACTTTTTGTAACCTAAGTGCATATAAAAGCAACTTCTACCTTTTGGGTATTCAATATAAATATAAATTAATTTTAAGATAGTAAACATTAAAAAATAAAAGAATATTTCCCCTGAGCAATATCATCTATGCTTTATAACTTCAGATACCATCATTTTACATCACAGACTGCCAGGTAGATATAACTCCAACTCCACTACTCAGTTGACCTTCAGTCTTGTATATATTCAAAACAGCTGTTTGATAATAGCTATACTTGTTTATGCATAAGCATTTTATACTCACATCATTCTCTATAGTCAACCCCTTTTATTCTGTCCCCTCTGCCACTGCCTTCAAAAAAATCCTTTGTTTTTTCCCTTGTGTTTTTGAAATAATCTAAGTCATCTGCATAATGCTGGTTTCACCTCCTCTCACACTGTCCTTCATGTTGCCATGAGTTTTAGATCAAGCTTACCCCCATAATTAACCTTTTATTTTCACAGTAAAGTCTGAATTTCTTATATACTCAGTAGGCCATTCATGGTCCATCTAGCACCATCTCAGATGTTCATTTTTCAAATACTTTATTGTCCCGCTCAAACTATCTGTAATGAATGACCTTTCAGTAAAATAAATTAAAAATGACAAACTGAAAAATGATTATGTATTTGATGAGAATAAATGCTTACTCTCAATTTCTTTACTTATCACAGACTCATAGCAAGAAATTTATGACCCATATCATACATTGAATAGCACTGTCCTATCACTTCTCCAGATATTTCATGCTCTCTTCTTGTCTCCCTTCATTTACACTTGTTTCATCTGATTAAAATGTCCCAACTTCCTACTGCTCTTAGCTCCCTGATAATTCATTATTTAAGTCTCACCTCCTTTGGGAACTTTTCTCTGACTTACACAGGGATTTAGGTGTTCATTTTCTTTTCCCATATTACATAACAAGATTTACAAAACAGAAACTAAAATAAGACAACACGATTTTTTCCTCAGAGCACTAGTATTCAGAGGAGAGGATTCAAGGTTTTTAAATAATGAATTTAAAAAATGTGTGTCTTTGTATGTATGAGGTCTTTATAAGTCTTTTAAAATAAAGTTTCTTCTTAGCAAATGTCTATCAGCTCCTTTTCCTCCGGGAAGTCTAGTGAATATGACAAAAGTAGCAGATTTCATATCATTTAAAAAAAAAAAAAAACATGATATATTCACTGATTCCTTCTAGGATGGCCCCAGAAGTTGCAGCAGTAGAAAAGAATGGTGGCTACAACCAGCTCTGTGATATCTGGGCAGTAGGAATAACAGCAATTGAACTTGGAGAACTTCAACCACCTATGTTTGATCTTCATCCAATGAGGTGTTCTCACTATTTAAAATTATGCACTTATTAATAGGTCTTCTGGGAAGTGAGATACTGATAAGTTGGATATCCCAAGCTAATTTTCAAGTATGTTAAAATGGTAGAGGTGTTATAAGGGACTTAAGGATAATCTCATCTAAACCCTGCTCGATTGTATTACTATTCCTAAAACAACAAGGAGCGAACAGTATATACTGTCTGAAATCTTTTTTAAGTCATTACATTCATTCTTCTGTCAGTTGAACTTGTTTCTTTTTTTGTCTTAAGTAGATTCATAAACATGATAGACTGCAGATGAGATTTTTTTTAGTTGTTCATTTCAGCATGTTTTTTGTTGTTTTTTACTTTTCCTAGGGATAAAGAGGTGTGCTTAGTATAATTGTCATTTGCATTTAGGTTAAATTGTCTCAGAAAAAAAATTTGAGGGCCTTTGAAAGTTTTTAATATTTTGAGTGAAAAGATAAATTGGACTAAAATTTAAACTTTTAAAGTACATAGTATATAAAGTTAAAAAGAAAATCAACATAATGTGTAATTTGTTTTCCTCACATGATAGACAAAATAATATATATTACATAAGGAACTCATTCAAAGATTTTATAGGCAAAATATAAATTGTTTATGAGCAAGTACTAAAGAAACATGGAGAACTATTTGACTTCACAAGCAACTAAAGTTATACAAGTTAAGAGATATCTACATTTAGGTGAAATGTCAAAAAATGCAGACTTTTAGAAAAGTAATTTAGACATTATTTGTTATGGGCCATCCAAATGTTTCAGTAATTTCACTAAGAAAATGATACTTGGGAAATTATTCAGGAAAAAAACAACCTAAGGATTATCCATTTCTGGATAATGGGGGAGGGGGGGAATCTAAATGTCCAATAATTGGTGAGTTGTTAAGCAAATTATTTAGTAGTTAAGGGCAGCTATTACATAAAACAAAGCAACATGGGAAATTGATTATTAGTAAAAAAAAACAAAAAAAAAAGAAGAAGAAGAAAAAGCAGAACATAATATTACCTAATACAGTGATGTAGTAATTGGTTATTATTAAGATAATGACTAAAAAGAAGAGCAGAAAATTTCAAATAATATCTTAGGGTTGTAGGAGTATAGACCTTTATTTCTTTTTCAGTTTTCCTTTATATATGAACAAGAGGCCTGGTGCATGAAAATTTGTGCACTAACTGGCAGGGTGCTCCCTCAGCCCGGCCTGTCCCCCTCTCACAGTCCAGGAGTCCTCAGGGGAGGCAACCGGCCGATCAGGGGAAAGCCCCGCCGCCCCCATTACCCCACCACTGCTGCCTCTGCCAGCCATAGCTGCCTGCCCTCGGTCCTTACAGCCGCAGCTTTGTCCAGAAGGACGTTCGGCTGTCCGGTCTAATTAGCATATTATGCTTTTATTATTATAGATCAGTGGTTGGCAAACTGCAGCTCGTGAACCACCTGCGGCTCACGAGCCGCAGTTTGCCGACCACTGTTTAGCTTTTAAAATGAGAAAATATCTTTGATATTAAAAAAAAAAAGACTAAAGAGTTTGCTTAGAAACCTGGAAGGGGTTTTGTAGGAATTAGTGAAATAGAGCATTTTAGAACTTCCTTCTTAAATCCTTTATTCTTCAACCCCTATAGTCCATAGAAAACATAGAAAATGGGTCACAGGTAGACTTGCAGATAAAGAAAGTTCTCTTGTAGGTTGACTTCTGTATCATCATAATGAGAGGGTGTGGGAAATTATTGGCCTAAAAGGAAAACAGACTATGAAGTCAACATGATTTGCCTATAGACCCAAAATAATTATATAGGCAAATCTTCAGTTAAACATAAAACCTAATGTTAGGTGTGTTACAGAATGATATACAATTTATATAGATTTTTATCTAAGATAAAATATCAGTTATTTATTTACCAGTATGATCACAAAACTCTTCTCTAACATTTGGTAGCTTTGCCATGTGAATAAGAGCTTGTTTGAAATTTAAAGATCCTTTCTCTAGCCAGGGGAAATTTTCCATAGGTTTTCCAAAATATAAAAAAATTAATTTCCATATTTTATACCAGTTTTCATTAGTGTCTACCTATGTAGTAATCTTGTATAAATTTATTACAGAATATTCATCTGATTAGTAGATGTAGTAATAAAAGTATTTTGGTATTGCTCTTTAACTGAAGTTTTTATTTCAGGGCCCTCTTCTTAATGTCCAAAAGTAATTTTCAGCCCCCAAAACTAAAGGACAAAACAAAATGGTAAGTTAAATAATATATAGATTTATAGAATTTTACATTTGAAAGGGATACAGGTTTAGTTCTTGTATTTTATGGATAATGAAACTAAAGCCCAGAGGCATTAAACAACAGTTACCTAAAGTTACACATCTAATTTACTTACAGAGCTATGGTAAGGATCTAGGTTTTTCTGGTCAGTGTTCCTTTATAATGTGTTGCTCTCTTAAAAAATTCTGATCATGTTCTTATGTTTTGGCATTTTTGGGTAAGAGATGTGGTGAGGAAAGGATTTGAAATAAATACATTGACTTTGAAAAGTCATATTTTTACTCTGTACTTTCATTAATTACTTGGTGACTTTTATGGAAGAGATATGAAAAGTTTTCCCAGATATCATGACACTTAAATTAATCTTTAATGACTTTTCTCTGCCTTCCTTCCCTAATATTCTAAAAGGTTATTACTGCCCTGGCCTGTGTCCCAGTGGTTAGAGTGTTGGCCTGAGAACCAAAGAGTCTTGGGTTCGATTTCTGGTCAAGGGCACATACTCGGTTGCAAATTTGTTCCCCGGCATGTGGGAGGCAACCATTCAATGTCTCTCTCTTGCATCGGTATATTTCTCTCTCTTTCTCTCTTTCTCTCTCTCTCTCTCTCTCTCTCTCTCTCTCTCTCTCTCTCTCTCTCCCCCCCCCCCCGCTTTCCTCCAAAAAGAAAAGGTTATTACATATTTTCATTCTAATACCTTCTTTCTTATGAAAAGTAAAGCAGTTTGAATATTCTTATAGTTCATAAGGACATCTTCAATTGAATGATAAAAATTGAAAATTGTTTACCTGGTAATGTCTTTCCATACATTTAATTTTTAAAACGTATGCAAATAAGTTTCCAAGTTCTTAAATTCAGTTATTTTTTCATCTAGATTTACATGGGTCTCTTTTATGGTCCATGCCCCCCCCCCCAAATTCTGTATGTTCATATCTTATTTCAGATTCTGAGAGTCCTGTTCCCAAAAAAGGTTTATATTCTGCTAGCTGTATTCTTTTGTATTGACACAGGTTTCTTCCTATTCCTTGTCACCTCAAGTTCCTAAGCAATTAAAACTGGAGGGGTTTATGGCAGGAGGGACTGAATATTCATTCAGGAATGAATAACTATTAGCTATAACCACTGAATTCACAGATTCCAGAGGAGTCATTACCATTGGATACCTTTGCCAGTCTCAGATACTATGTAACTCCATGTTATCTCCTCCACAAGTCACCAAATGTAATGCAGTAATGTGATTTTTCTGAAGAGAAATGCTGAGTGTTTGCTGTCATTGGTAATAACTAAGGTTATTCTCTTTGGTTCTTGCCCAGTCCCTCTTCCAGTGGAATTTTGGCTATGGTGCAAATATCCATCTTTGCTATTAATTAATAATCCAAGCATGATTCCTTTAATTTATGTCATTTTCCCTGCTTCATCAACTCAGGTGGCAGGAAAACTCTTCTGCTTGCTAAAATCACTCCTTCTTTGCCCTTGTTTCTAAGAAATTCAATGACCTTTTAAAGGCTTTAAATAATCTTTTACATTACCCACCCTATCTCCTCACCATTCAACTCTTTTGGTGTAGCAGAACATTTACATACTACATAAATTAGGCAATAAGAAAAGGTCATTTTGATTTCTAAGTTTAATAGATTATGAATCCTGTAAGTGATACAGCTATGCATTTCTGCTTTTTACTGTATTTTTTAGAGCTCATATATTACTATTCTGTTAACTAATGGAATTTTACTTAAGAGATGGAACTAACACACATTTTCTTCTTTTTAAATACATTGTTATTTTTTTTTAGAGAGGGGGAAAATGGAGAGGGAAGGAGAGAGAGAGAGAGAGAGAGAGAGAGAGAGAGAGAGAGAGAGAGAGAGAGAAAGAAACATCCATGTGAAAGGGAAACATCAGTTGGCTGCCTCCTGCACGCCCCCTACTGGGGGTTGAGCCCGCACCCTGGGCATGTATGTGCCCTGACCAAGAATCTAACTGGCGACCTTCTGGTGCATGGGACAATGCTCAGCCAACTAAGCGACACTGGCCAGGGCATCAAGGAATATCTGTGCTTTGGGTTTTGTTTTTTGGCTTATATAGAGTTAAGAGACCTAAGGGGAAAAAATCATGTGTTTCAGACTTTTTAACTACTTGTAAGAACTTTATTTAGTAACACCAAAAAACTAACATTAGTGAAATATTTTTGTACATGTCTCCTTTTATTTTAAGGTCATCAACATTCCATAATTTTGTCAAAATAGCACTAACCAAAAACCCAAAAAAAAGACCAACTGCTGAAAGACTTCTGACTGTAAGTCATTGAAATTATAGGGGATTATAATTCTGTAGTCATGTCTTAATTAGGCATATCACTAGAACAAAGGTATTTAGGTTTTTTAATATAAAAATGTTAGTGATCTCTTAAAGCAGGGGTTAGCAAACTTTCTGTAAAGAGTCAGTAAATATTACAGGCTTTGTGGGCTGTATAGCCTCTGCCACAACTGTTCAGTTTTGCCCTTGTAACACAGAAGCAGCCATAGATAGCACATACAAATGGGTGTGGCTTTAACACCCAATAAAACTTTATTTACAAAAAGAGGCAGTGCACCATATTTTGCCCATGAACTGTATGTAGTTTGCCAACCCCTGCCATAGAGAAAACTATTAAAAATATTGCTGTCATATTAAAATTGCTTTTCTTGGATTCTTCTGTTAATTTATAGAATGCTCTGTGTGTATATGTGTTTGTTAAATATTTTTATAGTACAAAAAAATCAATGAGTATAGCAGTCTAAGAAAACTATTAAATGTCATCATTTCACTGTATGTCTTTGTACATTAACATAATTTTATCAGCATAATGACATGAGTAATGAATGTCATTGTTATAGCCAAAGTTTTACTTTTACTACCTTCTATGTTAATGTTATAAACTTATTCCACAAAGATTCTTTAGCTTTATAATATATAATTATGGATTCCATGATTAATAATTTATTTGTACTAGGAGGTTCCCATATACTTATCTCTGATATATACTGAATGGAAAAATACAAATAACGTTTCTGTAAGCCATAGATATAAAAGCATACTTATGAAATTGTTTTGTTTTCACTTAGCATACGTTTGTAGGACAGCCAGGTCTCTCTAGGGCCCTAGCAGTTGAACTTTTGGACAAAGTGAACAATCCAGACAACCATTCACATTACACTGAAGGAGACGATGATGACTTTGAGGTAAGGAGTATTTGCAATCTAATATCCTCCTATATGATAAAAGCCTAGGTGGTGTCACGCGCTCACACGATGCCCTCACGTGACAGCAGGGGAGGGCAGTTGGGGGCGACCAGGCCTGCAGGGGAGGGCAGTTGGGGTGATCAGGCCAGCAGGGGAGGGCAGTTGGGGTGATCGGGCCGGCAGGGGAGGGCAGTTGGGGGCGATCAGGCCAGCAGGGGAGCAGTTAGGGGCAATCAGGCAGGCAAGTAGGTGAGCGGTTAGGTGGCAGCAGTCCCAGATTGTGAAAGGGTGCAGGCCAAGCTGAGGGACATCCCCCGCCCCCGTGGATGAATTTTGTGCACCAGGCCTCTAGTTTGAAAATAAATGTTTAATATGGCCTTACAAGTTTGTTTTCTAATTCACTCTTTTAAGTTAGTTAAAACAGATTTAGCTACAAAGATTAATTAGCAGTATAAACTACACTTATCCTGAATATAATTACGACTTGATACTTTTCTTAAAAATTGTGGTATAATATACATAACATAATCATTTCTTAATCCTAGTTCTTTCCAGATTTTTGTAATTTCTTTATTATACAGGTCACTAACAGAATACAAATAATTTTTAAGAATTAAGTTGAGGTTCCCATAGAAATTTATTCTTTCCAATACTTGTTCAAAACTATTATTTTTTACATAATTACTTGCAGAGCTATTTATAACTGAAAATATTGTTGAATTATTTTGAATAGACCATATTTAACAATATAACTTGTAAATCAGGAATGAGGGACTTCTTGTCTGTATATAACTATGTTTTTTCACCAGTGTCTCTTCCTCTTTTTGATTCCTTTTTATTTTTGTGTTTCTTAAAATCTGTCCATTCATTTCTCTTTCTGCCTTTATTTCTTTTTTTATCTCTATCTTCATTTTTGGCCAGATTATGGAACTAAACTTTGTGTTATTATTTATTGAAGGAAATTTTCTACTTTATGTTCTTAAGATTTAATTTATACCATATAAGTATTATGGTTACTACTAACACTCATTGGGCAGTTATTGTGTGTCAAGTATTATTAGGCCAAATAATTTCCATGTTAACTCATCTAATACCCAGAACAGTCCTTTGCAATAGGTATTACTGTCCCCATTTTACAAATGAGGAAATGAAGAAGAAAGACTAGAAGTAATTTGACAAGATCATATGATTAGTCAGTAGTAGAATCAGGATTTGGATCCAGGCAAACTAATTCTAAAGCCTACTATCTTAGTTATTACACCATCATTTCTATGTATGTACTTAATAGAAAGAGTCATTAAGCAATCTTTGAAAACTAATCATTGAAAAGGAATCATTGCTACAGATATATGTAGTATAGTCTTATCATCGGTACCCAGTAAACATTTTGTTACATATTAAATGACATATTAAATAACAAAACTTCTCTTTAATTCCCCCATATTATTTTGCTTGGTTTCCAAATCTACTCTACCTTCTGAGATTTCTATTTCTGTTTAGTGATATCACCAGTCCTTGAAATATAAAAAAAACCTTGTGCCAGGCAGTTGGGGACACAGTGGTCTATGAGATTTGACACTGTTCCTGCCTTCAAAGAATGTATATGCCCTCAAAGGAAATTCAGAAATATAAACAAATAATTTACAAGTGTGATAACTATTATGGATTGATAAATACAAGATGCTATGGGGTCATATCATAGGGACAAGAAAGGACTCACTGCAGAAGTGATATGTATGCTAAAAACCTAAAGGGTAACTTGAATTAGAGGAAGAGAACAGGCAAAAGTGTTTTGAGCAGAGGGAATAATAGTATGTTTGAAGGCCTGGTGATTAAGAGAGAAAGCAGTGTATTTGATGAACTAGAGATAAGTCAGCCTTCTTAGAGCAGAAAACAAGGAAGGAAGTGGTGAGAGAGGAAGTTATAGAGCTAGCCATTTCAAGCCATGTTGAAAATTTTGGGCTTTAGCCTAAGGGCAATAGAAGCTATTAAAGGGTAAAGGAGTGACATAATTAGATACGCATTTTAAGATCTTTATAACTTCAGAATGGTAATTCCATTCCAGAAAACCTGTTAAGGGGCTTTGGAAGTTATTCTGAATAGAGATAATGGCATTTTAGACTAGGGTGGTAGAGCAAGAATGGAGAAAAGTGAACTAATTCAAGAATTATATGAGAGCCCTAGCCTATTTGGTTAAGTCGGCCAGTAGTACAGACTGAAGGGTTGAGGGTTCGATTCCAGTCAAGGGCATATACTAATGTGTCTCTCTCTGGCTCTCCACTTCCCCTCCCTTCCACTCTCTAAAAGAATCAATGGAAAAAATAACCCTCTGGTGAGGATTAACTAAACAAAACAAAAAAATTATTGTATATGAGAGAATCGGTGATGGGATGAAGACATGAGAATTGGGGGGGGGGGGGGGGGGAGGAGAATTATTCCAGAAAAGGGTTATTCCAGATTTTGACTAGAAAAGATTTGGGAAGAAAGATGAGTTTCATTTTATATATGGTAATCTTAATGTTGCACAAGACTTCCAAATGGAGAAATCTCATAAAAAGTGAGAGAGCTATGTGGTTATGTGGTTGTAGCTTGCAGAGAAAAGTTTGGACTAGAGATATGAATTTGAAAGGTATTAGATATAGATGTAGTTGATACCCTAAGGGGTAGGTATGATCACCCAAATAAGCGTGCAGAATGAGAAAAGAAGAGGGCCTAGGACAGCATCCTGAGATTTCTCCCACAATTCAAGAATCAATTAAGCTAAGGGGAATGGCAAAGGATTGATAAAGAACATTAAAATAAAGAAGGAAAGTCTTAATTAGAATACTGAAGTTGAGTTAAAGAAATCATTGGATATGGGTGGTAGAATTTGAATACTTTAAAAAGGTGAGGTGAATCTAGATTAGAATAGTTTGAAAGATAAGTATAGCAATTCATTTATGAAATTTAGTTGGGAAGTGGGGGAGTAGGATAGAGCGATAGCTAGAGAAAAATGAGTTCATAGGGGATTTATTGACTGTTTTATGTGTGGCAAAAAGTTTGAGCAAGATAAAGTGCTTATGAAAGGATCCGATAGAGATAGAAGAACCACGAGAAGCAAGATGAATTAGACAACATCCCTGAGAAGGAAAGAGAGGCTGAATTCGAGAAAAGAAAAAAACACTTCCCTTGCAATAGAGAGGGTAGCTGACAGTGTAGGTAGTAGGTTTCTAGTTGATGTTTCTGTTTTCTCTGTGAGGTTAGTAGCAAGGTTATCTCCTAAAGGTGGGTAGGAATATGGATGGGTTTGAAGAGTGTGGAGGTGTGTAGAGGTGACTTTATGGGTTAAGTGACTCGAGAAGTGTTTTGGGCAAAGCTGAAGCCTTACATGAGAGATTTTCAGTGTGTTCTGCTGTGTAATATTCATCCAGCAGTGATTTGTACCCCAGATGTAAACACAAAAATAGCTAGTTTAATTCATCTGGAGTTATCATTTTGGCATGCTAGTGTAGTGAAGGACCCTGAGACAAAGGGAATTTAGAATATTGGCAAGAGATTGCAGTTGTGGTCTGCCTGATATAAACTAAGTAGGAAGAAAAGTGAAGTTAGGAAAAATTCTGATAGTGAAAAAGTAATGGATTGATGGACTTGAGATTCTAATGTAAACATTATAAAGTTTAATGGGGACAAATAAGAGAGTGGATGAGAAGAAAGGATGAGAAGTTTGGAGTATTGTGTGAATTTCTATATCAGAATGAATGACAGGATTCAGGGTGGGATCTTAGGAGTAGAGAATGCATTGAAGAATGCCTCTAGAGATGAGGTCAGAAAATTTAAGGACAGTGGGGGTTTTTTTGTTGTTGTTTTTGTTTTTGTTTTTTAACAGTGAGCTTTTGAAGTCTGTTGGTATGATGGTGGGTTTTGAAATAGAGAAAAAAAAACATTGGCACTGTCTGAGTAATCAGTGAATGGGAGTCATCAGAAATTTGATAGGGGTTGAGCTGAAGGCATAGTTTCAAAAGAATCAGGAACTTACACAAAAGGGTGGAAGTAGTATGCATCTCATTTGATTTACTACAATATTCTTACTTAGTCTCCCTGATTCCAGTATTTCTTCCCACCATGCCCCTTACACATTCATCAGATTATTCTTTTTATATATATTTACATACATATATATATATATATTTTATATATATTTACATATATATATATATATATATATATATATATATATATATATATATATATTTTATTTCAGAGAGGAAGGAAGAGGGAGAAAGAGAGAGAAACATCAATGATGAAAGAGAATCATTGATCAGCTGCCTCCTGCACACCCTCTGGGGATCGAGCCCGAAACCCGGGCATGTGCCCTTGACTGGAATTGAACCTGGGACCCTTCAGTCCACAGGCTGACACTCTGTCCACCAAGCCAAACCGGCTAGGGCCAGATTATTCTTTTTTTAAAAAAAAAAAAAATGTTTTTATTGATTTCAGAGAGAGAGAGAGAGAAACATTGATGTGTGAGAGAGTACTTCGATTGGCTGCCTTCTGGGAATTGAGCCCACCTGCCATGTACCCTGATTGGGAATGGAACCAGCAACCTTTCGGTGCTTAGGACCATGCTCAAATGCTCAATCAACTGAGCCACACCAGCCAGGGCTATCAGACTACTCTTAAAGATGACTGGTGATGCCACCCCCTCTCTCTGTAAAATCTCCAAAAAATACCTTGCCAAGAAAATAAAATTAAGAGCCGTAACCTGACAATCCTGATGATCCTGCTCATCCTCAGACTCCTTCCAGCATTTTCATCTCTTCACTTAATCTTCATTATAGCCAAATAATAGCTAACTCCAGGTTGCGGGCTCGATCACCAGTGTGGGGCGTGCAGGAGGAAGCTGATCAGTGATTCTCTCCCATCATTGATGTTTCTATCTCTCTCTCTCTCCCTCTCCCTTTCTTTCTGTAATCAATAAAAACATGTTTTTTTTAAAAAAAAAAATAGTAATCTTTTTTTAGTAATAATCTTCTTAATGAATGGCACTTACCATTTTCTAATCTTATAAGTATTTGTGTCTTGTTTTCCTAGACTATAAACTCTTTGAAGATCTCTGGCTTTCTTTGAATCTCATATATTTTATACAGTATAGACATAGAATAAGTGAATAAACTTTTTTTAAATTTTTATTTATTGGGTTGTTTTTTTTAGAGTGAGAGAAGAAGGTGAGGAGAGAGAGGGGGGGAGAGAGAGAGAGACATCAATTTGTTCTACTTATTTATGCATTCATTGGTTGCTTCTTGTAAGGGCCCTGACCGGGGATCAAACCTGCAACCTTGGCATATCGGGACGATGCTTGAACCAACTGAGCTACCTGGCCAGGGCTAAGTGAATAAACTTTTAAAGTACCTTGGTGTTCATTATATTTTTTAATTTTTGTCCTATAATTTATTAGTAGGTAGTCATGTTTGTCGATAAGTGAATGTTTAATTTAAAAAGAGAAACTGAACTTTATCATTGAAATCTCTTTTTAAAACGTGAAGGGATTAAGAACTACATATTGGTTGTCACAAAATAGTCTTGGAGGTGTAAAGTACAACATAGGGAATCTACACTAATAAAAGAGAAACATGCAAATTGACCATCCCTCCGCTACGCCCACCAGCCAATCAGGAGTGAGTATGCAAATTAACCCAACAAAGATGGCAGATAATACTGTAGAAGGAAGCCAAGCACTGCAGAAGGGAGCGAAGCAGCGGAGAAGGGAGGGAGCAAGGCAGCAGAGAAGGGAGCGAAGTCTGCCGAGGCAGGCTTTGCTCCCTTCTCTGCTTCGCTCCGGCCGCAGGAAGCCCTATTCTTGCAGGAATCTTCCTGCAACTGGCCTCTAGTATAGTCAGTAATGTTGTAATAAGTATGGTGCCAGGTGGGTACTTGAAATATTGGGTGGATACTTTGTAAATTATATGATTGTCCAACCACTATACTGTACATCTGAAACTAATAAAAAATAATATTGAATATAAACTAATTGAAAAATAAAATTTTTAACTGTATGCTTATATCCACAGCCTCATGCAATCATTCGTCATACCATTAGATCTACAAACAGGAATGCCAGAGCTGAACGGACAGCTTCAGAAATAAATTGTATGTGTTTGGTATATATTTTCAATTGGTGGTTTGGGGGGTTGAGCTGGGTGTTCTTGTGGTTTTTTTGAATAATAAAGTCTCAAACCAGTTGAGGCTACATAATTTAACATATCAGAATACCTCTAAAATAGAGGTTGCTTTTCTGGTTTATAATGGAATTCCCTTGGGTTGCAATAAAATAGTTTTTCATTTTCTAATTACAAAGGTAATATATGTCCATTGCAGAAAATTTGCAAGAGGAAAAACTAGAAAATCAACATTGCCTATAATCACATCACTCATGTCAACCCACAGATAATATTTTGCTGAATTTTCTTCATGCTTTTCCATGTATATTTTTAGGTGGCTGAATTTATAATATACATAAAATTTTACTTAAGTATTTTCTTCATATTAGTCTAGCCTTTATAAACCATGTTTGATGGTTGCATCCTGTTCATTGAATTATCAACTTTATAGTTGAACAGTTTCTTATTGTTGGATATTTGGCTTGGTTTTAGTTTTTTAGGCAGTTTAACATTAACACTAATGTGAGTCTTTTCTAAAATGCATGTTTAAAAAGGGAAATTGCCCTAGCCAGTTTTGCTCAGTGGTTAGAGAGTCAGCCTGCAGACTGAAGGGTTTCAGGTTTGATTCCAGTCAAGGGCAAATAACTCGGTTCCAGGCTCAATCCCCAGCCTGAGTTGGGGAGTGTGCAAGAGGCAACCAGTCGATGTGTCTCTTGATGTTTCACTCTCACATTGATGTTTCTCTCTCTGTCTCTCCCCCTCTCTTCCATTCTCACTAAAAAATCATGGAAAAATACCCTCAGGTGAGGATTAAATAAACAAATAAAAGGAAATTGATTTTTATTCAATAAATCATTGACAGATAAAAGTTTTGTATCAACAATATTTGTCATTTTAGCCATAGTAATTTAGAAAATAGAGTTGCAAAGAAGTTTTAAGTATGGGTATATTGATTTATATGCATACTTGTTTCAAAAAGATTTAAAGTAGTTTATAGTACAATAAGATATAAATAAAATTATAAACCATAATGGAGGAAGATAACTTATTAAGTATTTAGGTTAATTAGAATTATTGCAAATGAGCATTTCAGATTAGTTTTCTTGAACCCAAATATTTCTAGCTTTCTGGATACAGCATCAGAAATATAGGTCAATGGAGAGTTAGAAATATCCTTCCATATCAGTTGTTTCAGTCCTGTCTATTTATAGTTAAACCAGTAATTCAAGATTTTATCTCTTTGTTAGTCCCAGATTGATGATGTTATTATGCTACCTTCTTACGTAATCCCAAGTTAAATCTCTAGGCTTCAGATACCAGACAGAAAAGTAGCAAGGTTGATGTTCCATTATAAAGCTTTCTCTATTTTATGCAGCTGTATAGTATTCAATTAATGTAGTCTAATTTATACATCTTTTCTTGTATAGCTTTGGGGTTTTGTGTTATGTGAAGCAAGGCCTTCCTGATGTTAAGGTTATAAGGTTATATTGTAGCCATGTGTCCACCATCCTAAGTCAAATCTGTCACCTTATATTAGTATCCCCTTCTCTCCCCACCCTCTTCCCTCTGACAGCCACCACACTGCTGTTTGTGTTCATGAGTTTCAGTTTTATACCTCACATATGAGTGAAATCATATGGTTCTTAGCGTCTTCTGACTTATTTCACTTAGCATAATGTTCTCAAGGTCCATCCATGTTGTTGCAAATGGTGCTATTTCATCCTTGCTTATGGCTGAGTAGTATTCCATTGTGTATATGTACCACATCTTCTTTATCCAGTCCTCTATTGCAGGACACTTTGGTTGTTTCCATGTCTTGGCCACCATGAATAATGCTGCAGTGAACATAGGGGTGCATATATCTTTGTGAAACATGATTTCGAGGTTTTTGGGTATATACCCAGGAGTGGGGTTGCTGGATCATAGCTCTATTCATTTTTTTTTAATTTAAATTCTTTATTGTTTAAAGCATTACACAAGTCTCCTTTTTCCCCCATTGACCTCTCCCCAGCTGCCGCCAGGCCCCTCCCCTGTCTGTGTCTATTAGATATGCTCATATGTGTGCATACAAGTTCTTATAGCTCTATTCTTAAATTTTTGAGGAATCACCAGACTGCTTTCCATACTGACTGTACCAGTCTACATTCCCACCATCAGTGAATGAGAGTTCCCTTTTTTCTACAACCTCTCCAACACTTGTTATTGCCTGTTTTGTTAATAATAGCAACTCCTAATATGTGTAAGGTGGTATCTCATTGTAGTTTGTAGTTTTAATTTGCATTTCCTAATTGCCAGTGAAGTTGAACATCTTTTCTATATCTAATAGAACAATATATCTATTGGCTGTTCATATGTCTTCTTGGGAGAGGTGTATTTTCAGGTCTTCTGCCCACTTTTTGATTGGGTCGTTTGTTTGGTGTTGAGTTTTATGAGTTCTTTATATCTTTTAGAAATTAAACCTTTGTCAGAGCTACTGTTTGCAAATATCATCTCCCGTCTGGTTGGCTGCCTCTTTGTTGTAAGTTTCTTTTGCTGTGCAGATGCTCTTCAGTTTTATATAGTCCCATTCATTTATTTTTTGCCTTTACTTCCCTTGCCTTTGGGTTCAAGTTCATAAAACGTTCTCTACCACTCAGGTCCATAGTTTGGTACCTATATATTCTTCTATGTGATTTACTGTTTTGGGTCTTATATTTAGATCTTTGGTCCATTTTGAATTAATTTTTGTGCATGGGGACAAACTGTAATTCAGTTTCATTTGTTTGCATGTGGATGTCCAGTTTTCCCAGTACTATTTATTGAAGAGACTATCTTTACCCCATTGTTCGTTTCTGGCTCCTTTGTCAAAAATTACCTGCCCATATATTTGTGGGCTCTCTATTCTCTTCCATTGATCTGTGTGTCTGTTTCTCTGCCAGTACCATGCTGTTTTGATAATCGTAGCTCTGTAGTATAATTTGAAGTCAGATAGTGTGATGCCTCCAGTTTTGTTCTTTTTTCTCAGGATTGCTTTGGCTATTCAGGGGCTTTTGTAGTTCCATACAAATCTGATGATTTCTTGTTCTATTTCTTTAAAAACTGACATTGGGATTTTGATGGGGATTGCATTAAATCTGTATATTCCTATGGCCATTTTAACTGTTGATTCTTCCAATCCATGAACACGGAATATTTTTCCATTTTGTTGTGTCTTTTTCAGTCTCTTTTAATAATGCTTTGTAATTTTCAGTATATAGGTCTTTCATATTCTTTACGTTTATTCCTAGGTATTTTATTCTTTTGGTTGCAATTGCAAAAGGAATTGTTTTTGTTTGTCTTTTCATTTCTTTTTTTTTTTTTTGAAGTTTTGTTGTTAGTATACAGGAAAGCAATGGATTTTTGCACATTGATTTTGTATATTACAACTTGACTAAATATTTGTTTATTGGGGCTTTTTAAAAAATATATTTCATTGATTTTAGAGAGGAAGGGAGAGGGAGAGAGAGATAGAAACATCAATAATGAGAGAGAATCATTGACTGGCTGCCCACCTGCACACCCCCTACTGGGGATTGAGCCTGCAACCCAGGTATGTGCCCTTGGCCGGAATTGAACATGGGATCCTTCAGTCCCCAGGCAACACTCTATCCATTGAGCCAAACCAGCTAGGGCAATTGGTGGTTTTTTGTGTTTTTTTTTTTTTTAATTTTTATTGTTGAGAATATTACAGATGCCTCCATTTATCCCCCCATTGCCCTCCTTCACCCGGGTCCCAACCCACCCCAGGCCTTAATTTTTTATTTTTATTTTTTTTAATATATTTTTATTGATTTCAGAGAGGAAGGGAGAAGAAGAGAGAGATAGAAACATCAGTGATGAGAGAGAATCATTGATCGGCTGCCTCCTGCATGCCCCATAATGGGGATTGATCCCACAACCCGGGCATGTGCCCTGACCAGGAATCAAACCATGACCTCCTGGTTCACAGGTCAATGCTCAACCACTGAGTCATGCCGGTTGGGCCCAGGCCTTAATTTTAATTTCTTTTAGACACATTAGATTTTAGAATTTTAAAATTCTGTGTATCTTATGAATAAGTAATATGCCATCCTTTTCTCTGTTTTAGAACATTTCATATAAAAGAAGTACTCTTAATCCTAAAATCATTCTGACTAGGCCAAATAAAATACACATTTATCAAAATATAATATTAAATTCCTGTATACCATTGTAACATTTAACTTGACTAAGTATCATTTGTGGGTTGTTGGTTTTTTAAAATATTTTTATTGATTTCAGAGAGGAAGAAAGAGGGAGAGAGAGATAGAAACATCAATGATGAGAGAGAATCATTGATTGGCTGCCTCCTGCACGCCCCCCACTTGGGATCGAGCCCGCAACCCAGGCATGTGCCCTTGACTGGAATCAAACCTGAGACCCTACAGTCCGCAGGCCGACACTCTCTCCACTGAGCTAAACCAGGCAGGGCTTGTGGGGTTTTTTTTAGAGAATTCTAAGTAATTTGGGGGTCGGTGGTTCATCCCTACCATAAAGTTATAGCTTAAATTTGTCTCAAAACAGAGTCTACAGCCTAGAGAACATCCTTAAAGTGTTTTTAAATCTTTTAAAATCCTTTGTCATCTACTCTTAGTTTTTAAAAATCTCTTATACTTAAAAAGTGCTATTAATTTTTAGACTCAGACCAAGAATTAATAGAGTAGTTAGGATGATTCCACATTGTTACTTTCTTTTGGTAAACATAAAGTAAGGGGTACTCTTATGGTTAAAAAAAAAAGAGAGAGAGATTTTGTCTTTTCTTCTTTCCTTTCTTCTCTCTTACTTTCCGGTAAAATAGATTTTTTGAATATCTATTATATATTTTGCAGTTGACAAGTTACAGTTTGAACCTCCTTTGAGAAAAGAAACAGAGGCACGGGATGAAATGGTAGGAATTATGACTTTAAAGTATTTTACACACTAAAATTTGAGAAAACTTATAGTTAGGCATACTTTGGCCATGGAACAAAGTAATGTTCTCTTAAGCATTAATTTTGATAGTGTACTTTACACATTAAAATTCAAAAAAGCCTACATTTAGGTGTATTTTTTCCTAGGGTAAAATGTGTAATATAACATTTTAACCATTTATTTGGACCCTTCTGAGGTCTTTTGAAGAACTTGCATGAAGTTATTAAGTACTGTATATGGATTTTGATACTCAGCTTTAAGCTCTCAGAATTTTTTTTTCTTATTGATTCTTTTTGGTTTGTCGTACATTATTGCATTGGCTTACTATTTTTAATAGTTATCTGTTAATATAGGTTATTTTTAAACTATTGCTCTTATTCTGCAATTACTATTTAGTTAACTCTTTCCTTATCTGAAAGGAAAGAAGTAGATAGAACAAGATATTATTAGAGTCAGCCTCGATATTATCTTAACCTACTTTATATTAATAAAAGAATAATTTCTAGAGTAATTGTCTTCTGTTCATGGACCTCTTCATCTTACTTAACCTTTAGAAGTGGTGTTCTACTATATACAGTGTGGGGCAAAAGTAGATTTACAGTTGTGAGTACACAAAACAGAATTTATTCTTGTATTATTATTTCTTAATTACTGTATTATTTTCCATATGAACAATTAAACCTACTTTTGCCCCACCCTGTACATTGCTGTATAATAAACTCTCAATGTCTGAACTAGTAGGAAAAAATAATAGCACAATAAATTAATGATAGTATGATGTTTAGTTCTCAGTGCTAATGGAGTAGTGATGCAAATGATTCAAAGTTAGGTTTTTCCGTTTTACTTCTGACCAAATGAGCTTATTGGTAAAGAGGGCTTGTTACACTTGAAGCTATATATATTATGTTTATGGACTTTCTAAATTTTAGCCAACTGATGAGTCATTGACCTAAATATGTCAAATTACAGTTAATCTAGCTGGAGATTAAAAAATTGATTGAAAGCCAAGATGATTAGCAATCATGACACTAAATTATTTTTTTAATCAAATACAATAATTAGTATTTGTTTTAAGGTAACATTTTAAACTAAATTTTTACTTCCACAGGGAGTATCATCAGACCCAAACTTTGTACTACAGTGGAATCCTTTTGTTGATGGTGCAAGTACTGGAAAGTAAGTTGTTCACTAATATAAAACTTTATTTTACTTGATTACATAAGAGCAGTATTGGGGTGGGGATGTGATTTATCCTAATAAGCTTTCATTTACATTCTTCAAAAAGTTGTACGAGGCTTCTTGTCTTTGTAAAATTTCTGACTTTTTTTTATTACCAAAATGCATTATGTGTAGATTCTTAAGATTTTTGATTTTTGCACTTTAAATTAGAATATAGTATGTGTAATGTTAATATACTGAAAGATGAACCACAAGACATCATGGGGGAAAAAAATACTATAGTGGAAGTAAAAAAGTCCCAGTTTCATCTCTGCAATGTAGTTACTTCATATTCTAGACCTGTCTTCCCTCAGTAATTGACAGGGGTAGCCTAGGTGAGTTGTTTCAAACCTGTTTATGCATTGCAGTACCTAGAGAGCTTTTTGAAATACAGATTCCTGGGCTCCCATATTAGACCTATAATCTAGGGTTGGTAAACTGGTTTATAATCCACATTTTACCCACTGCGTATTTTTTGTACAGCCCACAAACTAGAATGGTATTTACATATTTTAATGATTGAAAAAAATAAAACAGTGATATTTTGTAATATTCTAAAATTATGTGAAGTTTAAGTTTCAGTGTCCATAGATGAATGTTTATTGGAACATCACCATGCTCATTTGTTTATTTATTATCTATGGCTGCTTTCATGATACAACAAAAGAGTTAAGTAGTTGTGACCACTGTATGGTTTGGAAAGCCTACAGTATTTACTGTCTGGCCCTTTACAGAAAAAGTTTGCCAACGCTGTCTATAGAACACAGTCTTTGGGACTGGAATTAAAGAATCCTGAAAGCTTTTTAATTGATTGTAGTGACTGTAGATAAGTGTATGGGACCAGTAGGCTAGATCAATGATTCTCAATCTTTGATGTGCCTGGATGCTCACCTGGAGATCTTGTTAAAATGCAGATTCTGAGTCAGTGGGCTAGAAAGTGCATTTATAAAAGTTTCTAGGCGATGCCAATGTTGCTGATCTGTTTACCCCCAATTAGAGCAGCAAAGGACTTGATATGGCCATTTGAAACTGTGATTCACTGTGGGTTTCAACTCTAAGATTCTGGCTCTGTGTTTTCCTACTAAGTTTAATTTAGTTTTTATTATATATTAATTGTTGCCAACCATAACTCTAAAGTAAAAAAGCCTTTTCTTCAGTGTATAAAAATCTCTGTTTTTTTGTTATACTAATACAGTTTGACAGAATGAGATCTTAGGTTTTCTTATAGATTTTTAAAATACTGTGTACCATGATCTAATTGTATTTTCTGTTCCCTAAATATAAATAGATTTTAATGTACATTTAATAGTGTATCTATGTTATGATAATTTATCACCATCTAAATTGCATTTTTCTTTTCATATTAGATCAACCTCAAAACGGGCAATACCACCTCCCCTTCCTCCTAAGGTGAGCTGTTGATAGATTTTAAATAATAAATCTGTTTAAATAAGAAAGTAATTAAAATTTTAAAATAATGTTATTGAATTTTTAAAAATTATTTTAGATGCAGTTTTATTTGAGAGGTGATATGGAGATGTAAAGTATATATTAAAGAATATTTCATAAGAAATAAGATTTTAATAGCTATTAGAAAAAGGCAAAAATAGGTTATTACTCACTTGAAAAAATACTTGGCTGCATGGAGAGGAATCATTACATTCCTGCTTTATTACTACAATTTGACATTTCAGTAGAGTCATACTTCATTAAGTCATTTTCTTGCTTGTTTCTAGATATTAAATATTTTATGCCTTATTTACATAATTTTATTAGTTATAAAACTTTTATCAACTTAAGCTATGGTTGATTAAAAATCACATGGCAAATTTATGGCTATGTTGAGACAGTAACTCAACTCTTGCTTACTTTGCTTATAGTTCAGTGAATTGAACTCTATAGAAGAAAGAAAAATAGGCATGTCCTCTTCCCCCTAAAGTCTTTGATACATAATGATAATGAAGTGTTACTGTTTTATATTCAAATTTATTAAAGTACTTTTGTATCTTATTGTCACTAGCCAAGAATAAACAGTTACCCTGAAGACAACCTCCTAGATGAAGAAAAATCATCAACTATAAAACGTTGCCCTGATTCAGAGAACAGAGCTCCCCAAGTTCTCAGAAGACAGAGTAGCCCAAGTTGTGTTCCTGTAGCTGAGACTTCCTCTATTGGTATGGCTAGCAGTATTGGCAGCCCTGGAGTACATACAGCTAGATATTATGATCTGGGCAAATATATGAAAGTGAAAATTGAAAAGAAAGTCATTTTGGTCATGTTTTAAAGAATGTCTTTTTTCTTTAGTCAATTTTATTAGTCTTTAAATCTTTGTGAAATTTCTTTAAAATTCCACATATGTGGGCTATACATAGATTCAGTCCAATTCAACCCTAATTTGATTCCTCACTAAATATTGCAGGATCTAGAAAGATGAATGGATGTTCTGCCATCCAGCAGTTCAGGATCTATAGTAGAAGTTATACCTATGTACATATAACATTAGACAAGACAGTTTGTATAAGTGTCTTCTACAGTAATTAACTATATGCAATAGAGGATGAGAGATATCTGAGAGAGATAAGGATAAGGGAGAGGAAGTGAGCCCTTGCAAAGTATTTAAGGGCTTGGTGAGCCTTCAGTAGGTGGAGCCAGTGCTGGCAGGCATTCTTGGAGAACAAGAAAGAATGAACAAATGCACTGAAGCAGGAAAATTTGAATGTGTTGGAAATACAGTCTAATATGGTAGAAGTGTGAACTTTTAAAGGGTATGTACTGGGAGATTGGACCAAAAAGATAGAATGAAGTTCAATTATGAAAGGCCTTGAATATCAGCATCAATAGGTCAGATTTTGTTTTTCTCACATATGAAAAGACATTTGTTGTTTTCATGCATTTAGATCACTGCTAAAGATGCTATGCTACCTGTATAGAATCCAGAGAAAGGAGCAAAAGATACTTTAACTTGTCTGGCAGAGAATATTTCCCAATAAAGGACTACCCAATATTACGCTAAGTGAAATAAATCGGCGAAAGACAAATACCATATAATTTCACTTATATGTGTAATCTACAAAACAAAAACAAATGAACAAACAAAATAAAAACAGGTTCATAAATATAGAGAGCAGACTGATGGTTGCCAGAGGTGAGGAGTGATTTGGAAGGCTGGATGAAAAAGGCGAAGGGATGAAGAGTACAAATTGCTGGTTATAAAATAGTCACGGGAATGTAAAATACAGCATAGAGAATATTGTCAGTAATATTATAATAACTAAATATGGTGCCAAGTGGGTACTTGAGATATGGGGGAGTGGGGCGATCACTTTGTGAAGTATATACTTGTTTAACCACTATGTTGTACACCTGAATGTAAACTGTAAAACTGAAAAACAAGTAGTGGGGGAAAGGGAAAGTTGTTTTTTAAGGAAAGTACTTATTTGCATGGTTCTTCAACTTTTAACCATGATTCTCTTTAGGAAATGGTGATGGTATTTCAAAACTGATTAGCGAAAATACAGAAGGATCAGCACAAGCACCACAGCTCCCACGAAAAAAGGACAAGCGAGAGTTCCCTGTAGGTATAACAGGCACTTGGTTATTAGTGGTAACTAATGCTGTATTTATCATATAAGGGGCATAGTCTATTAAATTGAAAAATTTAAATAACTAAATTTCAAAATTTATAAAGTTTTTTTAAGGCTTAAGAGGTCTTACAGTATTAATATATATATATATTTTTTTTTTAATCACAGAAACCAGTCATCAATGGCCTCCCGCCCACCCCAAAAGTGCTGGTAAGAAATATTTTTATATTAATTACTTACCAATTTTTATCTCCTTAGAAGCAGCAGCAGATTGTTTATTGAGCCATTGAATGGAAAGGTTTATAAAATACAAAGGCATTAAATGTATTTGGGTATACCATATACCCTAATTTGAGTGAGTTAGATAGAATTTGGAGTTTCACTTTTTATAAATATGGGCAGTTGGGTTCTCAGATTAGCCTACAAAGGCCAATTTAATTTTAATGTGATGATATTAATGGTACTGTGTCCTCTTCATTATATGGATTAAATATTTTTCTACATATGAAACCATTTTCACATTGAACTATGCACAATGAAAAAATACAGGGACACTTTTGTTAATGCTTGTTCTTGGGTCTTTTGGTAGAACCTACCATATGAATAGGATGCTTTATAAATTGTACTTTTTTATTTAGTAAAGTCTAACATATAGTATAAATATTAGTCTTATGAAAGAATTATAGCACAATGATTACTCAGTAAAATCATCCATTGTTTCACATTATTAAATGTTAGTCCTAAAAAAGCAGTGACTTAAAATTCCTAGGATATCATTAACATGAGTAGATGTTTTGATAAATTTGATATTTTTGCCCTAAAATATGGATTACACAGGAAAGATTATGAGACCCTATTGGTAGAAGGGGTTAAATAACATAGAAATACGAATTTTGTTTTGTAATGAAGCTATAAGTGTATGTAAATAAGAGTCAGTTTAACATTTCATAATAATCTTAGCCATTTTCTAAGAATATACAAAATTAATCAAATAAGTCAACATTTTTTTCTTTATAAATAAGATGGGAGCATGTTTTTCCAAAGTTTTTGATGGCTGCCCTTTGAAAATTAACTGTGCAACATCCTGGATACATCCTGATACAAAAGGTAAAATTTCTGAACTTTTATATACATCTCCAATAAAATACTTGTATGGGAAGGGACCTTATGATCAGTGAACTGAGGTTGTTACTTTAAAATATGACTTAGAGCCTAGGTGGTTTGGCTCAGTGGATAGAGCAGCAGACTAGAAGGGTCCCCAGTTTGATTTTGGTCAAGGACATGAACCTTGGCTGCAGGCTCTATCCCGGCTCTGGTTGGGGTGCGTGCGGGAGGCAACCAATCGATGTGTCTCTCACATCGATGTTTCTTTCTCTGTGTCTCTTCCCCTCCCTTCCACTCTCTCTAAAGATCAGTGGAAAAATATCCTCGGGTAAGGATTAACAACAACAAAAAATATGACTTAGATATTAAATAGTGTAGGTACCTGCAACACTTAAGTAGGTTAATAGAGTTTTTATTTAAAACATTAGAATGTAGGAGTATACATACAGGAACTGACCCCGCCAGCATGGCTCAGTGGTTGAACGTCGACCTATGAACCAGGAGGTCATGGTTTGATTCCCAATCAGGGCACATGCCCGAGTTGTGGGCTCAATCCCCAGTGTGGGGTGTGCAGGAAGCAGCCAATCAATGATTTCTTTCATCATTGATGTTTCTATCTCTCCCTATCCCTTCCTCTCTGAAATCAATTTATATATATATATATATATATATATATATATATATATATATAAAGTATACAGGAAATGTTCCTGATTAAAGGAGACCAAAGAGACATCACAACTGATTACAATCATACTTTGGGATTTTCTTTTATGTAAAAAGACAGTGCTTGGACAGTTGATAATCTCAATATTATTTCACTGTAAATGTCCTGATTTTGATCATTGTATTGTGATTATATAAGAAGTTGTTCTTTTTCTTTAAGAAATGTACACCGAAATACTTAGGAGCAAAAGGGCATTAGGCTTGTAACTTATCTGAAGAAAAAAAAAGTTCAGCAAAAAATGTGTTTATGGAGAGAAAGAAGGATAAAGCCAAAGTAGTAAATGTTAACAGATGTGGGATCTTGTGTGAAGGACATTCAGGAATTCTTTGTACTATTACAACTTTTCTGCAAGTGTGAAATAATGGCAAATAAATTTTATTTTTAAAAATTTAGACTACATTTTTAAAGTGAGAAAGCATAATACATAGAGGCAAAAATTTGGAATCAAACAGATCTGGGTTTGAATTCCCGCTTTGTCATTACTGTGTGACTTGGGAAAGATACTTTGGTTCAGTATGATCATTTATAACAGAAAACTGTTACTATAACTCACCTTGTTGCAAGGAAGCAGAGCCTGCCTGGGTGTCTGGTAATTAGCAAACAGAAATTAGGTAGTAGAGGGTGTTCAGGAAATGTTCGTTTCCATTTCAACACAGTAATAAGACAGGTCATATCATATAATTTCCTGCTTTAAATGTCATTATTTCAAAATATAACAAGAAAATATTTTTAACAGTAAGGAAATTTATATTTTTGTGTATGTGTTTGTACATTTTGATATAATTTCGAACTTACAGAAAAATTAGAAAAATAGTGCAGGAAACTCAGAATTATTGATTGTATCTATTTTGCCCCATTTGTTTTACTATACTCTATATGTGTGTTTTTTTTCTGAATCACTTGAGAATGAATTGAAAACATCATGCTCTCTTCTCCTGAAATTTCCCCTATATTTCTTAGGAACAAGAATCATCTCTTACATAACCACAATACAATTATAAAGATCAGAAAATTTATCAGTGATATAATACTATTTTTTAATCCACAATGCATATTTAAGTATTATTAATTACCCCAATAATACCTTTTATCATTTCCACCCTTTCTCCTCCCCTCACCCCCAGTTCAAAATTCAGGGTCACATGTGACAGGTAGCTACCATGTCTCTTTAGTCTATGTTAGTCTGGAACAGTTTATCAACCTTTCCATCTCTCTCTTGATCTTGGCATTTTTGAGGCTACTTAGTTTGTAGAATGTCCCTTAATTTGGGTGAGTCTTCATGCTTAGATCAGGTTATGCATTTTGGGCAGGAATATCACAGAAGTGTTATTGTGCTCTTCTCAGTGCATCATATCAGCTTGTCCAAATACTAGTGACATTAACATTGACCAGTTGTTTTAGGCCATGTTCACTAGCTAGATTCTCTACTGTCGAGTTACTGTTTATTCCTTTCTAATAAATAAGTACTTATTTTCCCAAACTAATCTATATGTATAAAAGCCCAGCGACCGTTATGGTGGAACTACCAGAACGACCGGTCGCTATGATGTGCACTGACCACCAGGGGGCAGATGCTCAACACAGGAGCTGCCACCTGGTGGTCAGTGGGCTCCCACAAGGGGAGTGCCACTCAGCCAGAAGCCGGGCTCATGGCTGACAAGCGCAGCAATGATGGCGGGAGCCTCTCCCCCCTCCGAGGCAGAGCTAAGGAGCAGCAAGCCCGGCTTCTCAGGGATCGGCTTAAGCTGGCAGGGGGACATCCCCTGGGTCCCGGACTGCAAGAGGGCACAGGCTGGGCTGAGGGACCCCACTCACCCCTGAGTGCACAAATTTTGTGCACCAGGCCTCTAGTTGATAATAAGTGTGGAGATACATTAAAACTATATAAATATCCTCTTGTTCATCAGACTTTTCACCAACTAGTTTTAGCATCCATTGGCGACAATCCATTGATATCTATTGACACAGTAATTTTCCCTTCTTTCCCATTCATTCAAGTATTTTTACCAATTTGAATGTATGGATTCTTTTTTTTTATTCAGTGAGGTATGATCTATCACTTTTAATATTTATTGTAGCCCTTAAATTGTCAGAATTTTTGAGCAGTGGGAGCTCCTGTGTTCTTTTGTTTGATATGTCCTCATCGTTTTTTGAGCACTTCCTTACTTTCTGAAACAGCAAGATTTCTAAACTAATCTTATACTTTCCTTGCCCAGGATTAGAATCCTTGTTTTTAAAGTTGAAAATAATATTTAGAAACCACGGTTTGTATATTGGGTATGCTCATGATTTCTGGTGTGTCATAATTTATAATTTCTATTTAATTTGTAGTTTCCTTGTTCAAAGAGTATTTGAGATGTCCAGTAAAAAATATATAGCTAATAATAAAAAAAGCTTAAGATATGAAAATTATTATGTTGAAAAAAGGATGTATAGATCCAGAGTGAGTTAGTTATAGAGCATATATCTGCTTTTAAAAATAAGAAAAGAATTGGAGAAAGTTAAAGAAGGTGGCATGGATTTAAAAAAATAATTTTTCTTTGGATGGGTGGGTAGCTGTCTGACTCTTAGTAACATTAAAAAAATAGAGCCATTATTTTAATGAATGATTTCAGAAACTGATAGTAAATTCTGGTGGTTTATCTCAACTATTTTAGATCAGTACATTATTTTTGGAACTGAAGACGGTATTTACACATTGAATCTCAATGAGCTACATGAGGCAACGATGGAACAGGTAATTCAGGAGTTTTAACTCAAGAAGAGTTGAGTAAATTGAGCAAAAGAAATATCTTAATTTCAAATCAATTTATATGGGCCTCAGTTTTAATTTTTATGATTTAAATGTTTAAAGAAGTGAAATTATTTATATATATATATATATATATATATATATATATATATAGAGAGAGAGAGAGAGAGAGAGAGAGAGAGAGAGAGAGAGAGAGCTTTTTTCTGTAATGTTTTGGTAATTTACTGAAATGTAGAAAATAGTTATTTTTATACTATTTCAGACTGTTGGAATTGGAGGTTAAGAGGTAAGAAGATGAAAATTGGAGAGTTTTAACTATCTTCTCTTTTTTTTTTATAGCTATTTCCAAGGAAATGTACTTGGCTCTATGTCATCAATAATACTTTAATGTCATTATCGGGTATGTATATGATGAACATAATGTAAAAAATAAATCATAGACAAGCAGAGAAATATAATTTTAATATGCATTATTTAAAAATGTTATTTGTTATTCTGTGTATAATCTAGTATAGTAACTTTAAGACCTGCAAATGTCTTTTTACCAACTTAGAATGGGAAGAAACTTTGAGAAGGGACCCTATCTCCATTAAGGTAGCACTTCCCAAATCTTCCCAGGATCTCAGCATCAGAGGACTATAATAGTGATTGTCACCTGAGGCCATGCCCTTCCACCCATCCACCTCCACTGTCAATATTATTCCTACCTTCTGTTGAAAATTAACAGTTGAAGGGAAAGAATCAGAAGATCTAGCTGCTTCTCTGTTATCTTGAGCAAGTCTCTCTCAGGCTTAGTTTTCGTAATTGTAAACGAGAATGATGGTAATGATGGTAACAATAACAGCCTCAGAGGTTGCTGTGAGGATTGGATGAGATAATATCCAGAGTGCTTGATAAACTGTAAAGATTTCAACAGATGTTTCCTGGTAGAATTCAAGTTATTCTGGGCCACATATTAATTATCTTGGACCGATGCTTTAAAGTCTTATAAACAAGTGGGTTCCAGAGCAACCTATTCTAATTTTATTTTTGTGTTTTTCTTTTTTTGGTTGTTGTTGGGGACAGGTTCATGGGTGGCATTTTAGGCTTTTTTTTTTTTTCATTCTTACCTACAAAAACCTATTTTCTTTTACATTTAGATTTAATTGGCTACCTAGAGATGTGCTGCTTGCTTTTATTTTGATAGAGTACAAGATAATTATTTCTCTCTGTTCCTTAATTTAATCCTAATACTATTAACTATTAAAA
The DNA here is from genome assembly GCF_951640355.1 of Cnephaeus nilssonii. Classification (NCBI taxonomy): domain Eukaryota; kingdom Metazoa; phylum Chordata; class Mammalia; order Chiroptera; family Vespertilionidae; genus Cnephaeus; species Cnephaeus nilssonii. The sequence goes on along the minus strand of NC_137075.1, from coordinate 68,931,458 downwards.
TAGCACTCACCCCTTTCTCTGCTTTGAATAATTAAATAATTTTAGTATTTAAAAATTCTTTTTGTTTGATACTCTCTTGTGCTGTGTATCAGTGGATCAGGTGAGGGTTATATCCCTGCTCTATTTACTGTTCTGTCAGATTTATCAGCATTAAGTGTATCTTCCAGCTACTTTTGCTTTAACCCTTTGCACTCGCTTGCTTTTTTCTCGATTCCTTTATTCTAATGCTAACCGTGTCGAGTCACACTCGACATCCGAGTGCAAAAGGTTAAAGCATCAGTGCTGATACATGTTCTTACTTGTTGATAGGTAGACCATTATGAACTATGGCCTAATTTAAGAAATGTTATTTTCATAATTTTAAGTGTGGATGTGTAACTTAAATTCTTTCACTAACCATCACCTAATTAGAAATTCTTAAGGAGTTTATATATGTAAGCTAATGACAGTATTTACAAAGAGCTTTTTATTTGATTGTGCATAAATGGCTTCTAAGAAGATGGGGTCCTCAAAAGAGTATTTAATCTCTTTGATTTAAATTATGTTTCCCCAAAGGTTTATATACTTTTGTTTAACAAAATAATTAATTGATGATGATGATGATGAAAATAAACTTAAACACAATTGTTTCAGTTAATTTACAATTTTGAATTATCCTATCTAATAAAAGGGTAATATGCAAATTAACTGTCACTCCGTCACAAAGATGGCGGCACCCATAGCCACAAGATGGCGGTGCCCAGTCCCCTCAGCCCTGCCAGAGTCCCCCAGTCCTTGGGGGGCGGCTGCTGAGAGTGGGCAGCATGAGCGGCCTGGCAGAATGCTTGCTTCGTCACCACGGCAAAGAGGCAAACGTCCCGCCCCAGCCGCAGAGGGCCTCTGGGCAGTGCGTGCACAGAGCGGCCGGGACAGGATGCTTGTGTCATCGCCGCGGCAATGAGGCAAGCGTCCCGCCCTAGCCGCAGAGAGCCTCTGGGCCGCAGAGAGCCTCTGGGAAGTGGGTGTGGAGTGGCCAGGCCTCACAGAGAGCAAAGAACCACGGGGAGTGGGCCTAAGCCGTCAGGGCTCCCAGATTGGAGAAGGCTCCCCTGAGGGCTCCCAGATTGGAGAGGGTACAGGTCGGTACCCCCCGTGCACGAATTTCGTGTACCGGGCCTCTAGTCTACATATAAGATCACTTTCCTCTAACACTTCTTTTATGTCTACTCATGCCTGTCTTTGGAAATAAGCTTAAAAACCACACAGATACATCTTATATATTTATAAAATGACTAAGGAAAATAGGGGAAAGTTATCCTATAAATTAGTTATTTTCATGCTCGAGTTGAAATGATCCATAAAATGGAATGAATTAATAGGAGAAAATATTGTTCTTCTTAAGGGTCTGCGTTTATGTGGATGTGCACACATACATGTACTTGTGTGTTTAGCCGCCTAGCTAGTTACATAGTATACACTGAGTGGCCAGATTATTATGATCTCTGAACACATAATAATCTGGCCACTCAGTGTATATCCTATATAATAAAAGGCTAATATGCAAATTGTCCCCTCGACCAGGAGTTCGACCAGCAGGCAGGCCGGCCAACCGCCCATGTCCCCTCTCCCTGGCCAGGCTGGCCGGACCCCACCCATGCACGAATTCATGCACTGGGCCTCTATATATACTGAGTGGCCAGATTATTATGCATTCAGAGATCATAAGAATCTGGCCACTCAGTGTATATCCTATATAATAAAAGGCTAATATGCAAATTGTCCCCTCGACCAGGAGTTCGACCAGCAGGCAGGCCGGCCAACCGCCCATGTCCCCTCTCCCTGGCCAGGCTGGCCGGACCCCACCCATGCACGAATTCATGCACTGGGCCTCTATATATACTGAGTGGCCAGATTATTATGCATTCAGAGATCATAAGAATCTGGCCACTCAGTGTATAGGGGTAATGGAGAAAAGAAGGGTGGTGCAATGTTAGGCAGAATGTTTGCATTCTAAAAAACTATAGAGAATTTTGAGGCTGAGGTTGGTGCACACTCTCTCTCCACACACACATACATATGTACATACATACATGGTGGGGCAAAAGTAGGTTTACAGTTGTTAGTATGAGGAATATAATAATAAATAATAATTAGTAATAATAAGAAATTGATTTACATACAACTGTAAACCTTTTGCCTCACCCTGTGAATGTATATGTGTGTGTGTGTATATATAAAGTTTTCTAATGCTAAAATGATAAATACTTATAATTTTATAATTATTTATAATAATTCTTATAATATGACTAGAGGCCCAGTGCATGAATTTGTACATGGGTGGGGTCCAGATCGGGGCCAGCCGCCCACCCCAATCGAGCCAGTTGGCCAGCCGCAGTGGGCATCATAGCGACCAGTCATTCCAGTCGTTCCAGCGTTCCGGTCACTGTCTTTTTATATATATATATAGATGCCATGTATAACAAGGAATGAGATGTTTACCATATGCCTCCATGCTTAAGACAGCTATGGTTTTGATTATATGGAAATAATGCTATTATTTCCTATTATTTTTATATAGTAATCACTGTTATCCTTGTTTAATGGCATATAATATTAGTTTGCTTTACTTGTCTTAGTATTTCAATCTGTTATAAAGATGTTATTCACAGTCAGTTTTAATCCAAGGTATTTTGATAAATTATTAATAAATAGCTCTATCCCAGAAAATAATGTTTTATAGAATTTTCCATGTTATACTAAAATAATCACATGCACATCATTGTAACTCAATCCATTGTACAAAGACGTTCAGCAATGTTGTTTCTTTACTGACTTCATTAAGGTTTATGTATATTCTACCCAGGTCACCTACTAGTCAGAATATTCCTAATTTGTGTATTAAGAAACACAATTGTCTATTTTCTTAAAACTAACTTTACCTATTATCTTTCAAAATAGTATTAACTGGGTTTTTTGTTTGTTTGTTTGTTTGTTTGTTTGTGTTTTTCTATATTGGTTGGCTTTTTGGACATTTCTGGACTCCTCATTTTAGAAGGTAATTATGTTTTGTTTTTGTTTTTTGCTTGAAAATTGTATTTTTTCTTCTGTAAATGATTCTAATAAAAATAACATGTTTCTCTTTTATAGGAAAAAGCTTTCAGCTCTATTCGCATAATCTTATAGCTTTGTTTGAACAAGCCAAAAAACTAGGATTAGCTGCTCATATTCAAACTCATAGGTTTCCAGACCGCATACTACCAAGGTACAAAATATTTTTATTCTGGGAGAGAAAGAAATTGATGTTTATTTTTAAAACAGCCATTATTCTTTGCCCACTGAAAAACTTTCTTTGTCTTGATTTTGAAAGATAGTTTACACTAAAGTACATGTCATCTAAAATTTGAAAGATCTGTGTTTCCATGAGAATTCCCCTATAGAAGTATTTTTAGTGCATCTTATTTTAAATTTTCAAGCACAATTTACTTGTAATATTATTTTGTTTTGGTTTTAGGAATATAGCATAGTGGTTAGACAATCATGTATTTTATAAGGTGTTCCCCCTGATATTTTCACTACCTACCTGGCACCATATATAGCTATCTCAATATCATTGAATATATTCCCTATGCTGTACTTTATATCCTCATGACTATTTTGTAACTACCAATTTGAACTTCTTAATCCCTTCACATCTTTTACCAAGTCCCCCAACCCCCAGTTCTCTTCTGGCAACCGCCAATCCACTCTCTGTGTCTATAAGTCTGTTTCTATAGAAGTTTTATAATACAGACTAGTGTTCCCATTGCAGGAAGAATCCTGCAATAGGGTTTCCTACTGCTCTCCTCCCTTCTCCCCCGCCTGCTCTCCTCCCTTCTCCCCCGCCCCGCCTTCTCCGACAGCCCGCCTGCTCTCCTCCCTTCTCCCCCACCCCGCCTTCTTCGACAGCCCGCCTGTTCTCCTTCCTTCTCCCCCGGCCCCACCTCCGCTCCTCCCTTCTCCTCCCCCGGCTTGCTTGCTTCTCCGCAGCTTTGCTCCCTCCTGCAGCTCTTGGCTTCTTTCTATGCTGTCTTGATATGCAAATTAACCGCCATTTTGGTTGGGGTAATTTGCATTCTCGTCCTGATTGGTTGGTGGGCTTGGCTTGGCTAGTGGGTGTGGTTTGGGCGTAGCAAAGGTGTGGTCAATTTGCATATTTGTCTATTATTAGGTAGGATTCCCAGGCCCTGCCTCAGTCCTATAAAATCATACTTTAGGGTCAGAGTCCAAGACAGTTTTATTTAAAGCTCCTTGACGGTTCTGATGCAACTGATTCACAGACCACTGTTTGGAAGCCATTAAAATAAAGTACATTTATATTGTCTTATGTTTTCAGAAAGTTTGCTTTAACTACAAAGATTCCTGATACAAAAGGCTGCCACAAATGTTGCATAGGTGAGTAAATGCTATTTCTCACACTGATGGTTAGAAATTTTAACATCTTTAAAATTATCTGAAGAGACTTATAATATCAAATAGGAAGGAAGATAGGCTTTATATTTGTTTTTATAAGGAATTAAGGGACCAGTGAAGCACAAGAATGTATAGTGGGACATGGGATAAAAATGCTTGGAGATAGTAGTCCTAATGCTTTCTCAGAGCATAGTGTGCCTAGAATTTTCTAACCTTAGTCCCTGAGGCTGTATCTCTGCTACTACCCTACTTTCATTTATTTAACACTCCTATTTAACAGTTATTGCTTAGTGCTTTATGAACATATTAACTGCTGGAGTTAAGCCAACCAAGAAGTCAGAGAAAACAGTCCATACATGAATACCCTCATTTCTATTCCAATTGCAAATTTGGGGGCTTCCTAAAATTACCTTCATGTTCAAAAATTCTCTTGAAGGACTCAGTGAAAGTGGTTTAATACTCATGCTTATGGTTTATTACAGGGAAAGGATATGAATTAAAATTAGCCAAGGGAAGAAGTGTATGGGACAGAGTCTAGGAGCTTCTGTTGACCTCTCCCTAAGGAGTTATGGATAGCATTACTTTTCTGACAGTGATGTGTGACAGCACACACAGAGCATTTCCAACCAGGGAAGCTTACTCAAACCTCAGCACATAGGCATGATTGATTGCTCCCAAGGCTGATCTCAGTATCCAGCCCCTCTGGAGGTCGGTCAACTGATACTACATGACCCAAAGCTCCTATATTAACTCACGTTGTTGTCTTTCTGGAATGACCAGTTCCCCCTTAGACTCTCCAGTGTTGCCAGCCCCCACTCTAAATCATATTGTTAGACTATCCAGTGACCCAAGACCCCAGGCAAACTAAGATACTCCTATCAGTTATGACATTCCTAAGGCTTAGAGAGTACCTCCCAGGAGGGACAACAGAATGCAGACCTCTTTGGGGTAAGGTTAAATTCTGTACTGTATACGTATCTTACTTAACCCTAACACCACCCTGTGATACTTGTTATGTCACTAGTAAGTAACAGAACCTGGGATCAGACCCAGTCCATGACTTCAGATCCTGAGCTCCTAACTTCCTGTTTATTCTTTTTGTTTAATTAGTGGCCATACACATTGATCTTCATGCTACATGGTTCCAAGCATTCTGTCTAGTTGAAAGCAAATTTCATGCGCATTTTTCTAGAGAGAATCAGGTTCATATCTATTATCAGATCATGACTCAAGAAAGGTCTAGATGCTTACAACCCAAGATATAAACTCATAAATATCGGGTGTCCCCCAAAAAATGTATACACACTTTGAATGATTATAAAGTCAGTTTATTAACATACAGTTCATTTTCAAAAGTTAAAAGAATCTACAGAAATGAATAATTTTTTTGTCAATGCCTGTTTTCAAACTGATGACCATTCTGTCCAGGCACTGCTGATAACACAAAGCAATGGAATCACAAACATCAAGAATCATTTCGTTCGGTATTTGTGCACCCTCAATTCGTCAGCTGTTGCCGGTTTTGTACCGTGAACTTCATCTTTGATTTATCCCCATAAAAAAGTCTAGTGATAAATTTTCTTTGTTCAAAGCTTAGTCTGGCTTCACCCATTATTTCAAATCAGTTAAACCTGAGGTGAAAATTAAGAGAGCTAACAACTGTTAAAGTGTGTATACATAGGGGGACACCCTGTGACCCAAAACATCCTATCTAATAAAGAGGGAATATGCTAATTGACCATCAGTCCATCACAAAGATGGCTGCACCCACAGCTGAGGCCAAGTTCCCATAAGGAGCCTTAACGAGCAATCAGCAGGAACCTGAGGCTGCGTCCTCCCCCGCCCCCATGGGCCTTGACAGGGAACCTCAGGCCTTGCCCCCCACTCTGCAGGGCTTGACAGGGGACCTCAGGCCACGCCCCCCCATCAGGTGGGGCTTGACAGGGGACCTCAAGGTGCGCTTCCTGTCCTGGTGCTGGGCTAGGGGACCTCAGGCTGCGCCCCCCGCCCCAGCACCAGGCCGGGGGACCTCAGGCTGCGCCCTCCGCCCCAGCACAGGCCGGGGGACCTCAGGCTGTGCCCCCCACCCCAGCACCAGGCCAGGGGACCTGAGCCTGCACCCCCCTGCCTGGCTGGGCTTTACAGGAGACCTCAGGCCATGCCCCCCACCCAGCGGGGCTTGACAGGGAACCTCAAGGTACACCCCCAGTGCTGGGTCGGGGGAACTCAGGCTGCGCCCCCGCCCAGTGTGGCTTGACGGGGGACCTGAGGCTGCACCCCCCTCCCGGTGCTGGGCCCGGGGACCTGAGGCTGCGCCCCCCCCCCCCCCCGCCTGGTGGGGATTGATGGGGGACCTCAGACCATGCCCCCCACCCAGCGGGGCTTGATATGAGATCTCAGGCCGTGTCCCCTACCTGGCGGGGCTTGACGGAGGACCTCAAGGCACACCCCCTGCCCCAGTCTGGGCTGGGGGACCTAAGGCCACGCCCCCGTCCTGGCATCGGGCGAGGGGACTTGAGGCTGTGCCCCCTGCCTGGCAGGGCTTGACAAGGGTGGGACTGGCCAGGTCTGGATCTAGCCCAATTGGGGGGGCTGGCCGGGTCTGGGTCTCACGCGATTTTGAGGTGCATGTGGGTGGGTGGGGACTTGACTCTGGGTCCCATGGTGAGCCCCTGACTCTGACAGGAGGAAGGTTTTCATATACATTTTACTAGTTTTCTTTCATCTCTGACGCTTCTATTATAGAGAAAGGGCAAATAGCAATATTAAATTATTTCTTCTAATTAATCCTCTTTTAATGTGCATGAATTTTGTGCACCGAGTCACTAGTGTATACATACTTTGAGTAATTATAAAAGCAGTGTTTGTCCTTCAACTGCATTTCAAACTTCCAGTAGCATTTTAGGATGAATTTCCTTTATTCAAAGCTTTTATTCAAAGCTTAGTCTGGCTGAAAAGAAAGAAACATCAATTGAGATATCAGCTGTTAAAGTGTGTGTACATGTTTTTGGGACACCAGAACATTTAGATAGAGCTTATTGCAAATAACTACTTTTATAATCATTATTGATGGGAGTCAAATTGCAGAAAAGGGAAGACCAATAAGTTTTTGTAGATTTGAGTCAAGGAAGTTACATCTTTAGAAGATGTAAAACAGTTATTTTCACCTTGTTTTAATTCAGCTGTTAACTCTACCAAAAATGAAATCATAGATTTCAGTTGCCTCCTAGACCTTGTCTGGATTCTTTCGGTCAGTTTACTTAAGAAGCAGCTCTTCAAGGAGATATATGTAAAACTTTAGGTAATAAAAAAAAAAGAAGAAGAAAAAGAAGAAGCAGCTCTTCAGCTTGCATACTAGTTTAGGTGTTTTAGTGCTAAAAATACTGTTGTAAAGTTCCTCTGCTTAACAATGCACTATATTAAAGATGTTTAGAAATAAATGTATATAATTTTAAAATAAAGAGGTAATGTCGGGGGGGCAATGGGGAGTAAGGACACATATGTAATACCTTAATAAAGAAAAAAATAAAATAAAGAGGTAAGAAACTGAAAAGGAAAGGGTAGCAACCCCCCCAAAAAAATACATGTTTACTTTTTACTCATTCTTATCATCCTAGTGAACAGAAACAATAATTTTTCTTTATCAGCTAAATAATCGCTTCACATAATTCTTCCATCCACGGAAGGCCACATTTTCTTATTTTTCCCCCATGTATATTAGCATTGCCTTTATAAAGAAAGATGAATTAGCTTTTAGGTGAATCTAGCTTTTAGCTAAACTAATGATTTTTTTAATATCTTTTTTCATTTATAGTTTACAATAAATGTTATTTTGTATTAGATTCAGGTGTATAGCATAGTGGTTAGACATAAACCAGTTATATTTTCATAGAAAGGTATTCAGTGTTTTAGGTATGTCTGTTTTGCTTCCTTCCAGTCAGAAACCCTTACACAGGACATAAATACCTCTGTGGAGCTTTACAGTCTGGAATTGTTTTACTTCAGTGGTATGAGCCAATGCAGAAATTCATGTTGATAAAGGTATATATTACTTTGTTTACATTTTTCTTCTTCAGAAAACACTAGTGTGCAACTGAACTTAAAAATTTAAGATTCCATTATTACTATGTAGAATGGGCATGTTTACAGTTATTTATAGATAGGTCTTTATTTGGGTTAGGAGTTTTTTGTTCTTAAGATTGCCTCTTTTTTTTTAGCAAAAGCAAAATTCTATTACAGAAAAGCTACCTCCTGCAAGGAGGGGACCCAAGTGGGTTGCCCTTCTCTTTAATTTACGTTAATAAACTTTTAGAAGCATCCCAGCCATGGAGATGAATGTGGTCAATTCTCTAAAACATATTTTATAGATTTTTATGATCCTTATAGTGATTATTTTTAGAATTAACATCGATCAAGAAAATTAAAGTCTTTCCATTGACTTTATTCAGCAGTAGTATTGTTTCTAAATTGTACTTCTATTCAGAAATTGCTTCTAAATTATACTTCTTTTGTTTATTTTTGCAGCACTTTGATTTTCCTCTGCCAAGTCCTTTGAATGTTTTTGAAATGCTGGTAATACCAGAACAAGAATACCCTATGGTCTGTGTAGCTATTAGCAAAGGCACCGAATCAAATCAGGTAGTTCAGTTTGAGACAATCAATTTGAATTCTGCATCATCATGGTTTACAGAAATTGGTGCTGGTAAGTGTTTTTATCTTATGTTAAAATATTGATGATTTTGCATATGAAAAAAACAGAATGATTTCAACCAATGTGGGTTCAGTCAAACACTCAGATCTTAGTTTCCCAAGTAAGCCTAGAGAATCATGTACATACAGTTTATGATCTCTACCTGCCTGAGGTAATTTGATACAAATTATTTTACCAAGGAAAATTTTAGTGATTTAAGTTTTCTAAGATACAGGGGTGGGGAACAGTAGGGTTACAATTATGAGTATGTGAAACACAGAGTTTATTCTTGTATTATTATGTATTAATTTGTATTTTTTTCATACAAACAACTGTGGACCTACTTTTGCCCACCCCTGTACTTTTTTTCAAATTTTACCAGCTTCTCAAAAGCAAAGAGGTTTACTTTTTTTTTCCCTATCAATTTTCCCCTCAACACTGCTTAGAATCATTGAGTTCAGGTGCTTTCCATTTGTGGCATCCAGCTTTACCATTTAAAGATACAGGGACATATCTCTTGCACTGTCTGAGAATGATTCATTAGCTTAAAATTTTATCCAACATGTCTCAATGGAAGTTCAGAAAAAGTTGGGAAGTTTATATTTAAACTTTAAAATTGAAACAAATCAATCAACTTATTTTTAAAATCTACATAGTAAGTGAAATGAAGGGTTCTTCATTTCAAATGCTCTGTCCACTGAGGCAAACCAGCTAGGGCTCTAAGATTTTTTATTGATTTTTACAAAGAGGGAGAGGGAGGGAGGGAGGGAGGGAGAGAGAGAGAGAGAGAGAGAGAGAGAGAGAAACATCAATATGAAAGGAAAACATCAGTCAGCTGCCTCATGCATGCCCCTTACTGGGGATCAAGCCTGCAACCTGGGCATGTGCCCTAACTGAGAATCTATCCAGCAGCCTTTCAGTGCATGGGACAACACCAGCCAACTGAGCCACACCAGGCAGGGCCCTTGTTTGTTTTTTAATGCCTGTACTGTTCTACCCACTTATAACACTTTGTAGACAAAAATTAATGCAGTACCAAAATTGCTTCCTGAGGAAAGCCAGGACTCTGAGGGTAATCATTCAGATCCCCCTCAAGCAGAAGCTGTCCTTATTAGGCTTTTCCATTTTCACAAATGATTGTTAATCCACCTCCCAGCTGCATTCATTTTTAAGCACCCCCCTGCCTTGAGTGGGCAACAGCTGTAACTGTTAAAATGAACTCCTATTCCAAGCATCTTGTCAGCACCCCATAAATATTTGTTCAATAAATGCATGAACATAGATTTACTGAGAAAAACTATTTTTGGACTATTGCCCAAGTGACCAACAATTTATCAGTCTGTCTACCAGACTTCTTCTCTGTGTATGAGCTTTGGAAGGTCCAAAAACACCCAAAAATAATATATAAAACTTTGTATTTACATTTAGATGTGCAGTTTTTAAGGGAGAGGATCCATTGGCTTCCCAAAGAAATGCAGTTAAGAATGATTGCGCTAGCCCTAGATGGTTTGGCACAGTGTATACATCAGCCTGCAAACTGAAGGGTCCCGGGTTTGAATCTGTTCAAGGGCACATGCCCAAGTTGCAAGCTCAATCCCCAGCAGGGGGTGTGCGATCAATGATTCTCTTTCATCATTGATGTTTCTATCTCTTCCTCTGTGAAATCAGTAAAAATATATATTTTTTAAAAAGAATGATTACTTTAAATAATCTAAAATATTTTCTTAGATTTAGCAAGACTATTCAAGCAGTCTGAGTGCCTAAAATGAATTGTTTTATCAAAAATGCCATTACACACACACACACACACACACACACAAATGCCATCACATCTGTCAATATATATCAAAAGAAACAACCCTGCAAATATCAGCAAAGTGATGAAAATTGTTTCCTGCCAAGATATTGTTGACAGAAATGTTCATTATATTACTAAGTGTCCTCTTTAATAAGGAACTTACACACACCAGGAAATTTTTTCTCTGATTACAGTTTTATTTTAATTTTATTTTTTGTTTTTCTGAATTACTGGCTTGTTTTTATCTCAGGGATGCTGTGATTCACATAACTGATCTTGTTTCCATCTTCCCATGGGTTCCTTTAAAATGCAGAGCAAAATCTAATCATTGTATAGCATGCACCTTCCTTACTTTTGTGTATTTTACCCTTTGCTTCATTTTATTTTTGTAACTCACCTTTTTAGAACTAGCTGAAGTGTTAATTAACGGTAATATTTAGCTTTTCTCAGCTCACTTAGCCTTACTTGGGACTTAATGATTGTTCTCCTAAGTTGACCTATATACATATTTTGAAAAAATACCATATTATTACAAAATCCAATTTGTGTTAAATTTCAAAGATTAGTTTTAAATCACAGAAAAGGTCAGAATGTGTGTTATTTTCTAAGCTCTAGTGTTTTTTCTTTAATTTTTTTTATTGACTTTTTTTATTGTTTAAAGTATTACGTATAGTAGTACACATATCTCCTTTTTTTCCCCCATTGACCTTCCCCCAGCCTCCCCTACCCCCTGTCACATGCCCTCATCCCACCCCCCAGTGTCTTGTGTCCATTGGTTGTGCTTATATGCATGCATACAAGTCCTTTGGTTGATCTCTTTCCCCCTTCTCCCCAACACTCCCCAGCTTTCCCGCTGTAATTTGACAGTCTGTTCAGTGCTTTACTGCCTCTGTATCTATCTTTTTGTTCATCAGGTTATTAAAGCTTGTTGTAGAACTAACATTATCTTTTTTTCCCTCCAAGGCAGCCAACAGTTAGATTCCATTCATGTAACACAGTTGGAGAGGGATACCGTTTTAGTGTGTTTAGATAGTAAGTACTATTTTAAAATTTATTCTGAATGTTCTACTTGATATAACAAGTCTTTTTACTGAAGTGATTCTATTAAGCTATAATTGAAAATTTTTCACTTTTTTCATCTTAAGTGGCCTTATTTTATTGATGAAAATCTAAATTGGCTACAGATATCATAAATAGTAATTAATGGATCTGTTTGTCATTACTATTCTCTGTGACTTTTTTCTTTGTTTGGCCTACTTGAAAACATTATATTAGAACAGTTTGCCATAACTTTGGGGTAAAAATCTATATAAAACTATTCTGTATAAAATTCTGTGTAAAACTATTTTGAGGTGGTTTTTTTTTTTTCCAGACCTCAATTAATGAAAAAATAGAAGGTATATAGTCATGTGCCACTTAATGGGAATATCCAGTTCTAAAAAATGCATTGTTAGGTGATTCTGTCATTATGGGAACATCTTAAGAGTGCACTTACACAAACCTCGATGGTACAGCCTCCTACACACCTAGATTATATATGGTATACAGCCTATTGCTCCTAGGCTACAAACACGTATAGTGTGAACTGTACGGCATGAGAGTAAATCAAGCACAAGAGAAAATTATGCATTCAGGAGGCACTCTAAACAGTAGATGTGTGTGGCAGCTGCCAACATAACACATCATGCTATTTTATGGAAAACATTACTTTCTGTAAGTAGAAAGCATACACTAAAATAACAGTAAAGAGTATAGAATAATCTACACTAATAAAAGAGAAACAAGCAAATTGACCATACCTCTGCTATGCCCATAAGCCACGCCCACCAGCCAATCAGGAGCGAGTATGCAAATTAACCCAAACCAAGATGGCTGCGGCCACGGAGCGAGCAGGAGGCTTGGGTTTCCCCGGCAATGGAGAAAGCCAAGCTTCCCGCCTGCTCTGGCTGGCCCTGACCTCCACTCAAGGCTACAAAGTATCAATTATAGAAGATAAATAAATCCCAACAAAAATGGCAGCAGCCACAGAGCTGGAGAGAGCAGGAGGCTTGGGTTTCCCCCGGCGATGGAGGAAGCCAAGCTTTCCACCTGCCCTGGCCTCTGCTCAAGGCTACAAAGTTTCAATTATAGAAGATAAATAAATCCCAGATACCAGGGCCTCTGCTTGGGTCGCCGGGGGGCATGGCCGGCCTGCAAACCACCACAGGCCCCTAGCCCAGGTTGCCCCATGCCCCCAAGGGAACCCCCAACCTGATCCGGGACACCCTTCAAGGCAAACCAGCTGGCCCCCACCCATGCACCAGGCCTCTATCCTATTTAATAAAAGAGTAATATGCAAATTGACTGTCACTCCAACACACAAGATGGCTGCTCCCATGTGGACACAAGATGGCTGCCACAAGATGGCCAACAGGGGAGGGCAGTTTCGAGGGACCAGGCCTGTAGGGGAGGGCAGTTAGGGGCGATCAGGCCTGCGGGGGGGGCAGTTGGGGGTGACTGGGCCTGCAGGGGAGGGCAGTTAGGGGCAATTGGGCCGGCAGGGGAGCAGTTAGGCATCGATCAGGCTGGCATGGGAGTGGTTAGGGGGTGATCAGGCTGGCAGGCAGAAGCGGTTAGGGGCAATCAGGCAGGCAGGCAGGCGAGCGGTTGGGAGCCAGCAGTCCTGGATTGTGAGAGGGGTGTCTGACTGCCCATTTAGGCCCTATCCCACCGGGCAATCGGGCATCCCTCGAGGGGTCCCAGATTAGAAAGGGTGCAGGCTGGGCTGAGGGACACCTCCCACCCCTGTGCACCAGGCCTCTAGTTATTGATAGAAGAGTGTTGTAATGTAATCAGAGAAACTTTTAACAACAGGTATTACTTCAGTTTTGCAAACAAACCCACCTTATTTTTATGCAATGAATCCTGCAAGATGAAATTCAACCTAGATTTGGCACTATATTTAAAACTTGACAGTATTTGCTATGCTTGATCCATTTTAATATTTTTTAAATTACTGAATAGGGTTATTTTTTAAATTGTTGTACTACCGAATTTGCCTGTGTTTCCGTCCTAATTTCTATTCCCTGAAGTCTCCCTAGTGGATTTACCTTATATAATCATAAAGATAATCTAATATTACAGATAAGTAACCCAAAACTCAAAAGTATCTCATTCACCCATCATTTTTAAGTACTTTGGATTCTTTTAATATTGATAAGATTGGAGTATTATTCAATTAAAAAGTGGGCAGTCGGACATCCCTCTCACAATCCAGGACTGCTGGCTCCCAACCGCTCGCCTGCCTGCCTGCCTGATTGCCCCTAACCACTTCTGCCTGCCAGCCTGATCACCCCCTAACCACTCCCCTGACAGCCTGATTGATGTCTAACTGCTCCCCTGCCAGTCTGTTTGCCCCCAACTTCCCTTCTCTGCCGGCCTGGTCACCCCTAACTGCCCTCCCCTGCAGGGTTGATCACCTCCAACTGCCAATCCCTTGCAGGCCTGAACCCTTTCAACTGCCCTCCCTTGCAGCCTGGTGCCTCCCAACTGCCCTCCCCTGCTGGCCATCTTGTGGTGGCCATCTTGTGTCCACATGAGGGCAGGATCTTTGACCACATGGGGGCAGCTATATTGTGTGTTGGAGTGATGGTCAATCTGCATATTACTCTTTTATTAGATAGGAAAGAGGCCTGGTGCATGGGTCGGGGCCAGCTGGTTTGCCCTTTAGGGTGTCCCGGATCAGGGTGGGGGTTCCCTTGGGGCGTGGGGTGGCCTGAGCGAGGGGCCTGTGGTTGTTTGCAGGCCAGCCACGCCCCCTGGCAACCCAAGTGGAGGCCCTGGTATCTGGAATTTATTTACCTTCTACAATTGAAACTTTGTATCCTGGAGCGGAGCCAAGCCTTCTGATTGCTCCGTGGCCAGCAGCCATTTCTGTTTGGATTTATTTACCTTCTATAACTGAAACTTTGTAGCCTTGAGTGGAGGCTTAGGCCAGCCAGGGCAGGTGGAAAGCTTGGCTTCTTTTATCGCCTTGGAAAACCAAGCCTCCCTCCTACTGTCTCCGTGGCTGTAGCCATCTTGGTTGGGTTAATTTGCATACTCGCTCTGATTGGCTGGTGGGCGTGGCTTGTGGGTGTAGCGGAGTTAGGGTCAATTTGCACATTACTCTTTTATTAGGTAGGATATTTAAGTTAACTTGATAAATTTTCTTATTAATTTTTTATATTTTTAATGATTACGGTATTACATGTGTACATATCTTCCCATTGCTCCCCCCACCCCACTCCCACACATGCCCTCATCCCCCAGTGTCTTGCGTCCATTGGTTATGCTTATATGCATGCATAAAAGTCCTTCAGTTGATCTCTTATCTCCACCCCTCCCCAACCTTCCTGATGTAATTTGACAGTCAGTTTAATGCTTTACTGCCTCTGTATCTATCTTTTTGTTCATCCGTTTATAATGTTCTTTATTATCCATAAATGAGTGAGATCATGTGGTATTTTTGATAAATTATATTTTACCCAAAGAGCTGGAAAGGTCTATATTGATTAAGCAAATAAACAGATAATCAGAATTTGATTTTAATAATGTTGAACCTTTAATGTTAAATCCTTAATACCTTCTGGGACATCCAAGGAAAATAAATTGTGCTTAGTCTCATTTTGTTGATTTATGTATTTATCCAGAAAAAAATTTTTAAGCCTTTGATTAACTAAGCCCTCCATTTCCCAATTATTCAAAGTAAATGGAGAGTTGACTTTCTTGAGTTTTTTTTTTTTTTAAGGAGCAATATAAGACTTCAAAAATTAAGCATCAGCTATGCAGTATGAATCAGTTTTAGTAAACACCAGTTGGAGATAGGCCTAAAATCACAAATTATGTTAGGTAGATAAGAAAGCAATACAGAGAAAGGTGTCTTCCAAGTCAGAGCTAAGATGGTTAAAGTGAAAAACAAATAGATGAAAGGGAAATAAAATTATGTATACCCCCATCCCAGAGTTTACTTATAAAGCAATTGTTACCCTCAAGAGTACTACTCGTTGCCCCTTTGTTACAATAGTACTCAATACTATTGTATTGAATGACTACGGATATACTTATCATGTTTTGTAATTTGTAAGGGGGAAAAATCACTTCTTATTGCTAAATATATAGACACCAAGGTAACCACTTTTAAAGAAACATTGTACTTTTTTTTAACATTGTACTTTTTTTAAAATGAGAATATAAGTGTTCAATATATACCATCTAAAAAAGAAAAAGATAGCAACGGAATTGCCATTTACCAGAGGAGGTACTCTTATATTGTAAAACATATTGATGACAGTTTCTCACTGGACATTTTTGAATCTAAATAGTTGAATGTCATTAAGAATATTGTTCTATATCCATGTAAAATCCATATATCAAGTTAAATTTGTTTGAACAGATTTGGATTTCCAGTCTTGACTTGTTTTTTCTTTTTTTTAAGAATTTGTAAAAATTGTAAATCTACAAGGAAAACTAAAGTCAAGTAAGAAACTGGCCTCTGAGCTAACTTTTGATTTTTGCATTGAGTCTGTAGGTAAGTCTTTTTTTTTTTTTTTTTAATCTATTAGAATACTTGGTTTTCCCTTCATTTGGTATCTGTGGTTGTCTAGACCAGCACTGTGTCTTAGAAGTTTCTGTGATATGGAAGTGTTCTCTGTGCTCTTAAATATAATAGTCATTAACCACACCTGTTAAGTACTTGAAACATGGCTAGTGCTACATTTTTTAAATTTTAATTAATTTACATTTTAATGTAAATAGCCACATATGGTTAGTTGCTATTGTATTGGACAAAGCAGGTGTAGACGATAATAAATCTTTTATTTTTGGTTCCTAAATATTTAAAACTTGAAATCATTTTAAAATTTCTGTTTATTGTTCCCTTTACTGCCTCAAGTGAATTATACTTCTCCCAATTCTTTCCAAATCATGAAGGTATTTGTGTGATATGATTAATGATATTAGATATGCTATAATTCTTTGTGTCTAATCCTGCTTGGTGTGTGTTGATTATTGCTTTTAGGTCTATTTCTATATAAATAGATACTTTCCCACTTGGAAACTAATGTGCCATTTTAATTTGTTTTATTGTCAATGAGTGTTTTACTCTTATAATACTCATTGGTTTTATGATAAAAATTTCTCATTGATTATATGTCAGTAAGTATTTCCCCCTAGGGATGATAGAACTTTTAAAAAAAATAATGTGGCTGGAAACACTGAACTTTGTATGATATGATTCTACCCTAAGTCAAAAATAGTTAAAACAAAGTTGGCAATTTTTATTTTGGCCTTGAAAAATATATGTATTTTGTAATTAAATGTATATATACTTGGAAAAATATATTTCTCATTATTTAGAAAGGTGTTTTAAAAAAATAGTTTAATGGTTTCCCAACTGGCATTTTGCCCTGTCGCAAAGTATGATCATCCCTCTGTGTAAATATATTACATAAAAATAATTTGCTTATGATTGAAAAATCTTAATTTATTGAAACAGAAAGCCTACGCTTTCTGTAGATGCCAGGACAAAAGGAATTTTGGAGCTCATTTCTTCCTCACTTCTTTAAGTCCTGGATGTTGTATGCCAGTTTCTAAGCTTTGATATCTTCAATAGAGATCCTGACGGAGATCTTTATAGTTCCTCTTCATTTCAACTGATACCTCAACTTTTTCATATGTGTCAAATTTTTTAGGGAACTTTAATTATTACACAACAATTTGTTCCCCATAAGCTACCATCTCTCCCCAGCAGTGAACCTTGGAATAATTACAAGGATCTTCCTAGGTAAAAAGAGTCCCTTTAAGCCCTTTTAAAAATAAACTGGTAACTGGGTTTCATATTCATTACAGTTAGTGAAACGTGTGATTTCTTAATAAAATAGTTTTATTTTTATTGAGTAAAATTATGTTTCCAAGACATTCTTACATTAGCTTTTTATAGAGTTAGTATTCTAATAAAACATACAGTAAGTTTCTATCACTTTCTCCCATCACCTTTAATAGTATAGGGCATATGTCTAATTTTCCAACAATCAAAAATGGGTTTTCTCCCTCTTTCACTGCACCTTAATGACTCCAGCCCCCTGCCAGGAAGGACCCAGAGGCCCCACGGCATCCTCCAATTGGGGGCCTGCCCCCTCTGTTTCTGAACCACTAAGTCATTGCATAGGAATTCCTCATTGGGCCCAGGCCTGTGGCTGGCACCACCCGGGACACAGAAATGGACAAAGCACAGCAAGAGTAGGTTTCCCTTCAAGACCTTCAGGCCACCCCAGGGGAGCATGGGAGATGGGTGGGGCAGGAGGGTGTTGTGGCCTACCACATGATGGCCATCCTGTGGGGCCACGGTTGCTCCTGAATCCAAAGCCATCAGGAAGGCAGTCAAGCTTGGCTCAAATTTGTGAACCCACATGTGGGCAGTGGGGCCTGCAAGACCAGAGCAAAAGCCCAGGATGCTCCAATGCCTGAGGAGGTGAGGCTGAGGCCCAGCAGTGAGCCTTGTAACTGAGAGCCCCTCCAAGTAAGAATTGGCACAAAGAGCATAAATATTCACTGTGTGGTTAAATTTTGGATTGTGAGACAGGTTTGTTTGTTTGTTTGTTTGTTTGTTTAAGTAATTTTGTAATAGGGAAAATGTGAACATAAAGAAGCTTCCTTAATAGCCACTTCTAATTATATGACAGTATTTAAATAATGATGTTTTTTTATTCAAAAAGCCAATTATATGTTTTTATTATTTCATTCACCTAAGAAAAAAGATAGTATATAAAATAAAAATTAATATGCTGATACCAACTTACGTTTCTTTGTAAGTTATACCAATGTCTGATCACTGTGTTATACAACTGAAACTAATAATACTGTCTGTCAGCTGTAATTGAAAAATAAAAATCTTTTTAAAAAATAAGTTAAGCTGAAACCGGTTTGGCTCAGTGGATAGAGCGTCAGCCTGCGTACTGAAAGGTCCCAAGTTCGATTCCGGTCAGGGGCACAAACCTTGGTTGCGGGCACATCCCCAGTAGGGGGCGTGCAGGAGGCAGCTGATCGATGTTTCTCTCTCATCGATGTTTCTCTCTCATCGATGTTTCTAAATCTCTCTCCCTTCCTCTCTGTAAAAATCAATAAAATATATTTAAAAATTAAAAATAAAAAAATAAGTTAGCCCATGTTTAAATGAATGCCTGTTTTATATATATTTGTGTGTGTGTGTGTGTGTATGTGTGTGTGTATTTTTTTTTTTTTTGAAAACTTTTATGACCCGACTCAATAAATTATTTGAGTTTAGACATGGCTTAGCCACAAAAATGTTGGGAACTAATGGTCTAGACAGTGGAATTTTGCACGAAGCATTTGGATAGCCTTACATTATCGTTTATTAAAAACAGTTAAGGAAAATGTGTAATGAACTACTTGTGCTGTATTTCAGTTTCACCTCCCCTTTATCTTTTTTAGTGTGCCTTCAAGACAGTGTGTTGGCTTTCTGGAAACATGGAATGCAGGGGAAAAGCTTCAAATCAGATGAGGTAAGGTTTCTCAGATTACCTCCAGTGATTTCCACTAAAGATTTTTAATATTGAAGTGTTCATTTCATACATTTTCTTTCTGAACCTACATTACTATGTTTAGTGCCTTTATTGTTTTAAGTTGATTTGAGAGAGAGAGGAAGGGAGAGGGAGAAAGAGAAACATCAAAGTGAGAGAGAAGTACCGATCAGCTGCCTCCTGCATGCCCACTACTGGGGATCGAACCTGCAACCCAGGCACGTGCCCTGACCGAGAACTGAACTGGCTCCCTTTTGGTGCATGGTACGATGCTCAACCAACTGAACCACACCAGCCAGGGCTATGTCTAGTGGTTTTAATGCTGTGAACTGGCAGAGAAAAATTGCCAGTATTATCCTTCCAGTTCAGTTTTGTATTGTAAAATTCTCAGTGGTACATTTCAGTCCTTTAATTTGTAATTTTTAAATATGGTTACTAACCTTGTAGTAGTTTTCTAAATTTAATAAGCCTTTTCCATAATCTAGAAGTGTATAGCTTCTGTTTTAATATTTTATTTAAAATCCTAAATTGATATGTATTAGATCCCAGGACTAAGGAAAATATAAGAAAATTAACTCATTTAGAAAATAGTTATTGAGTACCAGCTACATGCAAAACACTATTATTATAGCATTGTAAGGCATAGGGAAGTATAATTATAAATAATTTCAAACTCTGCTAACGTCTGTGTTCCTGGCACTTGACAAATATTAGCTACGTAAGGCTTATAATCCAGTGGGGTTAGGTACTATTCATATTCCCATTTTTACAGGCACGGAGGGGTTAAGTAACTTATCTAGATTACATAGCCTGGATTTGAAGGATCTCCAAAAATCACTTTTAGCTGTTCCACCTTGAGAGATAAATCCTAATAGTTAAGACAGTACTAACAGAGACATTTCCCATTTGTGTGAGTACCTGTATAATTTTTGTATGCCATGGTCTCACAAATATCAGTATGTGGGCTTATTTTAAAGCTTAAAGTCTTTTTCTTGAATTGCCTGTAATTGAGTATTTTCACCACTTATATGAATGAGGAATTAGAATACTTCTAAGAGAAAATGACATAAATTTGCTATCTTTGAACATGTCAGTTTATCTAGTTCAGTGGTTGGCAAACTGCGGCTCTGTTAACTAATGAGTTTGCCAACCACTGCTAGACTAAATGTTACCGTGTAGTTGGAAGCTGTGAGGATTAGGCAATTGTGGCATATTGTGTGCAAAGAGGTAAAGGGTAGTATATGACAGTGGTCGGCAAACTCATTAGTCAACAGAGCGGCAAACCACGGCTCGCGAGCCACATGTGGCTCGAGAGCCGCAGTTTGCCAACCACTGATCTAGTTACTGCCCATGTCACTAATGTCTCCAGGTCCCTGCCTCTAATGAAGCCTACAGCCCTGCTTACTGCCATCACATTAATTGTCCTCAGATGCTGATCTCATTGTACCACTCCTTCAGTTAGCAATCTATGGAAGATACCTGTTGTTCACCACATCAAGTGCAAATTTTATTTCCCATTTTTAACTCATCTTGATTACCTCTTTCTTTCTGCTTATGTTCTCACACTTGAATTCGGGCCTTGCTGTAAAATTAATAAAATAATATTCATCCTTTCCAGTCCACAATGATTGGAATATTTTTTAACTTAATATATGAAAATTAGCTCCACCTAGTAAATCATCTAATTTGTTTTCTTATTTAAGTGTATTAATTCTATCTTCCTAGCTCTACAAATTCATTGATAACAGACTATTTTTATAGTTATTTTATATCCATACTGTTGTAGTTAGGGTTCCTCCAAAAGCTCACCTTAACACATTGCAGACCAGTAGTTTTATTGCTAGCTTTACCCAGTGGCCAGATAAGTTTCTGTTGAAAGAGTACAAAAAACGTTTTACATAAATGTTAAAGGCACGCTTTAAAATTAAATACGCATTGCATTCTGAAGTTATTTATTGCATGTTCTTAAAAGCTAATATCTTTTTAAAGTATGATACTTTGTAAAACACTGTGTAATATGAAGCGAGAATTCTTGTGATCCGTCCGCAATGTTAAGACAAGGACTCAAGTGCAGGTAGTTTATTTGGGAGTAGATACCAGAAAACAAGCGATGGAGTGAGGAATGTAAAATAGAGAGGGGCAAAAAGCCAATACAGAGCACAATAATAAACTGGTTCCCACTATGGGCAACCAGGGTTTAATCCCACACCGCCCACTGAGGAACAGTGTGGAATATACCTCAGAATTGACTCATTTGAAGGTGCATTTATACACCAACTGCTGTCCCTTTTGGTTAAGGTTGTCCCTGGGGGTGTAAGCTCCCCATTTTGGGATCGTACCTGTGCTTGACTGAGTGCCTTCTACAGCTTTGGAGAAGACAGAGCAGAGGACCGCTGGTACGCTGGTGTCAGACCCTGGCACGTGGGCGTGTTCACCGCAGCTCTGCGGGAATCTGCACTATGACACCAGGAAAGAGCAGGAACTCTGCCATCTGGCAAACCTGTGTCTAAATCTTGGGTCTACCAGTTATATAACCTTAAGCAAGTTACTTAACCTCTGCAAGTCTTCGTGTTTTTTCCTATCCAGTAATACAGGGATTATAATACAAAGAGTTCTAGGGAAAAGTGCCTGACCAATAACAGGTGTTTCATAAATGTTTTATTTCTACTAATAGATGGTCAAAAGGTAATTCCTGAAATTTATTTCATTTGAGGAAGTGAGTCTATCAGAAATTATAATTGTTTAATACTTGTTCTATCTAAATGATTTTTAAATTATTATTTAAGTAATATGGGGATAAGATATTACTAATAGGTATTTTCTCTCATAGGTTACCCAAGAGATTTCAGATGAAACAAGAGTTTTCCGCTTATTAGGATCAGACAGGTAAAGAGTGTGGTTGTTTTAATTACCAAAGGAGTTTGGTGGTTGCGTTCTTAAATACTGTCAGATAAACTCTTAGAGGATTTCTCAGCATTTTTATTGAAAGAGAGAATAGTATTTTAATCAATTGATTAATCAATCTTTTATCATTGTGAGGATCTTGATTCTAGAGATAGTTATACTCAGCCAAGACAAAATGTGTTAATATAGGTGTTTATGTCCCTAGTACCAGGACATATTTCATTTCAGACTCCTTTGTTTTCATCATTTCTTCCTAGCATGTTACCTTCTATTAACTATTACTATATAAATCCAACAGAATATGTACCCCCTGGCATCTGCTTTTATATCAGAAACTATTCAACTCATTTTCTGTGGTCAGTCTAAATTAGGAATTATGTGGATCTCTGTGATAAAAATTGAAGACAAATTCCAAAACTGTGCCATCTTAGAAAAAATTTGGTAGTTTTTGTTCCCCAAAGTCTATATTGTCTACCTCAATAACTAATATAACACCCATTCCTACATCAACCAAAGAACTTGTATGCATATATGCATAACCCATGGACACAGACAATAGGGTGGTGAAGGTCTGGGATAGGGGGTGGGGGCGAGCTAGAAGGGGTCAATGGGGGGGGGGAAAGGGGACATAGGTAATACTTGCAACAATAAAGATTCAATTTAAAAATAAACATTTTTTTCTATTTTCTCAACAAAAATTGTTACTGCAGCAAAATTGACTAATAGTATGCATTAGTCCTAAGTTGAGGATTGAGAAGCTCTGGTCTTCAAGTTCAATCTAGTCACAAAATAATTGCTTAAATATTACACACTTAAGGAAATGGGGGATGGAGTTGTGACCCTATAAAAATTTTTAGGAGACTTTTGTAAGGAGAAAAAAATATTTTTTTGAAAAATTGTAACTAATGAGTAGAAAAGGTAAGCCCACAGAGCATGGCAACTTTGTAATTAGTCCTGGGGGAAAAAAAGAAAGAAAGAATTTGAGGACCACCTGGTTAAAGACTCTAAAATGGGAGGTTCTTTGCTTCTTCAGGAAGGGCTGACAAAAGAATTGTGGGTCATGTAATAATCCTGGCATAAATAGCACCTAAACAAGACGTAGTATGAGAGAATTCTGCTTAAGCCATTTCTCTTAATTATGTATTTCTTTCCACCTTCCCCACCCCTGAACTTTCTCCTTCAACTAGTCCCTTTTCTTTCTCCATTCTCTCACAATTTGCCCTAAAAAAACGTTTTTCTTCAGATCATTGCCTTATTCTGTTTATCTTACTTGAGCATCTCTTTGATTTCACGATTTATATATTTTTTTATTTTATGTAAAAATATTAATAATGGTTAACTGGGTAGTTGGGTTATAGGTAATTTTATTTTCCGCTTCTACTTTTCTGCAATACATAATGCAAAGTACATATTACTTTTTTATTGTTTTATTACAAAAGTAGTAATATACTAGTTGTAGAAAACTCATACACTAGAAAAATTTCCCCTCCAAGACTTTTTTCTGTTCATGGGTACATTATTTTTTATTCTGTTTTCAAACCCCTCGACAACAGTGTAAATCCTATGGTATGGCACTTTATTGGTTTTTCTTCCTATTGGTCCTTTGACTGAACTCTTTCCTTGCCCTTGTTCCATGGACAAAGGAGTTGGGCCCCACTTTATACTTTTCTAAAAACTTTTCTTTTTTAAAAAATACCTTGAACAGTTTGAATGGGTGTCTCATAGAAATCATGTTTTATCCTCAGCCCTTCTTCCACCCTCTTCTTCTTAGTGTATTTTCTAAAGCTATTTATACCTTTCATTGGCATATGAGTAAGCCAACTTGGTGTAGTTGAAATAAGAGAATGAGACTCTCCTGAAATGTTTTCAATACTTTATATACATAAATTCATCAATTCTTACTCAGTTTTGTTTTTAAGTTATAAAATGTAAAGCTGAACTTAACTGTGCTGTGTCTGTGATCTTTATGTAATCTTATGAGAATGTAAACAATGGTATTCTTTCCTGGTTTGATGTTAGTATTTGAAGCTGCAATCTGTGTCTTGACTCTTACACAGAACTTTTGTTTTGGTTTAATTGCAGGGTTGTCGTTTTGGAAAGTAGGCCAACAGAAAATCCTACTGCACACAGCAATCTTTACATCTTGGCTGGACATGAAAATAGTTACTAAGCAACAGAAACTGATCTCAAATGACAGGAAAATGAATATATTCCATTGAAAGCAAAAATATCTTAAGGGAATTCAGTACAAACTACACTATGATTTGCTTTAACTGTTATGGGTTATATCTCAAATGATCTGTACTTTAAGGTAGAATTCAATATTTTCTGTAGCTGGAAACAGCTGTTTTATCTCTTGCCACTGTGTGGTGGTTATATCAAGTTTGCTTAATAAAAGCTATGAGATAAATAGTCCTATAGTTCCAGGAAGCCCAGTCTTTTTTAAAAAAATAATGTTTGTAACAAGGGTGTCATATTTTTAGATAACAACTTGTGATTATCTTCAAGGAGATAAATTTAATGACAGTTTTCTCATTTTATATCATGTTTTATTCCTTCTTAATGAACATAATTTTATAAAGAAATTACCAAATAAGCCTTTCACTTTTACATTGGCTATTCTGTATGTTTTTGTAAAATAGAATATTTAATCCTTATTTATTAATCTCTTGCTGGAGTGGTGTAATGTTATCTAACTTTTAGCAAAGGAGGGTTGCAGAGCAGCTTACACTTTTTTATGATGTATAAAAATTTGTTTACCTTTTAAGAGTAGTAAGAGGGTTTAAAGGCAGTGTGTTTGGAGGTTCAATACATACATGCAATTTTGTTTAACACAAGTATTTTATAAAACAATATTATCCAGAATTGCCTTAAAGTGAATTTTGTGTTTTCAACTACAAATAGCTGTAAGGGATCATACAGAAGATATTGATGATGGTTGAAATATTATTAGAAGAGGTATGTATGTAGATATGACTACCATGTGTATGTATTCTTGACAAGCAGTATAATATACCTGTGATTTTTTTTACATTAGGGATAATGCATAAGAAATTAACCTTCATATATATTATCATCCCTTAATGTGTGGGGGGAGTATTTAACTGCCCAGGATATGTAATTCACATATACTATACCAGAGGGGACACTGTAAAGCAACTACATGTGTAATCTTGGGTTTTTCACATATGTAGGTATTCATTTTGAGTAGGTTTAAGAAAAAAGTTTTATGTGAAATTGAATTCCTCATGGGATAGTATAAATAAGTATTATAAAAACCAATATTCTAAAAATAGGAAATAATAAGGCCATTTTTAGTTTACATCTCTTTTGCTATTGTTAGTATTCAAAGTAAAGTATCACATTGGTACCTGGTGTCTTAATGCATTCACTGAGGGCAGTTAACATTGAGATGATGAACAAGGAGTTAGCAATAGCAAACTACTGATTTATTTTGAGCAATTACTTGAGAGAAAAAACAGTATAACTATCTCATTTGGTCGTTAGCAATTCTATAAAATAGGTATTATCATCTCTATTTTTCAAATGGGGAAATAAGAAGTTAGCAGGGTTAATAGACCCAATTCACACAGCAAGTTAGGGGTTGAGCCAGACCGTGAGTCTTGTGACTCTGTTCTTTTCATTATGCAGTATGCAAACAATAAATGTTACGCAAATAAAGTATTGTCCTTTAAAAATGCACATATGATTTCAGTAAGTGTGTGGCTGTTTATTTGGGGTATGTTAATGGGGATTCTGGACTGAAGAACACTGGATAGATATAATAGATGGGAGGGGACCGTACTCAAAACAGGAAATATTTACATACTGGATACCAGTATCCTTCTTCTCTTACTGAATCCTGGCAGCCAGATCTTCCCATCCCACAATATTGGAAGAATCATCTCTGTGCAATCCAGCCAGTGCAGGTGGAAAGAACTACACAGCTCCCGACATCAGGTGTCCTAGCTAAACTACCAGCTAGATAACTCCACGGTGACCATCACAGTTGACAAGATATGCTGTTTCCAAAGAAAAAGGGCAGGTCAAATACCAAGGAACAAGAAACAGTAGCTTCAGATTTCAACAGAAGCAGTGCCTTCAGTATTCTGAAAGAAATTTCCAACCTACAATTCTGGATTCAAATAAACTATTAAACCTAAGAGTAAAATGAAAACATGTTTAGCTGTACAAGGTCTTGAAACCTTTACCTTCCACAGAACCTTTCCCAAATAGGCTCCTTAACTATCAAAGAATGCCCTGAGACAGCTCAAAGAGGAAGAGAAATCTGAGCTTAAATTGAACTAAAAATCAATGGGGAAAATATCCTCCAGTGAGGATTAACAACAACAAAAAAGATTCAGCCCAGCTGGTGTGGGTCAGTGATTGAGCACTGACCTACGCACCAAGAGGTTTCCGATTCAATTCCCAGTCAGGGCACATGCCCAGGTTGCATGCAGACTGGAACCCCAGCTGGGGGCCGTGCAGAAGGCAGCCCATCAATATTTCTATGTCCTGTCCCTCTCTAAAAATCAATAAAAACATAATTTAGAAAAGATTCAGTGTGATCCCAGCAGACATTTTATGGGAATCGATAAGCTGATTCTCAAATTATATAAAACTAGAGGCCCAGTGCGTGAAAATTCATGCACTGGAGGGGGGTCCCTCAGCCCGGCCTGCCCCCTCTCACAGTCCGGGAGCCCTCAGGGCCGGGAAGCAAATGGCCGTCAGGGGAAGGCGATGCCCTCATCATACCTCTGCTGCTGCCACTGCCAGCAGCACAAGCCTCGGCCGGCCCTGGTTACCTGAGCCTCGGCCGGCCCTGGGTGCCTGGGCAGCCGCCATCCAAGGCTTGCCTGTGCCTTGGGCTGGCCCTGGGCGGCGGGGGCGCTGAGGGGCCTGGGGGACTCCGGAGGCAGGCACACGGAGCAGCCAGACCCGCCTAGGGCAGGCCTGTCCATGCCGCACGCCTGCTGCCCTGGCAGGGCTGAGGGGACTGGGCACTGCCATCTTGTGGCTGTGGGCACCGCCATCTTTGAGGGCGTGGCAGTCAATTAGCATATTCCCTCCTTATTGGCTGTGGGCACCACCATCTTTGTGAGGGTGTGATGGTCAATTAGCATATTCCCTCTTTATTAGGATGTTCGGGGCCAATAATAGTCAAGGCAATCCTATCTAATAAGGAGGGAATATGCAAATTGACCACGCCATAACAAACATGGTTGTGCCCACAGCGGAGATAGGGATTCCGTAACACAAGATGACTGCGCCCACAGCAGAGGTGGGGATCCCATAACACAAGATGGCTGCGCCCACAGCAGAGGTTGAGTTCCCATAATGAGCCTTAACGAGCAATCAGCAGAGAGCTGAAGCTGTATCTCCCCCCCCCCCCCGCCACATGGGGCTTGACAGGGGACCTCAGGCTGTGCCCCCCACCCACAGGGCTTGACGGGGAAACCTCAAGGCATGCCCCCTGCTGTGGCCTGGGCAGGGGGACCTTAGGCTGTGCCCCCACCCCAGCGCCGGGCCGGGGGACCTGAGGCCGTGCCCCATGCCTGGCAGGGCTTGATGGGGACCTCAAGGCATGCCCCCTGCCCCAGCCCAGGCCGGGGGATCTCAGGCCACGCCCCCTGCCCTGGCGCTGGGCCAGGCGACCTGAGGCCACCTGGCGGGGCTTGACGGGGGTGGGGCCAGCCAAGTCTGGATCTAGCCCAATGGGGGAGGGACCCGCCGGGTCTGGGTCTTGCACGATTTCAAGGCGCACATGGGTGGGCAGGGACTTGAGTCTTGTTCCCGTGGCACATCCCAGACTCTGACAGGAGGAAGATTTTCATATACATTTTACTAATTTTCTTTCATCTCTGACACATATTATAGAGAAAGGGCAAATAGCAAATATTAAAATATTTCCTCTAATTCCCTTTTAATGTGCACAAATTTCATGCACCGGGCCATTAGTTTTAAATAAGAAAAACCTGGGAGTTTTAGGCTACCAGATTTCAAGAGTTATGATAAAGCCATAACAGCAGTTAAGATAGTATGATATTGGCACAGGCAGACAAATTTAATTAAGAGTCCTGAAACAGACCCACACTTAGTCACTTATGTATGACAGTTACACAGCAGTGGAATAAAGGAAAATATAGTCTTTTCAATAAATTTTATTGAAAATTATAATGAAAAATCAAATGAGTCTTGACTACTACCTTGCATAATAAATACAAATATCCAATAGATTATAAATCTAAACTATATAAAACTATAAAGCTTTTAAAAAGAAAATATCTTCGTCAACTTGGAGTAAGCAAGGATTTCCTAAATAGAAAATTAAGCCTTAGACTGTAAGAGAAGAAGTTGGTCAAAGGGACTTAATTAAAATTAACATGCTCTGTTCATCTAAGGACACCATTACAAGAATGAGAAGATAACCACAGAATGGAAAAGAGACTGACATATATCACACAAGACCTACCTAGAAGATAAAAAGAGCTTAAGAAAAAGGCAAACAACCCAAGAGAAAAATGTCCAAAAGATTTTGAACAGGCACTCCACAGAAAGTAACATCCAAGTAGCCAATAAATATGATTTCATCTTTCTTGGTTATCAGAGAAATTCAAATTCAGCAATACAGTACTTTCATACACCCACCAACATGGCCAAAACAAAAAAGACAAATTGATGAGATTGTGAAGAAACCGGTGCTTGCACATTGCTAATGGAAATAGAAAATAGGGCAACACTTTGAAAGATAGTTTGGCAGATTTGTGTGTGTGTTTTAAGTCTCACCTGAGGATATGTTTTTATTGGTTTTGAGAGAGAGAGAAACATTGATTGGTTGCCTCCCATACACCCCCCTACCAGGAATTGAACCTGCAACCTAGGTATATGCCCTGACTGGGAATGGAACCCACAACCTTTTGTTGTACAGGACAACTATCCAACCAACTGAGCCACATTACATTACAAGCTAAATCTTTTTAAAATATATGTTTTTATTGATTTTTTTTTTTTTTAGAGAGAGAGAGGAAAGGAAAGGGAGAGAAATAGAAACACTGATGTGAAACATCAACATCCATCTGCTGCCTCCTGCACGCCCCCTGCTGGGGATCAAGCGTGGGCATGTGCCCTGCCTGGGTATTGGAATGGAACAGGTGACCTCCTGGTGCAAAGGTCAATGCTCAACCACTGAGCCACACCAGCCGAGCTAAAAGCTAAATCTTGTTTTCCCAACTTGAAACAATGCAGTGAGTGTGCATGTGCACTGGTGTTAGATGTATACATGTGTACTCTCCGTTTAACAAACTGTTAATACTTGATTTTTAGAGCATAATGGTGGAACCAAACTATGAAGAACTTGAAATATTTTTTAATTGTTGGCCTTTCCATGTATAACTCTCCAAAATGCAAACAATTTAAGATAATATAATACCACACTTTGAATTTGCTTACATTAAGAATTGCCACACTGTATTTTAATTACTTACATTTCTGCCTTTCTCTCTGGAATTAATGCCTGACGAAAGGACTGTGCTAATTTAATTTGGTATCTATAGTCTGTTACAGGAAGTCATTCTTCAATAAATAATTAATTTGCATTACTTTCATGATCATTGAGTACAAACATGGACAAAAAATCTTCTTCCTGTGAATTTACACCTGACTTGGAGGATTTTTGTTTGAGAAGCCAATGTCCCAATAGGTATTGTATAAAAACACCTGTTCTTATGATTTCTGAACATTCTTCTTTGGACTGAATTAGGGAAATGAATACCAGGGAGTGAATAATGCAATTAAAGGCCTCTTCTAGTGCCAGAACTGTCTTTTTTTTAACAACTTTTAATTAGGTACCTACTATGTACCAGACAGTACTTTTTAGACTATTCGTGTCACACTTGAGCAAAATGAAGCTAAGGCACTCATGGTAGATCAAATATATAAGTAAGCTGATTGTAAAACTAAAGAACGGAATATAGAAAGGAATTAACACTTCAGTTAGCAGTGGGAATCTAGGTCTATCCTGTTCACATCAGGAGAGAATTTCAAGATACTTAGAGCAATCTGCAAAATCTTATCTGCCATTTATTTTGTAATATTTTTGTTTTGTTAATCCTTACCGGAGAATGTTTTTCCATTGATTTCTAGAGAGAGTGAAAGGGAGAGAGAGGAGAGAGAGAGAGGGAGGGAGACAGAGAGAAGGAGAAACATCAATTTGCGAGAGACACATCAATTGCCTTCTGCACACGCCCCAACCAACCAGGGCAGGGAATCGAACCCGCGACCCTTCAGAACACAGGGCAGTGCTCTAACCACTGAACCACCAGCCGGGGCTATTTTGTAATGTTTTTAAGGAGTCCCATTGTATAGCAGCCATGCCCATTATGTTATGTGTGTTTTACTACTTTTTAAAAAATATTTTTATTGATTTCAGAGAGGAAGGGAGGAGAGAGATAGAAACATCAATGATGAGAGAGAGAATCATCGATCAGCTGCCTCCTGCACACCCCCTACTGGGATCGAGCCCGCAACCCGGGCATGTGCCCTTGACCAGAATGGAACCTGGGACCCTTCATTCCACAGGCCAACACTATCCACTGAGCCAAACCAGCTAGGGCAGTAATTAATTTCTATGTTGGAGATGACACAAATGAAGCACAAGGAGGCTGTGTGACTGGCTCTAGTTTACCAGGTGATTCAGAGCAGAGCTGGATTTGATTCTAGGTAATCTAGCCCTAGAGTTCATGCTCTTACCAGGAAAATTAGGTCAGATGATATTGTAGAAAAATAAATATGTTGATGCTTAAAATGAAGGATTTCTTATTGTTTGTGGGAAATGTTTAAATGATTTTTTTTTACAAGGACCTACACGTGGGTTTGCTTTAGATGCCTCCATAATATCTCACTACTAATATTTGACACTGAGCCATTCCCATGAACACTATTTACAACGATAAGATTTCTGCATGTGGGTGTAACTATAATCTTCGTTCAATCTTTGGCATGCATGCAGCGTAAAGAGGATCTTATGAAACTATTTACCTCTTTTGGATCAATAGATGCCTAAAAATTCAGTAGTTGACATGGGAAATGTATCTAGGGTACCAGAGGTTACTGTTTGTACAAAGGGTTATTCAGATACCAATGAACAAGCATCACAAAGTTTTTATACGGGAAGTAAGAGTTGGGAGGGCTTAGAGTGTTAACTCTAAGAAATGGATGCATCTCTAAAACAATCAGTATGAAAAGAAATCTCATTAGAGTGAAGAATACTTTTTAAATGCAAGTAATTCATACTTCTTGTCCTCTGCTTCCTCCCTCCCTCACCTTGTCATGAACACAAATATTTCTATTTTGATATTAGGTTTCCTTAAGGCGGGTTTATATTCTTTGGCCACATGATGAGAGCTCATTTGAAGCTGCGGTATGGTACCACAAGTGGAAAGAATACAACTCAGAGTTGAGACCCTGGTTTTTCACTCTGAACAGTCATTTATATTTTTTGTATCTGTTTCCTCAACGCTCAGCTGTGCCCTCTTTCTTCCACGGACTCTTGTGAAGTGTTTTGAAAAGCAAAATGTACGATTTAAACCCCAGCCCTCCAAGCCCTCCCGTGCAGTGGCCTCCTGGAGGAAACCACTGGGCGAGGAGGCGGAGCTCTCGCTCTGCCTGGACACACAGTGTGGGATCTCCGGAAAGTCACGTCTTATCTCCAGTGCCCAGCACGGCGTCTCCTACGCGTCAGCACCCAGTGAAAGTCTGCTCTCCAAACAGCTCTCTCTGTGTCACCGTTTTAAGCTGAAGTTCAGAAAGTTAATTTTTTCCTATTTATTGTCTCATAAATTCACATTTTAAAAAATCATAAAAGCACAGAATGTACTTAGATTGCCTTGTGAGTATGATTAGCAAACAACTGTCCAAAGTGGCAAAGAGGTGTACACCTTGAGGTTCTGAGACTTATTTCCCAAAGAAGGATCATCATATCCATTGACACACACCCTCTGGTGATTAACCCGCCAGTGTTACACTGCTGAGCAGTCATGGCATTGGGGTTCATTGGTGAAAGTATTAGGTGGTTGTTTTAAAATCTGAAAATGCAAAGTGGTGTTGAGGTTGTTAAAGGAAGATTGAGAAAGGAAAGTTTTTAGAAGAGGTGCTTAAAAAGGATGGCTAGTCCTGGCTGGTTTGGCTCAGTGGATAGAGCGTTGGCCTGGAGACTGAAGGGTCCCAGGTTCGATTCCAGTCAAGGGCATGTACCTTGGTTTCGGGCACATCCCCTAGTGGGGAGTGTGCAGGAGGCAGCTGATCTTTGTTTCTCTCTCATTGATGTTTCTCTCTATCCCTCTCCCTTCCTCTCTGTAAAAAATCAATAAAATACATATATATATTTTTAAAAAGGATGGCTGGCCATATAACTAAAGTTATGTTAATGAGGGATGAGAACATTTTATGTTGTCTGGGCCCACATATAAAGTCAAGAGGGTAAGCTCTTATTTTATTTAAATTCACTTTCCAGTATTTACCTTGATTCACCAGGCTTTACTATCTCCAGATAAGTGGTGTTGGGGGGCGGGGGGGAGTTATTCACATGCCTGGTTTTGTAACGTGTAGCAGTGCCTGGTCAGGAGGACCTTGGCTGACACCTGGCTCCTCTTGAGGTTGCTGTGTATCAGGATGTCAGCTCTCATCATCAGCTCCCTGGCGCATCTGAAGACGGAGGACCTTCCTCAAGGTGTTCTTCGTTGTCATAACTCCACATCCACTGGCGGGTGGGCTTGGGCGTGGTGGGGCTGGGTCTGAAGCCTGCCTTCAGCCCTGGATGGCTGGGTGGCCTTGTCTCCATTGACCAACGTCCCACAGCCTCAGCTTCTTCTTTTATAAAACGGGCACTTCATCATCCCAACCAGGAAGTAAATCCAACCATGTACGATGGTTATAACGATTAGAGATAATGTGGTTAATGAGCCCAAAACATAAGTGCCCCTAAATGGTAGTTATTAACTATTTTCTGTATGTGCCATGGAAACTATTTCCTTTCCAAATCCTCTTTAAACAGGGAAAGTAAATTCAAGTATTTACTGAAGCAGCTTTATAGTGTCATTTTAAAATCACAGCGACTCAACTTTCTTTTCCTTACAGGAAACATAATGGGGGGGCGGGGATGGAGGGAGAGGGATTTCAAGCCTGGCTGCTGGGTTCACACTCAAATGAGGCGCCAGCGTTCTCAGCCTCATGGGGAGCTGTGCTCTAGTGTCGGGCCTGCACACAGATGAAGTTGCTGAGCTCCTGTGAGAAGGAAGCATGATGACAAGGTTCATCCTCCTGGCAGCTTAAAGAGGAGGAGGGTCCTCCATGGAGCATTGTAAGTATTTTAGGCCAGCTCCCCACGTCCTGTGCATTAACTAACTCAGACACCCTGACAACCACCCCTCTGTGTGTGACAGAATTTACCAGGCGACCGAAAAATACACAGGAGTACCCGGAGATACAGGAAAAACCCATTTATTTCCAGATGTACTGGTACCGTGACTCAGGGGAGCCTGTTTCCAAATCCTGAGCAAGCCAATATGGAGAAAGTGTTCCTTTTATACCCTTTGGCTTCTTTGTCCCCCAAATATGGATCAGACTTCCAGACCTTTCACGGGCTTTGCAAAAAGCCCCGTGTGTTGGGATGGGGGCCGTGAGACCACACCTAAAGGCCTGGCCTGGCGCCAGCGCTGATAACCCCCTCCGGGGGTTGTGTATTGTTCATGGTTTATGGCCTCTGTTAAATGTGAGTATTTAGGTAAATAGGTCTTGCAAGACCAGATAATTAAGGAAGGGGCAGTGACTAGACTATAGGCTAACAGGAATGTGCATTAGGGATACTGATTAACTAGGTACAGAGTCAGGCTGCTGGTCACCCATCCCTCCCCAAAAAAATGTCTTATTTTCCTCATGATATGTTTGGTAGTGTTAGCCAAACTGTTAGGAGCAAAGCTTCTGGGGTCAGACTGCCTGCGTCCAGTCGCCCGCTTTGTGTCCTTCCTTACCCCTCCTAAACTCACGCTCCTCCTCTGAAACCTCAGCGTAACCCTGACTCCTCTCCTAGGCCTGTGGTGAGGCTCGAGTATAAAATATTCTTAGCATAATGCCTGCCACGAATAAGCACTAATTAAATAGTTATTGTGGTGGCTGTTGTGTGGGCAATGGTAATTATCTTGCACAAGATCAAACACCAGTAAGAAGGCAGAAATCCTGGTCTCTGATTCCCAATCCCAGGCTCTTTCTCGGAGCATGTGTTAGTCTACTGAATGATTACTGCTTTCTTAAATGATTAAAATATCACAGCACTGTCTGTGTTACCCAGGGACACTGAAGTATTCTCTCTGATTATGGAGAGCTCCAAAAAAAAAAAAAATCTACTGTAAGTGGAAAATAATGTTTCACAGTTCTTTTACATGTGCTTGAGGAAAGAAGCCCACATTCCTCAGCTTCCCAAGAACTATGCTGCACAGGAGTTGTAATTCTTTGATTTCAAAACCCATTTCAGTCCTGCCAGCTAAAAGGACTGCTGAGACTGACAGTATAGAGGCCATAGGACCCTCTCTGTTTGGCGCTAAATGGTGACATCAACTGTTTGTCTCCCTTTCAAAGTTGTTCTCTTATAGTTTAATCCACCTTCCTCCAAACATAACAACTGGTGCAGCGGCAAGACACGCTAGCTTTCTGGTTCGCTGCCTACTTAGGCGTCAATAACTGGTGCACTTGCTCCCTCCTTTAACTACCCCTGGGCTTGGCACCGTCCCAGGATCCTTGGGTACTGAACCATGAAGTTAATTTTCCAGACTCACTTTGGCCTCGTGTGAACCTTAGACAAGGTAGCTCTGGAAAAGTTCACAGTGACTTTCCTACCTCATCTTTTTTTTTCCTTTTTTTCATCTTAGAATATATTTTTTTAATTGTCAAAAAGAAACATTCCCCAACATATACCATATTCTGGGTCATGAAGCAAACCTCAACAAATTTCAAAGAATTTAAATCATACAAAGAAACTGCTCTGGAAACAATGGAATGAAACTAGAAATCACTAACAAAAAAATATCTGGAAAATCCCCAAATAGTTAGAAATTAAACAACACACTTCAAAATACCCTACAGGTCAAATAGGAAGTCTCAAGGGAAATTAGAAAATGTTTTGGCCCTGGCTGGGTAGGGTAGCTCAGTTAGTGAGAGCATTGTCTCAATATGCCAAGGTTAGGGGTTTGATCCCCGGTCAGGGCACATACAAGAAATCAACCAATGAATGCATAAATAAATGGAACCACAAATCAGTGTTTCTCTCTCTGTCTCTGAAATCAATAAATTAAAAAGTAATAAAACTGTTTGAGGTGAATGAAAATGAAAATGCAACATCAATATTTTGGGGATTCATTTACAGTGGTGCTTAGAGGAAATTTTGTGGCATTAAAAGCTTAAATTAGAAAAGAAGAAAGATCTAAAATTAACGGCATAAGCTTCCATCTTAAAAATATATATATATAAAGCAGGTAAAAACAAAGCAAGCAGAAGGAAGAAAATATTAAAGAGATGAAATCAATAAAATTGGAAAACAGAAAAGAACATACATGAAGTCAATCAAATCAAAAGCTGTTTCTTTAAAAAGGTCAGTAAAATTGATAAGTCTTAGTCAAACTGATCAGGAAAAAGGAGGATAAAATTGCTAATGTCAAGAATGACATAGGAAACACTACTATAGACATTAAGAGGATAATAATGTAATATTATTAGATGTGAATAATATTAAAAAGATAATAATGTATAATTGTTATATATAAACAACTTTGTGCTCATAAATTCAAATATCTAGATAAAATAGGCAAATTCCTTGAAAGACACAAACTATCAAAGCTCATTCAAGAAGAACCAGATACAATGAATAGTTCTATATTTTATTAAAGAAACAGAATTTGTAATTTAAAATATTTCAACAATGAAAACTCCAGGCTCAGATTGCTTTACTGGCAAATTCTACCAAATATTTAAGGAATGAATAATACCAATTTAATATAAATGTCTCCAGAAAATATTAGACAGGAAAACACTTTCTAACTCATTTTATGAGATCAACATTACTCTGATACCAAAACTAGACAAAGACATAACAAGAAAACTATGGATCAATATATCTTAGTAACATTAACACAAAAATCCTCAATAAAGTATTACTAATCAACTCTAGCAATGTATCAAAATAATAGAATATCATAACCAAGTTGGTTTTATCCCACAATGAAAGGTTAGTTCAACATTTAAAAATCAATAGATAAATATTACTGCAAATATTTATGGAAAAAATTTGTTAATTAAATAAACCTTTTTCAAACAAGCAAACAAAAATATCAAAAAATAGCCCTAACCGGTTTGGCTCAGTGGATAGAGCATTGGCCTGCGGACTGGGGGGTCCCGGGTTTGATTCCAGTCAGGGCATGTACCCTGGTTGCGGGCACATCCCCAGTA
The DNA here is from genome assembly GCF_951640355.1 of Cnephaeus nilssonii. Lineage (NCBI taxonomy): Eukaryota > Metazoa > Chordata > Mammalia > Chiroptera > Vespertilionidae > Cnephaeus > Cnephaeus nilssonii. Next base: position 68,894,587 of record NC_137075.1, on the reverse strand, counting down.
GGGGGTGTGCAGGAGGCAGCTGGTCGATGTTTCTCTCTCATCGATGTTTCTGGCTCTCTATCTCTCTCCCTTCCTCTCTGTAAAATGTCAATAAAATATATTTTAAATATATATATGTATTAGTGAGATCATGGCAGGAGTGGGGAGGGGGGTCAATGGGAGGAAAAGGGATATTTGTAATAACTTGAACAATAAAGTTTTTAAAAAATCAATCAATACAGCCCATCCAGTGTAGCTCAGTGGTTGAGTGTCGACCCATGAACCAGGAGGTCACGGTTCGATTCCTCATCAGGGCATATGCCTGGGTTGCAGGCTTGATCCCCAGGAGACGATGTGAAGAATACAGCCAGTCAATGATTCTCTCTCATCATTGATGTTTCTATCTCTCTATCTCCCTTCCTCTCTCTGAAAGCAATAAAAATATATTTTAAAATATATACATATAAATCACTCAATATAATTCACTTTATCAACTGACTAAAAAAAGTCCTCCTCCTATATAATAAAAAGGTAATATACAAATTTACCCTCACGCCCTCACAAGATGGCTGCCTACGACCAGGCTCGCAGGGGGGTTAGTGAGGAAAGACCAAATGACTGAACAAACAGGCTGCATGGGGCGACCAGGCCAGCAGGGGAATTAGTGAGGGACGACCAAATGACTGAACAAGCAGGCTGCATGAGGCGACCAGGTCGGTGGGGGCGGTTAGTGAGGGACGATCAAATGACTGAGCAGCAGGCTGTGTGTGGGGGCCATGAGGGGCAACCAGGCCGGCACGGGGGCGGGGGGTCAGTTCGGGGCAACCAGGCCAGCAGGGGGGGGGCAGTAAGAGGCGACCAGGTTGGCATGGGGGGCAGTTAAGGGTGATTAGGCCGGCAGAGGGAGGCAGTTGGGGGTGACCAGGCCAGCTAGGAGGGGGCAGTTGGGGGTGACCAGGCCAGCTAGGAGGGGGCAGTTGGGGGCAACCTGGCCGGCAGCAGGGGGCAGTTAGGGGTGACCAGGCAGGCAGGCCAGTGAGTGATTAAGAGCCAGCGGTCCAGGATTGTGAGAAGGATGTCCAACTGCTGGGGGTCGGGCCTATACTGGCAGTCGGACATCCCCTAAGGGGTCCCGGATTGGAGAGGGTGCAGGCTGGGCTGAGGACCCCCACCCCCACCCCCGCCAGGCCTCTAGTCCTATATAATAAAAGGCTAATAGGCAAATTGTCCCCTCAACTGGGAGGTCAACCAGGAGTTGGACCAGTGGGAGGGGCCAGCCGGGGGGCGGGGGGAGCTGCGGGCAGTTGGCTGGCTGGCCCCGTCCCCTGATCGGCCAGCCAACCACCAGTGGCCCCACCCTGCAGCCAGCCTGGCCCAATCAGCCCCAATCAGGGCAGGCCAGCCAGACCCCACCAGTGCACGAATTCGTGCACCAGGCCTCTAGTATGATATAAAGAAGAAAAATGATACAATCATCTCAATAGATGTAGAAACGCATTCAACAAAACTCAACATCAATTCATTATTTAAAAAACACCTCTCAGCAAACTGGAATTAAAGAGAAGTTTCCCAATCTAAGAAAGGGCCTCTGGATTAGTTCTATTTGCTGCAAAACAAATGCCCCCAAGGCATAAATATCAAACATTTATTCTCTCACCGTTTCTGGAGGTGCCTCTGGCTCAAGGCCTCCCACGAGACTGAACTTACGTTTGTCAGCGGGGCGAAGTCTATCTGAAATCTCATTGGAAGGTGGTTTGGGGCAGGGGGGAGATCTGCTTCCAAGCTCACTCACATGGTTGTTGGTAGGACCCATTTCCTCACAGAATATTAGCCTAGTTCTTCTTAGCTGTTGGCTTCCTCAGTTCCTTGCCATAAGGCAGCTCGCAACATGGCATCTGTATTCCCTCAGAGCAAGTAAATGAGAGCCCAAGGGGGCACCCAAGGTGGAAATCACAGTCTCTTCGTGACTTAACCTCAGAAGTGACGTCACATTACTTTTGACATATTCCGTTCCTTAGAAGCAAGTCACTAGGTCAAGTCTATACTGAAAGGAAGAGGAGCACACAAGGGCATGAGTACCAAGAAGCAGGGTCATTAAGGGCCACCTTAGGCTGTCTGCCACAGCATCTACAAAGAAATCCAGCATCATTCCTAGTGGTGCAAGACTGAATGCTTTCCTCCCAAGATCGGTATGAGGATATCTGCTCTCACTACTCCTGTTCGAGTTCACACTGGAGGACCTGCCACGTGCAATAAGGCAAGAAAAAGAGAGAAAAGGCATACCAGTTAGGAAGAGCCAAAACGGTCCCTATTTATTTGCAGATGACATGATTGTCCACATAGAAAATCCCAAGGAATTTACTAAAACTTCCTAGGAATTTTAGATAGAACAGTGAGAAAACATCCAGATGACAAATAAGCATATGAAAGACGGTTCAACATTACTCATTAGAGAATTCCAAATTAAGCCACAACAGACCATTGCCCACATATTAAAATGGTTGAAATAAAGAGATCACGCATACTAAGTGCTGGCGAAGACACAGAGTCACTGGAATGATGCTGGCAGGAATGTAAAATGGTGCAGTCTCTTTGGAAAACATTTTGGCAGTTACTTCAATAACATATACTTATCGTATGACCCAGCAGTACTCCTAAGTATTATTTTCCCAAGAGAAATGAAAACATATGTTCCCACAAAAGACCATGCATGAGTGTTTATAGTGGCTTGGCTGATAATCACCAAAACTGGAAACAACTGAAATGTTCTTCAAGTGGGGATGGATGAACAAGCTATGGTACTCCCATACAATGGAATACTACTCAGTAATAAACAGGAATAAACTGATAAATGGAACAAAGTGGGTGTATCTCAAATTATTTATGTTAAGTGAAAGAAGCCTAGCTCAAAAGGCTACATAATGTATACCTCCATTGACATGACATTCAGGAGAAGGCAAAACTGTAGAGACAGAAAACACATCAGTGGTTGTCGTTTGCAGACAATTCCTGGGAGGTTCACAGATGAACTCCAGTCCACCCCTGGACCATCTAGAATCTAGATGTAAATATCTGTGTTTTCCGATGGTCTTAGGCGACCCTGCTAGCGGTTCTCAACCTGTGGGTCGCCACCCACAGGTTGAGAACCACTGCTATAGAGCCTAAGACCATCGGAAAACACAGATATTTACATTACGATTCATTAACAGTAGCGAAATTACAGTTATGAAGTAGCAACGAAAATAATTTTGTGGTTGGGGGTCACCACAACATGAGGAACTGTATTAAAGGGTCGTGGCATTAGGAAGGTTGAGAACCACTGATCTAGATACTACTGCATTGTCAAGGCAGGCACCAATCCCTCTCCTCCCAGCTCCTGCTCCTACCTGACCCCTGTCCTGATTTCCATTTCACTAAATGGAAATGCATGCTGCTTGGCAGGGTCTCTGTTTTGTAGACCGTATGTTCATTCTCTCTCCTCAGGTATTACCTCCAGGGCACACAACCACCGCAGTGCTGGGCCGATGAAATAGGATAGATGATCAAGTATTGAGGCAGTGTGCCCCGTGGCAAATTATTTCACGACTTCCCCAGGTTTACTACTTCCCTCCTCTGTGCTCAACCCGGAGCAAGCAGGAGCCCGTTGGGAATAAGGAACCTGAAACGAGGCAGGCTCGGTAACCTCCATCTCGCACATCAGAAGCCTGGCTGTAGTGGAAGTCAATAGCCAAGGAGCACCCTCCTCCTCCAAGCCAATGGAGTGAAGTGCTGACTTTAACCAATTTCGGCCACACCTCCTCCTTCATCTCTTTGCCTTTCTCTCCCTGTTTCTCATTCATTCATTCATTCATTCACTGACTGATTGGATGCTATGCCACTGATCAGGACAGGCACAGAAGCTTCCCTCAAGGCGTTCACAGTTTAGCAGAAAATACTGGGGAGCAGTCCGTTGTTACTCGGCGTGGTAACCGCTATGCCCATGATGCATGGAGAGGGGTGGGGGGGGGGGGGGCGGGGGAGGACGCCTGGCGCAGGCGTCTTCCAGCAGCCTCTGCTCGGGCTGCATGTTCCCCTCCCGCCGGAGTCTGCAATCTTGCAGGCCTTCTCTCTCGCAGAGAGACTAAGTGCAGGGCCCAGGCCCGCTGTGGGGGCAGCTCCTTCAGCGGCCCGACGACCACCCACCTGGGCCCTTCTCCGCTGCACAGACCACGGCGGGTCCAGCGGGGAAGCCCGGCGCGGCGGCCCCGCCCAGGCCGGCCGGGGGCGGGGACCAGTTCCCATAGGGATCCCGGCCGGGAGCGGAGCCGGGCTGGAGTCGGCGAGGTGGGAGCTGGGCCCGGCCGGGCAGCCGCAGCGCGTGAGTCAGGGTCGGGAAGGAGGAGCGGGCCGGGCCGGGCCGGGCCGGGCGGGCCTGGCCGCCACGTGGCGCCGCTCGAGGCGCGGGAGGGAGGGCAGAGCATCTTCCTGTGCCCGCGGGTCGGGAGAGGGGCCCCCGCGCGCGGCGGGTCGGCGAGGCCCTCGGTTCCTGCGCTCCAGGCCCGCGCCCCGGAGCGCGCGGCCGGCGGGTCCGCCCTCCTCCCGGCCTCGCCGCCGCCCCCGCCAGGGGCCGGGCGGTGTCTTCTTGCTGCTGGGAAATCAGACCCGAAATTAGAACCGGGGAAGCCCTTGGCCAGCTCCTGTGTCTTAGATCGGATGAACTACAACATGAAAAAGATAGATTCTCTTACAAGTCGGTCCGTCTGAGGGTGATGGGTTACGTTTGAACTCGCAGGGCACCTGTAACCCGGTGAAAAGTGGGCTCCCTCACTCTGGGCTGTCATTCGGTCACGTTGCCTTTGCCGAGGGGCGAGGCTTCCTCGCTGTGTCGGTTCCTAACTCGTGAACAGGTGCCTCGTTCCGCTCCAGGTCCCACACGGAGGCCCATCGCGGCGTGGGCCCCCAGGGCAGTGTGCGCGCCAGGATTCTTTAAGCGACATTGTCAAACTATGTGAAGATCCACTCCACGAAGACTCATTCCTCTGTGATGGAGAAGTATGAAAAAATCGGGAAAATTGGTGAAGGATCCTACGGCGTTGTTTTCAAATGCAGAAACAGGGACACGGGTCAGGTTGTGGCCATCAAGAGGTTTCTGGAATCAGAAGATGACCCTGTCATAAAGAAAATCGCCCTTCGAGAAATCCGCATGCTCAAGGTAATGGATTCTTTCAAGTGAATGTTCAGGGGTTAAAAAATCGGGGGCATGTCATGTTAAATAAATGCCTTGAGTTGTGGTTACATCGCCTTCCTTCATGGCCTTTTGACACAAATGGGACGCCTGCGCACAAGGCCCCCGTTTTATAATGAACTAGAAAGGGGAAGTGGGCAAGGTGGTATTCACCTTCAGAGGTGCTGTGGGGTATTTTGTTTTCCTTCCCAGGAGCCGCTCTTCCATGTCACCTATAGAGCTGGTCCTTCAAGGGCCATCCACTTTGACGGATAGAACTAGAACTTACCACATTGTTAGCGTGCATGGTTGTTACACTCCGAGGCTGACTTCTGTGGATGGTCTTAGACCATCAAGAGAATTAGTCATTCACCTGTTTCCGAATTGTTAGGAAGCTGACAGGTTCTCCTTACACCTCACATTTATCTACTGCGGAGCATCATGCTGTCCTGCCTTGAGAAGAAGGGTTCTTCTAAAAAAAAGTGAAATGATCGCTTTTAAAATGTTTATTAGTTAACCCTAGGAGACCGTGATTTCAAACGGGGGCAGGGGGAGTTGTTTATTGCAAGCTAAAACTATTTTTTCCCTCTAATGGAAAGACGCTTCTTCTCTGAATTTCTGTGACGATGAACCCAAACTGCAAGGTAACCCGTGGCATGTAATGAATGTGGTGGAGGTTAACCTGGTGTTAAATAGCGAACGCCTGTGTTCTGACATGTGGACTAACTATGACAAGGAAAGAGCAACTCTGGGGGAGATGATGGAACATGGGATTTTCTCTTATTCCTGCTTCTCCTTTTCTCCAGGCCTCTCTAAAAATAATAATAATAATAAAATAAAAACCTCTTCTTTTCCCCATGAAGTGAGTATGTGGGGTTACCTTTGGGTAAGGATCCTGAAGGGGAAGCAGCAGCTGGCTTTGGATAAAACCGAGTGGGCGGATGCTGGGAACACTTTCTTCTTTCGGCTTAGGATGTTCTTCACCCGGATGTCACCTGTTCTGAGAAAACACTCCCAACCGCCCCTCTTCCCGAAGTGCGCCCCTCGGAAGGGGTGAGCCCAGCAGTGTTCACGCCGGGCCCCTCTGCCCCTCCTGCCCCTCTCCACACAGGGAGAGGTTCTCCCCATTTCTCTAGGGCCAGCGGACAGTTTTTCACGTTCTCAGGCTTTCCTACGGGAGACGGTGATAATTGCATTTCAAAGGGTTCCTTTACTCCAAAGAAAAGAACATTTCTTTCTAGTGGAGAGAGAGTCAGTTCCTGATTCTGAAGGTCACCTGTGATGCCCCTCTGAAATCTCTCACCGCTCTTTAGCAATACAGTGTTTACAGGTGTAGCTCCCTTAATTACTTGACTTCCTCCAGAATGGGGACCTCGCCTCTGTATCTCTGTATCAAATACTTGGCATTTGGTAGGCCTCCAATAAGACTTATTGCTGTGTTGTTGTTTTTTTGTTTGTTTGTTTTAAAAGGGTTTGAAAAATAAGCTCTTGGGAAGGGGAGGTGTTGCCAATAAGTTGGGGAGTCAGAGCTGTTCTCTTGAATAACTGTATATTGATGTGCTCTGGGGGTAGAGTTGTGTGCACAGGAGCCTGCTTTCAAAGTGCACAGCACCCCACTCTCCAAAATCAAGTGCACAGATGTAGACTCCCCTGTCTGTATGAGGCGACGGGACTAGATTTTCTGTAGAGACTGTCCCTTTAAGCCCTAACTTTTCAGAATTCTGTGGTATTCCTAACACCATTATGGTACTTACTAAATATTTGCTGAATAAGTGAATTGAGGGTATGTTGAATAAAGTCATGTTTTTCCATTTATTTTCTCAGTAACTACTTATAGAGCCCCATTGTGCCTAAAACATGTTTACACCAAGTTGTACGCACTTTCACATGTTAACTTGTGGAAGGGAAGTAATTTCTTCTCGGCTCTCACTCAGGGTAGACTGGGTTCCTAATGGGCAGGCCTGTGCCATTCATTCACCTGGTTTCTCTATGCCTGGCAAGAACCCTTTAAATGTTTGTTGAATAATGAAAACAAAGTGTTAGGAGGAATGTTTAAGCTAGACTTTGAGATGTTTAGGGAAGCATGGAATGAGAAAGAAAGCATTTGGGGCAAACAGTCCATCCAGGGAGAAGGTGTGCAAGTGGAAAGCAGTATATTGAGGGACACAGTTAATAACTCCAGGCTTGGCCAAGATGCCTGCTGGGTGCTAACAGGCCAGGTAGAGAAGGAAGGGAAGGAAGCCAGGGTCCAGTGGGAGGGAGTGGGAGCATTTTCCTGGGAACACAGGTCTGGTCCTGGGATGTGATGGCTAGCACATGGCTGAACCTGGGTCCCAGCCGGCCTTTGGGGATTGGAGCCTGACTCCAGGGCAGGTGTTGTAGCCCCTGAGAACAGGAAATTGCCGAGAGAGAGGAGAGAGAGAGAAGTGTTTTAGGGTGTCATCTGAACTGGAATTGAAGGCAGGACTTAAGTGCCCATGGGAAGGAGGAGTACCGAGCTGTGAGCAAAACACAGTTCCCTGGGCCCAGGGGAAGGCTGCAGCTCAGTGACTCGGTGAGTTTAAGTTCCTAGGTGTTCTTTGAATATCCCTCACAGAGCTGGGGCTTTAAATGACCCCTGGTGAGGTCAGGAGCTAGGAGCCAGGAGGACTAAGTCTGAAGGTACTCCAGTGACCTTAGCCAAAGCAGGTGAGGACAGGCAGGTGCTGATCACCTGGCTGCCCCCATTACGATAAGGAAAGCTAGAAGGATAGGTCAAGGCCAGATGTAGAGGACTTTGAATGCCAGGCTTAGCCGCTAAGGAGTTTGGCTTTCTCCTATAAAAAAAGAGAAGCTAGTCAAGTATTTGTTTTGTTTGTTTGTTTGTTTGTTTTAGAAAGTTGTCATTTGTGGATATTTGGATTTCATGGACCAGTAATGTTTCAAAAAAATTTTATTGTTATTGTTATTTTTACAGATGGGGATAGGGTTGTCAGCATTTTAATCCTCAGCCAAGGATATGTGTTTATTTTTTCAATTTATTTGAGAGAGAGAGGAAGTGGAGGGTGGATAGAGAGAGAGAAACATTAATGTGAGAGAGGAACATCAATCGGTTGCCTCCCATAAGTACCCTGACTAGGGATCGAACTCAGAACCTGTACCGGGAATCAAACCTGCAGCCTTTTAGTGTACAGAACGATGCTACAACCAACTGAACCACCTGGCAAGGCAAGGTTGTCAACATTTTATTTTATTTTATTTTTTATTTTTATTTTTTTAAAAATATATTTTATTGATTTTTTACAGAGAGGAAGAGAGAGGGATAGAGAGTTAGAAACATCGATGAGAGAGAACCATCGATCAGCTGCCTCTTGCACACCCCCCACCGGGGATGTGCCCGCAACCAAGGCACATGCCCTTGACCGGAATCGAACCCGGGACCCTTGAGTCCGCAGGCCGACGCTCTATCCACTGAGCCAAACCGGTTTCGGCGGTTGTCAACATTTTAAAACACCAACTACCAACAACTATCACCATCACTTCATAAATAAAAGGACATTTTAGTATTAAAAAAACAACAACAACTAGGAAAAACACAGTCTTTTTTAGAAAAAAAGCAATCTTCCCAAGAGAGAGAAGTTGACAACTATAAATAACATTTATGTACATTCATTTCTCTGGTGTGTGTGAGTAGATGAGTACAATTTGTGTGTATGTGAGTATGCGTGTACCCTTGCCCTTATTTTTCTCACTTCATTATCCACTGATGAAAATGGCGACATCATTTGTTTTGTGAAGCCTGAATCTCATGAAACTAAGCACTATGTCCGGAACAAAAGATTCCCCAGATCAGGTAATGTCCTGCTCAATAGGATCTGTATCTGATACAACAAAATAATAGTACAAAAGAATTGAATGGTGTCTTGGAGTCTGTAATAGAATTTGGCCTGTATCAATCCTCAGAGAAGTCCTTGGGTGTCTGTTTTTAAAACTGTTCATTTAACAATTTAAAGCCACTCCCAATAGTTGCTATTTAACTCTTAAAAATATGTGTTTCTTCCAAAGCATATATGACTGTATAAGTGAATTGTCCAGCAACTGACTTTGTAATTTTTAAGGCAGCACATCTATAATGATTCCAATTCTTGGTGTATCAGCATATATGAAAATGTCACTATCCATTCAATGCTTTTGAGGATGATAATTATTACCAAGAAACCTGTTTTGCTAAATTTTTAGAAAACATTTTTTTTCTGAAAATTTGGAATACTTTCAAATGCATTATTTTGTGCCATTTGGAAAAAAATGGGTGATACATTTTTATGAGAAAAATTTAGTATTTGTACTAATAAACTGCTTCTTAAACTAAATATAACTACTCTTCACCAAAAGATCCTACTGCAGTCAACCCTTTAATGTTTTAATTTTGAATTAGATTTTATTCAGGTTAGATAATTAGGCTTTATGAAAAAAATTAACAGTTGCTCCAGTTAAAATCAGTCAACTCATAATGCTGCTCTAAGAACAAATTAACTTCTCTTTTAGTGACAGTAATAAAATTATACTGCAATACCTGAGCTCAAAGCAACTATTCTATCCTTTCTCACTCATTTTCTTTTTTAAAATTAAATTTATTGGGGTGAAACTGGTTAATAAGTTTATGTAAGTTTCAAGTGTACAATTCTATAATACATCATCTGAATATTGCAGTGTGTGCTCACAATCCAAAGTTTAGTCTCCTTCTGTCACCATATATTTGACCCCCTTTACCCACTTCAACTTCTCCCCACCTCTCTTCCCCTCTGGTAACCACCATACTGTGTTCTGTGTCAATGAGGTTTTGTTTGTTTGTCAAACTAATTTTCCATTGTGGAAAAATAAAAGGGAAAAATTCAATATTTTGAGTTAGTGCTTTGATGAAACACCAGTGCATAATCTAGTTGACACATGTTCATTTGGCAAGTTTTTACAGAACTCTTGCCATGTACCAGGCACTATTCTTGGCCTGTTTTCTCATAGGGAAGGAGAGACTGACAGTAAACAAACAATTATATGTCAAGTGGTAAGAAATAAAACAAGATAAGAGAGAAAGAGTAATGGAGGGACTTGTTTTTTATTTAGGGTGGTTAGGAAAAGCCTTTCTGAATAATGACATTTAAATAGAGACTAAAAGGAAATGTGAAGGGATGCCTCATTAGCTATCCAGGAGATGAGCTTCCAGGCAGAGGGAACAAGTGCAAAGGCCCCAAAGCAGGGTCAAGTGATGGTTCTATGCATGTTCTCGTGTGTTCTAGGAGGAGCAGATAGATCAGTGTGTCTGGAGCAGAGTAAATAAGGATGAGGAGGGTCATGGGAGATGAAATTCAAGAGGTAAGGGGGTCAGACACGAGGGCCTTGTGGGCCATGGTAGGGCCTGTGGATTTTACTTTGAGTGTTTTGAGTAGAGGGGTATCTTGGCATATCTTATATCTTAGAAGGATTCCTCTAGCTGCTGGTTACTTCGGCTCCACAATCAGGAAGATCATTTAGAAGACTTTTGGAGTAATCATGGGGTCAGAGTAGTAGGGTGGTGGTGGTCAGATTCTAGATTTATTCTCAGAGAAAAGCATATAGGAGTCTGGTGGTTGGATGAGGAACCAAGAATGACTCCAGCGTTCTTGACCTGAGTAACTGGAAAAGCAAAGAGATAGGGAGAGTGAGGTACAAATTTGGGAGGAAGGAAATCAAGAGTTCTCTTTTGTATATGTTACATTTGAGATGTGAATCCAAGGGGACTGCAGGTAAGCCTCGGATGGTGGCTTGCAATTAATGTGCAAGTCTGGCATTAAGGGGAAAGTCCAGATTGCAGATATTAAGTTGGGAGATATCAGCATAGCAATGCTAGTTAAAGCCATGAGACTGGGTCACCATAGGGAATGCAGACACCAATATCAAAGACTGAGCCCTGGAACTCCAGCATCTGGACGTCAGGAAGATGGGGAAGAAGCAGCAAGGGATGCTAGAAGGGGTGATTGACAAGGTCAGAAAATCCCAAGAACCATGTTCTTAAAAGTTTAGTGAAGAAAATGTTTCAAGAATGAAGGAATAGCCCTAGCTAGTGTGTGTTCAGTGGTTAGAGCATCGGCCCTTACACTGAGGGGTCACCAGTTCAATTCCTGGTTAAGGTCACATACATGGTTTGTGGGTTCAATCCCCAGCCCTAGTTGGGGCATGTGTGGGAGGCAACCAATCCATGTGTCTCTCTCACATCAATGTTTCTCTCTCTCTCTCTCTTTCCCTCCATCCCTTCCATTCTCTCTAAAACTCAATGGAAAAAAACATCATTGGATGAGGATTAACAAACAAAAAAAGAATGAAAAAATGTCTGTGGTGTCAAAGGTCATCATTAGTAGAGACCTAGAATTAGGCATTGGCTTTGAAAATGTGAGGGTCATCTGAGATCTTGACAAGAGTGGTTTGTAGGGAGTGGTAGAAACGAAAGCTTCATCAAAGAGGGTTCAAGAGAGAAAGAGAGGTATAAAGTAGAGGCAGTAATATAAACAACTCTTTTAAGAGATTTTCTTATAAAAGGAAGCTAAGAAAACGGGCAGCCGGCACTTAGAAGGATGTGGGGTCAAGAGAATTTTTGTTGCTGTTATTTTTAATACAGGAGAAATAAGTATATTTGTATGCCGATGGGATTAATCCAGTAAAGAGAAAACAATGGTGTTGGAGGGAGAGAATATCTGGGGCCATGACGTTAGGTTATTAACTTGAGCCATCACCCAAAAACATAGCTATAATAGCATAATAAAAGACCAACTCATGGACCAGCTGGGAGATTAGGCTACCTCTTATTTTATTTGGAATGTTGCTAGGTTCTTTACAGACACTATCCTTAATCTTTATGTAACAAGACCCACAGCTATCTTCAAACTATGGGTGTAGAACTTCTTCCACCAGCATGTATGAAATCTTCTGATTTGCATATGACCTATGAACTCTACAGGAATGAATTCAACCCCTTTACATAACTGGGATTCAAGCATACTGGTATAAAGATATTTTGCATGGGAGGTGGGGTAGTCATGACAGAAACCAGATTTTAGAGGGAGACAAAGTTCCTGAAAGAAAATCACCTTAAGTCAAGAAGTCTGGCATGATAGGCTGAAGTCATCACAGGCCCTGTGGTGGGAAGTGGGCACTGTTTTTGCATAAAGCAGGTAACTGTACCTGAACCCAACCCAGCACCCTGGGATTGACTATGTGTCCAACAAGAAAAGAGCTGTGTGTTGCAAAACAAACACAAACCTATCAATCCAGGATAATTGTGTTACTAAGGTCCCAAGACTCTATGATGCTGAATCTTCTCTCTGTGGGATGAAAATGGTTGAACTATTGGAAGAAGCAAGGAATTCCAGCCAGCAGTGATGAAAAGAGAATATGCTCCTAGAGGAGTTGAGGACAGGACAGTGCCCCTGTGAGGTGTCTGGGCAGACCTTCAGCAGACGGGGCCTTAGGTTATATCAGACCAACATCAATCGAGGGCTGAAAGCAGCAGCCAGGACATTGTCTGTGACAACCCACCCTCCAGAAGAGAAGAAAAATGAGAAGGAACCTCATATTGCTATTGGTCACCCAGTAGACTTGAGCAAAGTGTCCTGTATCCTTACCTAGGATGCACAAATTATACTTAGACAACCTTAGATGGTATTGTTATCCCATTTCACAAATGGGTTTGTGATGGTTAATGATTTGCCATGTCCTCCTGATTAGTGAGCTGAAGTGCAGACATAGTTTTATCTGTCCCCAAGTCCATTCCCTGCTGCTCCCACACATCAGAACCATCACGTTACACCGAACACCACACTCTGAAGTCTCCCAGTGACTGATCCTCAGGGTTTATCCTGCTCTTGCTCCATCAGGACCTTAGCTGTGGGCTCCATCAGAGCCTTAGCTGTGGGACTCATGGCTGCCATTGATGCCTGGGTGCAGATTCTTACTGGAATAGTAGTTCTTTCCAACTGTCATTCCACAACCATCCTATCTAATAAAGAGGAAATATACTAATTGACCCTCACACCATTGCAAAGATGGTGGCGCCCACAGCCAATGAGGAGGGAATATGCTAATTGACTGCCCCACCCTCAAAGATGGCGGCACCCATAGCCACAAGATGGTGGTGCCCAGTCCCCTGAGCCCCGCTGGGGCGGCAGGTGCACACCAGTCTCCTCAGCCCCCTGGCCGCCCAGGATTGGCCCGAGGCGCAGGCAAGCCTCAAATGGCAGCTGTCCAGCCGCTCAGGTAACCAGGGCTGGCCGAGGCTTGCGCTGCCGGCAGTGGCAGCAGCAGAGGTGTGATGGGGCGTTTCTTTCCCCTAATTGCCAGGTCACCTCCCGCCTCTGAGGGCTCCCAGACTGTGAGAGAGGGCAGGCCGGGCTGAGGGACCCCTCCTCTAGTGTAGATTATATTAGAAAGCAAGAAGTTAGGGTTTGCCACCAACAAATATAAGAATAACCATCGGGGGAAATGCTCATTTAAAACATTATTCTTACAATAAAGCACACACATGTCACTTAAGATATGCAGATGACACCATCCTACTGGCAGAAAGTAGCAATGATCTGAAACGTCTTCTGATGAAAGTCAAAGAAGAAGGTGCCAAAGCAGGACTGCATTTGAACATCAAGAGACAAAAATTATGACTATTACTACACAATGAAGACATTGAAATTGTTAAAGACTTTGCTTACCGTGGTTCAGTCATCAATTCAAATGGAAACTGCAGGCAAGAAATCAAGAGACGGCTGAGACTCGGAAGGCAGCAAGGGAAGAATTAGGAACAGTCCCCAAGGGCAAAGATGTGTCATTGGAGACCAAAGCTAAGATCATCCACACCCAAATATTCCCAATTACTCTGTACAGATGTGGAAGTTGAACAGTGAAGAAGGCTGATAGAAAAATATTGATTTGTTTGAAATATAATGTTGGAGGAGAACTCTACAAATACCCTGGACTTCCAAAAAGATGATATAAGTGGGTCATAGAGGAAATTAATTCTAAAACATTGTTGGAGGCAAAAATGACAAAACTGAAGCTGTTCTACTCCAGGCACATCCTGAGAAGGCAGGGTTCTTTGGAAAGGTCAATAATGCTGGGGAAATAGAAGGCAGCAGGAAACAAGGAAGACCAAATATGAGATGGATTGACTTCACAGAAGAAGCCTCAGGCATGAGCCTACCGGGGCTGTGGACGTCACTCATTCATAGGGTCACCCAGACTCAGAGCTGACGCAATGGCACATAACACACACACATCACCCCCACAAGGAAGAACATTGATCCTTGGGATAGGGGGCAAAAAAGTCTAACTTTTGTATTCTATAAAGCACAGATATACAATCAAAACATATACAAGTATAAAGTATATTTGTGGTATTAACATTTCTTTGGGAGGTGATTGGGAAAATATGTGTAAAAAGACTTCTTTGGGGGACAAATATGCAAAGAAAATTCATAGGGTATGGGAAGGTGAGAATGTTGAGTGTGTACTTTGTCGTCATGAATAGTAATAACCCACCAGATGTCCAGAGCACCCCCATTTTCCTACCGTTTCCTCACTTTCTGTAACCTTCCAGCGAGGCTGTGGGCTGTGTGACTGCACAGGGATAGGAGCCATAGTCAGGAGGGGCAGTTTCTGGTCTGGCTCAGAGCTGTTGGGTGACCTTGGGTAAGCTCCAGTGCCTCCTGGAACCTGGCCCACCTTAGCGCCATGATTTATGTCTCTGTTTGGCATTGCTTTGCTGACGTTTTGCTGAGGGGAGCAGAGTACTTTTGGGCCAAATACCTACTTTAAGGCTGCAAAGGCAGGAAAATAGAGTCAAAAAGAGCAGTAAATTGGTGCAGCCACTGCAGAAAGCAGTATGGAGTTACCTCAAAACATTAAGTTATGACTCAGCGATTCTACTTCTGGGTATATATCCAAAGAAACCCGACATTAATTTGAAAGAATATGTGCACCCTTATGTTCATTGCAGTGTTATTTATAATAGCCATGATTTGGAAGCAGCCCAAGTGTCTATCAGTAAATGAGTGGATAAAAAAGCTGTGGTACAGACCTGGTTGGTGTGGCTCAGTTGGTTGAGCATTGTCCTGTGCACTGAAGGGTCGCAGGTTTGATTCCTGGTCAGGGCACATGCCTGGGTTTCAGGTTTGATCCCCAGTAGGAGTGCGTGCAGGAGGTAGCTGATCAATGTTCCTCTCTCACTCACTCCCTCTCCCTTCCTCTCTCTCTAAAATCAATAAAAACATACTTATTTTAAAGAAAAGCTGTGGTATGTTTACACAATGGAATGCTACTCAGCCGTAGAAAAGGAGGAAATCTTACCCTTTGAGACAGCATGGATGGACCTACAGAGTATTATGCTAAGTGAAATAAGCCAGTCAGAGAAAGACAAGTACCATATGATTTCACTTATATGTAGACTCTAATTAACAAAATAAACTAAAAAAATAGAAACAGACTCAGATACAGAGAACAGACTGACAGCTGTCAGAGGGAAGGGGTTTGGAAGACTGGGTGAAAAAGCTGAAGGGATTAAGAAAAAACAAACAAAACATATAGACACAGACAACAACATGGTGATTACCAGAGGGAGAGGGAAGTAGAAGAGGATAAAGA
Organism: Cnephaeus nilssonii; assembly: GCF_951640355.1. Classification (NCBI taxonomy): domain Eukaryota; kingdom Metazoa; phylum Chordata; class Mammalia; order Chiroptera; family Vespertilionidae; genus Cnephaeus; species Cnephaeus nilssonii. The sequence continues at coordinate 68,878,767 of NC_137075.1, read as the reverse complement.
GGGGACAAATGACTTGGGGTGGTGAACACACAATACAATATACAGATGATGTAGTATAGACTTGTACACCTGAAACCTACATAATACTATTAACCAATGTCACCCCAATAAATTCAGTTAATAAAACAAGAGCATAGGAGAGAGAATGTGGAATTAAGCACTCAATTCCCCATTCCACTGAATGCTAGCGGAGTGCCATGTGAAAGCTCCCAGCACTAGAATCCAATTAGAGCTTTCACCATTTTTAAAGGCTTTTGCTTCCCCAATATTAGTTTAATAATATTTCCCAACTCAATAAAAGTCTCAATGGAAAATTCTGTGACTTCTTTAAGAATTTAATCCTGCTGTTGCTAATTGGTGCTAATTTCTAGTTCCCTTCTCTTCAAATTGTTTAGCTGGCTGGTTGAAATGGATTAGTAACATTGCTGTAAGTTGTGTTAGCTCTGTTCAGCATCCTCTGTTATGGCTTACATGAGGTTACAAACCCCCGCTGATCACATAAATGAGTGAAACAGGCTGACCATAAGACAAGATGGAGAGGTGGGGACTGGGGCAAACTGGAGACTTCATGTCTCATGTAAAGTGGCAGCCATGGCTCAGCTCCATAGACCGCAAGCCTAGGGGGCTAGGTTTTCAGTCTTTCTTGAAAAATCCAGAAGTCAGAATTTTATGTAAAATCTCTTTGGTTTATCCCCACAAAATTTTGTTTTGAAAACATTTTCAAAATATAAAGAAGTGGTAAGAATAATACAATGAATATCTCCATATGCTTATCTAAACTCATTAATTGGCTGTTAGACATCTTCATTTCCTTTCTGTCTCTGTCAGTCACACACACACACTCACACACACACTCTCTCACACACACACTCACACATACACACACACACACTCACACTCACACACACACACACACACACACTTTTTTGGCAGAATTATTTTCCTAAGTATGGAGTATAACTCTCCTAGAACAAGGGCATTTTTCTATATAACTACAATATGATTTCTACACTCAAGAAATTTATCTTTGACACAATAATAGTATTACGGTCTGTGATCAAATTTCTCGTATTGTCCCAATAATAGTTGTCTAACTAACTATATATATAATCCAGGATCTAATCAGTGACAATACATTGCATTTAGTTGTCATGTCTTTTTAGTATGCCTTTAATCTAAAAGAGTTCCCCCAACTTTTAAATTCTTTTTTTTGTTGTTGTTGGTCTTTCATGAGATGGCGTTTTTGAAGCATCTAGGCCAATAGTTTTGCAGAATGTGCCTCAACATAGGTTGTCTGGCTGTTCCCACATGATTTGATGCAGGATCAAGGTTTTCAGTGGGATGCTGCATGGGTGAGGATGTGTCCATCACACTAGTTCTCCTCAGGAAGTGCATGATCCCATAGTTGGTGTTATCAGTTTTAATCTCATGGTTAAGATGGGTCTGCCATATTCCTCAATTGTAAAGAAACATTTCCCCTTTATAGGTAATAAGTAATCTGTGGGGTTATAATTCTAAACTTGTTCCCCAATAACTTTCACCCAAGGATCCTTGCCTCAATCAATTATAATAAGAGTTATTATAAAATGGTGACTTTCAACAATTCTTTCTATATTCATTAGTTATGATTTTTCAGTTAAAAAAAAAAAGAGCTTTCCTTCGCACCCCACCCCCATCTCATTCATATATTTTCTACCATCACTGTGAATCCGTGGGCTTTTTTCAACATGTTAGAAACCATCACTGTCATTATTCTTTTTTGTTCTCAAATTGCACACATCTGACCACTTGGGGCTCCTGGGACCCAGATCCTTTATCCTGACAGAGGTCTCTCATTCCTTTAGTGTGTCTTTACTATGTGCACAGCAAAATGTCTCAGGCTCATCCTGCCCCAGCTCTGGAATCAGCCATTTTCTCAACGGCCCAGTTTACTTCAGTGAGAATGAAATCTGACTTTAAAACATGGACAAGTCACCCTAGCCAGTCCAGCTCAGTAGATCAAGCATCAGCCTGCAGACCAAAGGGTCCTGGGTTCGATTCCAATTGGGGGCCCGGTCAGGGCACGTGCAGGAGGCAACCAATCGATGTGTTTCTCTCACATCGATGTTTCTCTCTGTCTTTCCCTCTCTCTTCCACTCTCTCTAAACGATCAATGGAAAAATATCCTCCGGTGAGGATTAAAAACAAAAAAATAAGAACATTGACAAGTCAATTAAAAAAAAAATTAAACACCATTCAGGCCAAACAGAACATGTCTGCAGACAGTGGTTGGCCTGCAGGCTTAGTTTTGGGCCTTCCGATTGTACAGCTTTCATGCCATGCAGATGTCATGAGAGGATGGCAGATCCAGTTGCCGTCCGTTACTGGCACATAGATAGGTGTTGGCAGTTTGTGGAAGCTGGTTGTCAGCAGCATGGAAGAGAAACCAGAGCAATCCCTTGCCCACAATGATAGCAACCAAACAGTCCCCGTATCATCCTCTCTACTTATTTGTTCAACAAGTGGAGACCTGTTCAATTTCATTTTTACAAGATAGCATACTAACTGCAAATAGTAACTGTTTTGTTTGTTTATTAGAAGATTTTTTTGCCTTAGCTCATAATGTGTTTATCTAGGAAGATTGTATTCCTGCTGTGTAGTGAACTCCTAAGTAATAAAGCTGCCACACAAATATTTCAAGAACAAAAGAGGCAGAAATCAACAAGCTGGTTCATTACCTTCTTAGAGGAACCCAGTTTGTCAGGGGATTAAGCGCATACCATCTGCCCTAAATGCTTCTCCGCACATCCTGCCACACACCTCAGACTCTAGAAAATAAAACACCACAGAGCCGGAGGAGGCAGGATAAATGGTTTTATAACACACACTGATAAAAAAATAAAAGTTGCTATTGCTTTTTTTTTTAACCACTTAAATTCTTTTTATTTCCAGCAAATCGAATTTATAGGTAGACAACCTGTTTCATACAGGGTGGGGCAAAAGTAGGTTTACAGTTGTTCGTAGGGAAAATAATACAATACTTCATAACTAATACTACAAGAATAAACTCGGTGTTTTGTGTACTTACAACTGTAAACCTACATTAGCCCACCCTGTATAGTTATTATAGAAGAGTCAAACCAGAAGGCAGTACTTTTTATACAGGACGGAAAATTTTTTTACGTAGGCCAGACTTGTGTCTTTCACTTTAAAATTTTTTAATGTTTTAATTCGCCTTTTTATTTGGCAGGATTCATGTGTTAGGCCACAAATTTGCTTTCAATGGGCATATTTTCTTGCTAATTATTAACCTTCTTTATTACTTATCAACTTTAAAAGCACTGTGGTAAAAATGCTGTTGGGTAAAATTGCCTGGTTGAAAATCTTTGAACTCCATTTATTTTTTTTTTGTTAGAATAATGAAAGGTGAGTTTCTAAATCAACTGATGCTATCAACCACATGTAAAAACCAAACAAATAATTTGTTTTATACCTGTCAGTACATTGCTGCATTCGTTTTTGGCCGGGTCATTGTTCATTGTCATTTTGATCACATTTGTACGATTGCTTCTTTCCTGGTACTTTTCACGTACGTCATTAGTCACAAGAAAACAGATCGAGCATCCACTGTGCACATTCTTAGCCTGTGCTGGGTCTAGAAAGGCGTCCAGAAGAGATCACAGCCCGGGGCTCTGGCCAGAGGACCAGCCTGGTACACTCTGTCCCGTCCATGTTGTCCACAGCTCACCTAAAATGACTTTTGCCCCCCACCCCCCAGCCACCTTTCCACCCATGGTTGCAGGCTTTTCAGGACCCCTCCTCTCCATATGTCACACCCTTTCCTTCTCTAGTCATCCCTGAAACAAAACTCAGCCAGGGTACCTACCATGGAGGGTGCTTGGCATTTGGAGGAAATGTGGGATCAAGGCACTTTTTTTTTTTTTACCCAAAAAGTTAAAGAATGATTCCTCAGCAACACCGTAATGATGGGTGTGGAATATTTCCCTCTAGGCTGGAGATGGTGGTAATAATTAAGTAGCTTTTTAGATAATGAGCATAGCTTTTCCTTCCCCACAGCTGATGTATTAACTCGTTCCCTGAAACTAACTTCAAAATATCTATCTTGGTTTGACAATACAGTGAAGAGAGCTAAGTGAGTCATTGAAAAGACATTTGTATGATGAAGTAATATATGCTCACATAAGAACAAACTGAAGATACAGACGAATGTAAAGTGAAAAAGGAAGCCTGCCTTGTCCTCCACTCTCCATTCTGGCTCCCTTCCCCCCACCCACAGTCTCTCACATGTCATTCCAGAGGACTTCTGTGCTTATACAAGGCCATATATTTCCTTCTTAAAAACGGGTACAAATGCTGTCATATTGAATCTACTGTTCTGTGATTTCCTTTTTACATTTCACAATACATCTTGGACATCTTTCCAAGTCAGCACATATAGATATGCCTTATTCTTTTTAATAGCTACTTACTATTTTATCATTTGAATGTACTATAAAGTCCTATAGTTGTTTATTTAACTAATCATGTATTAATGAACATTTGGGTTTTCTGCCCTGAAAATTTGGGAGACTATGGGGGATAGAAAGCATGCTTTCTCTAAGTGGATCACCAGGAGGGGTGAAGAGAGAGTCCAGTCCCACTTCCGCTCCCGGATCCCAGGCCCACAGATCCCCTACGGAAATGAAGGCATAGCACCATGTGGTGGCCGCTGGTTCAGTGCATGTGTCCTCGAAGGCTGGGGTACAGCTTCCATCATTCCCTTAGGCTGGCTGGTTGTAGGTGACGAGGTTTTTAGTAGAACCGATGGATTCCGTGGCTATATGCTAATTGACATGCCTCCTTCGCAGTAAAATGGGCCTGTTGGTCTGATGTTGTGTGGACTCCCATGCTGGTAAAGCAAACATTCTCTAAGCTCGTGATTGTGGGGCAGGCAGGAAAGGCAAACCCCGTGCAAGAATTAGTATCAAGCAGAAACTGGTTTGGCTCAGTGGATAGAGCTTCGGCCTGCGGACTGAAAGGTCCCAGGTTCAATTCCGGTCAAGGGCATGTACCTTGGTTGCGGGCACATCCCCAGTGGGGGGTGTGCAGGAGGCAGCTGATCGATGTTTCTCTCTCATTGATGTTCCTAACCCTCTATCCCTCCCCCTTCCTCTCTGTAAAAAAATCAATAAAATATATTAAAAAAAAGAATTAGTATCAATTCCGGTAAGGACAATCACAGCCCTTCCACGGAGCAGCTGGTCTCCTTCGAGGACAGTGCACGCCAGTCCCCAGGCATCAGGTTGGTTACTGGCAGGTTAGGTCCTCGGCAGCAGCAGCCAGGCAGCAGCAGCCAGGTCCGCCTTGGCGAGAGGGAGCCAGTGCTGCAGGGCCATGCCTGGCCGCCACCCTGTAGCCGTGGGCCCCTGTGCACGGATCGGTTACACAGCCCCGGGGTGGCCAAGGACGGAGCAGGCTGGCACCCACCAGAGAAGACACCCTCTGCCTGGTTGCTCAAGGCCTCCTCAGCATCAGTGAGGCCCAAGGACCCTCAAGCACTGTGCTCGCTCCCACGAGTCCAGTTTATGCCTCTTCTCCAAATGCTTTCGATCTCGCTCCTTCCAGTCTACCCACAGATCCATGCTTATCGCAGGTCCGTTCTTCCTCATGCAGAGTGGGCCATCCAGTGCAGTGCGGGGAGCTCTGCTCAGTGGGAGGATTCCCTTTCATCGCTGTCCTGCAAGGCCTCCGCCCAGGTGCTTTGGTGGTGGCATTGCAGACCGAGTGCCAGCATAATGAGCCGATCCATCTGTGAGCTGGCCTGGGGTTTTTCTCCTCCATTAGTTGTAAACTCCCATGGAACCATACATACAAGCCAATTGTAGGAGGGGTGACAGTGCAACAAAGCAGATGACATAGGAGAATGAGCCACCCCTTTTTGTAACTTGCTTGTTCCCCCGGACCTTCTGGAGCCCGATCACAAATGTATAGTTTTTGGTGGATTACTGGTGCATCCTCGCAGCCTTGTGACTGTGTGTCCCTATTACCCAGCTCACAGGGCAGCTCTGGGTCACAGAATCCCCTAAGGTCCCATGGTCGGGTGCTCAGTCTCTCTTAGGGAGTTACCAGGTGTCCTTGTCAGGAATTAAGTCCCAGGTCACGGGACAGTGCTCCCAGGCCAATGAATTCCCCCTTTACCAGCCTTATATTTCTCCACTGCATGGTCCAGCAGGCTTACGTTTCCTGCTGGAACGCAGGAGCCAGGTCTTGTAATTCTCAAGGACAGTTATTTCCTCCTGGAGCAAGAACCATACTGCCTTGCTGAGGCACTGTTACAGCCTCATCCTAGTTATAGGTCTGTGGGCCCTGGGAGGAGGTGGGCATTCGGTCAGGAGCCACCTGCCTCCCCGAGGTATTTTCAGGTCTTCATGTGGCAAAGGCATAAGACGCTGCTTCTCACAGCCTAGAGGGCTCTGAGAAATTTGAGGGTTTAAGACTCTCAGACTCATCCCCCTAATGTCCCGATCCCAGACCTCTGGGTCCCTCGCTTTCCTCACCAGAGCCCTGGCTTTGGCATAAGAGATCTGTTGAGACTGTGCATTGTCGCTTTTGTATCTCTGCTACTCCTACATGTTAAGTCCTGAGCCTGCTCTCAGCACAATCTATCCTGCATCTACGGGAGATAAATGTCTCTTTAAATACTATCATAGAGGCTTTTTTTTTTTAAATCCTCACCCAAGGGTACGTTTCTTATGGATTTTAGAGAGAGAGGAAGAGAGACAGAGTCAGAGTCAGAGACAGAAAGACAAAGAGAGAGAAACATCGACCCATTGCCTCCTGTATGCGCTCCCGGCTGGAGACTGAACCCGAAACGTGTACCGGACAATGCTCCAACCAACTGCATACCCGGTCGGTCAGGGCTGCCGTAGAGGCCTCCTGACTCCCGCAGTTGACGGATGGCTAACCGGAACCCATCTATCATTTTCCCTTTTCTTTTGTCAACGCCCTAAAGGTGTTAACAAAGGCCAGTCATTCCATAATCCCTGTAATTATCATTGCCCCACATTAGTCACGTGCCACTGCTAATGCATAAGGCGGTCTGCACCACATGCAAAAGCACGACTGATGGAAATCTCAGTAATTGTGTTGTTGCTGCTCCCCAGAGCTTCCTCTCGCCCCACTTGCCAGCAGCTGTGGGGGCCTGGCCATCTGCTTGGGGACTGATCCAGTTCTAGAATCCCATTCTGAAGATCTGCTCGCTCGGGCCACTTCTAGTACCAGCTCCCTCAGCCTGGACACCCCCCAGAAAGCAGGCCCAGACAAGCGACTCTGCTAGTAGCTTATTTGGGGAAGTGATCCCAGGGAGCAGGAGTGATCCCTGGGGCCGGAGAGAGGGAAATGGGGAAGGAGGAAAAGCCAACGCCGGGCAGAGGCACTCCTCCTGCCAGGTCTCTGCCAGGAGCCTGAGGACCAGAGGATTTACCCACCACTTCCTGTCCCCCATTGGTCCAGGGTTCGCCCCATGGAGTTTGACCCCCTGCATGTTAGAATCAACCCGCCAGCATCCCATATCCCAGCACCCAGCAGCCCCGGGCAGAAAGCCAAGGCACAGCGTACAGCTGAGGTGAGGGCTGCCGGCTACATCTGGGCACAGCTCGAAGCTGCAGCAGTGACTAAATTAAAGGATGCCCTGAAGGATGGGAAGCAGCCTGCGAGAGGCAGCGAATGCTGACCTCCTTGCTGTTCTGCAAACATTCCAGGTGGATCCCACAGAAGAGCCTTTGGGCTGGCAGTTCTTTCTGCCGGGAGCGTTTTTCTGGAAACAGTCATGACCTTCACCTTCTCTAGATTTTTTTTCCGTTTGTTAGCTTTTCAGCGAGTTCTTCTCTGCTCACCATGTTTTAAATTGCAACCCCCTATCATAGTATGTTCCCTACCTACTATATTTCTTTCCATAAGACTCACCACCACCCAGCATGCTCAAACACAGGAGTGGGATCAAGTAAGTTTGCAGTTGTTCCTATGGAAAATATTGCAATAATTAATAAATAATAATACAAGAACAAACTCTGTTTCACGTACTAACAACTGTAAACATACTTTTACCCACCCCTGTATGAGCTCCTGACAGCAGAGGTTTTTGTCATCTTTGTTAAATATTGTAATTCCAGAGCTTAAATAATGTCTGGCACAGAGTAGGGCTCAGTATATGTTTTAAGTAACAACGTGCATCAAATGAATATATGAAAATAGAATAATTTTGATCTTAATAATGTATTTCCTATATTCATCTATTTTTATAAAATTACTCAGTAGTTTGTCTTCTTCACTCAACATACATCATTGTCATAAGATCAATAGAGAGGCCTCTGTTAATCTCATTATTTTTAATAACTGCACAATATTTAATACTTCATAGTTTAAATGTATCACAATTTATTTAGCCATCCTCTTCTATCAAAGGAGGTTTGTATTATTTCCAACTTTTTACCTATACTAACAATACTGCAGTAAGTATCCTTGTACATATCCTTGTATGCAGTGGTGCTTTTATTTATGTAAGGTATGTTCTCAGAAGTGGTGTGCTGGGTAAAAGTGTGTGTGTGTGTGAGTGTGTGTGTGTATGTGTGTGTACAGTAGACTTTATTTTAGAACAGTTTTAGATTTACAGAAATTTGAGATGATCCTATAGAGAGTTGCCATCTACCCTCCACCTAGTTTCATGTATTATTAACATCTTACATTAGTACAGTACATTTGTTAGCATTAATGAAATAGCACTGATACACTATCATTAACTAAAGTCCATACTTTATTCCGATTTCCTTCGTTTTAATCTAATGTCCTTTTTCTGTTCCAGGATCCCATTTGGGATACCAAATGGCATTTACTCGCCACGTGTCCCTGGGCTTCTCTTGGCTGAGACAGTTTCAGATTTTCTGTGGTTTTGATAGCCATGACAGTTTTGAGGAGTACTGGTCAGGTGTGCCGTGCCAGCACAGCCAAGGGTTCGGTGAGCCTGAGGAGGGGCGGTGAAGGATTAAAGAAAAGACAGACAAAGAGAATACAGCTGGGACTTGGTGGATCTCCTGTGCCTGGATGAGGACACAGACAGATCCCGCCGGCAAGCTGAGCCTTTATTTTATGTTCAGAGATAAACAAGGTAGTGGTCAACATAGTTACAATGTTCTTGTGAGTTTCACTTGTTTTGGCAGCACTTGCTGCATCTCCCACAGCCCATTAGCTACCTAGGAAGGATCTAGGGAGGAATATAAGGTCAAGCTTAATTATGCTAGGAGAGCTCTGCATCTAAGCTGGGACTTGTTTGTGGCTCTGCCACAGGTCAACCCAAGGCTTAACCCTATAGCTGCTCCCTACAGTCAGGTGTTTTGTAGAAAGTGCCCCTGTTGGAATTTGTTTGGTGTTTTCTTCACGGTTAGACTGGGGTCCCAGATTTTGGGAGGAAAACCACGTCACCTGGCTGAGATTGTGTTAAATATTGTCAGGTTTCTCCAAGGAAGTTGCTCTTGCTGTCTCTCCATCTTGTACTCTTTGGAAGGAAGTCACTATGTGCAGCCCACACGTGAGGAGTGGGGGGTTCGGCTCGCCTCCATGGAGGCAGAGTATCTACAGGAATTATTTGGAATTCTTCTACATAGATGTATTTATTCTCTCCTATTTATTCAGTCAGTCAGTCAATCATTCATTCATATCAGTTATGGACTCATGGATATTTGTGTCCCTTTGACATATCCCCATCAATGTAGGATTTGTTTTTGTTTTATCCTTTCCTTCCTTTCTGGCTTTATCTTGTACATTTCCTCCTTATCTAGAATCATCCATTTTCTCCCAGGAGCCCTGGTTCCCTTAGTTGGAGAAGGGTATTAGCAACCAAGATTTGAGCTCTAGGTGCACATGTTGTCACTGGGGTATGGTTGCTTCTAGGCTCTTTGATCTGACAGAGCAAGGTCATATATGTGTGAATACCAACCCCTGTATACAGACATATCTACAGTTTTTTCTGTAAGTAATCATCTGTACCTACATTAAGCTAACCATGAGTTCATACCAATGTCTCCAGCTCTAATCCAACATTTAAAATACAGAGAGAAACTAAAAGGGAGACCAAAGTAAAACTGCAGCAGCAAAGGCAGAAACTTTTACACAAGAAACTACACCTGCGTCTGAGTGGCCCAGGCTTCTAGGTACAGCATAGCTGAAGGATGGCGGTGACTGCCCTGGTAAGAACCACTGATTACTCCAGATTGGACCAGCCCAGCTCAGAATGCTGAGGAATGAGACTGGGCCTGAGGCTTTGGCTTTACATACTCATAATAATGAAGGGATTCTAATTAAATGAGCCCTGAACTAAATCTTTATAGGATATATGGTAATCCAGTCTTGTCTATTAAGATGACTTGTATGTATAATAAACATGTTGAGTAAGCCTGTGAACATCCATCCATCTTGTTGCTTGGTTCTTCTCATCTGATTCCTCTCTATGTCCCTAAGAAGCCCATTCAGTATTGAAGTAGAAACATCCTCACCCTCTTGAATGACCTTGTGAATGTTGAGCTGTGATTGAAACCTCTGGGCTGCTGATTGCAAACTGGTTTTAAGAACAGAGGTGCCTCTCTGAGTTCTGCCCCTGGAGTCAACAGAGAGAGAGAGGAGTAATGTGGTTTGAGATGCTACACCCATAGGATCTGGCTCCTGGTCTCACCACTGTGCTGACACTGCTTCCAGGGAGGTCGTGTGACCCCTGCCTGGGGAAACCCACCAGGCACTCAGGCCTCTCCTCACTTGACCTTTCAGCAGCATCCATCACCGCAGTCTGTTTGTCCTTCCATATTATGCCCGTGGCATCATGGAATCATGCTCTGTTGTCTTCTTTCTTATCTTGGGGGGCCTTCTTCCCTCTCTCTTCCTTCTCATCCGCCCTTCAGGTGCACAGGGGTTCCTTGGGCCTCTTCCTTCCTCACTCGCTCTTCTGGGCAATCGTATATGTCCATGGATTCACTTACACGCATGATGACTCCCAGCTTTTCTCTTCAGTTCTAACTCCAGCCAACCTGACAGTTTCACTTTGGTATCTCAGAGTTCCCAACATGCCAAAAATAGTAATTTCTTTCCCAGAGAAACCATTCCCTCTCCCACTGCTGACCCCACCATCTGCCCCATGATACAAACCTTTGGTCATTCTTGATGACTTCCTCTTCCCCTTCCCCCACCTCCAGTCCATCACCACATCTGACTATTCCAATAACAAAGAATATCTCTGAACAGTGCCTTTCTCGCCGTCTGTCTGGCCTCTGCCCTGGTCCATGTTCTAGATACACACCTTCAGGCACATCAGATTGAAGTCTTCCTCGTCTTCCTGTCTTAAAATCTTTCATCAGCTTAGGAAGCGTGATTTATTTATTCATCCACAAATAACTGCCGAGGCCCTGTGCTGGGGGTTCAACAACATCATTTTGCGTAAACAAGAGAACGCAGACCCTGATATCATGGTCCTTATATTCTGTGGAATGTATCTATGATATCTATTGACAGCAGAGGACATTAAACAACCAACTGAGGAATCCTTACTCTGTAATGACTTAGTAAATGCAACAGGTTCTGAAGGACACATGCTTCAGGGGAGCTACCACCCATGCAGGGGCATTGAGCCCTGGGGACCGGGGGAGACCTCCTTAGGGAGGGGCATTTCCTCTGAGCCGTAAAGGATGAGTTTGTATTAACTAAACCATCTCTCCCCTTTCACTCTCCTTTCTTTCCCAGCCTTCTCTTATCTCTCTTTGCCTTCACCCACCACCTGGGTTATAATCGCTTTTCACATGCAAGCTACTAACAAACAGCTCATGAAGAGAAGTAAGATAATACTGTTTACAGGTTCCTTCAACCAAGACAAAAACTTCCTAAAGGACAAGCAGCTCTCTTTTTATGGGGTCTGAACTAGAGAACGCTGTCTTTCACACCTCACATTCAGCGCCTCGTCCTTCATGTTTTCAGCAACTCAAGCATCCCAACCTTGTGAACCTGATCGAAGTCTTCCGGAGGAAGCGGAGGCTGCACCTGGTGTTTGAGTACTGCGACCACACGGTTCTGCACGAGCTGGACAGATACCAAAGAGGGTGAGCGATCCATCCCGTACACACAAAACGCAGTGAAACACATCAGGATTTGTGAGGGGAAAATTAGCTGTGACCCTTTTTCAGGTTAGGCACGAACAGCCAGTGTCTGGACAGCATACCTTGCTGCTGGGGTCCACAGAGGAGGAGTTACAAAAAAAGAGATCCTATCTAATCATTTTCATGAAGAAAGCAACAGCAGCATTATTAGATTGAACTTGATTTCTTTGGTACATTATCTCGGCATATAAGCTATCCGAGTCTCTAAGAAAGAAAAGGGAGGGTATTAGTTATTCTGTGCCTGACTAGGGAAGTCTGAGGACTTGGAGATTGGAAGGAAGATTCCAAAGATAATGGCTATTAGGAAGTTTACGGCTAAAACAAATGTGTTGCCCTAGCCGGTTTGGCTCAGTGGATAGAGCATCGACGTGGGGACTGAAGGGTCCCGGGTTTGATTCCGGCCAAGGGCACATTATCTTGGTCGCAGGCTCCTCCCCGGCCTGGGCCCTGGTCGGGGCTCATGCAGGAGGCAACCAATCAATGTGTTTCTCTCACATTGATATTTCTTTCTGTCTTTCCCTCTCTGTTCCACTCTCTCTAAAATCAGTGGGAAAATATCCTCATGTGAGGAAATAAATAAACCAATGTATTGCTGCATCCAAAGCAATCCGGGTGTCCGTGCTGCTGTCTCGGTCAGGACTTCTTTGGTTACAAGGGACAAAAACCCAGCTGAAGCAAGTGTGGGTGGAAAAGGAATGTGTTGGTCGCTGTACCTAGGAAGGATTGGGGATGACTTTAAAGGCTTTGCTGACCTTGTCACATCTCTCTAGCATATGCAACTCTTCTGTGTGCATGAGAAGGCTTAGTGAGCAGGCAGATACTTCCTTTGAAAAAAAGAGGGGCTCCCTTTCAAGGGTTGAGGGTAGCCCTTACCTGGGTGAACAGAAGAGAGGCTGGCTTTTGGCTCCCACCCACTCCTCAGAAAGATGCCTTAAGGTAGAGTGCCATAGGTGGTGGCTGTTCTCTCGGCTCTTCTTCGTGTTGGTTTCATCCTGCTTTGTACACAAGTCTCCCTTATGAGGTGAATTTTGGAAGATGTGTGTGTGTGGAGGGGGAAGGGGGATAGAAAGAGTTAGGAAGGGAAGAATATGATAGAAAGCATGACCACAGGCTTTTTTCAACCTATGTAGCCATTCTAGAAGAAAGGACGTTCTAGAAGAAGGTAGTATCTGCCTATAAAGTCCAGTGGAAGACTCTGATGAGTTCATCTCAGTTGATGCAATCACTGTGGCCAAAAGGAGAGGGTAGAATGATTAGCAGGCCCTGAGAGATGTGATTCAAAGAAGGTCAGTCAAGGAAGACTTCGTGGAGGAGGTGGCCTTTGGATTGAACGGTGAGGAGATTTAAGAGAAGTTAAGCAGGAAAGAATATTCCATCTCTCCTTTTGCCTTGCTCCTGGGAGCCCAACTTTGGCTGGGGACAATATACAGAGTGCATTGTAGATCAGAGTGGTGGAATGCCACCCCATCCGGTCACATTCACACTCAGCAGCTGGAGGCTGGGGCTCTCTTAACAGTGCTTTCAAGCCTTGGCCAAGAGCTTGCTCTGCTATGTAGTGGTGGTTATATATTATCTACCCTGACCTCCAGGCAAATGGGATTAAAGTGGCTTATAGTCTGTTAGTGACCATGGCATAGGCTTTTCATGTTAATTTACACAACCAGAGAGCGCCAAGAAAACAGACACATCCCTTCAGAAAGTCATTGATGCAGAGAAATGCATTCAAGGGAGAAAGCCTTTTTAGTATGTTGATATTTACTCTTTGGACAACTTGGAAGTGACACTTCAATGAAACTTATTAGTATAAGTTACTCGTGGCTATGTGGTTGGTACAAGGGAGGTGTTGCAGAGAGTTTGATTAATTATGTTAGGTTGAGTCACTTGGAAACACTGATTTGTGGGGGGTTGAAAGCAATTGGGAGTCAGTTCTTTTTTAGCATATAGTTTGAGAAGAAAACAAGGACAGGACAAGGATCGATTAGAGTTTTGAAAGCAGATTTTTTTTTTCTTAACTCCACTGGCTAAAATATGTTATATATATTACAGGAAATACAAAACTGTTTTACTATGGAAGTGGGTTATTTGTAAGTACATTCCAGTAAAAGTGGGTCTTTATCATCTGTATGACCTTTGGCAAGTTGCCTTCAGGTGTCCCCACCTGGAACAATGAGAGCTCAGTGCCAGGTAGAGTTTAAGCCTTAAACTTTAAGGGAACGTCCAGCTCTATAATGCTATCAATTGATGATCTCATATCCTAGAAGTCAGAAGACTTTGGTTCTCCTTTGGATTCATATGTGATCTGTTACATAATATCAACAAGGGGTAATGTGCTAATGCTGGTGTTTGCCCTGCCTGGTGCCAGGTAGGGGCCTCCTTAGGTTTGCACACTTACTGCAAGAATGTCCTGTGATCACTATCGTCACTCCACTGGTTCACCCCATTCCCACCTGTTTCCCACTCCATAGAATCATTTGCATTCTAGGCTTCAGGATGTGCTGTTTTCTCAGCCGGGGTTGCCCGACCTTCTCTCCATTGCCTAGCAAATTCCTGCTTGTCCTTCAGATACAGCTCAAATATGGCCTCCTTTGTGATAGCTATCTAAAAAATATTTTTAATTTATTTATTGATTTTGGAGAGAGAGGAAGGGAGGGAGGGAGGGAAGGGAGAGAAAGAAAGAGAGAGAAGAGAAAGGAGGGCGCTTACTGGAGGCAACCAATCGATGTGTCTCTCTCACATCAATGTTTCTCTCTCTCTCTCTCTCTCTCTCTCTCTCTCTCTCTCTCTCTCTCTCTCTTTCTCCCTTCCACTCTCTCTAAATATTAATGGTAAAAAATATCCTCTGGTAAGGATTAACAAAACAACAACAAAAAAACACACCCAAAAAAGAAAAAGAAAGAAAAGACACAATCTTAGACTGAACGGTTTTACTTCTAATAATTTACCAGAAGAAAATAATTGAGTGTATGTGTTAAGATTGTTAAAGTATTATTTATAATGAAAAATTGTAAACAACAGAAATGTCCAATGATAAAGAGTTGGTTAAGTAAATTATGGTATGTCTTTACAATGGAATACAGTGGAGCCACTAATAATCATGCTAATAGATAAAACAGACATTGACCAAAAATGTTGCAAAATGAAAAAAAATGCTATCATAAAAATACACATTTCATTTTGATAGATCTTCTATATAGTTAGAAAAAATAAAATAATATATAAATTTTAGTAGTGATTATCTCTTGAGTTATGATTGATAAAGGTGTTTTTCATTTTATTTGTGTTTTTAAAAATATTTTCTCCATGTTCCATTTACTACTATGGCAATGTTTTCTTATTTAAAATAATTCTTGCCAAATCAGGCTCAAAGACTTATTTCTACTTTGAATCTGAAGTGGACATGAACTCAGCTCCTTATTAACAGGTTTCTAACTTCTGCTCCTTTGGAAAGCTTTTGGAGATGATTCAGATTCATGTTGATACTAACAAGCCAATTTATGCCCCAAGATAGTTATCTGCTACACTGACACAAATATGTTTCTATTGTAATTCCCAGTGCTGTGGTTCAGTTGTTCATATTTACCCTCTTACAAGCATCTTACCATTGCTTATCTACTGTAGGTCTTAATATGCTTTATACTTATTATTATATAAACTATTGGTCTCTCATAACTCAAAGTTTCATAAATGACTAGTTTAGGTGTTCTCTATTTTTCTGCCTCACTATAAGTGCAGCCAGACGCAGTACTTCACTGATTCTTTCCATTACCACCAGTTCCTCCTCTGACTCCAGTACAATTTGTTCAAAGAACGTGTGGTGGGTAAAGATTGTCAGTACAAATTTTCAGTTTCTGACAATGGAATTCCCAAACTTTGTAGAACCATAGAAATCTCTCTCTCTTTTTAAATTAAAAGTGACATATTGTTTGTTATAAAAATGCTTCAAGCACCACAATAATGTATCAAAGAAATATCGTCAGTTTGAAAAATTGTTATTTTGTTGTTTTTTGTTAATCCTCACTAGAGGATATTTTTTCCCATTGATTTTTAGAGAGAGGGAAAGAGAGGGAGGAAGGACAAGAAAGGGAGAGAGAAATATCGATGTGGGAGAGACACATTGACTGATTGCCTCCCACATGTGCCCTAACTAGGACTGGGGATTGAATCTGCAACCCAGGTACATGCCCTTGATTGGGAATAGAACCCTTGACCCTTCGATGGGAATGGCTGATGCTCTAACCACTTAGCAACACCAGCCAGGGCCGAAAAATTATTTTTAATTGTCTTATGGATATATGTTAAATAGATTATACTCTACATATTATTCTGGATTTTTGAAGTATATTTTGGAGCTGTCCCCCTATTTATACATATTTACTTCTATATTTTTTAAGTAGCTATATAGAATTTCATTGTACAAACATACCATGATTTCTTTATTCAATCCCTCACTGATAAATATTTAGATTGTTTCTAGTTTTCTGCCGTGACCAACCACTTGCATAAATAGTTCTATAGGATAAATTCCTAAGAACATATTATTTCTACAGGAGCTTGGCCAGCCCTTTCTTCCCTAGCTTTGCTGTAGTCCTGTGTAGAAATGAAGCTTTGATTGTTTGGCGTCTTGTAATGTCACAAATGGGAGAAAAGCAGTAGTGGGAACAGCTGTTATGTTGAGAATGCTGGAAGAGGTCCATGTTCTTTCTTCATCATCTCTGTCATCTCATGATAGAAGAAAACTTCACTTATACCACTGTCCCCTCTGTTTCCCTTTTCTATTCTCCCAAAAAAGTTACATTAAAATTGTATTAATTCAATATCC
This sequence comes from Cnephaeus nilssonii, assembly GCF_951640355.1. NCBI lineage: Eukaryota > Metazoa > Chordata > Mammalia > Chiroptera > Vespertilionidae > Cnephaeus > Cnephaeus nilssonii. The sequence goes on along the minus strand of NC_137075.1, from coordinate 68,861,778 downwards.
ACTGTTTCCATTATTATGCTTATGTAAATATTACTTATTTAGCTGAGAATTTTACCATACGAGGGTTTCCTTTCATACTTTTTCTGCAAATTAATATTTGCCCTGCTTTTTAAATTTGCTTAATATTCTTTAACCCTATTGCTAACTTTTCTCGCTCTTTCTAATAGCCTCTCAATATACTTTTCCATAAGATAATCACATCAGATGATTCATTCATTCCTTTTTTTTGTGTGTGACATCCTGCCTTTAGAACTTTGTTCTCCCTCTGCCTGGCTTGTTCTCGAAGCCTGTTATCCAGTTGTCCTCCTGGGACTTCCCTTTGCTCTCATCCTTGGAATCCCACTGCCTTTCCCTACAGTTGGATTTACTACTTCCTGCGTCTCCTGCCTTCCTCTTTCTGGGTTTCCCTACTTATTTTGGCCAAGCACATCCATCGCCAAGCCTTGGAAAAGATAACACAGTCACACAGAAATCTAGACTTCAGACATTTCCATATCCCATCCCCTGATCCTCGTCTCCCCTTGGGGTAAAACAGTCGGGATCCCCTTAGGTCCCTGGGGGTGAAACAAAATTCCCAAGCAGGCAGGAAGCATGTGGTGAGGTCACACGGGTGTACCCCTCCTCCACCTTGTCCTGCTGGTGGGAGGTGGGTCCCATTCCCCGCTCCCGGGAAGGGCACCTCTGCTGAGCTGAGTGACAGCCCAGTGGGCTTCAGAGGAAGTCGTAGCTCTCGGTGAGGCAACTGACTGAAGACCCCAGGGAAGACCACAGGCTGCCCAGGGAATGAAGACACACCTTGCTGAGCCCCTCCCACCTTGGCTTGGGACAAGAAATAAAGCGAGTGTCCTTGCTTAATTTTCTCCTACCCTGCCTAGACCCGAATTTCTAGGTCTGGGGAGCTGGCATCCTCAGGAGAACAAATCCCATGAGACCTGCCCAGCCGGCTGGGAGTCCAAGAGGCCCAGGTTTACGAGGAGGAGGAATTGGGGACATAGTTTGTTCAAAGTCCCACTGCCTAATCTCGTGGGGAAGGAGAACCAGGCCAGGGGAAAAGCTCAAACGCCACTTCCCTCACAGGCTAAGGTTGAGCTTATACATGATTCCTCTAAAGGGACAGCGTGTCTTTGAGCTGGAATCCGGCGGGGGGGTGGGGGGGTTGGGGGGGGCGCTCCTAGAGACAGTAGAGAATGAGGGAGAACTGGGCCCCTTCCCTGCCTCACTCTGCCCCAGACCTCAGCCATGAGCACCATTTCCCACCAGTTGGGAAGGAAACACACACTATGAAGTGGAGTGAATTCCTTCACCCTGCCAGCATAAGCTACAGCTTTAAGAATGTCTGCTTTAGGCTGAAGGGTCTGGCCAGACACCCAGACGCTTCCAAAGCTTTTAAGTTTGTTTGTGAAATATTTTCATATTTGTTTAAGATGGTATAAGGCAGAGGGCACGGCGATGACTACCCTCAACATGCCTGGCTCTTGAGTCACGCTGTTCCAATCTGGATGGTTGCTTTAATGCAGTTGTCATCCGTCACTTCCCTTCACCTCCTCCTAGAAGTCCCTGCGGCTGCCCCCTCGTGTGCCAGGTCTCCAGCTTTCTCTGTTTCCTGTCATCTTCTTTGAAAGTTTACGCCTTTTTGGTGGAGAGCATCCTCCAGGGGGCTTCCCGATAAGTTAAAAGAGAGATTAACCGAAGAACTTATAAGTATATATGCATAGTCCATGGACTCAGCAACAGACAGGTGAAGGCCTGTGGGGGGAGGTAATGGGTGGATGGGGGGCAAAAGGGAGAAAATGGGGGACATCTGTAATACTCTCAACAATAAAACAAATTTTAAAAAAGAGAGAGACTGAGATCTTATCCTTGCATGTCTAAAAAGTATTTTCTCTTCACGCTTGATTTCTGTTTTGTTTGTTTTTGGTGAAAAATAATATTTCTTCAAAAATTTGGAGGCATTAAAATTTTTTTAATTTAATTTTTTCTATCACCATTTATTCCTTCTATGCAGTCTTCTACCTCCACCCATCCCTCCACCCCCAAAAATCACTATTGTCCATGTCCATGAGTTCTTTTTTTTTACTCAATCCTGCCATCCCTTCCTACCTCCCATCGCCCTCATCACCACCCTGCCTCCAACCCACACTGCCCCGTCCCCCCCACCCCCATCTCAAGCCGTCTGCCTGCTCTCTAGCAATGATTCTCTCTATTTTGCTTGGCAGTTCAGTTTGTACATTAAATTCCACATATGAGTGAAATCATATGGTGCTTGTCTTTCTCTGAATGGCTTACCATGATAGTTCAATTTGGGAGGCATTTTTAAGTGCCTTCTATCTCCTAGTGCTGTGCAGGAGTCTGTTGTCATTCTATTTTCTGCTTCTTTGTGAAGTTCTGTTTCTTTTTTACTTCCTGAAGCTTGTAGAAACTTCTCTTTACTCACTGCATTCTAAATTTTAAAATCATAGGCCTTGCTTTTTGTGTCCATTACTGAGGCACTTGGTGGATTCTTTCTGTCTGAGGAAAAATTTTTTAATTGTTTTGTTCTTGATGTCCTAGCCTTTGTTCTCTCTGTTTTCTCTTCCCCGGACCTCCTATTATTTGGAGGTCTGGCTCTCCCGCCCGCCCGTGGGTTACAGCGCCTGTTCCTGCTTCACGGACGCAGCCGCTTTCCTGTTGCCATCTTCTCGGAGGATATCCGTGTTGTTGTTCTAATGTTCCCTTCTCTCTCCATCGTTTCTGTTTCTTTTGAGTGGCTCTTGTTCTCTTTGTTTTGGTCTCTGACTCTCTTATTTGACTCTCTTGGGCAAATAGGATCTTATATGTCTATGGTTTAGAGTAGGGAACTCTCGATAGCTCGGCACCTCCCTGTGGGGTTATCTGGCTGGGCCATTTGCTGGGGAAACCCCAACCTTCAGATCCTCCCTCCTGAGCTCCCACCAAAAAAGTCTTCCAATATTTTGCCTAAAGAGTAAAGTCTGGCTGCCAGCTTTCTCAGGACCTAGTGCAGGAAGAGGCCTGGGGAGTCTCCGCATTCTATACTTCGTATGTCTGCAGTCATTTAATCCCCTGCTTTTATCCACCGTCTCAAGCGTACCAAAGGTGCTTGATCTTATCCTCCCCAGAAAACAAACCGCAGCCTTCTCCTGACTGGGGGAGGAGACTTTCCTATTGGAGTAGACGGGGAAGGGGCCTAGGGGTTTGATTGTTTCCCAAACAGGTTTGTCCACACTCCTTCCCTCCCCTCTCCACAGAGATCTTAGCTGTGACTTCCTGAGCCTTCTCGGGATTCTTGGGGTTAACTGGCTGGTCCTCCACGCTCCCTTCCTAAGACAGTTGAGTTTTTCTAGCATCTGAGTGGATATGCCACTAGGATGAGGAAGAGAACTGGGGGAGAAGCTACTCGAAGCCAGGGGCATAGTTCAGGTGTAGAAATGTCCCAGCCAGTCTTCCTGGACGTGGCCTCCTGCACGCGTCCCACTGTCGAAGCATCCTCCTATCTGCTGGAAAGGATTTCCTCAACATCTGGTCTGTGACAACAGTGACCTTGTAGCCCCTCTCAGAGGCTGGAAGTGACTTTTTTTGGTCACCTTAACAAAGCTACTCGGGAGTTTCCTCCCTGGCTTACTTCTTCTTCTTTTTTTAAAATTATTGTTGACAATGTTACAGATGTCTCCCATTTCCCCCCCTTAACCCACCTCCACCCAAACTCCCCCTCCACCCCCACCAGGTCTTCACCACCTTATTGTCCGTGTCCATGGGCTATGCATATTAGAATGTAAGTTCTTTGGTTTATCTCTGCTCGTCTCCCCACCCCCACACCTGGCTTACATCTTAGTTCTGGTGGAGGACCTCAACAACATTGTTTAATGTTTGGTTCGTAAGAACACTAGGCTCCGCTGGTCTCTGAACATAAATGCACACTTTCTGTAGTCTATTTCACTCACTGCCTAATTAAAAAAAAATCCTCCCCCAGAAAGTGCTTTTTTCTAATTTGCCCAAGGGACCTGCTGGAGCTACTGGTTGCCCTGTTATAGAAGCTTCAAGTCGGAGAAGTGCTGGAGGCAGTGGCATCAAGTTTAGATGCTGTGAAAGAGGGCAGGCTGGAAGATACAAGGGGGGCGCGGCTAGCTCCCGGGGAGGAGCAGTGTGGGAAAGAATCAGGGGCCCAGGTGCGTTATGGATCCTTGCTAGCTTTTGTGACATGGGGTGCCATGTAAGCCTCTTCCCTGTCGTCAGCAAAGTCTTCGTTACCTTAAAAAACACCCTGCCCAGGGCGCCTGGAGAAGCCACGGGTGCGCACAGAGAAGATGAATTCTGCTGCAAGGCCACGAGCGTGGGGCCACTTGCAAAAATGAGCGACATGTTGTACGCCGTATATTAACTCACTTTCCAGCCACAAAAAGCTTCTTATAGAAACGGAGCTCCAGTGACCAGGCAGCTTCCAGTGGTGTCGCAGGTATTTGAGGTCAGTGGTCATCAAGACGTGAAGTCCTGTGGGTCCTCCTGGGCCCGGCCTGTAGCCGCAGATGAGAGATGGTATTGTCGTTCGCCTGCTGTCCCCAGAGCTCAGCAGTGTGCTGGTCACATGTTTGTATGTTGGGCCTGTGCAATGACAAGTCAGTGAGTTAGATGACTTTCTGTGGAGCCTAGGAGTTTGCACTATTTAAGCCTTTCTTAGTTTACGTTTTTCTTTTTCTTTCTTGAGCTGAATTCCATGGCTAAACTAAAGAATGTGTTTGTACTGCTTCTTTATTTTCACTAGGGTACCAGAGCATCTCGTGAAGAGCATAACGTGGCAGACGTTGCAAGCTGTGAATTTTTGCCATAAACACAATGTAAGTCTCATGATCTCCCTTAAAAAAATCAGAAGGCTGCCCTTCAGCTGAGGCGGAACCTTTGTTCAACATTTATGTCATGCTTTTGTGGATATAATTTTTCATCCAAATCTTCTTAATCCAGGTTAGGGTAAGTGGAGGCTAAACATGCCAACCCAGTGATTCCTTCTGGTTCGGGTCACATAAAAGATGCATTTGTATGACTTCTGCTCGTCAGAAGCTGCTCAGATTTAAGGTAGCATCCCGTCCACTTGGAGTCTGTATGGGTCTGCTATCCTCTGAAGGCTCTGAAATGAGGGAGAGGAGCCCCACGTGACTCCTGCCCATGCGGATGCGGGAGGTGGAGTCCCAGACACAATGCCCCCATGCTGGTGCCTGCTTTGCTGAGATATGAGTGCCAGGTCTGGGAGGAGCCAGCCCAGTGGGAGCCTGTGCCACTCCCGGGCTCAGCAGGGCCTGGCAGAGGCAGTGGACCCAGGCTGTGACCTCACAGATGCTGGAAGCCTGCTGCCCCTCCAGTGCAGCACTGCCCACGCCCTGCACACGAAGCCAGTTCCAATGTTAGAGCTCCATTTTGGCCACAAGGGCAATCTGACTGCAGTAGGTCGACCTACTGGCTGCTGGGGTCAGTTAGCTGGTGGGCCTGAATCCTCATTTTTTAAGCTAATCTAAATGACTTTCCCTGACACTGCTTTCCCGGATGGAGGAAATAGGACAGTAGTGAGCGCTTTGCCCTACCGAGTCTCCACTCGCTGAAGCTATAGTCCTTGTCAGAATGCATGGATAGCGGGGAGCATGGGCGCTTTATTTATTTATTTTAAAATATATTTTGATTTCAGAGAGGAAGGGAGAGGGAGAAAGAGAAAGAAACATCCATGATGAGAGAGAATCATTGATAGGCTGCCTCCTGCACACCCCTTCCTGGGGATCGAGCCCACAACCTAGGCATGTGCCCTTGACTGGAATCGAACCCAGGACCCTTCAGTCCGCAGGTCAACGCTCTATCCATTGAGCCAAACCAGCTAGGGCTGCATGGACGCTTTATATTGCTGTTTACTGAGAGCGAGGCTTAGCACTTTCCCGAGAGTAGGTTTCAGGATGGGGAGGAAGGGGGATTGCATACAGGCCCTGGTGGGGAAAATCAGAGACAGTGAGGACCAGTGCATACCACAGTTCCCTGGAGAGCCCCTGACCACACTGTTTGGCCGCATGTGCTGATGGGGGGAGGGTGTAGAAACTTGTCAAGAATTCCCAGAACAGACTAGGAGCACATTCTTGCTTACAAGTCCTGCCGACCATCTGTCACCATGATATCCACGGGTATGCCCATTTATAGTAACATGTGAAGCCAGTGGTAAAGAGTGGAGGGATCTCAGGGCCATTAATTGCTGAGAACCAGATAGATTGTAATAAAATAATTCAGAAATTGTCTCCCCAAATGTTTTCCAGAGTAATGAATACCCTTTGGGGAAACATTGACACTGATCTCTCACCCTGAAGGTCGTTTGGAGAGAGTACTAGGCCAGGCCCAAGAAGAACCTCTGTCCTCTTTCCAGATGCTAAAAAGTCAAGAATACCCCAGGGTTTCAGCCACAGCCGAAGGGGGTCTCTCCTTGCAGAAGGAGCCAACATTCTTCTCCAGAGAGGAACAAGCTTGGAAGAGGGCAAGATTATTTATTGGGAACCCTGAAAAGCATTTTGACCCAATTGTTTTTATGTAATTGCTAATGAAATTGTTGTTTTGTTCTTTGCCAAGAAAAGTATTTAATAAGAAAATCATGTGAAGATTCTTAAGCATCCTTCGAACATCTCCCTGTTAAACCATGTCAGCTGTGGTTTGGAAACCACAGGTGATTTGAGTCTAAACTGTGGGGTGGATGCAGCTCCGAGAACGCTTGTGTGTGGGACGGAGCTGACATCTAGCGACTCTCTGCAGAGGGTGAGCGCTGCCCACTCTTGTTTATCTTGTCAGGACAAATGTCAGAGCTGGAAGGGAGGTCTCGCAGGAGGATCGTGGTTCCGCCCTTCTCTTCCCCAGCTTATCTCGGCAGGCCCAGCGCTCGTCCTGTTTACCAGGCGGACTGTGTTCTGTTCTGTTAAACAGCTGAACTATGAATCTTGCTAATGTACCGACTTGTGGCTCCAGCAAAGCCCTGTCCAAGCTTTTCAGCGTTTCCCTTTCATGGAGGGTTGCCAGGTTACATACATGCCAAATACTACATAAGACATACTTATACTAAAAAAAAAGTTTAACTACAATTTAAAGTTACCTGGATGCCTTTGTGGTACCTTTGGGACCTTTAGGAATTTAGGATGATTCAGGCTATGATAGGTATGGTACTAGATTTATTTCATGCTTATGTTTTGCCAATTTTGGTTATTTTTCAACCTATTATCCAAAAGGCCAGTGAGAAGTTCAAACGATTTCTCAGTTATTTTTGCTCATTATTCATGTGTTTTATTGATCCCACATAGTATAGTTGCTCTTTAGTAATCTGTTTTGGTTCGATTTTTGTGACTAGTGCATACATAGAGATGTGAAGCCAGAAAATATCCTCATCACAAAACATTCAGTGATTAAGCTGTGTGACTTCGGATTTGCTCGACTTTTGAGTGAGTATTGAAGTTTCTCTTAAGTATAAATGATGGAAAGATTCTTTATATAATAAATGACCTAAATGCTATCAAAAGCTAGTTCTTATATATAGTAAGTATCCTATCTAATAAAAGAATAATATGCAAATTAACCGTCATTCCGTCACAAAGATGGTGGCACCCATAGCCACAAGATGGCGACGCCCAGTCCCCTCAGCCCTGACGCTGGAGTGTTTGGGCCTGTCGGCCTGGCCAGGGGTCGAGGGGACCAAGCGGTGAGGCAGGATCCACCCACTCCAGCGGTGGATCCAGCCTCGCTGCTCCACAGCCTCTGGAGTGTGCGGGCCTGTGGGGGTGGATCCAGCCTCACTGCTCAGCCGCTGCTGCTGGAGTGTTTGGGCCTGTTGGCTCGGCCCAGGGTGGCGGATTTGCTGTTTTCATATGATGTTTTTGTTATTTTTATATCATGTCTTTGTTGTTCTTATATCATTTTGTTATTGTTTATTAATAAATTCATATATTATTTTCACATACATTGTACTCATTTCCTTTCATCTCTCATACTTCTATTATAGAGAAAGGGCAAATAGCAATATTAACATATTTCCTCTAATTAATTTCCTTTTAATGTGCACGAATTTCGTGCACTGGACCCCTAGTATATATATAAGAACTTACGATAAATTACAATTATGTAATTACTGAAAATAGGTAGACACATACAGTAGTTTAAAAATGTATGCTATAGCCCGGCTATATAGTACTTTTCAGAAATACTATTTTAGAAGAGTGGGTTTCAACTTTGGCTGCAGGTTAGAATCACATGGGGAATTATAACTATAAAAACTATACTGATTCCCCCACCCAGGAATTGTGGTTTAACTGGACTGGGGTGGGGCCCAAGCATCAGTAATTTTAAAAGTCCTATATTCCAAGTGATTTTAATGTGCAAGTAGTATTGAGGACCCACTGGTTTAGAAAAGCCATATGATGGGGCACAGCTAGATGTCTCAGATCTTCCCCCTCCCGGTTTTGATTCCATGTTCGCACTGTTCTCTCTGTTTCTCATGTCCCATCGTTGACCAGCTGGACCAAGTGACTACTACACAGACTACGTGGCTACCAGGTGGTACCGCTCCCCGGAGCTGTTGGTGGGGGACATGCAGTATGGCCCCCCAGTAGATGTTTGGGCAATTGGCTGTGTCTTTGCTGAGCTGCTGTCAGGGGTGCCTCTGTGGCCAGGAAAATCCGATGTGGATCAGCTCTATCTGATCAGGAAAACCTTGGGTAAGTGGTGTCTCTGTCCTACCTTTTGGGCAACTGAATAGTTTTACCCACATCAGTGCAGGGCAGAGCCAAGTTCCTAGTCTCACCTAATGCCCTTTATAGTTACGAAGGAGGGACACTCCCACCGCCTCCTGTAAGTGACTCCATTAAAGGTGTCCCATTTGTTTTAATAAAAAGAATCCACTATTTTGAGTTTGTACTATTGTCAAAAAGACATGATTGTCTCTTTGGCATAGTTTGGATCAAGTTAAACTCTGAATGATGATCATAGCAACAATAAAAGCGTACATTCCTATAAGGGCTGAGCAGTGTACAGGATGCTGATGTATTTTGTTTCATTTATGATGATGTGGTCATTCATTCGTTGGTTGTCCTGACTCCAGCCTGCCAGGCTTGTTTGGATTACTCAGAGAAAGATTCTCACCCTTCTAGGTGTCAGGAAGAGAGTTGTTCATCTAATGTCCCTTTGCTTGTCTTGCTTTCCCACCCCTTCCTTTCTTTCTACTCATGGGGTGGAGGGGGCGAGGGGAAGAGAAGAGAGAGAGGAGAGAGACAGATGAAAAGACCTATATCGGTGATTGTCCTCTTCAGAAGTCAGGAATTTAGCTACTACTCCCCTGAGAACCCACTTGCCCTCTTCTAAACTTTTTTTTTTTAATATATTTTATTGATTTTTACAGGGAGGAAAGGAGAGGGATAGAGAGCTAGAAACGTCGATGAGAGAGAAACATCGACCAGCTGCCTCCTGCACACCCCCTACTGGGGATGTGCCCGCAACCAAGCTACATGCCCTTGATCGGAATCGAACCTGGGACCTTTCAGTCTGCAGGTGGACGCTCTATCCACTGAGCCAAACCGGTTTCAGCTCTTCTAAACTCTTGTAGCACCTGCTGTCACCATGCCTTTTACTCCCCAAATATACTGTAAGCTGCCTGAGGGTGAGATGGTATCTTTCATTTCTGTCTGTCCACCAGCGTTTACTGTCTACATAGTAGGCAGTAAGTATTTGCTGATGGCTCTTTTTGATGACACAGAAGAGACTGGGAGCCGTTCCGGGGGCACTCAGCCTTCCTTGCTGTGTTTCTCCTGGTGATTTTAGGACACCCTCTTCCTGCCTCCCCCCCAGCTCTGATGGAAGAAGGTTATTAAGGTCCAGGCACTGCTCTCATGATGAAGACCACTGAGGTCTGGGGCAAAGCATTAGAGGGTATATTTTGGCTGCTCCTGTCGAAAACGGGGTGGGGCAGCAGCTTTGGGGTTTGAGTGAGGTAATGTTCCAAACCAAATTGGTGAAATTAGACAACTTGATACCATGTGGTAGGAACTTCAGCCCAGCCCAATAGCAGCATTTCTGGGGTCCTAGTTTGGAGGGTTTTTGTTCACTCTGCTCTAGGAGGTAGGTCTGAGTGTGCCTCAGGGGCACCCTGCTCTGAGTATCTCCTTGTGTTCTCTGAGCAAAATTCCTCTTGAGATTCTATCCCTAGAATTTTCCTGAGGACAGTTTTATCTGATTTGGCTGAAATGTGGGTAGAATGGGCCTTATGTAATCCCCAGAATACAGACATGCCCCTTTCGTTTAATTGCTTCATATCGTAAATACTTCTAAACAGCAGATAAAATGAGATTTTCAGGTGATGGCTACTTGGTGAAACAAGAAAAGGTGGTTCCAGTTTATAAATGTCTTCCTTCCAGCTAGATCCTCTGTGACCCCCCTCCCTCCCTTCCTTCTCCCTTTCCTTCCTCAGATGTTTACGGAGTGCTTGCTATGCCAGGCACTGTTCTGTTAGGCCAATACACTTTTGTCTTAACCCATCAGGATTCAGTTAACATGATTTTGATTTGTAGTTATTGCACTTTTGCTATTAAAAAGAGGGGTGCTATTTTATGTGTGTGTGTGTGTGTGTGTGTGTGTGTGTGTGTGTGTGATTCTGAGTTGTTTCGTTTGAGGAGCAAGAACCGTGTAGCCTTCTATTCCTGTGTGTGCTTCCTCTGTGCCTAACACAGCGCTTGCCGCACTGCAGGTCTCCGTACAGGTTGTTGAGGCTGCCTCGAGGCCTCTCCCTCCCTCTGACTGGGAGAGCAGACTGCAGACTTCAGAGGTGTAAGCACAGACAGACACAGCACCAGAGAGAGAAACCACAGATCAGTGCTTGCTAACCCATCTCATTTTATCTTCCTCTTTCTTCTTGTCCAAAGGAGATCTCATTCCTAGGCACCAGCAAGTATTTAGCACCAATCAGTACTTCAGTGGGGTGAAAATTCCAGACCCTGAAGATATGGTGAGTGACCCATTTTGGAAAGAATTCTGCATGTCAGGGCTGAATGTCAGCCCCATGGCCTAGTCTGCCCTGGCAGGTCAGTTTAAGAGTAAAAAAGAAATTGGGGCAAATTGACCAGCAAGACCCTGGCCGTCAGTTCTAATTTAGAGTAAGCTGCTGATAACAGAGGTGAGAGAGCATGATGGACAGGAATGCAGAGTGCCTGCCCTGACCTCACCTGTCTTTTGTCATTTTCAGCAGTTGAAGGTAGGTAGCTCAGAGCCAATCAACGTTTAGACAGTGACTCATCCAGGAAAATCCCGCATTGTCCTAGTGCCCTGCTCTACTGAACTTGCATGGCCAGCCTCACTCCAGTGCCTGTCCTCTATGACCAATGTGGGGGAACGCACTCATTCTAAAAAAACTGAAAAATTAAAAATGTGCATACTCTTAGTCCACTTTCAAGAGTTTATTCCAATGAAATCATTAGACAAATACATAAAGTCATAGCATTCTTTAATAGAAACAATTTCCTTTAGTGTCCCATCAGTATGGGATTAAATAACTTATGGAATATAGCCTTACAATAGAAATACCACATAGCCAATAAAAATAGATTTTATGTATTCACTTGAAAAAAGTTCATAAATGGAAAAAAATGGTTATGAAACAGTATATATAATTTGACATAATTTTAATAGGTATTTAATACACAATACATGTATTTATATCCTATCTAATAAAGAGGGAATATGCTAATTGACTGACACACCCTCAAAGATGTCATCCCCCACAGCCACAAGAGGGCGGTGCCCAGTCCCCTCAGCCCCACTGGGGTAGCAGGCATGCAGCACCGCTGGGCCCGCCCCCAGGCGGGTCCAGCCATTCTGCGCACCTGCCTTCAGAGTCCCCCAGTCCCCTCAGCCCCCCAGCTGCCCAGGGCCGCCTGAGGTGCAGGCAAGCCTCGGATAGCGGCTGCCTAGCCGCCCAGGGCTGTCTGAGGCTCAGGTAACCAGGGCTGACAGAGGCTTGCGCTGCCGGCAGTGGCAGCAGCAGAGGTGTGATCGGGGCATCGCCTTCCCCTGATCGCCAGTTTACCTCCCACCCCTGAGGGCTCCCGGACTGTGAGAGGGGGCAGGCCGGGCTGAGGGACGCTCCCCCCTCCAGTGCATGAATTTTCATGCACCGGGCCTCTAGTATAAGTATAAAAAATCTGACAACCTTTGGAAAATCATGCAAAGCTTTTTACATTTGTGAAATAAATGGCTGCAAGGATATATACGAAAATATTAACAGCATATATCTCTCTGTGGTGGGGTAATTTTTTTCTTCCTTTATGGTTTTAAATATTTTTTTATGTCTTCTAATGAGCCTGTATGATCATCAAAAACATTTCAGAGCGCAATGAAGGTTTCTGAAATCCTGAGTTTCTACTGTCAAAGCAAGTACTTTCCAATGGAAACTAACCCTCGGGTGCTCAGTTTCCACCTGGAAGTTTCATCAAGTTCCACTTGAGCTTTGTTCCCTCAGCCCCTTGGCCTGTCTCACAGCGAGGGCTTCCTTTTCCCACTCCCGCAGCCACCAGCAAGAGGAAAAGTGGGTCGTGCTGGGAGCACGCTGGGACAGAGGCAGGAATGTCACCTGCCATGTGGGAGGTGACCCAGCCGGCTCCCGGGTGACCTGGACATTCCCAGTTCCACACTAAATATCCCTTAGTGGTTTCCTGTTCCCTGTCCACCGGTGAAGCCTCAGAAACAACCCCGGTTTTATAAATGTAAAAGGCTTCCGTGGTTTCCCAGAGGTTGTCCTGCCGGGGATTTCCTGTTGACAGAAACACAGGAAGAAGCAGCAGAGGGGACGTGCTGGTTCCACATCTGTGCCTGAGTCCCTCTGCTGGGCCGTCACCGTGCTGGGGGAGGCCTGCTGCTTCGGGGGCTGGGAAGACGGACCAAGCAGGCAGGATGGGCCCATCATGTCCCAGCCAACCGGCCGGCGGCCTCGCAGGCACTGCTGCTGAGACAGCAGGGCTCAGTGTCTGCAATGCCAGGTCCATCCCTGGCCGTGCTCAGATTCAACACACAGAAACAGCAAGAGGAATATGTAAGCCAGCAGTTTTCAACCTTGTTCATCTCATGGCACATATAAACCAATTGCTAAAATTCTGTGCACACCAAAAAATATATTTTTGCCAACCTGACAAAAAAAAAATAGGTGTAATTTTGATTCATTCACACCAGGCAGCTATTGTGTTGGCTGTTGTTATTTTTTAATTTGATAACCTAAGGCCGTGGACGGCAAACTGTGGCTCGCGAGCCACATGCGGCTCTTTGGCCCCTTGAGTGTGGCTCTTCCACAAAATACCACGGCCTGGGCGAGTCTATTTTGAAGAAGTGGCGTTAGAAGAAGTGTAAGTTTAAAACATTGGGCTCTCAAAAGAAATTTCAATCGTTGTACTGTTGATATTTGGCTCTGTTGACTAATGAGTTTGCCGACCACTGACCTAAGGGAAAAGAGGTCAGGTATTGCATGTTTTAAAAATTCTTTCAGCACACGGTTAAAAATTGTTGATTTAAGCTGGGGGGATGGGGGCTTTAGGATTTTTTTTCTCCATGTATTATAGGGAATTCCAAACCTGAGGCTCGTGTCCCTTATCCGTGATTAATCAGTGCACACTCAGGACTTGGCTGTTGTTGGCTGGTTCCCTGTCCAAAAGAACACGGTGCTTGCAGCACCAGGGAGTGTTTCATTCGAGGAGCCTGGCCACACGGCCGCCTTGTTACACTCAGCACAGCTGGCCATCTGTTTTACTCAGATGGCTGGCTCTTTTTTTCTCGGCACCCGTCTCTGATTAGCCTCTTTGTCAGTGGCATCTCTCTTTAACTGGCCTGTCTGTCTGTCTGACATTGGGCATTCCTCCCACTTTATCCTGTTTGTTATTTCTCATTGACTCCAGCATGTGACTGGTCTTACACGGCCAAGGAGAGTCTGATGAATATCTGCTTGGGAGACAGTTTAAACAACGGGATGATCAGGGAGACAGCAGGCTCTTGTGGTAGGACACAGCAGTTTATTTCAGAAAACCAAGAAGCATCTGGTCCCCTGGGTAACAAAAAATCTATTTGGAAGCTTCGTTTTTGTGAATGTCAATAAATGCAAATAATTGGGCCCCTTTATATAAAAGCCAGTATTGGTGCCAAAAAGTATTCTGAGGCAAGGCAAGGCAAGTTATATAAATTGAGGCAGAAGAAAACGAAATAACAATTGCTTGGCAATTTTTTTTTCTTTCCTAGTGTTGTCTTCTAATAAGTTGCTACCTGCATCAGTTTTCCAGGAAGTAAGAGGAGTGGTTAGGAAGAAAACTGGAAAGGCAATTTGGAGGTGGGGAGAGAAGGAGCTTGTGAAACAGGCAAAGGGAGGTTGTTGCAGGTGACAGGTATGGTGGGTAGAGGGTGGAGGAAGGTGCCAGGAAGATGATTCTCTCACTCAAAAGAAATGCAGTCTGAGGTAACCTCCTATTTGAATACATGCTGCAAATAAAACCTCCCTTTTCTTTTCTTTTTTAAACAGGAACCACTTGAATTAAAATTTCCAAACATCTCTTATCCTGCCTTGGGGCTCTTGAAGGTAAAAGCATGGTTTCCAGCCAACCAGGAAGCACACAGCCTCTGTTCTCACTGGGGAATCCACAGATTGAAAAGTGTTCCTTTTAGAATTCTTCTCCTTTCAAAAGTATATTTTCAGTTTTTAAAATGGGTCCTATTCTATTACAGTAATAACATCTGTAAGTGTTTTTCACTTTAAAGATTTTTTTAAATTGATTTTTAGAAGAGAGAGGGAGAGGGAGATATTCATCAGCTGCCTCCTGCATGCCCCCTCCTGGGATGGAGCCCAAAATCCAGGCTTGTGCCCTAACTGGGAATTGAACCAGTCACCTTTCAGTACATGGGAAGATGCCCAACCAACTGAGCCACACACCACTTTAAATAAACCCAACATTGTATTTGACTTCTAAATTTACACAAAATAGAAATTTCAGAGGAGTGGTGCTTGTTTTTAAAAAGGATCCTTCAAAAAATGTTTAGCCATAGGATCCTTTTAAAGAGCCAACTCCCTAGTATACTTGAAGTAGATTTTGATTTTACAACTTTATATACATACACATTTTTAGAAATATGTCTTATGTGAATGAAGTGCCAATTAAAATATTTGCAAGTTACTGTCAATGTTCCATCCATTTCAAAAAGTATTTAATGCATTTACTGATGCATTTATAACATAATTTAAAACGTGAGACATTTCATTGGTGTATGGGGTCATGAGATTTAATCTGTCCAATTATGAGCCCTATGGCCTACTTACTGGCAAAGCAAATAGTTAAGAATGTTGTAATATAAAGGGATGTATATTATGCCTCTGCCTCCGTGAAGACACGTGTGCTTATAATGTATAGACTATTTCTGAAAGAATATACAAAAATATCTGATTTTAGAAGGGGGAATGGAAGAACTAGAGTAGTGGAAAGACTTTGCTGAATCTTTAGGGCATTTTATTTTTACCACGTGTATGTAATATTTTTTAAATTAAAAAAACACACATCTAGTTGTTTTGTTTTTTTCTTTTGTTGATTTCAGAGAGGAAGGGAGAGGGGGAGAGAGAGAGAAACATCAATGATGAGAGAGAATCATTGATTGGCTGCCTCCTGCAGGCCCCCCCACTGGGGATCGAACCCACAACTGGGCATGTGCCCTTGACCAGAAGAGAACCTGGGACCCTTTTGTTTGCAGGCCAACACTCTGCCCACTAAGCCAAACTGGCTAGGGCACCACATCTAGTTTTTACAAAGTACATGCAAGGGACTAAACAGGCTAAGTGGACCCTGTATCCTACTCCCTTGGGGCAGAGCACCAACTGCCTCAGAAGAGAACAAGGTGGAGAAATGATTTTTTGTTACTATTTCTAGAAAGTATTTATTATGTGGTTTCTCATTTAGGAATGATCATGGAAGGAACTAAAATCATGATTGAATGTTTTTCCCCCCTTACTTCCTCCCTTCCCGTCTTGTTCCCAACTGATTACTATAAGTTTAATCTTACAAAAGAGAAATAAATGACATGAATAAGTTAGTATTATTTTCTTAAAGTAAGATGGAATGTTCTCTTCTTTCAGGGCTGTCTTCACATGAATCCTGCAGAGAGACTGACGTGTGAACAGCTGTTGCAGCACCCATATTTTGACAGCATCAGAGAAATAAGGGATTTGGCAAAATATCATGACAAACCAACAAGGAAGGCCCTGAGACAGAACCCAAAGCACCTGCCTGGGGTAAAAATGGGGCACTGCTTTATGGAAGCATCCAAGGTTACAGCTTCAAATGATTTCATACCTGCCACCTGGTGAAAGAGTCTGGGTCTATATTTGAGGTGGCAATTGTGACTTGCAGCTCCAGCACCTCGTTCCAGCCCCAGGACACTGGTCACATGATTTCCCAACCAGGGCCCCAAGAGACAGCTCCTTCTCCTTTAATCCTAAAGGTGTCCTTGCCCTGCAGTTCCCAGCTGCCACCAGGGCCAGGGTGTTTGGCATGCATGAGCACAGGTCATAGCCGGGCGTCAGTCCAGTTTTGGAAAATGAAATCAGACTTATCCCAGGGAGCTCTGGGTCATCTTGTTTACCTTGAGTATTAATTGACATTCCAGGTTTATCCCAAAAAGGAAGTGTTCTCCGTCCTGATCCTTTATCGTCAGAGTTGGCTAGGGTAAATGCAGTGATGAGTGCCTTCAGTGATAGCAGCAGGACAGTGCATGTAACCAAATAGCATCCAAACTGCACACTGGGAGCCCATGAAGAGTCGTGACTGGCGTAAAGTGGCAGAATGGCCTTACATTGCCTTGCCATAAGCCAAAAGCTGTAAAAATTTAGAATGGACCATAGTTGGAACCACAAATAAGATGACCTGGCTGCCCTAGTCACTTCCAGAACTGCCTAGATACCCCTTAAGCTTAAATTATCTTGCCTTAAACTTCCCCTTTGCAGCCTCCACTGCACAGCACACTGAGTGATATCTGATGGTGTGTGTGAGGTTTGGAGGAGGGAAGAGGTTGTACAGGCCATTAGGAACAGGTACCAAATGAACTCCAGGGCCCTAAGATAGACCAGAGTTTCAAAATTAAGAATGCTTTTATTTTATTTTTTTTCTCTATCATATGTGATCCAAATAGCAAAACAGACTGGAAATAGATTTTCTCCCCTTATATTGCTGTTTCTTTGTGTTCAGGAATAAAGGGTCTTGATGTAAATATTTTTACTTGAAAAAATATGGGAATACCACTAATTTGTATTACTTGTGAGTACTGAACAATTCAACTGTTTGATTTAAAAGTAATAAAAAGTACCTGCTTTTCAGCTATCTATGGCCATATAGTACAAATAGTGCCCCAGTGCACGGATTCATGCACATTGAAAGGAAATTAATTAGAAGGTGGCTGGTGAGGTGGGACTGGGTGAGACACAGGCCGGACATGCCCTGGAGCCAACCTCCCACGCTCCCTCCCTGGCCTGTCGGACGTGGGGTGACACTGTGGCTCAGAGGGTGTCTGTGAACAGGGTCCTTCTGGCAGGTGGGGTCCCTCAGCCTGGCCTGTGGGGATCGGGCCGAAACCGGCTCTCCGACATCCCCCGAGGGGTCCCAGATTGCCAGAGGGAAGTTCTGGGGTGATGCACCCTGGAAGCGCACCACAGCTCCTGCGTAGAGCATCTGACCCCTGGTGGTCAGTGCGCATCATACCTACCTGCCGGTCGGATGGTCGCTTAGCCTTTTATTTATATAGATACAAATAATATATGTGTGTTCTCCTTACTTTCACATGACATTTTCTGGTAGCATGAAGGGATCAGTTCTTTTTAACCAAGGGGTAAGTGGGCAAATCGCCCAGATGCCCCGACTTCAGTTTTCTTTGCTATAAAACAAGGCATTGGCTTAAAATGTTCCTAAGGTCCTGTGAATGTCTGCTTTTTCCCAGTAATGTTAACATGTAAATTTTTCATTTTTACATTCTCTAAATTTTCTTTAATGTGCATGCTTTTCTTTTTAATATGAAATAAACCTCTAAAAAGAAAAGCAGAGACCAAATTTAAATATTTTGTCCTTTCTCAGGTTCTGTATTCTGGGCAGAAAAAAGTATTTCTGTGCTAAAAATTTTACTTATGTCTTTTGTGATGTGTTATCAACAATGAAAAAAGTGCATGGTGTTGAACCTAATTCTGTGTGTTATATTTTCAGTTTCAGAACCTACCTCAGCTGACTAACAGCAGCATCCTCCCAGCTTTGGATAATAAGAAGTACTACTATAATACCAAGAAACTTAACTACCGTTTTCCAAACATTTAAGGAGCTTGGAGATTGATGACAAAAAACTGATTAATAACCCCAAGAAAATAAAACATACATTTGATTGAAGACCATCACAATGTTGAGAAAACATAAGTAACTAACTGGAGGAAGCCACTTGGCAAGATGTGAAGGGAAATTCCAGAAGCAATCTTCCATGCTTGATGGTGGTGTCCCGAACAGAAAGGAAAAACTCATTTTGATTTCCACTTGTGTTTTTGTTGTATCTAAGTAGCTGGACTTATGGACAGACATATAAATAGTATCTATTGCCCATTCCTCTGGCAATTAGTCATGTAAAAAAGATTTATGCTTCAATTGTACAATATGCAACAAGTGAAAAATGGATTACAAAATACCCAAATGTATTTCTTTGGATCCTATCTCCTGCTTTTCCAGATTGTTTCAACATCGTATTTAAAAAGCTTTTGTTCTTGAAATCAAAATACTTAAAAATCCCATTTACTGCTTGCTCTATCTCTTGGTTTTTAAAATTTAAACCATTTTTTTTGGAATATTTAAGAGTTGTTCAAAATATTTTAAATCATGGATTATCACAAAAGACTAACATATGCTTATGTATTTAGTGATATGTTTATAGATATTTTCCCCTTGTACTTTTGTCTTTACCTTTAGTAAAGGATGCATCTTCATCACTTTTTCAGGCAAGATGGATTTACTATATCCATCTACATTTGTTCACTAATTCCCCTTGCTAACAATGCATGAAGATTGGCAGCTGACCAAGGTGATCAAGGAGTAGAACGAAACCTACAGTCTTTGCAGGAACTATGCCTGCCAGCCTAAAAGCAATTAGAATATTCTCTCCAGCTCAGCCTCAGGCTTGGAGACAGATCTGCAGGTAGGGTTTTAGGGATCTGGGTTTTGGAAGAAATTGCTTGTGAGCTTTTACTTGGGTCATGAAAGACATTAGGTTGTAAACCTAATATGTATACACACAGGGTGGGGCAAAAGTATGTTTACAGTTGTTTGTATAGCAAACAATACAATAATAATAATAACATATAAGAATAAACTCTAAATTTCATGTATTCATAACTGTAAACCTACTTTTGCCCCACTCTGTGTGTGTACATTATGCTAACAACTAATAATAAAAATGTAGTCTAAGTGCTGGTCGGTGTGCTCAGTGGTTAGAGCGTTGGCCTGAGCATTGAAGGGTCTCAGGTTCCATTTCCGGTCAAGGGCACATACCTGGGTTGCAGATTGGATCCCTGGCCTGACCTGGTCGGGTGTGTGCAGAAGGCAACTAATTGATGTGCCTCTCTCACATCGATGTGTCTCTCACACTTTCTCTCCCTTGCTCCCTTTCTTCCACTCGCTCTCTAAAAATCAATGGAAAAAATATCCTCAGGTGAGGATTAATTAAAAAAAAAAATGTATTACCGAGGATTCCTAGCTTTGCACAGTGATACTTAAAATGATGACAGAATTAGCTCTGATTTTGCCTACTGCTCCTATTCAAACAGCTTTTTCATCCTTGTCACCTGGACATAAGGGCAATATAAAATTCTGTTTCTTAGAACTCAAAGCCATTTTTGGTTGATGTGATGCTCCTATACATAGCAGTTCTCAGCCATAGTTTTGAAAGTTGTATTTTACTGTATCTTTGAAACATTTCTTCTACACCCTCAGTTTACTGCTGTTAATTTTCTTCATGACAGCATATGACCTTATTCACTTATAGCTAAGTAATCCATTAAATTCTGGCAACTGTTAATTTTGGCTACCCAGCCAATTTAATGATATCCATAGTCTTCCTGGTGTATGTAGCTTCTTGCCTAGAGTTGATAGTAAGCTGACTAATCCCAGTATTATCTAATTCTTGTTATGTAGCCTTGATTCAAAGGACAAAGAAGGATATCCAACTTCTGTGACTAGTTTACATTTGGTGTTTTTCTTCTTTTCCTTAACCCAAAAACAATGCACTTGACAAGGCAGATGACTATAATTGCCTAATTAATCTAATAGTTTTACAGAAAACCACTCAGAATAGAAAAGTAGCTCCAGACTAAACTGTGGTGAATCAGTTGCCTCATCATACGGTAATCAAACAAATCTGAGACAGAAGTGCTTATTTTTTATGAGTTCTACTAAATGTATGCTTATGTTTAACCATACCTGTAATCTTTTCTTAACATGGAATCACCAGTTTCACATGAAACTATTCTATATCCTTGTCTTTTTTGTAAATGTACTAATTTCTGATTTTTAAAAATGACAGTGGCAATTATATTAGTAAATAGTGTATCATTTATGGTATGTGCTATTTATATAAGCTAGTTTCTGAACACAATTAAAATTCATTTTTCTACCTGAATTCTGTATCATAGAAAGTGTTTATTTTGACATTACTTGCAAAGTTATATTCAAGCCAAACGTATAGAAATCCACAAACAAGTTGGCATATAACTAACAATAACTGAATCAGGGCCACTTTAAGCAGGTAAAATATTATCATTTACTTAATGATAATATTTAACACTGTTTTCTAGATATAAAATGAATTTTGTGCTTATCCTTCTTTATGATGTCCTTGAGCTCACAGGAAATAGTATCCAAAGTATATGGGAAAATAAAAATCCATTTCTAATTGGCATGTTAAAATTTTGCTTATAGCAATTTTTTAATTTAAGCAAAAGGTGCTAGTCTTCATGTTTGTTTCCTCTATTCTAATGCAATCAGCAGAACTATTTGAATTCAGCCAAGTATGTATGTCTACTTATAATAAAATACCAGACTAAGCTTAGCAAATAGACAAATTAGCCAAAAACTACTCATTCAGAGAAAGGGTGTAAGTATGAAAAACACAGGAATGCAGGATTATGGGAAAGGCATGCAAATCCTGAGAGCAATATGAATGCCTCTGCAACCACTTACTTCTTGGCATAATTGACTTCAATGAATCTGAAATTTAGCTTTCAGTTTTTCCAAATTGTACATTTATAGTAACACTAGAGGCCCAGTGCACAAAATTTGTGCCTGGGGTGGGTGGGGGGGAGGCTCAGCCCAGCCTGCATCCTCTCCATTCCGGGACCCCCCTGCCAGTCTGGTCGCCCCCAACTGCCCCTCACCGGCCTGGTCGCCCCTCATGGCCCCGCCGCCGGCCTGGTCATCCCACGCAGCCTGCTGTTCAGTCGTTTGTCGTCCCTAACTAACCCCCCTGCCGGCCTGGTTGCCCCACACAGCCTGCTTGTTCAGTTTTTTGGTCATCCCTCACTAACCCCCCTGCCGGCCTGGTCGTAGGTAGCCATCTTGTGAGGGCATGAGGGTTAATTTGCATATTACCTCTTTTATTATATAGGATGCTTCAATAACTTTAAAGTTCAACATAAATTACTGTTAAAATACAATAAAGAATATCTGTGTTGTACATTTAAATGATTTTAAAGAATTTTAAATATCTACATCAAGAGATCTATATAAAATGAGTAAATTAGAATTAAAATGTTACCAAGTTTGCATCACTTCCAGTTTAGTAACTTTAATGAGTCTCATCTGAATATTTATTTTCTACATGATGGACTTTCTGCTTTTAAAATATCATGATATGATATCCTTATAATTCTATTGATGCTTACATAATATTTGTTGCTGTTTAGGGTCAATAATTTTAAATGATACTTTATATTGAATAAGGCACTTATTGATGATTATTATTTTGCTTCAAGTCTAATTTTAGTTCCAGATAAGGTAGCAATGTCTTAAAGATTTTAACAAGGTTTTCTTTCTCTCTTATTCCAGGAAGATCACTTAGCAACAAATACTTGAGGTTTCTGTAAAAAAAGAAAGAAGTTACTTCAATTATAGCATTAAAACTAAACTTGATTTATTGACTTTTAGAAAAAACTACACACAGAATGTATATATTCGTTGCTCAGAATTACATCAATAATTCTAGCTGAATCTTTCCAAATACCATATGTATATTATGGCATAGAATACCTTTGCCTGAGAGAGATAAAATGTGAATCTTAACCTAGAAAGGGAAACAAACTAGCAAAGTTCTTAAAGGAACTCAAGATGAAGCCTTGAAGCCTCAACTAATGTAAAAAACAAATAATCTAGTACTTTTGGTTCTAATGTTTAAAATTCTCAAACTTCCTGTGATAGGTTATTGGCAAAACATGGGGGAAATCACTTTTAAAAATAGAGAGGAAGCCTAATAGCTAATGTTTGAGAGCTTACTGTAGCAGGCACCATGCTAGGAGCTTTACTTAGATTTATTTTTTTTAAGCAATATCCCTAAAAAATGCAATAAAACCATAATGTATTAAGATGGATCATTTCAACTGTTTTAAAGTATTAAAGATGAAAGTTAAGTCATTTTCTTGTATTTTTCAAAACAAGACACCATCCCTCAAGTGTTTTAAATTCTGATTTTTCACCTTAACATCATTATCAAGTTTCCATTTTGGCACTGACCACCTACCTTAAATGATGCAAAGCAATGATGCCTTTGTCTGTGACATTCCCACATGAAATTATTTCCATTTCCAACAAACTTTTTTGTAAATTTTCAAATTGACTAATTCTCTCCAAACAGGCATCCTCGATATAATGACACTTGCATAGCCTTATTTTTTCAACATGCTGTAGGCCCTCTAGGAGGAAAAGAGCAGTTTAAGAACCTGCTTTACCATTAAAATAACCATCTCTCCTAGTTTTCCCAGGGCTGTTCTGATTTTAGGATTGAAAGTCCTATATCCTGGGAAACCGCTCAGTCCCAGGAAAACTGGAACAAATAGTCACCTTAATAACCATACATGGTATTCACCATACAGGTTGTGCTGATAAGACCATTTTGCAGTGAAACATCCAGGCACTGGGGAAAAAAAAACAACACACACACACACAAAACCCACCCAAGCAGAAGCTGTGTGGATAGAATTATTCCTACATCATTGAGGATTTCTCAGTGACAAAAGTTTGACAAAGACAGTTTGACAAACAAGGCTTGGATTTTAAGTCAATAAGCCACAGAATAAAGTCATGTAGAGACAAGCTTAGTAAGGGGAGAAAGGAGAGGAAGGTGCTTGTAACCTCTAATTTAAAAATATTATAAATAAGGAGAAACAAACTGGATGATATTAAAAAGGCAAAAAGGACATATCTACAACTATAATATTCAACTGCAACAAAATGTCACTGTAAATCACCTGCATTTTTCATAAGCAAATGATAGGGTAGTTACCCAGGTGATCAAATCCAATGTTCATGATACAAGAGTCGGTGGCATCGATGGCCTGGATCTTGTATTTGTCCAGAGGGCCTGTTGGGAGGTTGTTGTAGTCCTTCTGCCACCTCTCCTGGCCGTGATAGCGTACCATGGCCCCACAGCGAAGCAGCCACTCGGAGGCCGCCCTTTCGGGACCAACATCCTTGATGCGTTCATAATCTACTCTATTGGAAAGAGAACAAAGCAGTTAGCTTTTACTATAATCATTAGCTTTTTAACTATATTCATCAACATAAAGACAGAATAGGGAAAAGGTTTCATTTCAAATGACTGAGGAGGGAAACAAGTATACTAGTGAGATCCATGTAAAAGAAAAACATACAATGGCTCTACCTGCTACCTTTCCTGCTTTATTTTTGTTTCCAAGTGAACTCGGTGAAGGCATGTTATTTTTATATGAGTTTATCAGGCAGAAGTGAGTCTTCATTGACTCAGATGTAGCACAGTGTTTGACACCAGGAAGTACTCAATAACTTGTATCAAAAGAATGATATACTTGGTTATTGTTTTTATTAGTGATAAAAGATTAAAGGGAATAATTTTGAACCTATGTTCAAATTAATCTCATTAAGTGACATTTATTTTTATATATGCCTTTTTCCCTAGTCAGTGGTGTTATTGCTATATTAAGCGATGAGGAAATTAGCTGCTTCAGTTTCAAAATGATGCTTCTAAGCATGCCACCCATTAATTTTTTAAAAACTTGAGTTGCCTTGATAGTATTCAAAAGACTTAACTACATCTATTAAGAATTCATAGAATAAAATATTCTAAAATATTTATTTACTGAGCTTTTCTGATTATAAAAATAATAAATGTTCATTTTAGAAAACTTGAAAGGCATGGAAAAGCCAAATAAGATAAAAGTCACTGACATCCTGCAACCCAGTCATGTTAATACTTTGTAATCTCTTTTGGGGTCTTATTCAATTTGTGTATATATTTTGTTTGTTTTTAAACAAAACGAGGCTCATACTGCACATACTATACAAAAAAAACCCATTTGGAATACAAGAAATAACCAAATAGCTATTGCGAATTCAGCTAACTTTAACAATTCCCACATTTCTTCATTTTAATTAGAGTAACTTACTTATTAAACACTGCATTCAACCAGCCCCAGAAGTATCTGTAGTCACATGACCATGGGAGTTTCTTTAAGCCACACAACTGCCAGGAAATTTTTCCAAACAGCATCATTTGATCTAGAAACACAACACAGTATTAATATTAGATCATTAACTGGCAATCAGAGTCATGTACATATACTCACTTCACAACTTCAAAGTCAATGATGTGCCAATAAAGCTGATGACTCACTTGCCTCTCGATCGATATTGAACAAGTCATTCCTGTCTTAGTTTCCCAGTTTCTTTTGCTTCAAAAAAATGAGCTCTGTGGTTCCTTCTAGCCTTGATATTAAGTTCCATTGTTCTATCCTCATTTGCTGTGTCTTCACTGTTGCCACCTGGTGTCCATTTAAATTATTGAAAGTAATCCCACTCCCAATCTACATTTCCAGTACCAAAATGGCACACTAAAATCACCTAGAGAGCAATGTGCCACGGTCTACACAGTTACATCCAGGAAGAGGTGACATGGAAACAGATCTTCCTATGACAAGAGTGCAAATAGTGTCACCAGAACAGTGAAAAGAGCTGAGGAAGGGCAGCTGGGAAAGACTGGGCAAGTAACTTCACCTCTCTGACCCTTGGTTTTCTCATTTGTAAAATGAGATGATGTACGCAGATGATTTCCAGCTGTAAAAACCTATAATCATGAGTTGAGAAAGTGATTTTTGAATTGGATCGCAATTTGATTTACGTCAATTCAAGTTTCTCTAGAGAAGTATGCCAGGTGGGGGGGAAACACTGAGAAATGAAACTCGGTCTCTGCCTTAGAGGAACTAACAACTTAAGGCAGAGTGGAGTAAGCGAAAACAAGTTACCAAGTAGTTAAAAATAAAGGATTTGCCTGATAAATACTTCAAAAGTTAAAATAAGAACAGACCAGAATTTCAATAATCCAGGTGATTAGCTGAGGCAGGGACATTTAAGTCATGTTGCATTTCTGTTTAGTTGGGGGTAATGAGGAGACAGACAATTTACTCAGTCACATCAGAAAGGGTCTGGCATAATCAGCCAGGAAATGTGGACTTCCTTCTGCAGGTGGTTGGGAGTCACTGAAGTTTTAGCACAGAACACTGGCATTTGGAGAACTATGCTTCAGGAATACTACTCAAACAGCAACGTCAAGATCGAGTCCACTAGCACCGGACAGAGAGACAGCTAACAAGGGCTTCAACTACATGTGGCTGTGGAAAAGGGCTGGGGATGGGGGGGGGGGGGGGGGTGGAGGGGGGAATAGGAGAATTGGAATGACATTGCAGAATGGATTCCACATAATTCAGTAAATGAGATTATAGGGGCGAGGGCCAGAGAAACTGAAGATGACACTAAGTTTTGCTCCTGAGTCACTGGTCGGATGATGGTGCCATTATGAAATCAATGTCAGAAGGACAGGGTTGTGGTTTATTCCCCAGTTTTTCATATTCTAAATAAGAAGTGTTGGCAGAACTTCTAAGAGGAGATGACCAACAAGTGATTAGAATCAGAGGAACAAAATGGTAGAGCTGGAAGGAACTCAGATAACCTAGACTAAACTGTCTCCATGTCACCTCATTTAGAGACGAGGAAACTGCAGCCCTGATATTAAGTAACTTGCTGACACCCTACATCCTTTCCAGAACAAGGTGGGGTTTTAATAAATGCATGTGTTTAAAAGGACTTGCGCAATGTTTCATGGCTAATTGGTGGCAGTGCTGAAACTTGAACCTAGTTCTGGCTACTACCAGTCCAGAGCTCTTTCCTTAGTCATAAGATGGCCCTGCAACTCAGGGAAAAAGGGAGGACTGGGAAGAGGCCTGAGTGGGAGCCACCTCAGAGCTGAGGAAGTGACAGAGGATGTTGAGGTTGTGGAACAGTGAGAGATGAGGTCTGAGGACAGAATCTGGAATCACCTACCCACTCCCTCCCTTTTCCACCAACACTGACTGCATTACTGCAAACTTTCCCTTCCCCCTGCTATCACTTCCACGTTCTCAGCCCTTCCCAGCTTTTTGTTAAAGCTCCCTCCACCTGTGTCCACCTCTAATAACTCCATTGGCTGCCAACCTCATTTATAAATCTGGACTTTCTAGCTTCAATTCAACTCATGCTGTACCATCCCTCCCCACCCACCCAATCCTGTCTATGAAAATCTTACCCAACTTCAAGACCTTATTCAAATAACATTTTCATCCATCCATCTATTCATTCACTCAATAAATATTTATTGAATGTCTGCTATACCTAGTTCAAGAGATATAATGGGAAGATAGAAAAACCAAACAAAACAACAGAGATAAAGACGTGGTTCCTGTCATCAGAGAATGTATAGTCTACTGAAGGCAGAAGACATAAAGAAATAACATGCAACATGGTGTCTTAGTAGAGGTATGAACAAGTTCTGTCAGAGCCTAAAGGAGTTTTCTTTTGGGATGGCTCTTAAAAGATGATTAAAAGTTTCCAGTTAGGCAGAAAAAAGAAAAGTACGTAGAGAAAAAGGAAAACCAAGGATCACATCTTATTCATTTCCATTTTGCGTAGTACCTAGCACAATGCAAGAGTTTAATAAATATTTGCTAATAGTCTTTAATGATTGATATATTTCCATGGAGAAAGGTAAAAACCAGAGAAACTGTTATTAAGCAGGTAAATTTGAGTGGTCTATGAAAACTGATGTACTTTGACTTATTTTGGCCCACCTTATAATTCAGCTTAATGAAAAAGCCAAATTTACTTCTGCTATGATTTCTAAAAATACTAGATATATTTAAATAATTTAAACATGAAAATAAAATTTTTATTTATCAATAAAGATAAAAAATAAATTGGTAGGTTTTTACATTCTCAAGTGTAACTTTGCTAATTAATTTTAGCAATTTCTAATGAATTCAAGCTACCTCTGGGAATGCTTTCTATATGGAAAGAGGAGACCTCTAGTGGTGAGTTGGTGAATTTAACTCTAATGAATGAAAAGAAGCCAGTTAAAGCGTTAAAAATTACTACTAAATTACTGCTGCAATAAATAATTCAGGATTTAAAATAATTTAAAAAGATCTTCTTACTATCAGAGCATGGCTTAGAGCCATAAATTTGTAACTGATGTTTCTAAAATTTGCAATTATATTTATGACTTAGAGAAGGCCAGACCTCTCAGCTGAGGGTGGTGTCATGAACACAAATGTCTCTAGCCAAATATATTACAGGGTGTATAAATGTGAGGTGAGCTCTTGATTTGAAGAAAAGAGGGTAAGCAGAAAAAATTTTACAAAAAGAACATGTGTATTGGAGTGCTTTTACCTTGTTAAACTAAGAAACACATGCTCAAAATCAGAGCAATAAAAAGCTACTATGGTCCATGAAAGTCTGATCACAGACCCTGGAAGTGTCTAATTCTGTATTCAATCTAGTAACAAATCAACTACTACATCTGTGCAAACTAAAAATAACCATCTCCACTACATACCTATCAGAATGATTAAAGTAAAAAAGAGTGACACCGCGCTAGCTGGTTCGCGTCAGTGAATAGAGCGGCAGCCGGAGGACTGAAGGGTCCTGGATTCAATTCCAGTCAAGGACACGAACCTCGGTTGCAGGCTCTGGTTGGGGCGCGTGTGGGAGACCACCAATCAATGTGTCTCTCTCACATCGATGTTCCTCTCTCTCTGTCTCTCCCCTTCCCTTCTACTCTCTCTAAAAATCAACAGAAAAATATCCTCAGGAGAAAGTGGATCACTCGAATATTGCTGGTGGAAATGTATAAAGGTACAGCCACTTTGGAAAAGCAGTTTGGCAGTTTCTTATCAAAATAAACAGGTGCTTATCATATGACCCAGCAATTATACTCGGGCATTTCTCCCAGAGAAACAAAAATAGGTTCATACATAAAAAGCTGTACATTAGTGTTCACAGCAGCTTTACTCAAAAATAGTTAAAAACTGGCAACAACTCAGATATCCTTTAATGGGTGAATGGTTAAACACACCGCGGTACCATGACATACTACTGGACAGTAAGAAGGAATGAGCCATCAATACATGCCACAATTGAGATGGACCTCAGGGGATTATGCTGAGTGAAAAGAGCCAATTTCCCAAAAGTTATATACAGTATAATTCTGTTTGTATAAATTCTCCAAGTGACAACATTTTAGAAAGGGAGAACAGATTGGGGAGGGGTGCCCTGCTGTAGGGAGGTGTGGTTATAAAAGGGCAGGGAGGGATTCCTGTGATGCAGCTGTGCTCTGGCATGGCTGTCGGGGTGGATACAAGAACCTACACACGTGATAAAAACGATGTGGAACTAAATACACACATAAATGTAACCCTGGGGAAATCTAAATAAGATCGATGGGCTGTGTCAATGTCAATTTCCTGGTAGGAATGTACCATAGTTTTGCAAGATGTTATCATTGAGGGAGACTGAGTGTAAATGGCACACAGAATCTCTACTGATTCTTAACTGCATGGAAATCTACAATTATCTCAAAAAATTTTTTAAAATTTCAAAAATAACCATCCCTTAAAAAAAATTGTGATGGAACAAGCAGGTAACATTCTATGCTGTTTTCACAAATAAAGCAAAACATGTACAACTATCCGGAAGGTTAAAACCGTTCGAGCGTAATAATGACCGGGTCTTCACTGAGCTAAAACCTGAGGAGCCTTAGAGGGAGACTCGGCCATTGGTCCACCTTCCTGGGAGGGCGGGCAGGGCCGGGCACAGAGGTGAATGGCTTCCAGAAGCCACCTGACTAAGGACTGGAGCCAAATCCAAACGGGCAGGTAAAGTCCTTCCGGCAATGAAGCTGTGTCCTTCTATTTTTCTGTTCAGCTGTTCTGACCCTAAAAATGTTAAACTGGCACGGTGGTGATCACATAATGTTAGAGGAATAAGGTACTGGAGAGCTTCAACAGCCCGCCTCCCTCCCTTTCAGGAGAGAACAGGGGAGGTGTGGCCCGCACAGGGAAGTCGGTGTTCCCAGGCCCGCACAGCGTACTGAACACTGTCTCTCGGCCCAGAATTAACGGTAAGGAAACAGATCGCTCAAGGATGGCCGCGGCCCAGCGGGGCCTGGTTCATCCAGGCGGTCTTTACAGGACCCACAAATAACCGGGTGAACGGCAGCGCCAGGAGCCCCCCAAAAAGAAGACCGCGCGGCTCTAAGGGCCTCGGTCCGGAGCGCGGGCTAAGGCCGGCCGGCGCGCGCCTTCAGTGGGCACGGGGCTGGGTGGGGCCGGGTTGGAGACCGCGGGTGCTCAGCCAGCCGCCTCGCGCTGACCCGGGCCGGAGCCCGGGAGCCCGGGAGCCCGGGAGCCCGGGAGCCCGGGAGCCCGGGAGCCCGGGAGCCCGGGACCCGACGGGGTTGGGCGGGGCCGAACGGAAGGAAGGGAGGCCGCTGGGCCCGTCCAATCGAGTTTTCACTATAATCATGCCCAGATTCTCTTCCCGGGCCCCGCATCCGGTGGGCGTCAAAGGTCAGACCCCGCGACACGGCGGGGCAGGTTCTCGGTACACCCAGCGCGGGGAGAAGGGAACGGGCAGAGTGAAACCACCACCCTAGTCCCGTCCCGCTCGGGCCTAGCTCCTCAACTCACTGCGTCGCAGGAAGGGAGCGAGCGAGCGTCCCCGGCGTGTGCGGCAGCGCCGGCCTGCCCTTCGCCCTCCGCCGCGCGCGCCCATTGGTCACTGACAGCCGCTCCCACGTGGCGCGAAGGCGCGCGCCTCATTGGCCCATGCGTGGGAGGCGGGGCTAGAGGACACCGCGGACCCTGCCGAGTGTCCTGCTCCAGTGGCCAAGCTGGGGCTGTGGCCGGGGAGGAGACGCAGGCGATGGTGCCCGCGCTGCGTTACCTGGGCACTGCCTGCGGATGGGCCCGCGGAGGTCTCCCCAGGGGCATCCCCGCGGCGTGCGGGTCCGCGCTGGGGAGGCCGCGTCCGCTGAGCCAGGGTGGCCGCGGAGCCAGCACTAGGTGAGTAGCCGCTGGCCCGCCCCCGCCGCCTGCGCTGCATCTCAGAGGTGCTTCTTGCTGGACCGATGCCCCGGCTCTCCTTCCCTGCCCCAGGCGGGAGAGAAGGTCGAGGTCCTGTGGAGCGCGGGCTCCAAACTCGGATCTCGGGAGCTACCTGCAGGATTTATTCGTTGTGTTTGTGGGCGGGAGGAAAAGAATGAGAGTGTTGAGTAGAGGGCTACTGCAGTCTGTCTTTGAATACAACCCCTCCCTGTCCTGCTTTACTCTGGGCGGGTTTGCTTAAAGGTTCGGCTGTGAATTGGAGCTAGGCTGTCCCGCGGGTGATCGTTTTGAGCGTTAAAGGACCTAGCCCACTGTAAGCAGTCAAATCACGCTGTTGATTAGCTGGCATCTCTGGGGTTCCTTGGCAGCTCTGAATCCAGTCTTAAATCAGTTCCAGGCAGACACTGCGTAGAGTTACCTCAATGAGAAGCAGCTCAGTGGCTAATCAAAGCCTGCAGAATTCATTTGTCCTTGTGATTTAAAGTTTGGAGGTCACATTGGAAACCACTGTTTTTCTCTGCTTTCTTTCGAGATGATGGTTTATGCCAAGCTGGAAAGCCTGGCTGTTTCGAGAATTACGAGTGTGACTGGAGCTTAGCGTCAGAGTTGGTGTGGAATGACCCCAGGAGAGGGGCTACATCGCAACAGGGGTTTTATTTTATTTTAATTGCACCGTGAATTTTATTCTAAGAGCGTTGGGAAGCTTTTAAAGGGTTGTTGAGAAGAGGGAGTGATTGAATGCTGATGTTTCAAAAATTTACTCTGGTTGCTGTATGTTATTGTATTGGAGGGGGATTAGAATGGGATAGGATTTTGGGAAGCTTTTCTTAAGGAAAGAAAAGTAGGGTTAGGGAAGGTTTTGTTTATACTTTTTATTTTGAAATAATTATGGATTTATAGAAGTTTGCAACAAAGCAGCACTCTCATTTACCCCAGTGATAACATCTTACGTAACTATAGTACCATATCAAAACCAGGAAATTGACATCGGTACACTCCATGAACCTTGTTTAGATTTCATCAGTTTTACATGCACTCATTTGTGTGTGTATATGTTTCCATGCAATTTAATTATGTGTTAATTTGTGTAACTACCACCAAAATTCAGAAACAAATATTCCGTCAATACAAAAATATCCCTTGTGTTATATTCACATCCCATCTCTACACCTTTCTAACCACTTCCTAACCTGTGGCAACCACTAATCTATTCCCCAGCTCTATAATTTTCCACTTTGAGAATGTTCTGTGAGTAGAAATACACAGTATGTAATCTTTTTAGATTGGCTTTTTTCACCTTGAGATCCATCTAAGTGTTACCTATATGAATAGTGATTCTCTTTAATTGTTGAGTAGCATTACATGGTATGGATGTGTCGCCTTTTTTTTTAATCATTCACCAGTTGAAGGATATCTGGGTTGTTTCCAGTTTTTGGCTATGGATAAATCTGCTATAAATATTTATGTACAGTCTTTGTATGAGCATAATTTTTCCTTTCTCTGGGATAAATGCAGGCACTAAGACCTACAGTAAGTACATGTTTAGTTTTTTAAGAAACTGCCATATTCTTTTTTCAGAGTGACTGTTATTTTACATTCCTACCAGTAATATGTGAGAGATCCAGTTCTTCTTCATCCTCACCAGCATTTGGTATTATCACTTTTTTTTTTAGCCATTTTGATATGAGTATAGTGATATATCATTGTAGTTTTAATTTTCATTTCCCTAATGAGTAATAGAATTGAATATCTTTTCATGTTCTTATTTGCCACCTGTATATCTGTCATCTTTGATGATATGTTTGTTCATATCTTTTGCATCAAAAAAATAATATAATACAGGAGGGGATTAAATGGGGGCAGGGGGAGAAGCAAGAGTGTCCATATTCCTCATAAACCTAGATTTGTTTACCGTAAGGTCAGTGCTAAAGGGAATCTTTTACACTCCTCATTGCAGTTAGACTTTATAAGGCCTTTCTAATTTTTAAAACGGTTGTATAATCAGGGTTTGTCGTGGCTAAACATGTGGTTCTGAACCTATTGGCTGTTTTCTTTTTAACAGAAAAAAAAATTATAAATTGTTGCATACCAAGGTGTTGAAGACTTAATGTGTTAGCTAATCCTCAAGAATACTGCACTTGAATTTTAAAAGAATAGATGGTAGAGAAGAGTGCAATGCTTAACACGTGTAGCTGACCCAGGCAGAGTAGTGTGGAGATTTAGAGCAGCTTAATCAACTAGCCATCCTGCCTGCTGGGTGTAGCTGGTTATCCTACTGACCAGCAATGCTGGTAGCTTGTAAGGGTATTATCTTGCGTATGAAGTCAAATAGCACAAAACCCAATAAATATTTGCTTTTAATGATTATAAATTAATAGTTTAATTATCCATAGATGACAAAAATGTTGCATGTGAAGTTTGATGAGGTCTACTGTAAACGTGCATTACTTTAAAAGTGACTTTCTCTTGAAGCTCATTTGATGTAGTCGTTATCGGTGGCGGAATTGTGGGGCTTGCCTCTGCCAGAGCACTCATCCTGCGACATCCAGCACTTTCCATTGGTGTCCTGGAAAAGGAGAAAGAATTAGGTATGTATGGTTGATGTATGTTATCAGTGTTGCTCTTCAGGCTTATCCGGAACACCTGCTTATTTTGTCAATTCTGCATCTGTTTTGCTGAGTGTCGATGTTAGTATGGTAGTTTGAGTTCTCCAGAAAGCAGAGTCTGGGACTAGGACTTTGGTATAAGTGATTTATTTGAGAGGTTATCTAGGAGACAGGAGTGAGGGGGTGGGGATAGTAAACCGGGAAGGAGGGAGAGCCACATGAGGGTACCTTATTGAAGTTACTGTTGTGAGTTTGATTATACTGGGACCTCTGAGGAGCTACATAAACATTTCCCAGCATCATGGTCATTTATCCATCAGCTCCGGTCCCTATTGGTTGAGGATTGCCTCTAAGAATGTTGAGTTCTCTTTCCCCACATTAGACAAGGCCCAGGGGCAGAATGCAGGGAACTATAATGATCCCTTGAAGTGGTTTGCTGGAAGTGAGAGGTGAGTTTGTGCACCAGAGTTGTAACTAAAATCAAAGGTGGGCTGGAGGGATGTGACACAGGCAACAAAGATGGCAGCTAGAGGAATTTACCAGTGCTCTGACTGTAAGAATTTTAAATAATGTGGTCTCTGATAGCTTCAAATATGTTTGTTCCCCCACTTCTTAGGTTTTGTATGAGTCATTTATTTTCTCTTATCCTCTTTCTCTTGTTTGGTAGCTATTCACCAGACTGGACATAACAGTGGTGTCATACATAGTGGAATTTATTATAAACCGGAATCTCTAAAAGCTAAATTATGTGTACAGGGTGCAGCCCTCATCTATGAGTACTGTAACCAAAAGGGAATTTCTTACAAGCAGTGTGGCAAGGTATGGTATTTTACTAGGACCTCAACTTATTTATCACTAACATTTTCTTACTGATGTTTAATGTTGAATTTTTTAAAAACCCTGGATTTTCTTTCTTTATATCAAGTAATTTGCAAAATCTAATATTAGAGAATAACTTTTTTAAAAGATGGTGT
Source organism: Cnephaeus nilssonii (assembly GCF_951640355.1). NCBI lineage: Eukaryota > Metazoa > Chordata > Mammalia > Chiroptera > Vespertilionidae > Cnephaeus > Cnephaeus nilssonii. The sequence continues at coordinate 68,827,465 of NC_137075.1, read as the reverse complement.
AACTAACTCCATGTAATTAAAAAATATTATTTTTGGTAGGTTTTTAATGATTTTATAGAGAGAGGAAGGGAGAGGGAGAGAGAAACATTGATCGGTTGCCTTCCTTATGAACCCCGACTGGGGATGGAACCTGAAACTTGGGTACGGGATGAGGCTCCAACCAACTGAGCCACACCAGCCAGGACATTCCATGTAATTTTTAAAGTAACAGCTTTATGACATAATTTATATACCATACAATTCACCCTTTTAAACTATACAGTTTAGTTTTTAGTGTAGTCACAGAAGGTGTAGCTATCACCATTTTCTAATTTTAGACCATATTCATTTTCCCAAAAAGAAACCATATACCCATTAATAGTCATTCCCCACTCCCCCTACTTCCTAGTTTTGCTTCTTCCCAGTCCCTGGCAACCACTAATATATTTTCTGGATTTGACTATTCTGGACATTCCATGTAAATGAATTCATACAATATGTTGTCTTTTGTTACTGGCTTCTTTCACTTAGCATAATATTTTTCAGGTTCATTCATTTGTAGCATGAATCAATACTTCATTTTTTTATATGTTTCATTGTGTAGGTATACCAAATTTTATTTATCCATTTTACAGCTGATGGACATTTGGGTTGTTTCCACCCTTTGGCTATTATAAATAACACTGCTATGGAATTTATGTTCAGGTTTTTGTATGGACCTGTTTTCATTTCCCTCGGACATGTACCTAGGAGTGGAATTGCTGGGTTATAGGTAACTCCATGTTTAACGTTTGAGGAGCTGCCAAACTGTTTTCCAAAGTGCTGCACTGTTTTATATTCCCATCAACAATTAATGAGGATTCTAATATCTCCACATCCTCACCAACATCTATTATTATGTCTTTTTTATTTTAGCCATCCTTGATGTGAAGAGGTATATATCACTATGGTTTTGATTTGCATTTCCCTAACTATTAATGATATTGAGCATCTTTTCATATGCTTATTGGCTATTCATTTATCTTTGAAAACATGTCTATTCAAATCTTTTGCCCAACCCTAGCTGGTTTTGCTCAGTGGATAGAGCATCAGCCTGAGGACTTAAGGGTCCATGGTTCGATTCCGGTCAAGGCATATGCCCAGGTTGCGGGCTCAATCCCCAGTGGGGGGTGTGCAGGAGGCAGCCGATCAGTGATTCTCTCTCATCATTGATGTTTCTATTTCTCTCACACTCCCTTCCTCTCTGAAATCAATAAAAATATATTTTAAAAAATATCTTTTGCTCGCTTTTTAAATTGGATTATTTGTCTTCTCATTGTTGAGTTGTATGTGTCCTTTATATATTATGGATACAGTCCCTTATTAGCCACAAGACATTTACTAAAATACTGCTAAAACATTAAAATATTTTTTATTTTTAATATAAAATAATAGTAATGGTAATGGTAATTTTAAAAAGTATTACTAAAGTTTTTCTCCCATTCTGTAGATTTTTACTTTCTTGATGGTATCCTTTGAAACACATTAGTTTTTAATTTTTATGAAGTCCAGTTTATCTTTTTCTTTTGTTGCTTGTGTTTTTAGTGTCATACCTAAGAAATCATTGCCTAATCTTAGATCATGAAAAATTACTCCTATGTTTTTTTAAAAAATATGTTTTTATTGATTTTAGAGAGAGAAGAAGGGAGAGGGACAGAGAGATAGAAACATCTATGAGATAGAAACATCGATTGGCTGCCGCCCACACACCCCTACTGGGGATCGAGCCCGCAACCTGGGCATTGCCTTGACTGGGAAGCGAACTGGTGACCTCTTGGTTCCTGAGTTGACACTCAACCTCTGAGCTATAACTGGCTGGACATTACTCCTATGTTTTCTTTGAAGAGTTTTGTTATAACCTTAGCTCTGACCTTTAGGTCTATCATCACTTTCCTTTCCCCCCAGATGAGTTGGTTTAATTCCAGGTGATAAAGAATTTGGGGTAGAACAAATACTGCAGAGTATACTTTGGCAGGATTTTAGGCTGGGTTTGCTCTGACTTCCCAGCTGAGATAGGAATGGCTGAGAACTAAAGAGAAGAGGAACCACAGTATGATTTTTGTTTTTACAAAAGTTTATTATTAAATGTACAACAGGCTTCAGGACGACATTTCATTCTAGCTATACATGGTAACACATGTTATGGCAGAGAATCCAGATGTTGAAACAGAAATGGAATTAAGGATTACCATTGACCCAGGTACAAGGAACAGCTTATTTTTTGCCAGAATTCTTTATTCCAAATGTGGAATCTCCCCGGGTGTGGCATTTCTTTCCCACAGCCTTCACTTTTAGCTCCTTGAGTTTCTTCTGCCCCTCTTTCTGTTTCTGCTTGAATGCCTTACCACCTTCACCCATTTTCTTGGCCTGCTTCTTGGGCTGCTTCAAGGACTTCTTAACACCTTCACAGCCAGCCCACTGCCCTTTCCACAGACCCTGCCAATAGAAGTTTCCTGCCTCACTCTCTGCACCTGTACCTCCAGCATATGATCACTTAAAAATATATATATTTGTATTGATTTTTAGAGAGACAGGAAGTGGGAAAGAGGAGCATTGATGTGATAGCAGAACATCTGTTAGTTGCCTTCTGCACACCCCCTGCTGGGGATCGAGCCCACTACACAGGCCTGTGCCCTGACCAGGAATCAGCAATCTCTTGGTACACTGAATGGTGCCCAACCAACTGAACCATATTGACCAAGGCCACTTTTTAATTAATTTTGGTATACGGTGTGAGGAAGGGGTCCAGCTTTATTGTCTTGTATGTGTCGATCCAGTTGTTTACCACCATTTGTTGAAAAGACCATTCTTTCTACATTGCTTTTTATCTTTATCACAACTCAATTGTGCATAAATGTCAGAGGGTATGTTTAGGATTCTCAATTCTATTCCATTGATATATGCCTATCCTTATATCCTATCACACTATTTTGATTACTGTAACTTTATTTTGAAATCAGGGAGTGTGAGTCCTCCAACTTTGTTCTTCTTTTTCAAGACTGTTTTGGCTAACTATTGCTCAGTTGGTTGAGCATCCATCCTATGCACAAGGAGTTCACTGGTTCGTCTCCTGGTCAGGGCACTGCCCAGGGTTGCAAGCTTGATCTTCAGTATGGTGCGTGCAGGAGGCACCAAATCGATGTTCTCTCTCATCAGTGTTTCCATCTCTCTCTTCCTCTCTGAAATCAATTTTAAAAATAAAAAAGCAACACATTTTTAAAAAACATATTGTTTGGCTGTTCTGGGTACCTTGCATTTTCATATGAATTTCAGAGTCAGTTTGTCAGTTGCTCTAAAAAGGCAGCTGGGATTTTGATAGAGATTACATTGAATCTATAGATCAATTTGGAGAGTATTGCCATCTTAACAATATTAAATCTTATGAACATGGGATGTCTTTTCATTGACTTAGATATTTAATTTCTTTCAACAGTGTTACGTATTTTTCATTGTGCAGGTCTTGCATTTCTTTTGTTAAATTTATTCCTTGTTATTAGTCTAATCAGTTTTTCTGTGTATTTGTTCTTTTGGTATGTGGATTCCTTAGGATTTTCTATATTTAGGATCATACCATCTGCAAATAAAATAGTTTAACTTCTGTTTCAATTTGGATACTTTTTATATTTTTTCTTGCCTAATTTCCCTGTGTAAAATCTCTAATGCAATGTTGAAAAGTGAAAGCGGACAACCTTGTGATTTTCCTGATCTTAAGGAGAAAGCATTCAACTTTTCACTATTAAGTATGATGCTAGTTGTGCGTTTTTTTGTAGATGTCCTTTATCAGATTGAGGAAGTTCCTTTCTATTTCCAGTTCATTGAGAGTTGTGTTGTTGTTGTTGTTTTAATCATAAAAGGGTGTTGGATTTTCTCAAATGCTTTTTCTGTTTCTATTGAAGCAATCATGTAGTTTTTGGCTTTTATTCTATTAATATATTACATTAATTGACTTTTGGATGTTAAGTTGATCTTTCACTTCTGCAGTAAATTTCACTTGGTCATGGTATATAATCCTTTTTGTATGTTGCTGCATCAGTTTACTAGTCAGGACTCTTACATCAATATTCACAAGAGATATTGGTCTGCAGTCTTGTGTGTTTTTATTTTATTTTATCTTTGTCTGGTTTGGGTATCTGGCTAATACTGGCCTCACTGAATTAGTTAGGAAGTGTTCCCTTTTGTTTTGTTGGAAGAGTTTGTGAAGAATTGGTATTAATTCTTTAAAACATGTGGTAGCACTCATGAGTATAGTTCCTGGGCCTGATCTTTGTGGGAAGTTTTAAAGTAACTAATTCAATCTCTTTGCATGTTATAGGTCTATTCAGATTTTCTTCTTGAGTCAGTTTCAGAAGCTTGTGTCTTCCTAGAATTTGTCCATTTCATGTAGATTATCTAATTTGTTGGCATAAGTTATTCCTAATATTCCCTTGTAAGTCTTTTTCATGTAATTTTTAAAAATAAAAGTTCATTGTTACCATTAAAGATGCTATGAAGATTTTTAAAAATTATATGGGGAAATGGTCCTGACATAGTATGAAGTGAAAAAATATGTAAAACTGTATTTATAGTTTTTATGGTTGAGTTATAAGAGTTCTTTATATACTCTGGATACTCGTCCATTATCACCTATATGGTTTGCAAATATTTCCTCCCAGTCAGTGTGTTGTCTTTTTATTTTCTGGATAGTGTTCTTTGATTCCACTTTTGTTCTTAAGGTTAGTTATTTGATGATTTAAATAACCTTTACACCTTGATTAAGAGTATTATCTCTATTAAATGTTGACTCCTTGCTATGAAATAGTAATTTGTAAATTCTCATTTACCTGGGAATATACATCTGTGCCTTCCTTTGCTGGGAGCTGTTAAGGAAGAAACTACTTTAAAAAGATACTTTGCCCAGAAATATGTAGAAAAAGAGTCTTGAGTAAAGTTGATAAATTTACCTATTATTTCTTTGCAACAGAGTGCATTAGTAAATACTTTGTAATGTACTTTATTCCAGGAAATAAAATGGATAGTTTTCTGTTTATGATATCCCATTATACTGAATGCCAAATGTTTTCTTGATGTACTGGTATTTTACATTCTCTTACAGAAAAAAGAAGGCCATTCTGTTTTGTTGTTGCTGATTTTTTTTGTTTTGTTTTTTTAATGTAAAGATTAAGCAATCGAGTGCTTCTCTCCCTTCTGGGACTGAGGGAGTGAAGGTGATAACAATTGATTATGGCCAAGATGCATGTAGTGGCTGATAGCAGAAGTGGAAATTGAGATTACATCTCAACTTTGAGGAAAATTTTTCTTGCAGTTTTTTTTTTTTAATATATTTTTACTGATTTCAGAGAGCGAAGAAGAGGGAGAGAGAGAGAAGAAACATCAATAATGAGAAAGAATCATTGATCGGTTGCCTCCTGCATGCTCCCCACTGGGGATTGAGCCCGCAACTCGGGTATATGCCCTGACCAGGAATCGAACTGTGACCTCCTGGTTTATAGGTTGACACTGAACCACTGAGCCACGCTGGCTGGGCTCATGCAGTTTTCTTAAGTCTTAAGACTTAAGAGAACTTTTTCCGGTGGAGGAGGAAAATGAAGTCATGAAGGAAGGTTGAAGTAGATACATGAAGAAAAATCAATTTAAAAAAATCAATCCAATTTGTCATGTAACAATTTATGATTTTTCTAGTCACTTTATCTTTCATAGCTGATGATATGTTTAACTCTATTTATATTATCATTTTTTGAAGCTTATAGTAGCTGTAGAACAAGAAGAAATTCCCAGACTTCAGGCCCTATATGAGAGAGGCTTGCAGAATGGTGTCCAGGGCCTGAAGCTGATCCAGCAGGAGGATATAAAAAAGAAGGAGCCATATTGTAGGGTAAGTGACTCACTAACTCCACACACATGCTCACAGGGACATTTGCATATAGGGCTCGGTCTTGTGAACATAGAGGCTGAAAGTGAATTTATATGAGGAAGGAATTATATAGAAACAGTTAGATAATCCTGTCACAAAAGCAGTGGGGTAACAAACACAAGAGGGCATTGCCACAAACTCTGGACACTTGATTTCTTCTTTCCCTAAGTCATTATAAGAAACATCCAAACCTGTAGAGCAAGCATGTCAAACTTGCGGCCAGCGGGCTGCAAGCCTCATTTAAATAAATGGGCCACGAGTTTGACGTGCTTGCTGTAGAGAATTTCTGTAAGAGTTTATTTGCGTCAAACTGATGACATATGCCAGGGAGCAAGATCTCAGATGCTCTGGAGAATAAGTTTTGCAGCTTCTTTTATGCATTTGAAATTAAGGAGGGAAGTTTACGGGATGGTGAGGGAAAGCAAGGCAGGGATTAGATTAGGATAGTTAACAAGATTATGTGCTCTCTTGAGGGTGGTTACAGCTTATTTCTATGGTGTGTTAACCTAATTGCACAGACACAATGGACTAGGCTTGCTTAAGGCAAATATAAACCTCTTTAAAAATATTTTTTTTTATTGATTTGAGAAAGAGAGGAAGGGAGAGGGAGAGAGAGAAACATTGATCATTTGCCTCCTGTACGCACCCTGACCTGGGATCGCACCCACAACCTGGGTAAGTGCCCTGACCAAGAATCGAACCAGCGACCTTTTGGTGCATGGGACAATGCTCAGACCAACTGAGCCACACCAGCCAGGTCGCAAAGATAAACTTTGTACTAAAGAGGTTATATACCTGGGACATAACTACCCACCATGACTGGTCGAGTTAGGGATTTATGACCAGATCACCCTGTGAGGTTACTTCCCATAGAACCCCTCTTCTCACTCACACCAGTGAAAAAATACCAGGTCTGAAGGACATAAGCAAATGCAAGAGAAGGTCTGAGACCATATGACATGTTTGGAAAGCACTGAGTGGTGAGATGTGGTTGGATCACAGGGTGTGTAGGAAAATATAAAAAGTGAGACTAGAAAGGCAGGATTAGGCCCACATAAAGGGCTGATATTTATTCACGCTGATAACTTTGAAGTTTATCCAGTAGGTATAGAAGCCACTGAAAATTTTTGAGGAGAGTGGCTGTGATATCCAGTCTGTATTTCAGGAAGGTAAGGGTGGCATGAGTGTGAAGGGTGGATTGTAGAGTATCTTGCTTAAAACATACTATATGGGAAAACCTTCCTTTTATACATGAGAGAGACATGGATAATAATTCTCTGCATAACAACTTTCTTTGCTAGCCTTTCAGTTACTATTAGTTCAACCCCTAGTTCCACTGGCTGTTCCAGTGAATGGCTGTATCTCCTGTTCCTTCTCCCCTACCCTTTTATTGACAGTATGCAATAGCTGGACTCCAGCCCGCTGGTGTGGTTCAGTGGTTGAGGATGTCACAGTTTGGTTCCTGGTTAGAGCACATGCCCCCGTTGCAGGCTCTATCCCCAGTAGGGGGCGTACAGGAGGCAGCCAAGCAGTGATTCTCACTCATCAATGTTTCTGTCTTTCTCTCCTTCTCCTTTCCTCTCTCTAAAATCAATAAAAGCACTAAAAAGAAAAATAGCTGGACTCCAGGTACGTGTGTTAAAGAGTCTGGCTTCTAACTCATTGCCAGACAATGCTTATCAGAAGCTTTTAGTTTAGTCCAAGAGTTTAGGCGAACCCGCACTTGAAAGATGACTAAGTAGTGTAACTTATAAAAGAGGTATGCCCTGCTTTTCTCTGAGGCCTCTGCAGAAGTGATCTACTTTATATAATGCCACATTGTAATTTTCAATGCCTATTTAGGGTGGCAATATTCTAGTACTAGTATAGTAGAAAATACAGTCTGGTTATTTCATAAAGGTGTCTTGAGTAAATTCCTCCTTTCTCTCCCAACTTCACCACTGCTACCAGCAATGATGGGCAAAATTTGCATAGTACAAGGTTACTTCTGTTTCTTCTAGGACCTCCAACAGGAAAAGTATATTAGGGCAGCTCTAAAGGGCTTCTTAGAGCAGAGTCCTTTCAGCAAAAGATTTAAGTACTCCCAGAGGGGCATTTTGGAAAATTTTAAACTGGCTCTGTGAACTTTGACTTTGGAGGATAGCTCTGACAGCTCTCTTCTGGGCAGATCCTGACTGCTGCGTCTGACCTTAGCTGTGCAGATCCGTCTGCCTTTTCTTTAATTGGTCAACCACATGGTCATCTGTTCCTCTTAACTTCTAACTCCCAGTGTTCCCTGTTTTGCTTGCCTGGCTCTTTTCTAGCCATCTGACTGACCTGCTGTGGCCTAACTAAGATTTCAAGTTCTGACTTGCTAACCTGGACAGTGCATGCCCAGCTCCTGGCAGACTGCTAGCCTGTCCAACCCCCATCCTGGGCCAGAGCATTGAATTAGTTGGTAGCAGTGACTCGCTCCAACTTCCCCCAACATACACGTATAGGTAGGGCCCACCAGCATCTCGTGAGGAGGGGCAAGGCCAAGGCCAAAACTAGAAAGGGAAAGAAAAGAAAGGAGATCTTTTAGAGAAGGTCTAGAAAGGGTAAATCTCTGGTATGTTTAAAGATAGCAACCTTCAAAAGTTCATTCATTCAGTAAATGTTTGAGTGCCTTCTGTGTGTCAGGCATTGTACTAGGTAATAGGAATATAAGATGAATGAAGATATTTGGAATTCCAAAAATCTTTTGATATGGAGCATTTTTACAGCACACTTTTATCCCACTGTTATACTTGTCACAGAGTTTTATGCTAGGTAAGGAAGTTTTTGTGACTAAACTCTTGGTATTATCCTAATTTAGATTTTAAGATTATTGTACCCAAAATATTATTTATAGGTTGAAATTGAATTATAGCTATTGACCGATGAATTTAGGGATTCTCAGGCCATATAAAGTCTAATATAAAATCTTAGTGTATCTACTATATCAAAATAAAAGGACTGATTTCCTGTACTTGGGCAAATGCTCTCATATTCTGGAAGCAGACCATCAGGAAAATGGTGAAGTTTTTCAAATGTTGCTTTCAGTTCGTGAAGAGAGACTGTTAGGTGTTTTGTGAGCCTTTACCCTTAGTGTGATCTGGGCACATGGCAACATTGGTCAAGGGTGGGTAGCAAAGTCAAAAGCTTTGAAGGATAAGCAGGTAAATGTATTGGGGTAGGGGTGGGGCACTGAATACAATAATAAAATATTTTAAACTAGAGGCCCAGTGCATGAAAATTCATGCACTGGAGGGGGGTCCCTCAGCCCAGCCTGTCCCCTCTCATAGTCCGGAAGCCCTCAGGGATGGGAGGTGACCCGGCAATCAGGGGAAGGCAACGCCCCATCACACCTCTGCTGCTGCCACTGCCGGCACCACAAGCCTCGGCCGGCCCTGGTTACCTGAGCCTCAGGCTGCCCTGGGCGGCTGGGCAGCCGCCATCTGAGGCTTGCCTGAGCCTCGGGTCGGCCCTGGGCAGCTGGGTGGCTGAGGGGACTGGGGGACTCCAGAGGCAGGTGCGTGGAGCAGCCTTGCCGAGTGCCTGCCACCCGGTGGGGCTGAGGGGACTGGGCGCCGCCATCTTGTGGCTGTGGGTGCTGCCATCTTTGAGGGCGTGGTAGTCAATTAGCATATTCCCTCCTTATTGGCTGTGGGCGCCGCCATCTTTGTGGCAGCATGAGGGTCAATTAGCATATTCCCTCTTTATTAGATAGGATAATATCAAATATTATTATAAAACCACAACAATGACATGCTGTGCTGGCCAAACAAGAAGACAGCAGCATTTACCAGTCATACTCAGCTTCTGAGTCTTAGTTATCCTGGGAACCAGGCAATCCTCTTAGGGAAGATTGATAGAGAAAACTAATATTATCATACACATTAAGGCAAGATAAAATGGTGCTATTACTAAGGATTCCTCAAAGTGTAGTCCATACTTAGTGTGTGAAATTCTACTGTTATCCTTTTCTTCAGAATTAGAAAAGGATACATTTATTCCAAAAAATTGAATAAGTAATGCTTGTAAATCATTCATCTATAGAGTTTGAACATATATTGGCAAAACACACACACACACACACACACACACACACACACACAACATCAGAAGAACAACCCAGGCTGTTGATTTCTCATATTACCTGAAGAGAAAGTTTGAATTAACCATATGTGATCTTCATTCAGTATTTGCAGTCTTGAAAATAGAGTCTGCAGCAAATCAAATCAATGCTCTGAAAACATGTGAACAATTCTGAGTTCTCACTGAGTGTGTATGACATATGATCCACTACTGGGAAAATCTCAGTGGAGTTTATTTAAAACTTTAATTGGAGAATATTGTGGTAAGTGAAATAAGCCAGTAATAGAAAGACAAGTACCATATGACTTCGGTCATATGTGGAATTTAATGAACAAACTGAACTGACTACCAAGCAAAATAAAGACAGACTCATAGAGAGCAAGCAGCCAGCTCTGGCGTGTGTATGGGGGCAGGGGTGGGAGAGGGGTTGAGGAAAAAAAGAGAACTCATAGACATGGACAACAGTTGGGAGAGGAGGTGGGAGAGAGCCTAGAGGGGATAAATGGTGATGGGAAAAATTAAATTAAAAAAACATAATTGTTTAGTGATATAGAATTCAACTCAATCAGATATGAATCAGGATGAGGGATGAATAAAACTGAAAAACTCATTGTAGCAGTTCGAAGAGCCTAGCAAAATGAACTCCTTTAAGGAGGAGAATTATTTTCTGATTATAGAAATTTTCTTAGTTAGTATTAATTCTTATGTCTGGACATATTGAATCTATATATATATATATATAAAAGCCTAAGTGACCATCACGACAGAATGACCAGAATGACTGGTCGACCAGTTGCTATGATGTGCACTGACCACCAGGGGGCAGATGCTCAATGCAGGAGCTGCCCCCTGGTGGTCAGTGTGCTCCCACAGGGGGAGCGTCACTCAGATAGAAGCCGGGCTCACGGCTGTGGAGCACAGCTGTGGCGGCGGGAGCCTCTCCCACCTCCGTGGCAGCACACTGAGTGGCAGCAGTGGGCACAGCAGGCCAGGATGAGTGCAAGCAGCATGGCTCCCGGCCCTGGTTCTGGCTCCTCCTTAGCCGCCTGTCACTTGGGGCACTGCTATATCCCTCGGGGGATGTCTGACTGGCCTGCAGGGATGGGGCCTAAATCATCAGTTGGACATCCCCTGAGGAGTCCTGGATTGTGAAAAGGTGCAGGCTGGGCTGAGGGACAACTGTGCATGAATTTTGTGCACCGGGCCTCTAGTATATACATACAGGGTGAGGCAAAAGAAGGTTTACAGCTGTGAGTACATGAAACACAGAGTTCATTCTTATATATATTTTTAATTATTGTATCATTTTCCATATGAGCAACTGTAAACCTACTTTTTGCCCCACCCTGTATACTCAAGTTCAAATTCAAGCACTATGGAGCAAGCTTTTATTTTATTTTTCTTAAAAATTATCAGAATTTTTTTCCCCCTTAAGAAAGCATAATGTGTGTTACCCATCAAAATAACCAGTAAAAAATTTCAGCACAAAATAAAATCTATTCAACAAACTGTTCTTGGTGATTTTTAATTGTATTGCCTTGACTTTTTCATAATCCTATCCTAGGGTCTAATGGCTATTGATTGCCCATATACTGGCATTGTGGACTATCGTCAGGTGGCTTTGTCATTTGCCCAGGATTTCCAAGATGCAGGTGGCTCTGTCTTGACCAATTTTGAAGTAAAAGATATTGAAATGGCTAGAGAAAGTCCTTCAAGAAGTGAAGATGGTAAGCCATCCTTGTCTTTTCTTTGAATAGTTGTGTTGACTGCTAAACAAATTTGGGACTGCTTTTGGCTGGGGTAGTGCTGGGGGAGGTCCACCAGGAACTGGGATAGAGTAGGGCACAGAGCTGGAGGCAGGTACAGAGGGTAATATTGGACATGGGCAAACTGGGGCTTCCATTGAGTCTCGTGTTGATAGAACTAGGCACTGATCAGACACTTCTGACTGATGTTACAACCTGAGCTGCCACGGCTGTTTGTATAAAACTAGAGTCCTGGTGTACAAATTCGTGCACAGGTAGGGTCCTTCGGCCTGGCCAGCAATCGGGCTGATCAGGGCGTCTCTCCCAGTCCCGATTGGGGCCGATCAGGGCCAGGGGTAGGGGCAGTAGGGACTGTGGGAGGTTGGCCAGCGGGCCAGCGGGGAGGGAGCACGGGAGGTTGGCCAGCCACAGGAGGTTGGCTGTGGGAGCGCATTGACACCAGGGGGCAGCTCCTGCGTTGAGTGTCTGCCCTCAGTGGTCAGTATGCATCATAGCGACTAGTCAACCCGTCGTTCTGGTTGTTTGGTTGTACCAGTCGCTTGGGATTTTATATATAGACTAGAGGTCCGATGCATGAAATTCATGTAAGGGCCTCAGCCCTCACAGCCACGGCGGCTTGCCTTGGCTCTCACAGCTGTGGTGGCTTGCCTCGGCCCCAGCCCCGGCTTCGTCAGAAGGGCTTTTGGCTGTCCAGTCTAATTAGCATATTACGCTTTTATTATTGTAGATTAGCCCCCAAATCCTTCCTTACCTGTAGGTTAGAGTCAGAATCCCTGGGGATGTTTGTTAAAACTGCAGACTTTAGCATCACCCAGTCTTACTGAAGCAGATTGTCTGTGATAAGACATGACTTAGCCATTCTGAACTACCCGCTTTGGGGATTTTTTTTTTTTTAAACTGAATTGGTTTGTAAATTTTGAATTTGCTTTGCTTTGGGGAAATTTGAGGGAAAATGTAGTGCTGGGTTTATTCTTCTTTGACAGGTTTTTCTTTTTGGAGATATGGGCCATATGAATCATCCTCCCAGTGTTCTACTAAATTCTAAGATGATGAGCAAAATTGTTAAATAATTAAGATTGTTATAGGTAGGTAGCATAATCAATCAAATGTATTCAAGGTAAAAGTAGATCATATTCTTTAACTGTTGCACTTATGTGTTATAAGACTTCGAGATCCCTTGTATCTGATTGGAAACTAATTTTATAATTACTTTATTATTGGAAGATTTTGTGTTTTAATAACTTTTGCTTCTTTTAACAACCTAGAATCTACAGAGATCCAGTAACCAACATTTGGACAACAAGTGTCATAATATTAGTCCAGTGGGAAATACATACTAATTTATGATGATCCATTTTATAGCATGGTGTTTAGATTTGTAGGCCAGAGAAAAAAGCTGGGACTGCCTATGCTAGAGCTGAAGTGGGGGGACATTGATAAGCATAGATTAAATGAATTCATATAAAATAATCTAAAATCATGCCAGAGTTTTATATAGTGTCAAATATGAACTAGTTTAATCTTATTAACTTGGTAAAAGCTTCAGAATGAATTGTGGAAAGTAATGGTTGTGACAAGAAACTCATTTAAATTTGTTACTAGTATATTTCAAATACTGTAGGCCTTCTTTTACTAAAAATAAATCTTTCACCAATTCCTTTTTCCTTTTTTTTTTCAGGGATGAAATATCCAATTGTTATAAGGAATACAAAGGTAAAGATTCTTAAGCAAAACTACTTTCATCTATTTTATCTACTTTCATCCCCTCTCCTTTCTTTTTTTAAAATTTTATTTTATTGATTTTAAAGAGAGGAAGAGAGAGAAAGATATTGATCGGTTGCCTCCCACACACACCGGGACCAGGGATTGAACCCACAACCCAGATATGTGATCTGACTGGGAATTGAACCTGCTACCTTCTGGTGTATGAGATGATGCTCAAACAACTGTGCTACACTGTCCAGGACCCTCTCCTTTCTTAAAAAGTTGAATTAACTACAGTGCTCTATTTTATGTCATTGAATGAAATTTGTCTAATGTAAGGTTATTCTGAAAGAAATTCTTTGAGAATAATATAACCGTTTTCATTCTAAGAAAGGTTTCAATTTCAAATGTATTCATATAGTGACAGTGCCAGCAAAGAATATGATTATAAGTACTTGGAGTATTTAATTTTAAGGCAAAACTGATAGATATTTTATTGTTCTACCTGCTTACCTATCTTATCAACTCTCTACTAATGCGAAGACTTGGGGCAGGATGTAGACTGTACAGAGGGAGATAGACTGCCTTCCTTCCTCTTCCCATAATCTAAAACAACAACTATTTGGTGGATAGAAGTATTGCATTCTCTGGGTTGTTCCTGAATGATCAGAGTTCGTTCAGGAAAGCAGAGTCCATAATGAGTGTAGTCGGATTTATGGTAGGAATTAGATCTGACACATTGTGAAACCATCTGGGAAGCCAAGGTTCAGAAGGAGAGTTGGTAGATTAGAGACGTATCCAGCCAATCTGAGAAGCCAAATTGTATCCACCTGCTGAAGTGGAACAGCAAATGAGCAGCTCATGAGGAGATCTGGGGGAGCTCTTGTCTACAACAGTTAGTCATTAGGATCAGTATGTGGGAAGCAGAGCTGGGTGTGGAGTTATAATTCACTTGGCCGTGAGTATTTATCACTACCTTGGCCTAGAGTGACCTTCAGTGAATAGTGGCTGCTGCTTTACTTCTACCTGTCAAATCACATTTAATTCCTGTTTTGGTCAACTTTAAGATGGAACCATATAGGGAGGTGATTCTGTCAAGCATAGTTCCCAGTTTAACCAAATTGACACAGTATAACCTCCCACAGTTCATCCCTTCTCAATTTGCCATCTAATCACACCCCTTATAACCACATTACTTTCCAAGTAAAGACAGTAATAAAATCATGCTTCTACCTACAAGGCTCAACTATCTTTCATACAAATGAAGACATGCTTACTACCATAACAGAATACCACAGGCTTAAACAACAGAAATTATTTTGTCACAGTTCTGGAGGCTCAAAGTCTAAGATCAAGATGCCATCAGGACTGGTTTCTAGTGAGAGCTTTCTCAGCTTATAGATGGCTGCCTTCTCACTGTGACCTCACTTGGCCTCTTCTCTGGGCATGCTCATATAGTGACAGTGCCACTACAGTGACAGAAAGAGGGAGAGGGAGAGAGAGAATATGAGAACGTGAGCGCACACAATTTTTTTCTAGTCTTTCTCTTATAAGAACACCATTCCTATCAGATTAGGGCTTCACTCCTGTGACCTCATTTAACCTTAATGATATCTTCTAAAGGCTCTATCTCCAAGCATAGTCAAATGGGGAGTTGAGGCTTCAACATATGAATTTTGGGGGGAAGGGGAACACAATTCATTTTATAACAATGAGGAAGAAGAAAGAATTGGTTAATTACATCTTTACTTCACAGTAAGGAAGAAATAACTACTACATTTCTCATAACTATATTCCTCATTTATGTTACCAATCATGTGGTCATATTTTATAATTTCCTTCTTCCACTATCTATTCCATAGTCCCTTGGCCCTTGGCAAGCCTCTCAGCTGGTCATGGTTCCTAGTTTGGCTGGAAAACTCAAACTTTTATTCCTGAAGTGTCTCTGCCATTAGCAGCCCTGCCTGTTTTATGTTGTAGTGGTTTCCATCAACTTTTATAGCAATGAGTGGGGTTACCAAGAGATAGCCCACGAGATCTATAGCCCAAATGTACTCCTCCTCTTTATCATTCCCAAGCTCTCTGTGTGGTAGCAACTCTCTTTCAGTTACCCCATTCAGTCCCAGGTGGTGTGATTTCTGGTCAAGGCACTTGCCTGGGTTGTGAGCTTGATCCCCAGCAGGGGGCATTCAGGAGGCAAGCCGAACAATGATTCTCTCTCGTCACTGATGTTTCTGTCTTTCTCTCCCTCTCCCTTCCTCTCTGAAATCAATAAAAATATATATTTTTTAAAATTATCCCCATTCAGTACAGTAATCTTCTTTGCCTTTTGATTCACTGTCATGAGGAACTCAAAGTGGCCAGGTGTGACAGTATTAACTTCTAGCGTAATGGAACCATTGCTTATTCTCTCATGGAAGCATTTCTCCCTTGGGACCTAAGACTTCTAAACCATTAGAGCCCACAGTTGTGGGGCGAGGAAGAAGAAATTTGGATTAGAAGCAGAAACTAGTGGATTATTGTAAGGTGCTACTCCCATTTCTATCTCTTGATTTTCCGACCTGTGATTCCTGACTATGGGAGAAACATACCATATATTAGTCACTGATTTAGAGCATATAGTGCATCTGGAAGACTTTGCCCCAGCCCTGCAGGGTGTTGCTAGTCAGCTACTGTAGTTACTGAATCTTCAAAAGTCCTTTCCACTTTGTCACCCAGCAGCTTCAGGATGCTGGGGGAAATGATAACATCAGTGAATTCCACAAGCATGAGCCTATCATTATATTTCATTTACTGTAAAATAAGCTCACTGATCAGAAGTAATGCTTCTGGGTAAAATACCATAAAATTAATTAAGTTCACAGATGGTGGTTTCCACAGAAGCGTTGTGGGCAGGGAAGACAAATCTATATCAGTGAGGACTAAGTGCTGCCTCCCTCCTCTTTATTTAAATTGGGAGATTGAGCATTCTCCCAACAGCAGATTGAGTGGCTATAGACACATCAGCCTTAGTAAGTCCATGTTGCTGATCCCACACATCACCTCCCTCCTTACTGCCATAACCATTTAGTTTGTGAAGTCATTGGGTAAGGACAGAGGTGGCTGGGGAAAGAGGCTAACCAGTGTTCACTGAGTAGGTCATCTTGTCTATGATATTAAAATCTTTCCCTGCCCCAGTTACTCTTCAGTGAGCATCCATACGGAACTTAAATACCTTTATCTTCCAAGCCTTTTGGGGGAGGTCCATTCACATACCTCTTCTCCAGAGTTCCTTTTCCTGACCAGCCAGCCAAAACATTAGTCATTGCACATGCAATTGTATAGATGCCTACTTCTAGCCATCTCTCCTTCTGGGAGAGATAAACAACCAGTACAGTGTTCAAAATGCTACCTGCTGGGAGCATTTCTGCAGTCCTTTGGGCCACTCTCAGGTGGGGCTCTGGTGCTGCCACTGTTTACTTTCGAGTGGTGCCAGAATGGTGTGCAGAACCATTTGTAAACCAGGCCTCTGTTTTTTCTTCCTTGGCCAACTGAGTATAGAGAATTTCCCATGGGGGCACAGGGGCAAGTTGAGAGGGAGGAGGTAATTTTGTTGTTAATTCTCACCCAAGGATATTTTTTCCATTGGTTTTTAGAGAGAGTGGAAGAGAGAGAGAAACAGATGTCAGAGACACATCATTTGGTTGCCTCCTGCGCATGCCCTGGCCAGGGCCAGGGATCCAACCTGCAACCCAGGTATATGCCCTTGACTTGGAGTCAAACCCACAACCCTTCAGTGCGTGGGCCAATGCTCTAACCACTGAGCACACCGGCCAGGGCAGGAGGAGGTAATTTAGTAGGAGTAGGGATCATGAGAATTTGAGCCACTTGCCTCTGCGACTTATTTATGCCTGCAGGACCTATATATACAACCCTGATCTTGTATATTCTACTTCCTCTTGATAACAAGAGTGCCACTATACACACCCAGTTTTGTGGCTTGGTGAGTCAGACAATACCCTCTTAATAATGGGTAGTTCACATGGTAGCTTGGTGGCCTGTGGTCAAATGTTGAGTCAGAGCCAGAAGCACTTTCTCAGAAGGATCTCAGAAGGAGGATAGTTATCTGCAGAGGATGGTATAACTTTCCTCCAAAGTCGTAAAGTTCTGTGCTCGGATTTCACCTACAGGGGCCTTCCAAAGTCTCCGTAAAACATGACTCTCTGCCACAGATGCTTTGAGTCCCGTCAGATCTGCTGGCAGAGCAACCAGCGTCTCTATTCAAAGAACAATTAAAGTCTACTTACAGGTTATTTTCACTAGAGTATGGCATCATATGATGGCTGATGAGCAGGGGCCTATGGGATACCAGTGGGTTATATTTCACCCACAATTTCTATAATTGTTGACTTTTATTTTGACATATTCCTTTAGTATAGTTAAATAATAATTTAAAAATTTGAGTCAACTTACCAAGTTGAACATCTCTGCTTTTATGAGGTTAAAAGAAAAGGAATTTTAAAAAAATAAACTTTTGAAGGGAGGATTTAGAAACTAAAATTTATAGATTGCATATAGGAAAAAAGTCTGTTTCACTTATGAAATAGCAATAGAGATGAATAGTTTAATTTTTTAAAGAAATGTATTTTTTAACAAATGCTGTATCATTCAATGTTTACCTAAATTTACATTTTGGATGTGAAATTAGTGTGAATGTAATTATTGTTTCATCTATATCATAAAATGATTTCAGAGACCTGTGATAGTTTTTAATCATTTCTCCCTTTGGAACTATTCCTTGAGTTTTTTAAAGAGAACTGTTAAATTATTAGAATGCTGGTACCATTCTACAAATTCTCTTATCATTACATTTATCATATGGCTTATCTACATTTTATGTTCTAAGAATGAGAGAATTGCTGGCATTTCAAGTAAGGACTAGTAGATTCATATCACATGAAATATTTCTTGTACTTCTGCTATATAACTCCAGATGAACAGGAAAGATATTAGCCAATTTAGAAGAAGTCATGTTTTTTGTTGTTATTGACATAGCCCCTTGACTTAAGGTGTCTTAAAACTACCCTGGTTTAGCCTAGCTAATTTGAACTCACTGCAAAGAAGTTTCATCTGATTTTTGTCAGAAGTGTGACTTGCATAACTCTTGAAAAGAGGCTTACCTTGGTAGGTAAGCAAAAATAGGATGCATGCAAAGTTAGAATAAGGCTGAACCACTAAGGGCTGAAAAGAAAGAGAATATTAAGACAGATGAGAACTCTGAGGCTTCAGAAACAGGTCATCTGGGGAGGAAATCTAAGAACAAGAAATTACCTGAGCAAGGAGACGCTAGTTTTTACTGTGTGAGAAGTAAAGAGATGGGAATTGGAGTGTGGTGGTAAATTGGGGTTAAATGAAATTATTTAGGAAATAGGGTAGTAAATTGGCTAACCCTAGCAGAGTTCATCTAAAAATATGTAGGTGATAATCACAAATAAAATTTATGGGGAAATACCACAGCCTAAGATTAGCAGTCTCCTAGTTGTTAAAGCAAACCTAGACTGTAGTGTGTGTGTTCTCAGTAAATGTGGATTGAATTAATGGGGTTTTGAAAGTAGCCTCCGTTTGCAAAGTAGACATTGATCAGGAAGGAGAAATTGGTTGGTGGTGGGTTACCGTTGTAGTGTGAAGCAACCTGATAATTATCAGGATAATTACTCATAGATAAGATAGGAGAAGCTGTCTGAAATACAGAGGCAGCCAAACTGGTGAGGGGGACATCTAACTGAAGTTTGCTTCATCATGCAACAAATAGTTAAGAAGTTCTATGGTCTTAGTAAAGTGTGTGTGTGTTGTGTGTACCTTGTTAAGTATTCTCACTAGGTAGGTCAACCATTGAATCATTAAAATACAAAATTTAAGGTGACATCCTCTTGCCTGCCACTAGCCTAAGTTTCTAGCTGCCACCTAAATGCTGAAGAATTTGTTTTGCTGATACTTGCATTTAATTTCCTCTTTTAAAAGGAATAAAAAGAAAAATGTCCTTTTCTGTATACTTATTTATTGTCTCTTCTATCACCTGTTTTTCTGCTTACTAAAAGTCATTGTTCTTCTCTTACACACTAGGGAGAGGAAGTTCAATGTCAGTATGTTGTGACATGTGCAGGACTTTACTCAGACCGTATTTCCGAGCTGAGTGGCTGCAGTCCCGATCCTCAAATTGTCCCATTCCGGGGGGATTACCTGCTCTTGAAGCCAGAAAAATGCTATCTTGTGAAAGGAAATATTTATCCGGTAGGTATGATGCTTTTGCAGTCTCATCCTTCTCAAGATGACGGGGCAGAAAGGGAATGAAACAAAAACTTTCATCTGGGTCAGAACTAAGAGATATTTTGAAGGGCTTTTTATGCAAGAATTTCTCTTATGGTTAAATTCCTAAACATTTATTCTGATATCATAGTCATTAACTTATACTAAATTGCCCACAAGTACATGTCTTCAGAAAGCATGAGTGCATCATGGGAAGGGCTAGCAAGAAATAACCCAATTCTCTCTCCTATCTGGTGGAAGGAATACTCATAAGAGAACTTGCCCTTTTTGCATGCCCAGATACCCAGCCCTCTTTCTTAGTTCTACCTATAGGTGCAGAAAAAGGGGTTGTGGCCACTCTGTAGTTTCATGATGGAGAAGACAGAGCCCTTTAAATGAAGAGTTCATTCTGCATGGAACTACTAGGTTGAACCAGATGGAATTACTAATATTCCCCTACTTAGCGTTTTTGACCTTGCCAAAAAATCCATTGCATGTGCTCTATTCCAGTACATTCCGACTTTACAAAAGCCTGTGCTATGAATGTGTGTGTGTTTCTGGCAGCTCTGATTTTACTTGCCAGCCACATACATCCCTCGTTGGAGGTGTGGTAGGAGAGTAGGCTGGGGAATAACCTGAAGTAGGACAGTTCTTTTTTTTTCTCTCTCTCTTTACCCAGAAAGAGAAATAGATGGGAGTGTATATTAGTGTCAATAGCATCAGTGTTTTCTGTGTGACATTCCTAGGCAGAAGCATGTAAATAAAAAGTATATCTCAGTACAGATCAAAATAATACAAATTAAATGCATGGGAAGAAAGTGATTTATATTGCCAGTTGAATATTTGCCTGCATGCTAAAATGCAGTATGGAACAGGGCTAACAGTTCTTTGCTGTGTTAAATCCGTAGGTCCCAGATAGCCGGTTTCCTTTCCTAGGAGTTCACTTCACACCAAGGATGGATGGCAGTATTTGGCTAGGGCCTAATGCAGTTCTTGCCTTTAAACGAGAGGGCTACAAACCTTTTGACTTCAGTGCCAGAGATATTATGGATGTAATTACCAAGAGGTAACCAACTTACTTTAAAAAGTGACTTTATGTGTTGATATTTTTAACATGGGAAATTTTCTTTCTTGAAATACTATTTATTGGGTAAATCCTCACATTTGTGATTATTTATTATGTTGATTTTTTTAATTCATCTAAATTAAGAGCTTTGAAGAATAAGAAAAATGTTTTAACTACCACAGGGAAATTCTGATGATCCAGGGTGAAGTCTTGGTTAAAAATAACAAGACCAAGACCCAGTCGCATACGTATGTGACAATCCAAACCTTGTTTTGCTAACCTTCTAGTTGCATTTGAAAAAAAAAAAAAGGTTTCAAAATCAGTAGATGGCTTACTTTGATAAAGTGATTTCAAGCCAGTCACCATCATTTTGAAAACCACTGGAGAAACTTCGGAGAACCAAAGTTGTTTCCTTCTGTGGCAAATTAACAATGTGTTGACCTGAGACACAGAATCTTTACTTTATTGTAAGAACTCAGTAAGGTGTGTGTTTGTTTGTTTTTTTGTTTGTTTTTTGGGGGAAGGGTTCATTTTAGCAGTGTTGCTCTCCAGACGTTTTCACATCAAAATTACTAGAAAGCTTTTTAAGCTATACTTGAATTTCACCTTCTATAGATTCTGAAACAGAAGGGGTTTTCTAGCATGTGTGCTTTAAAAATACATACATACATACATAGACTACAGAGTCTCACATGAGAATCATTACTAGAGTATCTTACCTCTGGCTGATAAAAAAAACAACAACAAACAAACAAGCAAACAAAAAACGGTAAACTTCTATCTTCCTTCTTTAATGTCCTGAGGTAAAGACCTGCTAATGCCTCTGAGGTGTGTTTTGAAAGCATGTGACATTTGTATCAGAAAGCCTTTTGGTTGGCAGGCGCCACAGGATTCTAGTTTGAAACCAGCATTCTCAGGTCATCTAAGTTTGAAAGGTGTTTACCTTTGGTTTTGGTTTCATTCCTTTGATGAGGCTTCCTTCTTCTAGTGGCCAAAAGTTGATTTTCTTTTAATATGTGGTTTTTTTGACTTTGCCTAGAGTTCTGTGACGCCCCTGTCCAAATCTAATGGTTGTAAAGATGTTTCATAGTAATAAAGGATTCCTTTCTCTCAAAGGTTTTCTTTTCTGTTTCCAGTGGCTTGATTAAACTGGTGTCCCAGAATTTCTCCTATGGAGTCAGTGAGATGTATAAAGCCTGTTTTCTCAGTGCAACGGTGAAGCACCTTCAGAAGTTTATCCCTGAAATTACTGTCAGCGATATACGTAGGTAAGAAAAAGCCATCGGGATTGTAAATACAGTCATGATTTAGGGGAAGTTGGGAGGTGGGTCTGGCTTGGTGATTCATAGGCTCCCTTTCAGTCAGTGTGTCCACTGAATCTGTGTGCTCTCTTTCCCAGCTAGTTGTTGTGTTCCCTTTGCAGTGCATGAGTTGGGTATTGCTGCATGGTGGCCCTCAGTGCTGGAACTACGTCTACCATTTATAATTATCTAGACTACCTTACAGCATTAAATGGAAATCTCCATTGCATCTGTATTGATATGCCACCATCACCTTGTGTCTAGCTATCACACATAATAAAAAAAATCTTGTCTGAAAATTTTTCAAAAAGATTTTTTATTGATTTCTAGAGAAGGAGGGAGACGGGTTGAGAGAGAGAGAGAGAGAGAGAGAGAGAGAGAGGGAGAGAAACATCAATGTGAGAGTGAAACATCAGTTGGCTGCCTCCTGCACACCCCTTACCCCAGGGATTGAGCTCAAAACCTAGGTATGTGCCCTGAACCGGAATCGAACCAGCAACCATTTGGTGCACAGGATGATGCCCAACTAACTGAGCCATACCATCCAGGGCTTGTCTGAAATCTTTAAGATCTCCCTGGCCTTGGCCTCTTGTGATTCCAAAGCCTTTTTTTTTTTAATTCTGTATAAGCTCAATGGTCACCATATTAACTAATTAGGTAATAAACACATTACAATACTATTTTGTTTGATTCTTAAAACCTTCTAGAAACACATTCCTATACTTGGCATCTTACCTTGCTTCTTCTCTACGTTTGTTTGTTGTTGTTTTTTTTGGGGGGGATCCTATTCCACTCAGCGACTCTACTTTCAGAAAAGAAGTGGGAAGTAGTGTAGTAACTATCAATGTGAGTCAAAGGAAGGATTACTTAAATTGTTTTGGTGGTTTGTTTGTTTTTTCTTAAAGGTCAAAGTTTTCTGGACTTGATCTGTAAATTGTCCTAAATACTACCCGAGCCTATTTCCTTTTCTCTTTGGTGACATTTGTATGGTGTTCACCTTTTCCCCTGAATAAGCCATTTGTTAGGCCTCATCAGCAGTATACTCTGAGATACTCCCCTCCATGAATCTTCAGAGAAATAAATGTCTGTCGCCTCGGTAACAGCTGCAGAACTTGCCTGGTGTGAAATATCAGCAGCTTGGCTATCTGGGAAGAGAGCAGTCATCATGTCAGCTGTCTCCCTTAGGGGAACGTCCTGCTAAGTCTGACTCTAATATATCATTCGCAGACCAGCCTCTTGGAATCCTTAGAAGAACTACTAAAACCCAGCTAATGTTTTACTCTTATCTCTCTCACCCCTCTACTTACCTTTTGAAATGGAAGGGATAAAAATACCTAGGCTTTATTTTCTTTCACTCATCTATAAATAAAGGCTTTTATGTTTTTAGTGGTTTGCTTTAGCAAACTTGTTATGTTTTATATCTGAAAATAAGTTGGTCAAATCTGGTGTCTATTACTGCTATTGATATTCCTTGGAAAATACAATAGGTGTATAAATAGTTGCAGTGAATTCACTACTCATATTTGATTACCACCCTTTTGTAAAAGCCTGAGGGAAACTCTTTAGACCAGTGGATTTCATAAGTTAGAACTGGACTGGGGCTGGTGGGTTTTGGTGAACACTTCTTTGTCTCTGGGTGTGAGAGTGTTGATTTCAATTACCAGTTTCATTAGCAGATAATAGAGAAGGGTATGCAGCACTGTAGGCAGGTGCATTTAGGGACAAATTCACCCCAATCACAGATGAGTTTCTCTTTGGAAATAGAGAAATAATTCCATTTACTCCTTCCCTTTTATTCAATTCTTATTGCGATTAAATGTGGGAAATTATCAATAAAAAAGGAAGTTATAGAAGATATGTTTGATACCATTTATATAAGATTATACAATACCACATATTATTTATGGATTGCACATGTAATGTGAAAATAAAAACAAATACAGTGGTAAACACCTAATTCAGGAGAGTGGTTACCTCTGGGGAGAGAAGGGAATGGGATCCAGAGAGTTCCACAGGGGCTATTATCATATCTACTAGAGGCCCAGTGCATGATTGAATCATGCACGTGTAGGGTCCCCTACACGCTTTCGCTTTCGATCGCGGGGGAGCTGGGTGCCTGTCTGCTGGTGCACCAGGCCTTTCAGAAGCTGTGCCGGAAGCTTCCGAAAGGCCTGGTGCCGGAGCGGACAGGCACCCAGCTCCCCCGCTTTTGATGGTCCATGGCGGGACGTGAGCTCGCTGCCCCAGAGGCCCCTTCTGTTCCGCAGCACAGCCATGGCGCAGACGCTGAGCTCGCGCCGCCGCTGGCGATGCGAGCTCAGCGTCCCGCTGGCCCAATCGGCTACCCCGGCCACCCCGAGTCCCGCCCCCTGCGCCTCCCGCTGGCCCAATCTTGGGCATAGCGGAGTGATGGTAATTTACATATTACCATTTTATTAGGTAGGATAATGCTTTATTTCTTAAGCTGTTTGTTAAGAAAACAGGTGTTCATCATATTATTCTCTGTACTTTGTCATATGCCTGAAATAGTAAATAATAATAATAAAAATGATCAATAGACTTTCCCGCATTGTGAAGTCCAGTTCTTGCTTATTATGCAACCCACTGTAGTAAAACCCTAAGTGCTGTACCAGTAATATTGAGACAGAAGCATATTAAGCAGTTCTGGATGATGTTCTTAAATTGCAATAACCACCAATGAGCATCCGGCTTGACTTCTCATTGCCTACCAGTGATGGGCAACCTTTTGAGCTTGGTGTGTCAAACTTCGCCAAAAAACTGAGCATAACTCGGGTAGTGTGTCACTTTGAGGAAAAAACATTATTTCGCAAATGTTTCATCCTCAGGAGCAGCAAATGTTTCATCCTCGGCATGCGGCCGCCTCAGCGGCTGTGTGTCATCAGAAATGGCTATGTGTGTCAGTGCTGACACGCGTGTCATAGGTTTGCCATCACTGGCCTAGCCAGAGTATCTTGGACAGTAACTTAACTGGTGAACATTAGATTGGAATGTAAAGTTATAATCTGTCAATATATATGCATTAGGCATAACAATTTCTCGTTTTTAAATCTGATTTCAAAGGTTCTGAATTTTAGCTATAAAGTCCTTTAACTTGCTCTGTGGTTAATTTGGACATGGTAATCTAACAGCAGTTTGTATCTGTTAACATTGCAAGGATGTAAAAGATAAAGACATAAATGCCAAGATCCCCTCTTGTCTCACTCTTCACTTTGAAAAATTTCTTATTTGGGGAATTCTAGAGTAAATTTTTAGGCAAGATGTTTCCATCCTGAGTGATAGCTAAAGACCGTACTGTGTCATTGTGAAATGCAAAGGTGAAAGCCAAATATTCCTGCAGTAAAGGCGATCTAGATCAGGGTGTGTTAGTATTGGCACTATTGACATTTGGGGCCAAATAAGTCTTTGTTGTGGGAGACTGTCCAGTTCACTGCAGGATGTTCAGCAGCATCTCTGACCTCTACTGACTAGATGCCAGCAGTACTTCCTTGTTAAGACAACCAAAAATTTCTGCAGACATCGCCAAATGTCCTCTAGGGGGCAAAATCTCCCTTGGTTGAGAACCACTAAACTAATAAATTTGGTAACCCTCACACTACCCAACGCTAAGAGAGTCTGTAGAAAATATAATAAAAATCCTTTGAAATACATATAGCCGGGAGTGTGAGAAAGTAAGGAGCATCCCAGGAGCAAGGACTAAGGGGAAATAGAAAACCCAAATACTGAGAGGAATTGGTGCTTGATGCTGTTGTGGAGGGGTGGGGAGGATTGGCTGATTTTTATATAAATATAGCTATGTTTTATTTTTAATTGCTTTGTGGTTTACATTAAAGTAATGCAGATCTTAAGTGGTCAGTGAATTTTTCCAAATGTGTAAACTCATGTATCAACCACAGAAAACAAGATATAAAACATTAGGGACATGTATTTTAGTTGCTACTCAAGTGCTGGAAAGGAGGCCTTGGGTCTGTAAAAGGTAAAAAGTTGGAACTGAGACCCCTGGGTTCATCCAGGGACTCTTGAAGGGCTGCACCCTCAGTGAAAAGGAAGTCTTAAAAAAAATTCCCCTTGGCACCAGGACATGTTAAGGAATTTTGTCTGTCCTAGTCTTGAGGGAAGGGGGAAAGTAGGGTGGGTAGAATCTCCTAAAAATCTAGAACCCTGGGCCTCTCCTCACAGCTGTTTGGAGTTTGAATTTATACCACCCAGCTTAATTTAGGAACATTACACTGAGGAACTAATTTAAAAAGTAGGTCCAGACTTGTTCGGATCCTGCTTCAAACTCTTTCTTCTTCTCACTCCCTCTCTCACTTTAACCAGGAGAGAGAGAGAGAGAGAGAGAGAGAGAGAATGAGAGAGGGTCGGGAGGAGGTAGGGAGGGAAGGAAGGAGGGAGAGAGAGAAAATAAGGGTGATTTGACTACAGACTAAATATTGATGATACTAAGCAATAATTAATTTTTTTTTTTTTAAAGAATCTTTTAGCCCGGCTGGCGTGGCTCAGTGGATGAACGTCGACCTAGGTGGTCATGGTTTGATTCCCAGTCAGGGCATATGCCCAGGTTGCGGGCTTGATCCCCATTGTGGGGTGTGCACGATGCAGCTGATCAGTGATTCTCTCTCATTATTGATGTTTCTGTCTCTCCCTCTCCCTTCCTCTCTGAAATCAATAAAAATACATTTTTTAAAAAGAATCTTTTTAAAAGAAATATACATTGTAGTGAAATGATGTGCCATCTGTAATCTGCTTTTAAATAATCCAGTGAAGAGAGGTGGGCAGTGAGTGGAAATATAGATAAAACAAGATTGGCTATGTTGATGATTTATTGAATCTGGGTAATACATACATGGGAGTTCATTATACTGTTCATTCTATTTTTGTACATGTTTAAAAATTCCATTTAAAAAAAAGTGTTCCCAGGATGGCAATACCTCTGGAGCACCGGATAGAAGCAAATGTAAAACCTCTGTGGAGGGACAAAACTTCAACCCAACCCCCACAGTTTTCCCCCAGATAAAGTCCTGCTGAACAGAAACTCATCATCGAAAGTTACAAAACACCATAGGTGAGAGTAAGCAGATAGAATAAATACCAGAATAAGACCCCCACAACTTTGAGTAATGGTAATATTAGAAACCATAAAGTAAATATGCTTCAGTGAATTAAAAATAAAAGGAATGGAAAACATGAATAAGAACAAAAACAAAAAAGCAAAACTTGGGCAAATTTGGAAACCAAATAATTAGAATTTCTAGAAATGAAAAATATAGTTCTTAAGTTTTAAAATTCAAATCACTAAGTTTGATAACTGGTTAGACCTTAAGAGAAAATCAGTAAATTAAAATTTGAAGCATTTACTATAGAACAGTGTTGCAAGACAAAGATACATCATGTGGGTAGGTACTAAAGACATCAAGAAGAAAATGAGAAGATTCCAGCCTACATTTCAGAGAAGTTCCAGAGAAATTGAGAATTTCTTTGAAGATTGCCTGAGAATTTTCTGGAGTTGACAAAAAGACAAAATTCAGGATGCACAGTGAGTCCCATCTGAATAAATAAGACTAAATGCAAGAATAGAAATAGATTATATAACTTTCAAGTCAATAACGGAGGAAAAAAGAATATAGAAAACTTAGTAAGTCAAGAAGGAAATGGGAAAATACCAGAAAACCCCCAGTAATACCCCAGTAATATGGTAGAAATCAAACATATCAGTAATTATAGTACATGTAAATTATAGTACATGTAAATACTTAATAGTTTGAGATGGAGATTGTTAGATTGGATTTAAAAAATCCATCTATGTCCTATGCAAATGCTTATTAGAAGAAAGATGAGTACTGGGTTCATTTCAGATAAAATATACCATAAGGCAAAAATTATTATTAGAGGTTAAGAGGATCACCATAAATTTATTGCATATACATAATATGAAGTACAGAAAACAAAAACTGACACAACTGTAATCAGAAAACAACAAATCCACAACTGTGGTGAATGATCTTAGGTTTATTGATCGAAGACATCAAGCAAATAAAATATACGTTTGAATAACACTTGATTTAGTGGATTTATAAGACTCCCCCACCCCCATTACAGAGTACTTGTGTTACAGGAAGGGGGGGCGGGGGAGAGAAACATCGATGTGAGAGAGACACATTGATTTGTTGCCTCCCGCACATTTCCCCAACGGGGCGGGCATCAAACCTGCAACCCATGTACACCATGTGGGCCTATGCTCTAATAACAGCCACACTGGCTAGGGCTGGCTGACTCTATCTTGTGTTCTACGTGTTATATCTGATTCTTACTTGGAAATCCTTATGGTTCAAAAAAATCTTGTCCAGATTTCTCTGCCGGCTTCTGTAAGGCAGATTACTTACCTTTATTGTAGAACCTTTCACCCTTGTTATTTTTACTTCTCGAAAATGAATAGTACAGCTTTGTAACTTCAGGCAGGTTACTTAATCTTCTATGTTTCTTCACTGTTAAGTATAAACTGTTACCAGCCTCTCAGAGTTGTTGCAAGGATTAAATGAGAGAATTCTTAACACTGAGTAAGCCATTGGTAAATAATAGCTATTATTATCATTATCTCTCCTGAGCCACGCTGAGGTCTCAGAGGGCAGAGCTCCCATATTGTTCTCGATATCTTACTCAAGTATTTATCTGGGTTGGCCCAGAATCAATAAAAATGTTTATTAACATTATTGTCTGATTTCTTGAGTTTTGGTGGTGTGTATAAGGCAGGTATTTTCAAACTGTGTTTTCTTGAGCAGATTCAATGAAGGTGCTTTTGGAGTCTAAAAATATTTTATTCACATTTCATCTGTAAATTTCTAAACTATTTTAAAAACAAAAAATCTAATTTGTAAACTCGTGTTATAAAACAGCGCTTTAGTAGTAAAGCCTCTTACTGGTTTAACTACTATCAAATTAATTTATTTTTATTCTTATCTTGTTATCTCTTTAATTAATTGAAGGTTAGCCCAATATTGAAGGCTAAACTGTTAAAAATTAAAACAAACTACAAAATAAGAACTTGCTGCCATTTTCAAATATTTTTCTACATAAATTTTAATAGTGTACTGTTAAAACAAAACACAAAAGTAGAATTCTGTGGTGGATATAGGAATGCATTGGCATGTGTATCTCCTACTTTTATTGCTTTGTATTAATCAGAAGAGCCTTATTTTAATTTATTGAATTTATAATAAATGCATTTTATACATTTAAATAAAAATACATTTATTCTAATTAAATGTGGATTTATCTGCTACTTTGGAAAGAAAAGATATTTATAACTAACCCATTCGTAAATTCATTTGATGAGCGTTTATTGGCACTGTTATGTGGCAGGTATGCTCTAGACTGAGGATATAAGTTTACAGGCTATAACTGACAAGCCTGTTGGGTTTCCACATGATTGTGCATTTAGAAGTATAAAGACTTTAATGCTTTCAGAATACCTTGAGACCACTGACTTGTAAAGTGTCCTATTTCTTCCAGTCAGTTGACTGCTACTCTTGGTTTTGCAGAGGTCCAGCTGGAGTAAGAGCCCAAGCTCTGGATCAAGATGGAAATCTGGTAGACGATTTTGTATTTGATGGAGGAGATGGGGTTATTGGAAATCGCATTCTTCATGTGCGAAATGCACCATCCCCTGCTGCTACTTCGTCCCTCGCAATTTCTGGAATGATTGCAGATGAAGTACAACAAAGATTTAAACTGTAAATAATGAAAGGAGCTAGGTACACATTTTAATCTCCACATTCAGCAACATCCACAAGAACGTACTAATTGAATTCTTTAATTTTTTAAAAATGGTTTGAAAGTAGCATTTTTAGTTATCTCATGTAATAACCACTGAATTGTTAAACTGATATAACAGAGAAATAGTTTTTTAAAGTCCATGTTCTTTTACTTAGTGAATAAAGAGGAAAGGTACAGTTGTACCTGTCCTGAATCCTTGACTTTTTTTTGTTGTTGTTAATCCTCATCTGAGGTTATTTTTTCCATTGCTTTTCAGAGAGAGTGGAAGGGAGGAGAGTGGAGGAGATAGATAGATAGAGAAATAGAGAGAGAGAAAGAGAGAGAGAGAGAGAGAGAGAGAGACATTGATATGAGAGAGACACATTGATTGGTTGCCTCCCACACTCAACCGCAACTGAACCGGGGATAGAACCTGTAACCCCGGTTCAGTTGCTCTTGACCGGGAATTGAACCCACGACCCTTTGGTGTATGGGCCAATGCTCTAACCACTGAGCAATGCCGACCAGGACTTGACTTTTTTAATTGACCTTGCCCTCACCAACCATAATCTAGAGATTCAGCTCTTTTGGAATTTCTGGGAATGATGGCATAAAAATTTGCTTATCCCCTTAATTTTTTGGCTTTTTAGTATCTAAGCTTTTAGTCTCTTGTAGACAAGAAAATATAATATATTATAGGTTAGAAACCTTTTAGTTGTTTTTTTAAAATAAAAAGATGATTTCGGAGAGGAAGGTAGAAGGAGAGATAGAAACATCAATGATGAGAGAGAATCATTGATCAGCTGCCTCCTGCATGCCCCCTACTGGTGATCGAGCCCGCAACCCAGGCATGTGCCCTTAAACGGAATTGAACCAGGGACCCTTCAGTCTGCATGCCAATGCTGTATCCACTGAGCCAAACCAGTTAGGGCCAGACCTTTTAATTTTAAAGTCAGAGAAAAACTCACATTTAGAGCAACAATATTTGTATTTGGGAATTCTTGATTTAAAATATACATGAAATTTCACATTTTTAAGTAGTTTGAGTAAGATTCTATTGAGCTGTAGTATTTTCAGAGAAATGCAAAGGGTTTTTTATTCCCAGCTCTTTATAACTGACTTGGTGTGGTGTCATCACTAAATCTAAACAGCAGTACACTATGAATGATTGTTGCCAACTTATCAGTTTTCTCTGGTTGAGAAACTAAAAGAACATAGAACTGATAGGTTTTTATGAGAGCAGTTTTAGAATCCTGGCACTGATATACAGAACTCTGTAATTTAAAAATTATTTACCTCTTATCTCTGCTCTTGAGTTACACCAAGGTTCTCAGATGTTGGCCGAGATCACTAGTGATTCATGCTGACTTGGTTTTTCAGGGATCCTATTTCTTCATTTTTAGAAAATACCTAACTTTGAGGCATTCACTTTTGTAAACCGCAAAGGTGCCTTACATTTATGTGTGCTTCATGAGTATTTTAAATTGTTGGCCAGTGCCATAGTGTATATAATATGCTGCATATATGTGTGTGGTATCTATTGAAAGGATTCTTGTAATTCAGAAAGTTGGAAAACAGAAATATAAATGAGGCAGCCTACTGCTTGGGGAAACTTTTATTATAGAACAACCATTTAGGTGAGATGTTTTCATCCTTTCCCTTACATGTACTCTCTCAGGATTAATCATGCCCTCTTTGTTTTTTCTTTTATCACTCCAAAGATGTGTAATGGGTGAGTTAGAAGTATGTACATTTTGGTTGATAGAAAAAGCTTTTTTGGTGTTTTTTTCCTTTCCACTTCAAGCCTCTGTGATTACATTGATTGAACTACCTCATCCATTAATTTGAAAACCTACACACCGTCTGCTCATGTTCAAGAAGTAACACATCCAGGAAAAGTAGACTAGGCAATTATTCAAAACTTGGAGTAAGCGTATTTAAAGCATTCAGAAACCATTCACAGAAGAGACAAGCCCTAACGGTTCTTCATAACAACTGACTCCTCCAAGAAATGTAGCATACAGGATATGTTTTTCTGTTCCATAACAAGACTGTTAAGAAATGGGAAATATTACAATTCTCTATTTCATCAACAGTAAGATTGCATGTGCACGAAGCTGTGAAAAACTGAAATGACAAAAATAACTGCCCTAATTAAAGCAACCCTCATTCCACATAGGTCTGTACTAACCTCCTGAAAATACAAGTGAAAAAGCTATTGAAAGTGTTTTGAATGTGTAGATTATTCTGTGTGTAAAACATAAGTTATTGATGTCATTAGGATTTTGTTTTGTAATACGAATGTAATATTTAAAAATTTTGTGTATTTCTGAGAAGAAAATGTATATTAATATTAAAAAATATTTTAATGAGCCTTGGTGTTGCGAACATAATTTTTAGTTTCATTTATTTGAGACTCTGATTCAAATAAATGTTTTGTTTGTAGAATTTAAACTGTCAAAGCTCTAGATAGTATCCAGTCTTTTAAAAATGCATAAAAGCCTTCTGTATCTATGTGTAATCTAGAAATGAGGTAGAGTAGTTTATATTTTGGGTAAAAAGTGGAACACTTCCCAACTTACAAAAATGGCTTTCTATCTGATAGTGGTGCCAATATCTGGCTGACCTCAGTGTCCTCTTTATACCCCGGAGCACCAGGGGGCATTATTTCTGTTTCATAGCAGAATATCTATAGCCTATAAACACACAGTGCTTTCCAGGGGGTGGGGGCAGAGGGCAGGGAGTTCAAATCAATCTTTAGGAAATTTATTAAAGGTTATATAGTTCTTGGGAAGACATGTTTGGTATGTTGTGTCTTACAGGGGGTCGGGCTCCTGGACATGAGCCTCTCATTAAAGGGCAAATGATCTGAGTACCTGCTCCAACTTCTTTCCGGCAGGTGGACTGTAAGAGAGCCAAAGTTAGCTACAGCAAAGAACCGTG
The DNA here is from genome assembly GCF_951640355.1 of Cnephaeus nilssonii. Classification (NCBI taxonomy): domain Eukaryota; kingdom Metazoa; phylum Chordata; class Mammalia; order Chiroptera; family Vespertilionidae; genus Cnephaeus; species Cnephaeus nilssonii. The sequence continues at coordinate 68,794,603 of NC_137075.1, read as the reverse complement.
AAAGTGAGTGACAATGACATTTATTGTTTCCTGTGGTGTTGCTTTGGTTTGCTACTGACTGGCAGCACTTGTAGCTTTAAATAAATTGAGGAAGAGAGAGTACATGGGAGAAAGATTGAGTAAGTCCTTTGCGAAAATGTTTTCAGTGGGAAAATAGTCGTGGTAAAATTTGAACTGCCTTGTAAAATCTGAGATATGCTTGGGTTATTCAAGTTGTCTCCCAGAAGCCATTCTAAACTTTAAAAAGGCATAATTGCTATTAAATTACTGCTATGATAGCATTTTAATTGTAACTCCAATTTATAATTGAGCTTTTTGTTATATATGCAAAGGGCCTCCCCCTTACAGTATTAGTATGTTTAATAGTTGCATTTTTTAAATTCTCACCCGAGGATATATTTTATTGATTGATTGATTGAGAGAGAGAGAGAGAGAGAGAGAGAGAGAGAGAGAGAGAGAGAGGTATAGAAACATGGATATAAGAGAAACATTGGTCGGTCACCTCTCGTATACTCCCTGACCAGGGATCGAACCTGCAATCTAAGTAATGTGCCCTGACCAGGAGTCGAACCTGTAACCTTTTGGTGTATGTGATGATGCTCCAACCGAGTCACCCAGCCAGGGCAATAGTTGCATTTTTTAACACTTGAAGCAGATGCTTATAATGAGGTTAGAAAATTTTCATTTAAAAATGGCTTTTAAATAATGTTTTGAATAAGTACAACATTCATATGGTTGAAAAGTCACAACAAAGTTCACAGTGAAAAGTCGTCTCTCTGCCAGCCACCCAGTCCCATCCCTGAGGCAACAAGAATTGTCACTATCTTGTGCAGCTTTGCAGAGATATTTATATATAATAAAATATTATATATGCGAGTGGGTGGCCTGGCCAAATGATTGCCTTCATTTTTTTTGACATAAGTAGTAACATACTCTGAATACTGTATTATACATCTTGCTCTTTTCGCTTTGTAGTGTACCTTTGAGAATGTTCAAGTGGCCTGATCATAGTAACCTGGTTCTTTTAAAATGACTTTATAGGTTCCATCTGTGGATTTACTATTTTTTGTTGAACTAGTCCCTTATGTTTACTGATGATTTTTTAAAAATTATCTTTATTGTTGAAAGGATTACAGATGTTCCCTTTACCCCCATCCATTAATTCCCTCCACCCCACTCCTGCCCCTCCCCATCTCTTCACTGCACCATTGTCTGTGTCCATGGGTTATGCATGTATGTATGCAAGTTCTTTGATTAAACTATTCCCGCCTTCCCCCTTCCCTCTGAAATATATCAGTCTGTTGCATGCTTCAGTGTCTCTGGTTCTATTTTGCTTGTCAGTTTATTTTCTTCATTAGATTCCACATAAAAGTGAGATCATGTGATACTTGTCTTTCTCTGTCTACTTATTTCATTTAGCATAGAACTCTCCAGGTCCCTCCATGCTGTCTGAAAGAGTAAGGGATCCTTCCTTTTAATAACTGCATAGTATTCCATTGGGTATATGTACCAGTTTTTTTTGTTTTTTTTATCCATTCATCTACTGATGGGCACTTGGGCTATTGCTAGATCTTAGATATTGAAAATAACATTGCTATGAACATAGGGGTACATATACTCTTTCTGATTGGTGTTTCAGGCTTCTTAGGATATAGTCCTAGAAATGGGATCATTAGGTCAAATGGCAGTTCCATTTTTCATTTTTTGAGGAAACTGTTTTCCATAGTGGTTGCACCAGTTTGCATTCCCACCAACAATGTTCAAGGGTTGCTTTTTCTCCACATCCTCGCCAGCACTTATTATTTGTTGATGTATTAATGATAGCCTTTATGACAGGTGTGAGGTGATATCTCATTGTGGTTTTAATTTGCATCTCTCAGATGATTAGTGACATTGAGCATTTTTTCATATGTCTCTTGGCCATTTGTATGTCCTCGTTAGAGAAATGTCTATTCACGTCTTTTGCCCATTTTTTTTATTAGATTGTCTTCTTTTTGTTGAGTTGTGTAAGTACTTTAAATATTTGGAAAATTAATCCCCTATTAGATGTGTCATTGGCAAATACGTTCTCCCATATTTTAGTGGGTTCCCTTTTCATTTTAATGCTGGTTTCCTTTACAGAAGCTTTTTAGTTTGTGGGGGTTTTTTCCATTTGTTTCTCTTGCCCTAGGTGATGTATCTGTGAAAATTCTGCTGCATGAGATGTCTGAAATTTTGCTGCCTACTTTTTCTTCTAGGATTTTTATGGTTTCATGACTTACTTTTAAGTCTTTAATCCCTTTTGAGTTTATTCTTGTGTATGGTGTAAGTTGGTTGTCTAGTTTCATTTTTTTACATGTACCTGTCCAATTTTCCCAACGTCTTTACACCATTCTATACTGTTGCTGCCATTGTCACATATTAATTGAGAATAATGGCTTGGGTCAATTTCTGGGTTCTCTGTTCTGTTCCATTGGTCTATATGCCTGTTCTTGTGCCAGTACCAGGCTGTTTTGATTACAGTGTCTTTGTAGTATAACTTGATATCCAGTAGTGTGATCACTCCAACTTGGTTCTTCTTTCCTTACTGATGATTATTTAAATTGTTTATTTCTAGGATGTTATTGTTTTGTTTTTGCTATGACAATACTGCAATGAATAACCTTGTACTAAGGCATTTCACATTTGAGCAACAATACCTATAGGACAGACACATGCCTAGAATTTGCTGGGTCAAAGGGTATGTGCCTTTACAACTTCCATAGATATTGTTGAGTTGTCCTTGATGGAGGTTGAACCAGTTTACACTTTCACCAATAATATATGAGTACCTGATTCCCCATACTCTGACCAACATAGTGTCTACTTAAACATTTTGATTTGTGCTATTCAAATAGGTAAAAATGATAACAGTATAATTAAAATTTGCATTTTTCACAATATGAGTAAATTTAAGCATCTTTAATGTGTTTGAGACATTTATATTTCCTTACCTGTAAGCTGTCTTTTCATATCCTTCATCCTTTTTTTTTTCTGAGTTTTAGTCTTTAATTTATAGGAACTCTTTCAGATATTAGGGAAATTAACTCTTTAAAAATTGAGTTGCAGATATTTTTTTCTAATTTGTCATTTGCCTTTTGGCCCAGCTTGAACGTTGTTGTTTTTGTAATACATTTAAAAATAGAATGTTTCAATCTTCTAGGTTTTTATATCATAGTAGAAAGGTCTTTTGTACTCAGACATTATAAACAAATTATTCTATAGTTTAATTTTTCACATTGAAATCTTTGACACACCTGGAATTTATCCTAGTGTAGAGTGTGCAGATATGGATTCAACATTGTTTTCTAGATGGCCCATTTGTCTGGTTGGGAAACTTTTTACCGGTGTCATTCTCATTCTTGGATTATCCTCCACACACACGTGGATCACATTCTGTTTGCCTCGCCCAGAGATCGCAACTGAGATGCCTGTAGAGACTAGGCAGGTTACATAAAAGGGTGAAGAGTGCCAGGTGGGGAATATAGCCAACTGGAAGGAGGATGGCATACTTTTCTAAAGAGGGCAGCCACTACTCACTGCCTGCTGATTATTCCCTTGCAGGAATGCAGCAGGGCCCGGTGTTGCCAGATCTTTATCAAAAGAAGCTGAAAATCCAGGTATACAAAATCTCCTGATTTTTAAAATGTTAACAACAGCCCTGAGAATTTAAATATAGCCTTGGCTGAACAAAATGTGTCTTCAAGCCAGATTTGGCCTAGAGAAGGCTTCCAATATTCTTGGCCAAGAATGGAACTTCCAACAACAACTTTACTCTCCTAAAAGAAAATACAATCACAGTCGAGTAGTTTGCTTAATAGTTATGGCTGGAGTTCAGGAAGAGGAGAAAAAAAGCAAAGACACTTTATGTAAGCCAAAGTCTTTGCCCTCACTGATAGAAAGATTACTTAGAGAAATACACGCATTTCACTTTTATCCCCAGGACATGGGAATGTAGATGTCACCATTTATTAGAAGACATAGATGATTCAATGGATACTTGGATTAGGAAAAAAATCTTGTAAATTTTCCAACCCTGCCATTCTGATCTTGCCAGAATGACAAAACGTTTGGTTTGTGTTTTGGGGGAGGTTAATCACTCAGCTACTGATCCTGGAACTAAACTGTGGCAGGCATTTTTTGCACCGTTCTCCCTTTCCCTTCCTTGCTGCTGATAGCTGGGAACAATCCATTACAATCCATACACTCAGCATCTATAGTGGAATGAAATGTATGCTAATGATAAAATTTCCAGAGTCAGCCTCTTCAACTCAGGAAAGCTATGGTCGGGGGATCTTTTTTGGGTTGCTATTGAGTATGACTGGGCCACAGGGGCAGATCCAGGTTTCGTGGGACTTGATGCCTACACAATTTGGAGGACATCATTAAGAAAACAATTCAAAAATATATTTGTAAAGTTTTACAAGAACGATGATTTTGTGAACACATCATAAAATCTGTGCAAGGGAAGGACCTTTAAGAATGTAACGAAGCCCTAACCGGTTTGGCTCAGTGGATAGAGCGTGGGCCTGCAGACTGAAGGGTCCCAGGTTCAATTCCGGTCAAGGGCATGTACCTTGGTTGCGGGCACATCCCCAGTAGGGGGTGTGCAGGAGGCAGCTGATGGATGTTTCTAACTCTCTATCCCTCCCCTCTCTCTGTAAACAAATCAATAAAATATATATTTTTAAAAAAGAATGTAATGAAGTTCAAGCTTCATTAATGTCACTGTCATCTGCCTTTTCTGACCCTACTGTACGCGAAGGGCTGCCCAGGCCTCCCCTCCTTCAGTCTCCAAAGCACCCCTCTACGATACGTAAAAGATAAACACGTTACATGTCGTGTCCAGCCCGAATGCCTCTTCTCTCCACATCCCCCTACTGCTTCCCACGACCGAGGTCCTGGGAAGTCCCGTGTTAGGGTTGCCTCTGGAAGGCCTAGCGGAGGGAGAGTCCGTGTAAAACGCAGGAAGTTGGGAAGTGTGTCGGGAGCAGGCTCCGGGCAGGTCCGGGGGAGAGGCGGACGCCCGTGGCCGCCCCGCGCCCCCGCGCCCCCGCGCCCCCGCGCCCCCGCGCCCCCGCGCCCCCGCGCCCCCGCGCCCCCGCGCCCCCGCGCCCCCGCGCCCCCGCGCCCCCGCGCCCCCGCGCCCCCGCGCCCCCGCGCCCCCGCGCCCCCGCGCCCCCGCGCCCCCGCGCCCCCGCGCCCCCGCGCCCCCGCGCCCCCGCGCCCCCGCGCCCCCGCGCCGGCGCCGCTGCCCCCGCGGCGCGCATGCTCCGTGTTGCGCTCGGCGACCGGGTAGTGAGCGCGGGGCCCAGGGGGCGGGCCGAGCCGCCGCTGCTGCGGGCCCGAGTAGGCGGCCTTGGGGCGCTGTGGCGGCTGCGGAGGCGGTGGCGGCGGCCGGCCCTGGGTGCGCCCGAGTGCGGTTCGCTCCTCCGACGCACACGCCGGGCGGTCCCCAGGGCCCTCCGGAGGTGACTCTGGCGGGCCGGCCCCTGAGAGGCGGGGGTGAGGCGATGAGGAGGAGAGCCACCGCCGCCCGTCTCCGCCCGCCGCAGCCGTAGCGGAGCCGGGGTGGGGGTGAGGCCAGCGGACCCCCGCCGGACCGCGGACCCAGACAAAGGAGGAGGACCCGCCCGAGGCCGGGCAGCGCTGCTGGAAAGGAGGCCGCCGCCTCGGTCGCAGCCGGGGTCTCCCGGGCTCCCGGGCCTGCGCGCTTCCTCTGTGGACGCTGCGCGAGGCCAGGCCACCCGGGCGAGGAAGCCGCCCCCGAGCCCCCGCCCGCCCGCCCGCCGGCGCCGCCTCCCAGCCGCCTCGGCCGTAGCTGCGGCCCAGGCGGGAGGCGGCGGCGCCTGGCGAGGCGAGGCGGCCCGCGCCCTGCCTGTCAGGCCAGCGGCCCGGCCCGGCCTGGCCCGCGGGCTGCCCCCGATGCGGAGGCGCTGCCGCCGGGGCCATGCAGCAGGCGCCGCAGCCCTACGAGTTCTTCAGCGAAGAGAACAGCCCGAAATGGCGGGGACTGTTGGTCTCGGCCCTGCGGAAGGTCAGTGCTGGTGCCCGGGCGGCCGCGGCCCCTCCGAGGTTCTAACGGGGAGCTCGCGACATCCCAGGTCCCCGGCCCGCGGGCCGAGCCGTGTGTCTCTGGCTGGCGACAGGAGCGCTCCTCATGGCCTGTTGCATCCAAAAGGACGTTTTCTCAAGTTTTTTTGTTTGTTTGTTTGTTTGTTTTGTTTTGTTAATTTTCTGGCTGGGCCCGGAAGGAAGGTTTTGTTATGATCTTAATACTGGATTTCTGTTGCAGTCATTTCGTCAGGCAACTTCCGCCGTTGACCAATTTGTTGTCCTCGGGCTGGATTCGGCAAGAGAAAGTCCCGCTGGTGTTTAGACAGTTTCTAAAACAAAAGCACATTTTCAGGCCCGGCGATGCGTTTTAGTCGAGTTCTTGGGAGGTGTTCCCCTGGTTAAAGGGCGTCTACTCCCTTGAGGGGCAGTACTTTTGTGTGTGACATGAGTGTGTTTGACGTGTGTGAAATGTCAGTGAGCCATGCTCTTCCATTTACGAGAGGTAACTTTCAAGTGCCTCTCCACTTCCTGAAAGTCCTTGTTTACAAGAGAGTCCCCCTATACATTTTGGCCAGTTTCTATACGAGGTGCCATTTAGAACTTGGAATCATTTTAAGAGAATAAAAAAGATGTAACTAATTTTCTTTTTTTAAATCAATCTTTTGAGTTTGGGTGCATCGCTAGGGTGCATCTCCCTTGTAGATGCTGTCGTCTTCCTCTGTGAATTCAGGTAATCATACTGTCATGTTTATAATAAAGTCAAATTTGTGAAGACAAATTTAAAGACTGTGAGCGCAGGATAAGATACCATGCCTACTGAACATGGACTTTCCATGCCATCAATGCAAACTTAGTTCCTTCTGCCATTTGTACAAAATAACAAAGTACATTATAAAGTAATAAAGAAAATAAACATTAAAAGACTGCACTTGAAAACTAAAATTTTACTAGTATACATTAAATTTCTATAAATGAAAGGAAGTAGTACATATTAAAGGTAAAAACATTGTCCTCATGCATTCAGAGTTTCACATTTTCCATTCTTTTCATAATTCTTCCAAGGAGATATATTGCCTCTTTGGGCCAAGTCATGTCTTTTTAAAGAACTTGGTGGAAGTGACCAGGGGCAGGCAGCTAGACAATTATCATTTTACTGGTATACTAGGTATTAAAGTATTAAATTGACCTTTCTGCTATGGGCAGCCCTATTCTAAAAGGAGAGGGAAAGAAATGGAACGTGTGCTGAGTGGTGATAATGAACTTGTGCCTGAGTTAAGAGCAAAGAAAAATGTTTAGATAATAATTGACCCTTCAACCACACAGAAGTGTGAATGGTGTCTGTATTGTTGGCAGTGTGATGCAGGTATCTATCTACTAGTATTTTCTGTTAGCAAATAGTATATGAGTATGTGTTGCATAACTTATTTAATAGGTAGTTTTGACCCTGATAATCCTTCATGCACAGATACAAATTGATTTCTTCAGGTTATGCTTGAAGCAAAGCCAGGACTAGTATCCATTGTTTTGAGACTATTATTTTGCACTTACATGTTATGTTTGTTTTCCTGGAACTCATGTGCTTTGTAGATCTGTATTGTCTTATTCCACAGTTCTTGTATATCCTTTGCTTATGGAATAAATACATCTAAGAAAATTTGGTCTTTTGAGATAAATTCAAAAACCAATTTCTATTTAATTTATTGTTTTCCTATTATACAATTGGGGTATATTTTCACAGAAGACCCTTTTTTTATATTTTTAGAAAATTTTTGGTGTTAGTAATTTGGATTATGCCTAGTTTTGCGGTGTTTAGGTATTTGTGATACAGCAACATGTAAGTTTATAATTCTGCTAAGGGTTTCTTTCCAGGATGTGTTAAATTCTGGTATATACCTGACACCCATGTCTTTGCACAATGAGAATTCCTGCCATTTCTGGGGAGGTTCTGTTTTCACATTCAAAGCATCTGGAACTTGGCTTCCTTCTGCCAGCTGACCAGATAGTTACAAAGCTACTACCATTATTAGTAGAAGCAGCAATAGACTAATAGGATTTTCTCTTCCAGTTGGTGTTGCTATTGAACATGTGGTGTTCTCTACCTTTGTTTAACATTTGTTGAACACATTTTAGGTACTTGGCACCATACTGGATTCCAAGAATGCAAAGATGAGTAAAAGAAAGGCCCTGCTCAAAAAGTGCTTACCATCTAGGCTGAAATTCTAAACTTTGAGGTTTTGGTTTATATAAATGAGAGCAATTAGGAGCTCAGAGTTCTGTAAGGAATGTCTGTATATGCATATGAAAGAAGCAATGTAGTTTTAATTGGCTCTATCAGGGTAGTCCACCTGGGCATCTTGGTGGAAGCTCTAAAACTGTTACAAAGTGTAATTTTCAGAGAGAAAATCATAATACCAAATAGAGTGGGACAAAAGTAGGTTTACAGTTGTTTGTAGTATTATTTTTCATCCGAACAACTGTAAGCCTACCTTTGTCCCCCCTGGATAAATGTCGATGATTTGGGTTCAACTCATGACTTAATGAGGAAACTCATAAGATGTTAAAGCCACTTAATATGAAAATTTATGGAAGTGAGTATTTATAGGCAATTTAATAAAGGAATGTTAAGATAAGATTGTTGGTTTAAATACAAAGTTAGTTAATATCCTACAACAAGCATGTCAAACTCAAAGGCTAACACGGGCCAAATAAACAAGGTTTAAGTTTATGTGGGCTGCAAAAAAACAAGCTTCAATTTTCATAGAAACGTAGGTTTATTTCGATAGAGACATGCTAAATACAAAGGGCTGAAATAAATAAGTCATCGTTAACATAAAAGAATAGAACATTTTAATAAAAATTAATATTTTTTCTTGAACATTAACTTACCAGACACTGAATAACTGCACAAATTAATAAGTGTAACGCAAATAAACCTATTTTTCTTGTTCTCTGAAAGTCAAATATTTCCTTTGTGCACACCAAACAAGTCAGTCCAAGACTAATGACGTGGCAATGGGCTGCTAAAATATTCGTTGCTAGTATTAGTGGGGAGAAATGGTGCACCGATGCGTAAGGGAAATGAATGCAACATGATTATAGTAATCAGTCATTAGCGAATGCTGTAGTTCGTTATTAATAATTATGTATAACAGGATATTGTAAAAATTAAATTACGAAGTTTTTATTAAAATGTTTCTTACATACCGTTACATTGTCTGGGCCACAAAAATATTCGTTGTGGGCCGCATGCGGCCCATGGACTGCAAGTTTGACATGCTTGTCCTACAAGAATATAAACAGTAAATTTTGGGTTATCTTTTCTATGATTAGAATTTGCATCTGTGACAGATAAAAAGCTCTAAATTAATCTTATATATTGGTAATAGTCCAGTCAATAGAGAGCAATCAACAGCACTGCACTGAAGAACACCTAGGAATCTCTTTTGCTTATTTTCAAATTTTGGCTAATTTTTGTGAAAAAAAAAAATGTGCATACACACACACACACACACACACACACACACACACACTAGAGGCCCAGTGCACGGATTCGTGCACTGGTGGGGTCCCTCAGCCTGGCCTGCGTCCTTTCGCAATCTGGGACCCCTCGGGGGATGTCAGAGAGTCGGTTTTGGCCCAATCCCCATGAATGGTAAGAATGGTCAGACACTTAACATATTAGCCATATATATATATATATATATATATATATATATATATATATATACACACACATCTATTTGGCAAAGTCACCATTGTTGACTTTGAAAATGCAATGGATTTTTTTAAACCAACATTAAATATTCATTTCACTACGTAGAAATATGAACATTGATGGAAAAATAATGTTGGAAATAGGAATGTGTTGTTCTTTAACTTTTTGTTAAATACATTTAAATACATACAGAACTACAAAGGGTAAAGCAGAGCAAAATGACGCTACTAATGGGTAATACATGCATTGTTAACATTACTGCTAAATTATGTATCTTACCTAAAAGAGCCAGAAACATAAATGCCTTCACCACTACTCCCCAAGAACATTGAAGCTATCATATTACTTGGGGGGGCGGGGAAAAGAGCGTGGGATATATTTGTAAATGCAGTTTATTACCTGTGTCTTAGAAATGCCTTTGGTACTTTGTGCATGTGCTGTTTGATTGTATGCTGAGAAATGTTAGTGTAAGCATTCTACATATGGGAAACATGCCTTAATGTCATTTTTTTAATAATCCTCACCCGAGGATATATTTTTATTGAGAAGGAGAAAGAAACATTGATATGAGGGAGAAATATTGATCCATTGCCTTTGGTACTCGCCCTGACTGAGGATTGAACCCGCAACCTAGGTATGTTCCCTGACTGGGAATCGAACCTGCAACCTTTTGGTGTATGGGACGATGTTCCAACCAACCGAGCCACATGGCCAAGGACTAAATGTCATTTTATCAGGTTTTTTAGTCCCTGATATTTCCCTTGTGCATGTCTTTTCCGTAAGGTGTTCCTCTGCAGGCTAGCTATGGCAAAGAAGTTATCTATTGTCCTACTATCCGTAGTTACAGATATAGAGAGCTAAAAAGAATTGGTTGAATTACTTTGTTCCCAAGACTAATTTGATTCAGGTTAAATATCGACTCCCCACCCTAATCATTATTTTGCTCTTAAATATCTAAGATTTAAGAAGTGTGAGAAAATGTCTGAGTTAATTAATAGCAGGTAAGGAAAAACATTCAGAAATGTTTTTGTGAAACCTAAAAGATTCTAGTGCTATATATTGAGTGCCTCCTGTGTGCCAGGCACTCTTCTTTTTGGTTGTTGTTAATCCTCACCCCAGGATATTTTTTTCCATTGATTTTTAGAAAGAGTGGAAGAGAGGGAGGGGGGAGAGGGAGAGACAAAAAGAGAGAGGGAGAGAGAGAGACATCAGTGTGAAAGACACCTGGATTGGTTGCCTCCCTCACTGCCCTGGCCAAGGTCAGGGATCAAACCTGCAACCCAGATACATGCCCTTGACCCAGAATCGAACCCTCCACCCTTTAGTGCGCTGGTGGTCGACACTCTAATCACTCAACTACCCTGGCCAGTGTCCAGGCACTATTCTTGATACTGAGGTTGTAGCACAACCCCTGCTCTAAAAAAACTTTCCTTCTAAATGGCTGTGGCAGAGAGGACTGAGAGAGACAAAAAGGAAGAAGTAAATAATTATCTGAAAGATCAACAGGAATTAACAAAACAAAGGAAAGGGGGCAAGAAAGGTTTGTGGCCTAGAGATGGGTAGGAACCTGACTTGTTTTAAAGAAGGAAGGAGATGAAGCTAGTTGGGAAACTTTTGGAAGACCAGGTTAAGGAAGTCCTATAGGGTTATTTATATACAAAGTAATCAGATTAACTTGATCAAAATTGCTTTTTGAAAAATATCACTCCAATTGAAAGCTAGAAACTAATAGGAGATCCTATGATTTTTGTGGCTTGTTCTGAATTTCCTAAAGCCACTGAATGTAACAGTAGAACTCCAGGGAGTCATTTGGAATTATTCCAAACTAAGGATTGACCCAAAATGACCCAAGTGGTTCAAGCCAGAACTGGATGAGCATTGGGGATGCATTTTAACTTACTGCATTTAGCTCCCTGTCAGGCATGATTTAGTAGTCTTCTAATTTCAGTTTAAGTTTGGTATGGTATATTTGCAGCAAAACTATTCCATTAAAGTGTTTTATGCTGAGTACGCAAAGCATTACCTGTGTTACCACTTGACATAAATCAAGTATGTCTTTTATATGGCCTCTCTTTCAAGGGAACAGTAGTTTGATTATAGCCTCTGTTAGCCTGCATATTTGAATCAGGAAGGAATTTTAATGGAACTAATGGATTTAGCATTATCTCATGTAGTCTAGTCATGTTAAAAATTAACAACCTAAAATTCTCTTATATAAAACATATGATAGTTAAGTAGAAAGGTTTTGAAATATATAATGTTCCACACTTCACATTTTAATGTGTAGAGGTAAAGTAACAGAATGAAAATAATATCAAGATTTAGATGTGAGCACTACTATTGTCTCTTCCAAGTAAAGTTTTCAGTATCTCAATTTTCTTATTAAATCACTATGTAAATTCAAATATTACCTCTTACTTACATAGCACTTTGTAATTCTTTCTTAATTGACCCATTAGCAGCATTTGAAAGTTGATCTCTTTCTTCTTTGAAATCCTTTCCTCATTTGGTTTCCAGGACACAAAACTCGGCTAGTTTTCTCCCTCTCTGGTTGTTTCTTCTAGATCTTCTCGTTTGTTGATTCCTCCTCATCTCCCGACTGCATCATCCTGACCTCCCCAGAGCTTAGTTTTGGGACTTCTGTTTCTACTTACAGTCAATTTCTTGGAGATCCCACCTAGCCTCATTGCTTCACATATAATCAGTATTTTATTTTCAATTTCTATTTTTGGCTGAGACCCTTGCCTTTGGATATTTAACTTCTTTCTTAATAAGTCTACATAGATGTACAGTAGGCACCTCAACCAATACTAAACTCCTTCTCTTCCCCCGTTTGTAGTATTTTTTTAAAAAAAAATATGCTTTATTGATTTTGAGAGAGAGAGGAAGCGAGAGAAAGAGATAGAAACATCAATTGGTTGCCTTCTGCCCACACCCTGACTGGGAATCGAACCAGCAACTCTTTGGTGCATGGGACGATGCCTAGCCGACTAAGCCACACTGGCCAGGGCTGAGGATATATTTCTTTAATTGATTTTTGGAGAGAGGAAGGGAGAGAGAAGGAGAGAAACATCAATCAGTTGCCTCCCACACGTACAGGGAATCAAACCTGCAACCTAGGTATGTGCTCTGACAAGAATTGAACCTGCAACCTTTTGGTATACGGGTCAACACTCCAACCAACTGAGCCACCTGGCCAAGGCCATGGCAGTATTTATTGATAAAATGTGTTTTACCTCGTTACACTCGTTATATATATTTTCATTGAATACTTGGAACTGCATATCTAGTTTATTGTAATTTCTGTTGCTGCATAACAAATTATTAAAAACCTAGTGGCTTAATACAACACATTTATTCTCTCTCAGTTCTGTAAGTTGGAAGTCTAGACATGGTTTGCTAGGTTCTCTGCTTAGGGTCCCACAAGTATAAAATAAAGGTTTTTGCTGCAGCTGCAGTCTCATCTGAGGCTTGGGGTCCTTTTCCAAGCTTATGTGGTTTTTGGCAGAATTCATTTCCTTGCATTGCGTGTCTGAGGCCCTCAGTTGCCACCATTCCTTGCCACTTGACTCTCCCTATAACTGTTAGTTTGCTTCTTCCAGGCCAACAGGAATGCATCTGCTGCTGTTTCTTGTCTCACACTTCTAGACCCTTTGTAAAGGACTCACTTGATTTAGGTCAGACCCACTCAGGATAATCTCCCTTTTGATGAACTCAAATTCAACTGATTGGGAACCTTAGTTACCTTTGCAATATATGATAACCTGATCACAGAAGTGATATTCCATTATATTCACAGGTGCTGCCCTCACTCACGGGGACAGATGTACATATACCCGGGGTGGGAATCTTGGAAGCCACCTTAGAATTCTGTTTACCACACTCATTCATTTTATGGAAGATAACTACCACATGACCTAATTGTCAAGGTCAGTTTTAATTGTCAAGCCAACCAGCCTAATCACATTTATCTCCTTTCAGACAAAGTCTGGTCTAATTTTTCAGTTCAAATAAATGTATTAATACATGTCACATGCCAACCATCTCATTTCTGAATTTCAATTGTAAGATAGAAAGATAGATAAGGTATGAAAACTTGCTTTGAATTTTTTCTCCTGAATGAAATAAGATAATGTTGCCTTTAGTATTTCTTTATTTTATTTTATTTTATTCTTATTTTTTCCATTTTTTTTATTAAGGTATTATATGTGTACGTATCTTACCATTGCCCCGCTCCCATACATGCCCTCACCCCCCAGTGTTTTGCGTCCATTGGTTATGCTTATATGCATGCATACAAGTCCTTCGGTTGATCTCTTATCTCCCCCACCTCTCCCTAACCTTCCCGCTGTAATTTGACAGTCTGTTTGATGCTTTACTGCCTCTGTATCTATCTTTTTGTTCATCAGTTTATAATATTCTTTGTATTCCACAACTGAGGGAGATCATGTGGTATTTTTCTCTCATTGACTGGCTTATTTCGCTTAGCATAATGTCCTCCAATTCCATCCAGGTTGCTGCAAATGGTAAGAGTTCCTTCTTTTTTATGGCAGCATAGTATTCTATTGTGTAAATGTACCATAGTTTTCTGATCCAGTCATCTGCTGACGGGCACCTAGGCTGTTTCCAAATCTTAGCTATTGTAAATTGTGCTGCTATGAACATAGGGGTGCATATATCTTTTCTGATTGGTGTTTCTAGTTTCTTAGGATATATTCCTAGGAGTGGGATCACTGGGTCAAATGGGAGTGCCATTTTTAGTTTTTTGAGGAAACTCCATACTGTTCTCCACACTGGCTGCACCAGTCTGCATTCCCACCTGCATTCCCACAAGGGTTCCTTTTTCTCCACACCCTCGCCAACACTTGTCGTTTGTTGATTTGTTGATGATAGCCATTCTGACAGGTGTGAGATGGTACCGCATTGTCGTTTTGATTTGCATCTCTCGGATAATTAGTGACTTTGAGCATGTTTTCATGTGTCTCTTGGCCTTCCTTCTGTCTTCTTTCGAAAAGATTCTATTTAGGTCCGTTGCCCATTTTTTTATTGGATCATTTATCTTCCTTTTATTAAGTTGTATAATTTGCCTGTAGATGTTGGAGATTAAACCTTTATCAGTGATAACATTTGCAAATATGTTCTCTCATACAGTGGACTTTCTTGTTGTTTTGTTGATGGTTGTTGTTGTTGGGTTTTTTTTGCTGTGAAAAAGCTTTTTATTTTAATGTAGTCCCATTTGTTTATTTTCTCTTTAGCTCCCATTGCCCTAGGAGCAGTATCAGTGAAGAAGTTCTTTCGGCATATGTTTGAGATTTTGCTGCCTGTGGATTCCTCTAGTATTTTTATGGTTTCCCATCTTATGTTTAAGTCCTATATCCATTTTGAGTTTATTTTTGTGTATGGTGTAAGTTGGTGATCTAGTTTCATTTTTTTGCATGTATCTGTCCAATTTTCCCAACACCATTTGTTGAAGAGACTGTCTTGACTCCATTGTATGTTCATGCCTCCTTTGTCAAATATTAATTGAGCATAGTGGTTTGGGTCGATATCTGGATTCTCTCTTCTATTCCATTGGTCTATATGTCTGTTCTTGTGCCAGTACCAGGCTGTTTTGCGAACAGTGGCTTTGTAATACAGCTTGAAATCTGGTATTGAGATCCCACCTACTTTATTCTTCTTTCTCAGGACTGCTGTGGCTATTCGGGGTCTTTTTTTATTCCAGATGAATTTTTGGAGAGTTCTTTCTAGGTCTGTGAAATATGCTGTTGGTATTTTGATGTGGAGTGCATTGAATCTATAGATTGCTTTGGGTAGTATGGGCATTTTAATGATGTTGATTCTACCAATCCATGAACATGGTATGTTCTTCCATCTGTTTACATATTCTTCTGTCTCTTTTTTCAGTGTCCTATACTTTTCCACGTATAGGTCTTGTACCTCCTTAGTTAAGTTTATTCCTAGGTATCTTAATTTTTTTTGGTGTGATGGTGAATGGGATTGCTTTTTTAGTCTCTCTTTCTGTAAGTTCACTATTGGTGTAAGAAAGGCCATAGATTTCTTGGCGTTAGTTTTGTATCCTGCTACATTGCCGAATTCATTTATTAAGTCTTTTACTTTTTTGATGGAGTCTTTGGGGTTTTTTATGTACAATATCATATCATCTGCAAATAAGGACAGCTTTACTTCTTTTTTTCCAATTTGGATGCCTTTTATTTCTTCTTCTTGTCTAATTGCAATGGCTAATACTTCCAGTACTATGTCAAACAGGAGTGGTGAGAGTGGGCATCCCTGTCTTGTTCCTGTTCTTAGGGGAAATGGTTTCAGTTTTTGCCCATTGAGTATGATGTTAGCTGTGGGTTTATCGTATATAGCTTTTATTATGTTGAGGTATGATCCTTCTATTCCTACCCTGTTGAGAGTTTTTATCAAGAAAGGGTGTTGGATTTTGTCAAATGCTTTTTCTGCATCAATTGATAGGACTATGTGATTTTTATCTCTCAATTTGTTTATGTGATGTATCAAGTTTATTGATTTGCGGATATTGTACCATCCTTGCATTCCTGGGATAAATCCTACTTGGTCATGGTGTATGATCTTTCTGATGTACTGCTGGATCTGATTTGCTAGAATTTTGTTGAGGATTTTGGCATCTATGTTCATGAGGGATATTGGCCTGTAATTCTCTTTCATTGTGTTGTCTTTAACTGGTTTTGGTATTAGGGTTATGCTGGCTTCATAGAAGGAGCTTGGAAGTGTTCCTTCCTCTTGAATTTTTTGGAATAGTCTGAGGAGGATAGGTTTTAGTTCTTCCTTGAATGTTTGGTAAAACTCCCCTGTGAAGCCGTCTGGCCACGGGCTTGTTTGCCGGGAGCTTTTTGATGACTGCTTCAATTTCTTCCATAGTTATTGGCCTATTGAGATGTTTAGATTCTTCCTGATTGAGTTTTGGAAGGTTATATTTTTCTAGGAATATGTTTATTTCCTCCAGGTTGTCTAGTTTGTTGGAATAGAGTTGTTTGTAGTATTTTTTAATAATCCTTTGTATTTCGGTGGGGTCTGTTGTTATTTCACCTCTTTAATTTCTGATTTTGTTTATTTGGGTCCTCTCTCTTTGCTTCTTGGTGAGCCTTGCTAGAGGTTCATCAATCTTGTTTATCCTTTCAAAGAACCAGCTCTTGGTTTTGTTGATCTTTTGTATTGTTTCTTTGGTCTCTATGTCGTTTATCTCCGCTCTGATCTTTATT
Source organism: Cnephaeus nilssonii (assembly GCF_951640355.1). Taxonomy (NCBI): domain Eukaryota; kingdom Metazoa; phylum Chordata; class Mammalia; order Chiroptera; family Vespertilionidae; genus Cnephaeus; species Cnephaeus nilssonii. The sequence continues at coordinate 68,777,569 of NC_137075.1, read as the reverse complement.
ATTTCCTTCCTTCTGCTTACACTGGGCTTTTCTTGTTGCTCTCTTCCTAACTCTTTGAGTTGTAGGGTTAGGTAATTTATTACCATTGTTTCTTGTTTTTTGCAGTAGGCTTGTAGAGCTATGAACTTCCCTCTCAAGACTGCTTTTGCTGTGTCCCATAGATTTTGGATTGTTGTGTTTTCATTGTCATTTGCTGCCATGAAGTTTTTTATTTCTTCCTTGATCTCTCTGGTAACCCAGTCATTGTTTAATAGCATGCTGTTTAAACAATGTGTTTGATTTTTTTGGATTGATTTTATTGTAGTTGATTGCCTTTAGTATTTTTTAAAGATACTTTCTTACCTGGCTGGCATGGCTCAGGGGTTGAATGTCAACCAATTACTAGGAGGTCACGGTTTGATTCCCAATCAGGGCATGTGCCTGGGTTGCAGGCTCAATCCCCAGTGTGGGATGTGCAGGAGGCAGCCAATCAGTGATTCTCTCTCATCATTAATGTTTCTCTCTCTCCTTCTCCCTCCCTCTTGAAATCAATAACAAAATATATTTTTTTAAAAGATGCTTTCTCTTTTTGGTTCTCATGAGCTTTCCCCATCTGTAGGATGCATGTTTTGATAAGAAGCTAGCGCAGCAATTTTCAACCTTTTTCATCTCTGGACACATACATTAGTTATTAACATTCTGCAGGACCCCCCAAAAAGTATTTTTTGCCTATCTGACAAACAAACAAAAAAGTATACTTTTTATTCATTCACACTTGATGGTTATTGTTGTGTTGGCTGTTGTTATTTTTTTTTATTTGACAATCTAAGGGAAAAGAGGTCAGTGCCCCTAACTAAATTAGTTATTTCATTTTTTAAAATTTTTTTGTGGCACACTGTTTAAAAATCTCTGGGCTAGGGGATGGAAGAAGCAAGGTACTTAAATGAAAAGTCTTCATAATGTCTCTTTGTTTAGTATCCTAGAATTTCTTTATTTTATTGCACCAAAGGGTAACACAAAATAGTCAATTCAGGATAAGTAAGAGATCTGCCTTTCTTTTATTTTATTTTTAAAATTTTTATTTATTAACTTCAAGAGAGAGAGAGAAAATATCAATTTGTTGTTCCACTTATTCATGCATTGGTTGATTCTTGTATGTGCCCTGACCAGGGATCGAACCTGCAAGCTTGTTGTATGAGGATGATGTTCTAACCAACTGAGCTACCCGGCCAGGGCCTGCCTTTTTTCAGTAAAGTGGGAGGAGGGCAGTTGTGAAGGAGTGGTGGGAAAGGAGAACTTGAATTACTATTTGAGTGCAGGCACCTTGTCAGGCAGATCTTCTTTAAGAAAGAGTACACATGGTAGTTTGGTAATATGCCCAAGGAGTCTTAAACTTTAGCTGAATAAAACATATTTAGTGCCCAGCCAGTGTGGCTCAGTGGTTGATCGTCGACCTATGAACCAGAAGGTCACGGATTGATTCCCCATCAGGGCACATGCCTGGGTTTCTGGCTCCATCCCCAGTATGGGTTGTGCAGGAGGCAGCTGATCAATGATTCTCATCATTGATGTTTCTATCTCTCCCTCCCTCTCCAAAATCAATAAAAGTATATTAGAAAACATACTTAGTAATTGTGATCTTTTCCCAGTTCACAGGAAAAAAATCCAATTTTATTTTTTTTCTCATAAGCTTTTCTTAAATCTATGGTGCCTTACAAGGAAAACAGCTTATGGTACTTTTTGTTTTCTCTTACATACATGGGCCTATAGTTTAAAATATTGTAGTCATTTATACTAACATTATCCCTGCTTATAGTTTGATGAAATACAAATATCTTAATATTTCATGTTCTGCTAAGAGCACTGTGACTTCCAAATTCTCTGCTACTGAAACAAGTTGGGCACCATTGATCTAGTCTATACTTCTTGGCTTACAGGCTAATGGCCTGCCTGTATGGGAAGGTACTTACAGATCACATGCTATTTCCTTCCAATCAAGGAAAATTTTATTGACAAAAATTTTAGCTTCAGCTAATAGTCTCTTTTACGTGTTTTGATTACTTTATGGTAAGCCCTCATATTATCCTAAATAGAATGATTTACTTGGCCTGTAACTTACCTCATTTTAAATAAAACTACATTGAAAACCTGTCAAGAAAGCACCTAAGTAAGAGCACTGAATGAAAGTGAGAAGTGAATATTAATAGACAGTGGGAATGGGGGAACATAATGTGGGAATCTCCTCATTTATCATGTTTTCTGAGATAACTAAGTCTCCAGGTACATATTTAGTGAAATAAAAACAAATATTATGGAGTATTTAATTTTCCCCAGTCTCTAGTTTTCAGTCATGCCAAGAAATCTGTTTGCTACTGTAAATTTATTTATTTAGCAAGAATTTCTGAGTGCTTTCTTTATGCATGATAAGGTAAATACTAGGTTACCTGTGTGTTAGAAATAAAGAAGTGGGGAAATAGGAAGAAACCAAAAACCTAAGAAATGGTTCCTGACCTTAGTGAGTTTATAGCATACAACTGTGGTTTCAATTCTTTTATTTTTTTGCCCCGACTTCAAAAAATTGATGTAGAGAGAAAGGGAGAGGGAGAGAGAAATAGAAACATCAATAAAAGATTGATTGGCTGCCTCCTGCAGCCCCCTACTGGGGATCGAGTATGAAACCTGGACATGTACCCTCACTGGGAATCTAAACTGTGACTTCTTGGTGCATGGGTGGATGCTCAACCACAAAGCCACACTGGTGGTCTGTGAGGTCCGAAAGGTTGGCGACCACTGATGTAGGATATTATTTTTGAAGAGCAAAAGTTTTACATTTTAATGAAATGTATCCATTTGCTTCTGAAGAGACCATGCCTTTAGTGCCATCTAAGGCATCTTTAGTTAACCCAGGGTTACAAACATTTTCTCCTTTTTTTTTTCTTATATAAGTTTTATAGTTCTAGGTTTTACATTTTGATTTATGATCAATTTTAGTTAATTTTTATATATGATGAGAATTTTATATATGTTTTGTTTACGTTTTTGCATATGGATATCTGGTTGTTCTACCACTATTTATTTATTCTAATTCGCAATAATTGTGCTTCGGATAAACCTCATTGGCTACTGTGCAAAGCTCTACCACCATTTATTAAAAAGGCTATCCTTTCTCCTTTGCTAAAGACCTTTGCACCTTTATCAAAATCATTTGTCTATAAATATGTGGTTTTATTTCTGGAGTCTATTCTATTCCATTGATCTTTCTGCCTAGCTTTACATCAGTACCACAATATTTTGATTATGGTAGCTTTATAAAAATCCTTGAAATCAGGTAGTTTTAGCTTTCCAACTTTAGCCTAACAACTTTCTGAGTTGTTTTGTTTATTCTAGGACCTTTGTATTTCCATAAGAATTTTTAAAATTGCATATCAATTTCTATAAAAAAAGATGCTGAAACTTTGATTTATAGATTATTTGAGAGGAATTACTAGAAAAATCTTAACAATAATGAGTCTTCTAACCCTTAAACTATACCTTTTAAGTTACTTAGGTTTTTAAAATTTTTCTATCAGCAATATTTTGTAGTGGTTAATGTATGTCTTTAGAATTAAATTTGTTGTTTTTTTTTCTTTTCTTTTTTTTCTTTCTAAAGATTGCTTTGGCTTATTAGGTTCTCTGTATTTCTCTACAAATTTTAGAATCAGCCTGTCAATTTATATTTTAAAAACTTTGTTTTTGCCTTTTAACCTTTTGCACTCGGATGTCGAGTGTGACTCGACACGGTTAGCATTAGAATAAAGGAATCGAGGAAAAAGCAAGCGAGTGCAAAGGGTTAAATTGAATTTTAACTTTCATGACAAACAAAACTCCAGTATTCTTAACATTTGCAGCCTTGTAGAAATCTTAGCAATGGAATAAAGAATTTAACATAAACAAATGTCACACTGTATAGCCAAAGGGATTTATTTCTATACTAGAGGCCTGCTGCACGGATTTGTGCACCGGTGGGGTCCCTCAGTGTGGCCTGTGGGGATCAGGCTGAAACCGGCATCCAATATCCCACAGGGATGTAGAAGTGTGAGAAGTGGCAGGTGCCCTGGGAGGAGCCGCTCCTGCTCATCCCGACCTTGCTCATCCAGTCAGCTGAGCAGCACTCCCACTGTGGGAGCACAATGACCACCAGGGGGCAGCTTCTGCATTGAGTGTCTGCCTCCTGGTGGTCAGTGCGCATCATAGTGACTGGTCGACCAGTCAAATGGTCGCTTAGGCTTTTATATATTTATATATATAAACTAGAAGCCCAGTGCACAAATTTGTGCACAGGTGAGGTCCAGCAAGCCCGCCCCAATTGGGGCTGATCGGGCCGGGCCGGCTGGGGGGAGGGGCCGTGGGCAGTTGGCAGGCTGTCCCTGCCCCCTGGTCGAACTCCCAGTTGAACTTCCGGTCAAGGGGATAGTTTGCATATTAGGCTTTTATTATATAGGATTTTATTATATAGGATTGTACCAGAAACTCAAATATTAGTTGATTGAACAAATATACTGGCAGGAATTTTTATTTATGTGAATTTTGAGAACTTAAAAATATAAATTAGGAAACAACATTCTGAAATTTGTCAAATCTAGTGTGTATTAGAGTAAAAAATAATTTAAAGTTGAATGCTTTTATAGTGTTTGTGCCTGGATCTCTATAGTATTATGACTTTTGTTTACTGTGTATGTGTAAGGAAATACCTTCTGGCAATTTGAAAATGTGATGTAACTAAAATACAGGTCTGACTTGTTAATCTACTATTAAAGACTGAAAATTATTTTAATTGCTCTTTTTCTGACTAGTCCTTCAGAAAAAAATGATAGGTGAGTTTGTTCTAATGTGGTAATTTTATGTCTACTGTGTCTTAGGGTGCTGAGATAGTAAATACTGGTCGAAGTGCAAAGTATGATTATCTTTTATTGTCATCTTGATGGCCTATTAATATTCGTGGGTGGGATTTTAACATTATATATTTGTTTTTATGATTTTTCATATTTGCAACTACTTTAAGAAGTTTGGCATAAAAAACATTGTTTTCTTTTTTAATTTAATCTTTATTGTTCAGATTATTACAATTGTTCCTCTTTTCTCCCCCCATAGCTCCCCTCCACCCGGTTCCCACCCCACCCTCTGCCCTTACCTCCCCACTACTATCCTCATCCATAGGTGTACGATTTTTGTCCAGTCTCTTCCCGCACCCCCCACACTCCTTTCCACCTGAGAATTTTCAGTCCACTCCCTTTCTATGCCCCTGATTCTATTATATTCACCAGTTTATTCTTTTCATCAGATTTTTAATTCACTTGATTTTTAGATTCACTTGTTGATAGATAGCCAATCAGAGTGAGTATGCAAATTAGAAGGTCAAAGATGGTGGCTGCCCAGCTGCTCCAGGTGCGGAGTGGCCAGGCAGGGCAGGACTCCTGCTATGAGAGGGAGGGCGGGGGGCAAAGGGATCTACAGGAGCGGAGTGCCGCAGTGAAGACAAGACTGCAGACTCCGGAGTCTGCAGCAAAGACGAAGATGGCAGACTCTGGCCAGAGCGAAGGCCTGGGTCCCGGGTGCCAGAGGAAAACTGGTGCTGGAAGCCAAGGGAAGAAAGGCCTATTGCACGAATCTCGTGCAACGGGCCTCTAGTAGATATATAATACTAGAGGCCCAATGCATGAAGATTCGTGCAAGAATGGGCCTTCCTTCCCCTGGCTGCCAGCACTGCCTTCACTCTGGCTGGAGCTGCCTTTCTGCCTTCCCACGCTGCCCAAAGCCCTGAATGGCTGGGGTGGTGCGGAATGCCTGCATCATTGCCATGGCGATGATGCAAGTGTCCCGCCCCGCCTCTCTGTGCCTGCATATACAAATTAACCCGCCATCTTTGTTGGGTTAATTTGCATACTCCTGATTGGCTGGTGGGTGTCGAGAAGGTACGGTCAATTAGCATGTTACTCTTTTATTAGTGTAGATAAGCCACATATGTAATTAAAATTTTTCTCGTAGGCACATTAGGAGTTAGAAGAAATAGATGAAATAGGTTTTAATATATTTTATTTAACCAAAAAAATCTACTCATTGAGATACTTGACATTTTTATGCTAACTCTTTGACATCTGTTAAGTATTTTATTATTACAGCTCATCTTACTTCAGTGGAGCTATATCAGGTGCTCAGTAGCCACATGTAATTAGTGTTTATTATATTGGACTGTATAACGCTCTTTCTATATACAGATATCTAGATAATGACAAAGTTTTATAAAGTAACTAGAGGCTGTTACATAAAATACCATTTTATTTTTCATAAATCCAAGTAATTTGTCTGTAAAGTATTTTTATTTTCCTTCATGGGTATATTAGTTTGATGTCTCACAGAGACAGAATCAATCTCTATCTCTCTCAATTCAAATGTTAATGTAATCCATAAACACCCTCACAGACACACTCATAAACAATGTTTAACCAAATATCTGGGCACCCTGTGGCCTAGAAGGTGACAAATAAAATTAACTATCACAATGGGCAATCAATCATCTATAAATTTGTTTCTTTCTAATTTTTATATTTTTATTTCTTTGTCTTGCTGTACTAGGCTATCTAGGACTTCAAGTACAATGTGGAATAGAAATGATAACATTATTTTTTCTGATCAAAGGGAAAGCTTTCAGTTTATCACCGACGTTAACTATGATGTTTATTGTAGCTTTTTTTGTAGATATACTCTTACTAAATTAAAGAAATTCATTAAGAGATTTTCTTGTGAATAAATGTTGAATTTCTTAGATGCTGTTTCTATGTCTATTGAGATGAACATATTATTTTTCACTTTTATTTATTTGTTTAAATATATTTTTATTGATTTCAGAGAGGAAGGGAGAGGGAGAGAGAGATAGAAACATCTATAATAGTAATATGCTAATTAGACCTGATGCCCTTCCAGACGAAGCTAGCTAGGGCTGCAAGGGAAGCCCAGGTCCCAGGTGCCTGCCTGCGGCTGGAGGGAAGCCTGGGTTCCAGGTGCCAGAGGGAAGCTGGTGCTGGCAGCCAGGGAAAGGAAGGCCTACTCTTGCACGAATTTTGTGCATCGGGCCTCCAGTATACCTGTATATATAATGTACATATATATACATACGTGTGTGTGTGTGTGTGTGTGTGTAAAATGGAATTTAGTTAGTTGATGTTGTGTTTAGGCTTTTGTTTTTAGGTTCATGAGTGAAAATAATGGCTTATAATTTCCATCTCTCTTTTTGAGATTTTATATCAAGGCTAGCCTTAAGATAAGTTGGGAAGCCTATCTTCTTTTTCTGTTTTCTGGGAAAGTTTGCTTAAGAAAATTGAAATCATAAGGGGTATGTTTTCTTTTTTTTAATGTTTATTATTGAAAGTATTACATATGTCCCCCTTTTTCCCCCATTGACCCACTCCAGCCCACCCCTACCCCTACCCCTACCCCCCCCCGACCTTCACCATCCTATTGTCTGTGTCCATGGGTTATGTATATATGCATACAAGGTCTTTGGTTGATTATCTCATAGCAGGCATGTTTTCTGACCACAGTGTGATTATTCTAGAATTCAACTTTAAAAAAAGGATAATTTTTAAAAATTCCATATGTGATGGCACCAGTGTCCAGGTCCCGCTATTCTGAGGATGCCTCTGGCTCCTGGAGACAGCGATCTAGCTCATTGAGGAATAGCCCTTCTGCCCTCACTTCCATGGCTGCAAGGGCCTCAGGCTTCTGTGGGGTTGGTTGGCAGGCTCTCCTCACCCTCATTGCTCTAGGTCTTGAGAATGGACTCTCCCCACCCCTGGGCTTGGTCTTCTCATCCTCTTCCATCTACTGCGATGGATACCTCTAGGCAGGTGACCAACTATGGGCAGAAGACTACGAGATGGAGGAGAGCTGTCTGTACAGAAGGCTGAAAGACAGGGAATGGTTGGGGAGTTGGGAGCTTCTGAGGTGTGTGTGCTATCTCCAAAGTATCCTGAGCTGAGTTCTGATGAATACACTCCATTTGAAGATGAAGATGAAGAGGTCAAAACTCAGAAGACCAACAGTTCAAATTCCAGCTCTGAAGAAAAAAGAAAACCAGTTGTTCCAAAAAAAAAGAAAAAAAGAAAGTCCAAAAGAAAATATAACAAATGTGATAAAAGTGACAGTAATTCACACTCTTGATACTAATTCTAGCTCTGATGATGGGGAAAAAAAGAAAAGAGAAAGGAGCACAGAGGGAGGAAAAAAGAAAAAGGAGACTAAAAAAACCCCAGTGACTCAAGCTATAAGAATTCATAAGGGGAGTTGCCAAAAAACATCTGGATTGAGCACTCATAGATTGCAGGTAAATGGACCTTATAGGTCCAGAAGCTCCTATAATATACATATCTCAAGATGAGAAACTTTTGAACAGTGCCATGCTCTGCTCCCAGGTGAAGGTGCAGCTATGGCTGAGTATGTAAAAGCTGGAAAGTGTATCCCACGAAGAGGTGAAATTGGGCTGACAATTGCTTCATTTGAATGCTCAAGTTATGTTATGAGTGGTAGCAGGCATCGAAGAATGGAGGCTATACAACTGTGTAAAGAGAACCAGATCTCCAGTGTGATGAGAAGAGAGCCCTTGTATCCTTTAACCAAGAAGAGGGACAGAAGAGGGAATAACATTCTACCCAGTTTGTGAGAGATGGTGTACAGTAAGACAAAAGGGAAAGATGACAAATAAGGATTTTTGTTTTACAGTAGGATTTTGCACAGCAATTTTTATGACCAAAGTAGTATGAAAAGTCTTTAGGAGCCCAGCCTACATGACTCAGTGGTTGAGTGTCGACCTATGAACCTATGAACCAGAAGGTTATGGTTCGATTCCAGGTCAGGGCACATGTCCGGGTTGCAAGCACAATCCTCATTGTGGGATGTGCAGGAGGCAGCCGATCAATGATTCTCTCTTATCATTGATGTTTCCATCTCTCTCTCTCCCTCTCCCTTTCTCTCTGAAATCAATAAAAATATATATTTTTTAAAAATAGTCTATGATGCTGCTATACCTACTATGTTAGTAAGTTTTTCAAGAAAAAGCTGCTTCTGAGATCTCTTTAGCAATTTATTTTTTACTTTTAACTTAAAAGGTAATATATGCACTGATTTTTAAAAATATTCAAACACTGCAGAAGAGTCAGTAAAATGTGAGTCTTTCACGAACTTAAGTCCTTGATCCTTCTCCCCAAAGAAATTTTTTTGTTGTCTTCCATATCTGTCCATGAATTCTTTGTACATACAAGCATATTGTTTCAGAATAAAGGTTGGAGCTATTAAAAAATAATGTAAAAATCCCATATGTGTAAAAAGAAAAGTATTTGTAAATCCTAAAGGTCAAAGAAGAAACCATAGTGGAAATTAGATGCTATTTTGAAATGTGTGGCTACAAAAATATTCCATGTCAAAAATCTGTGGGGTTTTTTGTTGTTGTTGATTTTTACAGAAGTAGTTCTTAGAGAAAATATACATATGACAAAAAGAAAGGTTGAAAAATAATGACCACGTATCTATCTCAAGAAGTTAGGAAAAGTAACTAAATAAAAAGCATGAACATGAAGCAGATATAATTGAAATATGCTACAAATATAAATAGGATCAACAAAGCCAAAAATTGGTTCTTGAAAAGTTGAATGAAATAAAATTGATAAACCTCTGAGAAACTTATCAAGAAAAAGATTGAACACACAAATCCTCGTATCTAATAATAGAGTAACATGTAAATTACCATCACTCTTCTACGTCCACGATTGGGCGGCGGGAGGCTGGGGGGCGGGACTCGGGGTGGCCTGTCCGGCCATTGAGAGGCATGGATCCCCTGCCACTGAGGGGGGCTAACCTGCTGTTGAGAGGCGCAGGGGGCGGGAGTCCCGCCCCCCGTGCCTCTCAACGGCCAGATACGCGCCCACTGAGGGGGCCTGCCGCGGACACCCAGCTGCGCCTCTCAACGGCAGGGTAGCCAGGTGTCCGCAGCAGCCCCCCTCAGCGGCCGTTGAGAGGCGCAGGGGGCGGGACTCAACCCCCTGCGCCTCTCAACAGCAGGGTAGCCCCCCTCAGCGGCCACGGACCATCAAAAGTGGGGGAGCTGGGTGCCTGTCTGCTCCGGTACCAGGCCTTTCAGAAGCCTCCGCTGAGCCGGAGGCTTCTGAAAGGCCTGGTGCACCAGCGGACAGGCACCCAGCTCCACTGCGAAAAGCGAAAGCGTGTAGGGGACCCTACACGTGCATGATTCAATCATGCACTGGGCCTCTAGTATAGAAATGAAAGGACATGCTACTAAAGATCTTACACACTTAAAAAACACAAGAGGGCATAATAAACAGTTTGATGATAAATTTTGAGAATTTAGATGAAGTGATCAACTTCATGCTATTCTTTGTGAGAAGGTTTTTAATTATTGAATGAGTTTTTTCAGTAATTAATATAACTACAAGACTATAAATATTTTTTTAACCTTTATTTTTTATTGCCTTTTTGAGAGAGAAACATCAATGTGAGAGAGACACATCATTCGGTTGCTTCCCACATACGCCCCGACTGGGGATAGAACCCGTGACCTGATTATGTGCCCTGACCGAGAATTGAACCTACTACCTTTTGGTGTACAGGACCATGCTCCAACCAACTGAGCCACACCAGCCAGGGCTAAATTTTCCATTACTTTTTATGTCAATGGCACTTACATCTTCTAATACTGTAGCATAAAAAGTTATAGTGGTACTTCTCTCAATTTTTTTAAATTTCTTTATTGATTATGGTATCACATAATTGTCCTCATCCCCTCATTCCCATCCCAAACCCCTCGCCACATATGCCCCCACCCCGCTGTTGTCTGTGACCTCTGGTTAGGCTTATATGCATGCATACAAGTCCTTTGGTTGATCTCTTCTCTCAATTATTCTTTCAACCAGTATTTACTTGATACCTACTCTATACTAGGCATTATGTTTTACCTTATTCATCATATCCAGGTTGGATTATTTTTAGGACAGGTTACTAAGTTCTAACTTAAAGAAATTTAACAACAGGCCAAGATAGTGGAGTAGGTAAATGGAGGATTCATATTCTCTTGCAACCACATCAAAATTACAACTAAACTACAGAATAACAATCATGCAGACTACCTGAAATCTAGTTGAACCCAAGTCCTATAACTAAGGATATAAAGAAGAAGCCACGTGGAGACTGGTAGAGGGGTAGAGACGTGCAACAGGGTGGTCCCTACCTATGTGTGGTGGTTAAAAATCGGGAGGGATATCTCTGCTTCAGAGGTCCCCCCTGAGGAGCAAAGGGTCCCAGCCACACACCAGGCCCCCCACCCAGCTGTGAAGAGAAATACCCATAACTTGGCTGTGAAACCAGCGAGGGTTGTGGCTGAGATGAAGGGCTGTTGGAATCCCAGGTGTTCCTCTTAGGATTTACTTGAACTTACTCTAAGCTCCAGCTCTGGGATAGCAGTTCGAAAGGTACCAGGGACATATAGGGAGGAACCGAATTGTCTGGCTTTGGGGTGAGAGTTGAAGGGGCAGCTTTCTCTCAGACAGAAGTGCTGGTAGAGCCCATTGTTCCTTTGCTGAGCCTAACCCCACAAAGCTGGCAGGTGGGTGTCATAGCTGAGTCTCCATCAACTTGGCTAACACTGATCACCCAGGTATGGTGATTCCCTGAGACCCCGCCCCACCCAACTTTCAGGCCCACCTAAGCCACTTCCAGTGGCTTTTCCACACAAATGGCTTGTGGTTGGCTCATATGTTGGACTTTCCTAAAATCTCTCAACGTTTCACAAACCTCAAAAAAGCAGCATCTGGCTTTGGCATGCCCATACCTCTTGCTAAGTGGCCCTATGCCTGGTACTAACAGCAGCCCGTCTCAGTTCATAGCTTGGCTTCTGGGCACCTCCAAGCCGAGTACAAGTAGGAGTCATCTGCAGATTGCTTCATAGTGCTAGATGGCCCTAGGCAGGGCACAGGCAGTGGCTGATCTTGGCTTATACATCCCAGGAGGACCCAGAGCCAACACACTGGATGGACAGCTTCAGATCACATCAGAGCACTACTCAGCCACTTCCACGAGGGACATCCTCAAAGGGTGAACTCATTGCTGAAGTGTGTCTTGCTCCACAGGGTGGGCCCTGCATAGCAGCTTCTTTGCTGTAGTCACGGTCAGGCCTTGCAGCCAGTTGGCCTGGGGGTAAATCCCTGTCATTGACATGCCAACAGCAATCAAGGCTTACTACAACAGGAGGTACATACTACAGTTCCCCAGCTTGGGTGACCAGGGAGGCAGCACCACTGGGCCCTACAGGACACTTACTACATAAGGCTATTCTAGCAAGACTGGGAGATGTAGCAGCTCTACCTAATACATAGAAACAAACACAGGGTAGCAGCCAGAATGAGGAGACAAAGAAACATGTCCCAAATGAAAGAACAGAACAAAACTCCAGGAAAAGAACTAAATAGAGACAAGCAAAATCTAATAGATGTAGAGTTCAAAACACTTTTATTACTAGTATATGCACCCCTATGTTCATAGCAGCACAATTTACAATAGCTAAGATTTGGAAACAGCCAAAGGTGCCCATCAGCAGATGAGTGGATTAAAAAACTGTGGTACATCTACACAATGGAATACTATGCCACTGTAAAAAAGAAGGAACTTGTACCATTTGCAATAGCATGGATGGAACTGGAGAGCATTATGCTAAGTGAAATAAGCCAGTTGGAGAAAGATAAATATCACATGATCTCATATGTGGGATATAATGATCAATATAATTTGATGAACAAGAATAGATCCAGAGACAAATGGTAGGGGAGGGGGGAGTAGAGAACAACCAAAGGACTTGTATGCATGCATATTAGCATAACCAGTGGACACAGACACTGGGGCGGTGGGGGCTTGCCCAGGGTGGGAATGGCTGGTGGGGGGGTCAATTGGGGGAAAAGGAGACATATGTAAAACTTTAGACAATAAAATAAATAAACACTGTTATAAGGATGCTCAGTAAACTTAGGGGAAGAGTAGTCCTGGCTGATTTGCTTAGTGGTTAGAGCATTGGCCCACAGTCCAAAGGGTCTTGGGTTTGATTCCCAGTCAAGGGTATGTGCTTGGGTGTGATCAGGAAGCAACCAATGTGTCTCTCTCACATAGATGTTTCTCTCCCCCTCCTTCCTTCCCTCCACTATCTCTATAAAGAAAAAATCAGTGGAAAATATATCCTCAGGTGAGGATTAAAAAAAAAAAAAAACAACTTAGGGGAAGAGTAGATGAATATAGTGAGAACTTTAGCAAAAAGATAAAGATGCAGAAAATACTCCATTAGAACAAAGAAAGAAAAAATAATTTAAAAAATGAGAATAGCTTAAAGAGCCTCTGGGACAACTTCAAGCATACCAACATTTGCATCATGCGGGTGCTAGAAGGAGAAGACAGAGAGCAAGGAATTGAAAACCTATTTGAAAAAATAATGCCTGGGGGTGGTGTTGGGTGAAGGGGTTAATGGGGGGAAAGGGGACATCTGTAATACTTTCAACAATAAAGATAATTTTTTAAAAAAGTGACTGAAAACTTCCCTAACCTGGTAAAGGATATGGGCATATAAATCTAGGAAGCATAGAGAGTCCCAAACAAGATGACTCCAAAGTGGACCCACATCAAAGCATATCATAATTAAAATGCCAAAGATTAAAGACAAAGAAATAATCTTAAAGACTGCAAGAGAGAAACAGTTACTTACCAAGGGGTGACAGCCCATAAGACTGTCAGCTGATTTCTCAACAGAAACTTTGCAGGCTAAAAGTGATTGGCATGATATAAGGACTTACAACCAAGATTACTCTACCCAGCAAAGCTGTCATGAATAATAATTGGCAATAATTACTTTAAATATAAATGGATTCTCCAATTAGACATAGGGTGGCTGAATGGATAACAAAACAAGACCTTTACATATGCTGCTTATGAGAGATTCACTTCAGATAAAAACACACAGACTGAACGTAAAGGGATGTAAAAAGATATTTTATGGAAATGAAAAAACAAAAAAGCTTGGGTAGCAATACTTATACCAGACAAAGAAGATTTTAAAACAATGAGATAACAAAGGACCCAGCAATTCCAGTTCTTGGTATTTATCTGAAGAAACCCAAAACACTACATTGAAAAGACGTATGCATGTATAAGTTCATTGCAGCATTATGTACAACTAGAGACCTGGTACACGAAATTCATGCATTCGGGGGTTCCTCAACCCAGCCTGCGCCCTCTCCCTGTCCAGGAGCCCTTGGGGGATGTCTCACTGACGCGGAGGCAGGAGAGGCTCCTGCCACTGCTACTGCACTCGCCAGCCACGAGCCCCAGCTTCTGGCTGAGTGGAGCTCCCCCTGTGGGAGCACACTGACCACCAGGGGGCAGCTCCTGTGTTGAGCGTCTGCCCCCTGGTGGTCAGTGCATGTCATAGCGACCAGTCGTTCCACCTTAGGGTTGATTTGCATATTAGCCTTTTATTATATAGGATAGCCAAGATTTGGAAGCAATCTAAGTGTCCCTCAATAGATGAATGGGTAAAGAAGTGGTTCATCTATACAATGAAATATGACTCAGCCATAAAAAAAATTGAATGAAATTTTGCCATCTGCAACATGGATGGCCCTAGAGGGTATTGTGCTGAGTGAAATAAATCACAGAGAGAAAGATAAATGCCATATGACTTCATTTATATGTGTAATCTAAAGAGCAAAATAAATGAATAAGCAAAACAGAAACAGACTCATAGATACAGAGAACATTTTGACAGCTGCCAGATGGGAGGGTGGTTGGGGGCATGGGAGAAAAAGAAGGGATTAAGAAGTACAAATTGGTAGTTACAGAATAGTTGGGATATAAAATATAGCATAGGGAATATAGTCACTAATATTGTAATGACTATGTATGGTGTCAGATGAGTACTAGGTTTATCATGGTGATCACTTTATCTATATATTTAAAAGCCTAAGCAACCAGCCAACCAGCTGCCCAGCTGATAGCAATGACGCACACTGACCACCAGGGGGCAGACGCTAAACACAGGAGCAGAAACCACAGACATGGAAACATGAAACAGACTGATGAATCTCAGAGGGATGAGGGGAGGGGAGAGGGTGGGAAAAGATTAACCAAAGATCTTGTATGCATACTAGAAGTCCAGTGCACGGATCCTTCGGCTAGGGGTACCTTGGCTTGGCCTGCGCCCTCTCGCAATCTGGAACTCCTCAGGGGATGTTGGAGAGCCGGTTTCGGCCTGATCCCCGCAGGCCAGGCCAAGGGACCCCATCAGTGCACAAATCTGTGCACTGGGCTTCTAGTAAGTTATATAAATGTCTAATTACAGGATTATATACCTGAAACTAATATAATATTCTATGTCAATTGAAAAATAAAAAAATTATTAGAGGACACACAAAAAATTTAACAAAGAAAGCTCAGCCCAACTACCTGGTGACAATAAGGAAGGAGTGTAAAAGAAAGTGGACTAACATTTTAGAGCAGCTCTATAATTTGTAAAGTATTATGGTTATTTAGAGAGACCTTTGTTGCTGGGATTTCTGACCTAGTATTCAGGGACTTTTAGTAGATATATTAATTTCAGAATATCTGTGATTCCTCTGAAATTATATAAAATATTTTATGTGTATATAATTTTTTGGTGGTAAGGAGGAGAAGGGTCAATAGATTGTCATAGGATCTCAAAAAGTTTAAGAACCACTGCTCTGTGGATTAAGAAAAGTTTATAAAGATCAACAAATACAGGTATTTGTGTGTGTGTGTTTCATGTCTGTATATGAGTAACTATACTAGTATATTATTATATACTAGAGGCCTGATGCATGAAACTTCATGCAAGAGTAGGCCTTCCTTCCTCTGGCTGCCGGCACCGGCTTCCTTCTGGCACCCAGGACCCAGGCTTCGCTCCAGCCACCGCTGGCAGGCATCCAGGACCCAGGCTGCTTCCCTCTAGCTGCCGCCGCCAGGCATCTGGGACCCGGGCTTCGCTCCGGCCCCGGCTTCGTCCGGAATGATGCCCAGAAGGATGTTTGGTCTAATTAGCATATTACCCTTTTATTGTTGTAGATAAGATTCTGACTTTTATTCAATAAATATTATTTTGCCTGTATATTAACTGAGAACTTTGTTTTTAAAGGTTCAGGAGCAAGTACATCCCAATCTCTCAGCTAATGAAGAATCTCTCTATTATATTGAAGAGCTGATTTTTCAGCTGCTTAATAAATTATGCATGGCCCAACCAAGGACTGTTCAAGATGTGGAGGTAAAACACTATTTTGTTATTTAAAAAACTTACTGAGCCACTGTACAAATAAATTTTTGAATCCAGATATATTTCGTTCTAAATTGTGGAAACTAATGCCATTATGTGGGTTAGATGGTCAGTTCATTTTTGGCAAATATATCAAGGCAATTCAATGGGAAAAGGAAAAATTTTCAGCCAAAAAGAAGTGCTAAACAACTGTATTAATTTGTGGGGCAAAAAAACCTTGAAACTTAATTTCACACAAAAGTTAATTCATGATGGATCATGATCTTAAACATAAAAGCTGAAACAATAAAGTTTCTAGAAGAAACTGCAGGAGAATATCTTCATAACCTGAGGTTAAGCAAGTATTTTTTACAAAGGACTCAAGTATAATGAGTATTAAAGAATAAAATTAATGAGGATAAAAAGGTGTCACAGACTAGGAGAAAATGTTTTCTAGTATGTATTCCTTGCAAAGAATTTGTATGCAGAATATGTTAAGAACTTCTACAAATAAAAAGACATCTTACTTATACTCCTAATGGGCAAAAGTCTTGAACAGATATTTCATAAAAGAAGATCTACTAATGGCCACTAAACATGTGAAAAGGTGCGCAAGCTCACAAGTCATCAGGGAAATAGAAATGAAAACCACAATGAGATGCCATTTCACACCCAGTGAAAGGGATAAAATAAAAGACTGATAACATCAAGCGTTGATGAGATGTAGAGCAAAGAGAACTGTTTACATTGGTGGGAGTGAAAAATTGTATCACCACTTTGGAAAATTGTTGGCAGTTGCTTATAAAGCTAAATATATATCTAGCCTATGACCCAGCAATTTTAATCCTAGGTATTTAACCCTAGATAAATGAAAATATATGTTTACAAAAAGACTTAGACATGAATGTCCAAACGGTTTTACTCATAATAGCCAAAATTTGGAAACAATTCAAATTTCTATCAACAAGAAAATAGGTAAATAAATTGTGGCAGATTTATAAAATGGAATACTCAATAATAAAATAAAGGAATAAACTATTGATATATGCAATAACATAGCTACAATTCACAGGCATAGCATAGAGCCAGACCCCAGAGAATATATATTATAACGATACCATTTAGATGAAATTCAGAAACAGCTAAAACGAATGATGATAGAAATCAGGATCGTGGGTGGCTGCCTTTGAGGGGTGGAGATTGAGATGATAAAAATGTTGTGTATCTTGATTAGGAAAGCATTTTTCAAAACTTTGAATTGTACACTTCAGATCTGAACATTTTACTGCATATAAATATTGTCATTCTATTAAAGGAATAATATATTGCCCTGGCTAGTGTGGCCCAGTTGGTTGGAGCATCATCCTATACACCAAAAGTTCGAGTGCTTGATTCCCAGTCGGGGCACATAACTAGGTTGCCAGTTAGAACCCCGGGTTGAGTACGTGTGAGAGGCAGCCAGTCGATGTTGCTCTGCTCTGCTCTCCCTGCCTTCCTCTTTCTAGAATCAATAAACATATTCTTTGGTGAGGATTAAAATAAATAAGTCTTCATCCATCACTATACCCCTATGCCCTCTTCACCTCCTCCAAACCCGCTCCTCCCCCCGGCAATCACCACTGTTGTCCATGGTCCATGAATTTTTTCTCTTTTTTGCTCAGTCCCTCCACCCCTGCAGCCAGCCACCCCTCCCTGCCAGCTGTCAGCCTGCCCTCTATAAGTCTGTCTTTTGCACTATACTGTTTATATCACCTTTCCTTAGAGTATCTATATATCTATATATATAAAAGCCTAAGCGACCGTTACGACCAGTCAACCAAAAGACCTGTCAACCAGTCACTTTGACGATGCACTGACCACCAGGGGGCAGACGCTCAACGCAGGAGCTGCTCCCTGGTGGTCAGTGCACTCACACAGCCAACCTCCCATGGTCCCTCCCTCTGCTGGCTGGCCCTGATCAGCCCCAATCGGCCCCAATCACTGACTAGGCCGAGGGACCCCACCCGTGCACGAATTCATGCACCAGGCCTCTACTTGTTTCTATAATAAGGCAGCAGCTTCCAGTATGAAGGAAAATCTTTCTTTGGAGTAATCGAGCTATTAAGAGTTTCAGGGACTCTGGGCATTAAAGCATTTGTTTCCCTAATCTCTGCTGTAAGAATTGCTCATTAAATAAATATAATAAAAGCATACTTTTCGGAGGAGAAACCAAGATGGCGGCATAGGTGAACTCCTAAACTGCTGCCTTGCACAACAATTTCAAAACTACAACTAAAAGACAAAATGAACATCATCCAGAACCACAGGAAAGCTGGCTGAGTGGAAATTCTGCAATTAGAAGGAAAGAGGAAAGCACACGGAGAATCAGAGGAGCTGCAAAAGGCTGAGGTACAGAGACATGCACACAGGCGGTTGAGTGCCTGGCTGGCTTTCTCTAGCGGGAAGTAGACAAAAGCTTCCGACTGCGCTGAACCCCAGTTCCGGGCGAGACCCTGGGGACCCAGGCTTATACGGAGGTGGGAGGGGGAAACTGGACTGTCAGGCAGAAACTCATGGGAGCCGTGAAAGGCAGAGGTCTGGAGGTGCGCGCGCAAGTGCGCGTAGATAGGACTGACTGCTGACTGCGCCACTGGCTTTCTCTACCGGGAGGGAAACCGAAGTTCTCCACTGCGCTGAACTCCAGTTCCAGGCGAGAATCTGGGAATCCAGATTCATTGGGGGAGAAACTGGACTGTGTGGCAGCGGGCGAAACTCAAGGGCGGCTTACACTTAGAGATGCTTGTAGAGATTACCAAGGGACACTGAGACCCAGGGGCCTCATAGGGCAGGGCTGAGGGGAAGCCAAGACTGTCTGCTCAGCCCTGAGACTCCACCCCATCCAAGCTGAGCATAGAGGCTTTTGCAATTTTGCAAGTCTTGTCTCATAAGGCTGTCTCCAGCACAGAAATTCTCCTGGCGTAGACACAGCTGATCCTCACAGCCAATTGGCCTGGAAGTCAGTCCCTCCCAGTGATACCAACAACAATCAAGACTTAACTACAACAAGGCTGTGCACACAGTCCACTAAGGGGTGCACCAAAAGGGTCCACCTCAGGTAACTGGTGAAGCCGAGCCACTGGGCCATATAAGACACCTAGCACACAAAGCTAACCTACCAACTCAGGGAAGCAGCAAAAATGCAGAGATAAAGAAACAGATCACAAACGAAAGAAATGGAGGAAAACAAATGACTGGATGTAGAGTTCAAAACCATGGTTATAAGGTTTTTCAAGAATTTCCTAGAAAAGGCCGATAAATTTAGTGAGACCCTCGAGGATATGAAAAAGGACCAACTAGAAATTAAACATACCCTGACTGAAATAAAAAATATTATACAGAGATCCAGCAGCAGACTAGAGGAACGCAAGAATCAAGTCAAAGATTTGAAATACAAAGAAGCAAAAAACACCCAACCTGAAAAGCAAAAAGAAAAAAGAATCCAAAAAATTGAAAATAGTGTAAGAAGCCTCTGGGACAACTTCAAGTGTACCAACATCAGAATAAGGGGGGTGCCAGAAGAAGAGAGAGAGCAAGATACTGAAAACCTATTTGAAGAAATAATGACTGAAAACTTCCCCCACCTGGTGAAAGAAATAGACTTACAAGTCCAGGAAGTGCACAGAACCCCAAACAAAAGGAATCCAAAGAGGACCACACCAAGCCACATCATAATTAAAATGCCAAGGGCAAAAGACAAAAAGAGAATATTAAAAGCAGCAAGAGAAAAACAGTTAATTACCTACAAGGGAGCACCCATACAATTGTCAGCTGATTTCTCAACAGAAACTATGCAGGCCAGACGGGAGTGGCAAGAAATAGTCAAAGTGATGAATAGCAAGAACCTAAAACCAAGACTACTCTACCCAGAAAAGCTATCATCCAGAATTGAAGGTCAGATAAAGAGCTTCACAGACAAGAAAAAGCTAAAGGAGTTCATCAACACTAAACCAATATTATATGAAATGCTGAAAGGTATGCTTTAAGAAGAGGAGGAAGAAGAAAAAGGTAAAGATAAAAATTATGAACAACGAATACGTATCAACAAGTGAATCTAAAAATCAAGTGAATTAAAAATCTGATGAACAGAATAAACTGGTGAATATAATATAGAAAGGGAGTGGACTGAAAATTCTCAGGTGGAAAGGGGTGTGGGGGGTGCGGGAAGAGACTGGACAAAAATCGTACACCTATGGATGAGGACAGTAGTGGGGAGGTAAGGGCAGAGGGTGGGGTGGGAACCGGGTGGAGGGGAGCTATGGGGGGAAAAAAGAGGAACAATTGTAATAATCTGAACAATAAAGATTTTTTAAATTAAATTTAAAACATACTTTTTAGTAGCTAAATATGCTAAAAGCTTAATATAATTAAAAAAATTAGAAATTCTGTTAAATTGATTCAGTTATTATTACTTCTCATTATTCATACCAATCACTGGTTCAAATTAAGGTTAGATGAACTATAATAGTAACCTAAAAGGCTTGGATTTTTTTTTGCTAAGAGATGCATTTCCTTAAGTCATTCTCTTAAGTTCCGCCACCCACTTGATCCTCCAAGAGGAGGTACATGATCTCTCTTCTTTTTAAAATTCTTCTCTCTATCTGAAGCTCTAAGATTAGCAAAAGGAGAGTGAGTGTATAATAATTATTAATAATGAGTGAATTTTTGCTAGGAATCATTACTGTGCAATCACTGATAGAGTATTTTATGCTAGCTTTAATCTCTCTTAATATTATTTATTTTTCTTTTCTTTTCAGTTCCATTTTAATTATGCTTACACTTAAAGCTTTCTATTTAAATTTCACCTTTTAATTACCCATGGGGATTATTTGGAAAAATTTAAATAGTCCTGTTGATTTTAAAAAATTTTTTTTCACTTATTACAAGAATAAAAACATTGTTACTTTACCTACTACCATTAAGAATGGTAATAAAGTTGTATGAATTTTCTACTTATGAGCACTTCTGTTAATAATAGTACTGCTATCATCTAAATAGGAACGAGTTCAAAAGACCTTTCCTCATCCAATTGATAAATGGGCTATTGCTGATGCACAATCTGCCATAGAGAAACGAAAACGAAGAAATCCCCTCTTACTGCCTGTGGACAAAATCCATCCTTCACTGAAGGTAATAAAAAAATTAAGCATTGGGGAAGTTCTTCATAGTAAAAATACTTATATAGTATTGCTATGTACATATATACACACACACACAGTAAATAGCATGGTTTATGTTACTGTATATGTTCACTTGCGTGTGTATATATTTGTACTTACATATACATATATATTTCTTAATATGTTTACAAAATAAAAAATAAGTATACTTGGATAAAAATCAGATTGTGTTTCAAATAATATTAAAAGTTAGTGATAAGCAATAATGCATCTTTGTGGCATAATCTGATGACTACTACCCTGACTTATTTTCAACCTTTTCTTAAGAAGAGGAATAATGTCAAAAACTGAGTTCAAAACTGTTTTTAAATTAATCTGTATCACAGATAGTTTTATATACATTGGAAAGTAGACTAGGGAATATTATTTAATCTATAGGAAATACTTGGTATACATGGATTTGAATACCCCTTGGTAGCATTCTATGACACTCCCTTCCATATGTATATGTATATGTATATGTATATGTATATGTATATGTATATGTATGTGTATGTGTATGTGTATGTGTATGTGTATGTGTATATACATACATATATATGTCCTCTCCTCAATAGAAACCATTGATATTTGGGGATATTGGTTAAAGCAAGGTCCTTGAAGAAAGCAGATACTTGTCAAATGGGTTTTGGGTAATGTATTAAGAAGTTTTCAGTGAAGTCCAGCCTAAGATTTCTATATTAAAATGAACTGTCTCTTTTAGTTTGATACTAAAGGCAAATTTGTTAGATTAGATGTCTCTCTCTCTATTTCTTTTGGTGCCCTTGACCAGGAATTGAACCTGAGACCCTTCAGTGCGCGGGCCAACACTCTTACACTGAGCCAAACTGGCCAGGGCAGATGTCTCTTTCTTAAAAAAGCCCCTGGTACTGGGATCAGTAATTCATTTTATATCTTATGGTATCTGTAAGTTTAGACTTTGGGTTTATAGAGAGTCCTTTCTAAGTGATAATGTTAAGTGAAATTTTTAAGTGTTTGGTACTTGATAGTGTCATTTTTTTAGAATTAAATTGTTTATTTTTTTCCACAGGAAGTTTTAGGGTACAAAGTGGACTACCATGTGTCCTTATATATTGTGGCTGTACTAGAGTATATCTCAGCTGATATTTTGAAATTGGCTGGTAATTATGTTTTTAATATTCGACATTATGAAATATCTCAGCAGGACATTAAAGTGTCAATGTGTGCAGATAAGGTAAGTGTTGGAAGGAATTTAAATTAAACTTGAATAATAGAGACTATATATTACTTCTACCTCCCACTTTTTTATTATTATATTAGTAATTTTTATAACTCTTGGTTTTAGAAGGCAGAAAAATGCTGGCTTTACAGACTAACCAGGATATTTCCAGATTTTTCACCATGTGACAAGATAAGAATCTCTTTTCCCCCAACAAGAATCTTTTATCTATAGGAAAAAAACATGCAGAACCTCAAACTAGTTTAAGAAAGGTAGTGTGAGTTTTATAGTTTTATTTATTTATTTATCTAGGAACAAATAGTGTATAGAGTATTCAGATATTTTTAAGCATAAGTAATTTTGAAAAACATAATTTGTTTTTATAGAATAGTTTAGTGGGGCACAGGTAGAAAAAGACTTTGCAATGCCAAACTTACTTCCTTTTGATAATTTTTTATACTTCTTCCTTCCTGGCTATAAGCTACTGAGGAAAGAAATTGAGTCTTTATTTTTTCTCTCTCCTCCTTTTCTTCCCTTTCTACTTTTCCTTCTTTTTTTCTTATCGTTTGAATCAATATTTTGGGGTACCTGTCATGGACCAGTCACTGTTCTGAGCATTGAAGATACAGCACTGAAAAAGTCAGCAAACCCTGTGTTAAAAGGAATTTATTTTAATGGGAAATAAAAATATTATAAACAAATAATTGCAGCACAATGTAATTAAAGTTATTAAATGAATAAATTAAAGGTACAGGAGAGACCAGGAACACTTCACAACGAGGCTGCCTAAACTAGACCTCTAAGGGTGAATGACCCCCAGAACCTGGCATATGCCGGTGGTTCTCTACTGCATACATCAAAATTACCAGAAAGCTTTTAAAGAATACTGATGCATCTTACCTGCAAATATTCTCATTTACTTAGCCTGGGTTGGGCCTCCAAGCCTCAGTATTTTCAAATTTTTTGAAAGTATCCCAAGTGAGTCTGATGAGCAATTATGATTGAGAGCCACTATACTATACCTTAGTCTCAAAAATGATTTTTTATTTAAATTTCATAGTAGAAATTCTTATTTCTATTTTTACTTTGAAAATTATGATTGCATGGCTTTTTAAAACTTTGTTTTTAATCTCAGATATTTAGTAAAATTGCCTGTTCCCTGAACCACTTGAGAGTAAGTTTCCAACATAGTTTAGTGTCCTACAAACAAAAACGTAAGCACAGTTTAAATTTATTCATTTATTTATTTTAATGTGGACTCATGGATTCTTATTTTACTCAATGAGCTATAATCCATTACTTCATTAAATTGTCCCAGATTTGGCCAGTGGGGCTTCTAGTTGGCTTCTTTGTCCCTATCATTCTTTGAACATTCTCTTTTGACATAAGATGTTCTAGGTTCAACTTGTTCTTTACCTACTGCGCAAGCCTGGAATTGGTTGTTTCCTAAAATATCCTGGTTCTGTTTTGTGGCCTATGGTATTTAGAAACTAAGATCTGGATGCTAGATGAGCTTATTGCTATTTGAGTGTCATTGTTCTGGTCTCTTAGAAATTTCAATATAGGAGTTTACATAGGAAAGAAGGAAGATTGCTACGAGAGGACTGAAGCCAGTGGAAAAGATTCTGAAAGGGGAACCAAGGGAGAGTAGGAAAAGCTATACAGAGAAAATTATATTCGAGCTAAGTGATTAAAATGGCTATGTATTTGTCAGATAAATAAATGTGATGGTTGTAAGGAAGGAAAGAGAAGACATTCTAGACTGAGGAGAATACAAGGAACTGACCAGATTTATGGGATGTTTCTGAATTACAGTTAACAGGATTTGGGGACAGATTTAATAGAGAAGTTGGAGAAGTGGTAAGTCTAAGGTAATGACAAGTTTCCTAGTTATGATGATCAAGTAGATAATGTTGCTATTAGTGATGCTGAGGTGCAGTACACCTATATAGGTTTGGTCAGAAAGGGAGATAACTAGCAAGTCTTACATAACACTTATCTAGAGTCCAGAGAGATGCTGAAGCTAGAGATAAACATTTAAGGAGTCATTATCATCTACATAGTCATTGGTAATCATCTAAGAACATGAGTTCAAGTAGGAGAAAGTATAGCAGATGCAACTGACCACATTTAAGAAATATTTCTGAGTTAGAGTCAACAAGATCAGGAGGACAGTGTTTATTTTGTTCATTCCTATATTTTACCAATATCTAGCACAGTGGCTGGTGATTAGTCTATCAGAAGTTTAAGAATGAATGAATGAATGAATGATTATCTCATAGCGTGTTGTCAGAATTTTCTCTCATCTCTTTGAAGTCGTTTTGTTTTGGAGTTTCCTTTTTGATATTATGCCTTTTTCCCCCTGAACTCTAAGAAAATAGTTTTCAGAATATATAATTAAGTAGGTCCAATTTTTCTTTATTAACTTTTTTTTTTTTTAAATTTTTATAGCCGTAGCTGGTTTGGCTCAGGGGATAGAGCGTCGGCCTGCGGACTGAAGGGTCCCAGGTTCCATTACAGTCAGGGGCACATGCTGGATTGTGGGCTCGATCCCCAGGGTGGGACGTGCAAGGGTCAGCCAATCAATGATTCTCTCTCATCATTGGTGTTTCTCTCTCTCCCTCCCTTCCTCCCTCCCTCTCCCTTCTTCTCTGAAATCAATAAAAAAATATATTTTTTAAATAAATGTGATAGTTGGAGGGAGGTAAGAGATTTTTAAAATATATTTTTATTTATAATATCCAGAGCCCTCAGGGGATATTCAACTGACAGCTTAGGCCCGCTCCCAGGCGCAGTCTGGCCCTCCTCTGTAGGAGGTGACCCCGGCGAGCTGATCTGGGGACAGTGAGCAGCCGGCCCCGCCCTGAATCACCTCGCTGCCATCTCCGGTGGCTTCCCTCTGTGGGAGGCGACTGGGCGGTCAATCGGGGTGGCGCTGGCCCCCATCCCGCCCCACTGCTGGTCGCTACCGCCCCCCCCCCCCCCCCCCCCGTCCCATCATCGTCCCCTCCCTCTGCCCGCTGGCACGTGCCTTGGCTGGCCTGGCACCACCTGCTCACGGGCCCCGCCCCCCCACCGACCAGTTGTTCCACTCTTCAGTCTATTTGCATATTATGCTTTTATTATATAGGATAAGGAATCTACCTTTAAAAGAGTAATCACAGGTGAATGAGTAGTTGAACTAGGATTTTGAGATTGTTGTTTGTGTGCACACACATATTTTACTATTAGAGTTACCTTATTTCCAGAAATATTTTTTTTCTCCCTTCAACTTTTCATATTTCTCTTATTTTGAAATTTTTCATAAATTATATTTCATAAAATATAATTTTTCATATTTTTCATATAATATATACAGCTTGCATTGTTTAGTATAATGTTTTAATTGCAAGTATTTTGAGATGGTTTTATAAAAGTAAGGAAAATAAGTTATGCACTATTGATTTATTTCTTAGGTTTTGATGGACATGTTTGATCAGGATGACATAGGTTTGGTTTCTCTCTGTGAAGATGAACCTAGTTCTTCAGGTGAATTAAACTACTACGACCTTGTCAGAACTGAAATTGCAGAAGAAAGACAGTATCTGCGGGAACTAAATATGATCATAAAAGTGTTTCGAGAAGCCTTTCTTTCTGACAAAAAGCTGTTTAAACCTTCTGTAAGTAACTTTTTGTGTTTGAAATTCTGTCTAGATAGCAGCTTAAAATCATAAATAGTAACTTTATGAGTATATAAAACAAAAAAATTATTTCATGTAGTACTTCTGGGTTTTTAAAATATGTAAATTATTATACTAACTAGAGGCCCGGTGCACAAAATTCATGCACGGGGTGAGGGGAGGAGGTCCCTCAGCCCGGCCTGCACCCTCTCCAATCCAGGAACCTTTAAGGGATGTCCGACTGCTGGTCAGACATCCCTCTCGCAATCCACAACTGCTGGCTCCTAACTGCTTGCCTGCCTGCCTGCCTGCCTGATCGCCCCTAACCACCTCTGCCTGCCGGCCTGATCACCCCCTTACTGCTCCTCTGCCAGCCCGATCACCGCTAACTGCCCTCCCCTGCCGGCCTGATTGCCCCTAACTGTCCTCCCTTGCCAGCCTGATCGCCCCTAACTGCCCTCCCCTGCTGGCCTGATTGCCCCTAACTGCCCTCCCCTGCCAGCCTGATCGCCCCTAACTGCCCTCCCCTGCTGGCCTGATTGCCCCTAACTGCCCTCCTCTGTTGGCCTGATCACCCCTAACTGCCCTCCCCTGCTGGCCTGATTGCCCCTAACTGCCCTCCCCTGCCGGCCTGATCGCCCCTAACTGCCCTCCCCTGCTGGCCTGATTGCCCCTAACTGCCCTCCTCTGTTGGCCTGATCACCCCTAACTGCCCTCCCCTGCTGGCCTGATCGCCCCCTAACTGCTCCCCTCTGCTGGCCTGATCATCCCTAACCGCCTCTGCCTAGGCCCGTGACACCGTGGCTTTGTCTGGAAGGATGTCCGAAAGATGTCTGGGAGGTGTCTGGTCTAATTAGCATATTACCCTTTTATTAGTATAGATGTAATAAGTTTGATGATAATGAGAATTTGACACAAAATGAGAAAGGGGAATTACACTGGAATGAAATATTTTTCTGCTATGCAGCATCTAAGATTTATTGTCATTCATTTGAAGATGGAGAAAAAGATGTATGGTCTAGAAAAGACATGCTTTCTCCTGTCTTTTTGTTTATTTGTTTTTCGTTAATCCTCACCCGAGGATGTTTTTCTGTTGATTTTTAGAGAGAGTGGAAGGTGGGGGAGAGACACAGAGAGAGAAGCATTGATTGGTTGCCTCCCACACACATCCACAGGTTGGGGATTGAGCCTGAAATCCCCTTTACTGAAATCGGAACTGGGACCCTTTACTCCTTGCACCGATGCTCTATCCACTGAGCCAAAGCAGCTAGGGCTCTCCTGTCTTTTGGTAGGTACTTTAAGGCAGTACTTTAAAGTTTTAACAGTGGAACTTTTTAAGAATAAAAGTATTCAAAATATCACATTAACAAAGGCAGAGCTACTCTGTTAAAAGACAGGGCAGGAGAGGAGAGAGTAGGATGGGGATCCAGGAAGTTTTGTCCATCTTTTTATATCTGTAGCTTTGAAAATCAACTCTAAAGAATTCAGATAGACAAATACTCTTTTTAAAAAAAAATATTTTTCCTATATACTAACCATGTAATATCAAAAAAAGAAATGAAGAAAAACAATTCCGTCTGCAGTAGCAACAAAAAGGATAAAATACCTGGGAATAAACTTAAAAGAAGTGAAGAACCTATATACCAGAAACTATAAGGCACAGGTTGTAAGAAATTGAGAAGACACAAAGAAATGGAAAGATATTCTATGTTCATGGATTGGAAGAATCAACATAGATAAAATGGCCATATTACCTAAAGCAATATACAGGCTTTATGCAATCCCCATCAAAATCCTTATGACATTTTTCAAAGAAATAAAACAGAAAAACCCATCAAATTTGTATGGGACCACAAAGGACCCTGAATAGTCAAAAGACATCCTGAAAAAAAAAAAAAAAGAAAGAAACAAATCAGAGGTATTACATTCCCTGACTTCAAATTATACTACAAAGCTACAATAATCAAAACAGTATGGTACTGAGTCAAAACCATACTGCCTGTTTAATAAAAATTAGAAAACCACATGCAAAAGAATGAAGCTAGATTGCTATTTTTTAAAATAGATTTTTATCGCCAAAACCGGTTTGGCTCAGTGGATAGAGCGTCGGCCTGTGGACTCAAGGGTCCCAGGTTTGATTCCGGTCAAGGGCATGTACCTTGGTTGCGGGCACATCCCCAGTAGGGGGTGTGCAAGAGGCAGCTGATCGATGTTTCTCTCTCATCGATGTTTCTAACTCTCTATCCCTCTCTCTTCCTCTCTGTAAAAAATCAATAAAATATATTTAAAAAAATAAAAAATAATAATGAAATAGATTTTTATTGATTTTAGAAGAAAGGAGAGAAGGAGACATCTCTGAGAAACATTGATGAGTTGCCTCCAGTACACACTGGGACTGGGGACCAAACCCACAACCTGGCATGTGCCCTGACCAGAAATTGAACCAGTGACCT
The DNA here is from genome assembly GCF_951640355.1 of Cnephaeus nilssonii. Lineage (NCBI taxonomy): Eukaryota > Metazoa > Chordata > Mammalia > Chiroptera > Vespertilionidae > Cnephaeus > Cnephaeus nilssonii. The sequence goes on along the minus strand of NC_137075.1, from coordinate 68,748,740 downwards.
TTTGGTGCACAGGACCATGCTCAACCAACTGAGCCACCAGCCAGGACTAGACTGCTATTGGATACCAAATGCAAACATTTAATGGATTAAAGACTTAGTATAAGACCTGAAACAATAAAATACATAGAAGAAAACATAGGTGCTAAACTTAGGGACCTTGATCTCAGAGAGGCTTTTGTGAACTTGACCCCAAAGGCAAAAGAAGCAAAAGCAAAAATAAATGAATAGGAGTACATAAAAATGAAAAGCTGCACAATAAAAGTAACCATAAACAAAACAAAAAGGCAACCAACATAATGGGAGAAAATGTTTGTAAACAATACTTCTGAAAAGGGACTATTATTCAAAATATAGAAAGAACCTAAAAAGTTTAACAACAATAAGAACACAATTTAATTTTAAAAATGGGCAGAGCCTCTTTCCCAACTTTCTAGATGGTGAGTGAAAAAGATGAGAAGCTGGATACTAAGGAGAAAAACCTGAAGCCAAGAAGGCTGATGCTGATGGCAAGGTTAAGAAGGGTAACTCAAGGCCAACACACCTAAGGGGAAGCCCCACTGCAGCTAAACCCTGTCCTAGGGAGAGGAATTGGCATATATTCCCAGTGGGCTATGTATTCCTGAAAGGCCATTTGCAAGAGGAAGTATTCAGCAGCCAAATCGAGGATTATAAAGTAAAAGGAGAAAGTTCTTGGTACCATCAAAAAACCATTTGGTGGCAAGAAGAATGATGGTACCCGACTGGTTAAACTTAGCAAAATGCCTAGACCTTATTCTACTGACGATGCACATCAAAACCTGTTGAACCGTAAAAAGAAACACTTCAGTTAACCTGTAAGAAAACTGGGGGCCAGCATCACTCCCCAGGGACCATTCTGATTATCCTCATTGGGCACCACAGAGACAAGAGGGTGGTTTTCCAGAAGCATCTGAACAATGCCTTGCCACTTGTGATTTGACCTCTGTCCCTTAATTGAGTTCCTCTATATAGAACACACTAGAAATTTGTCATTGCCACCTCCACTAAAATTGGTATCAGTGGTGTGAAAATCCCAAAACATCTCACTGATGCTTGCTTCAAGAAGAAGCTAGCCAGTGTGGCTCATTTGGTTGGAGTGTTGTCTACCACACCAAAAGGTGGCAGGTTCGATTCCCAGTCAGGGCACATACCCAGTTTGCAGGTTCAATTCATGGTCAGGGTTGTGGGATCGATCCCCAGTAGGGGCATGTGTGTTTCTCACATCAATGTTTCTCTCTCTCTCGCTCGCTCTCTCAAAAAGTAAATAAAGATTTAAAAATAATTTATTTTTAAAAGAAGAGGCTGCACAAGCCTAGACACCAGAATGGTGAGCTCTTCGACAGAGAGAAAGGGAAATATGAGATTATAGAGCAGTGCAAGGTTAATCAGAAAACCGTGGACTTGCAAATTCTGCCAAAAATCAGATCTGTTTCTCAGCTCCAGGACTACCTTTGCTCTGTCTTTGCTCTCACAAATGGGACTTATTCTCACAAATTGGTGTTCTAAATTTCTTAACGACAAACTAATTAAATACCTGATCTGTTTAAAGAAATAAATAAAAAATAAAAAACTGGCCCTGGTTTGGCTCAGTGGATAGAATGTCGGCCTGTGGACTGAAGGGTCCCATTTTCAGTTCCAGTCAAGGGCACATGCCCGGGTTGTGGGCTCGATCCCCAGTAGGGGGCGCGTAGGAGGCAGCCGATCAATGATTCTCTCTCATCATTGATGTTTCTGTCTCTCTCCCCTTCGCCCTTCTTCTCCAAAATCAATAAAAATACCTATCTAATAAAAGAGTAATATGCAAATCGACTGCACCTCCAGTACACCCACAAGCCACGCCCACCAGCCAATCAGGAGCAAGTATGCAAATTAACCCCACCAAGATGGCTGCAGCCATGGAGAGAGCAGGAGGCTTGGGTTTCCCCGGCAATGAAAGAAGCTTTCTGCCTGCCCTGGCCTGCCTTGGCCTCCGCTTAAGGCTACAAAGTTTCAATTATAGAAGATAAATAAATGCCAACAAAAATGGCTGCGGCCACGGAGCAAGCAGGAGGCTTGGCTCCGCTCAAGGTTACAAACTTTCAATTATAGAAGATAAATAAATCACAGATACCAGAGCCTGTGCTTGGGTTGCCGGGGGGCGTGGCCAGCCTGCAAACCACCACAGACCCCTCGCCCAGGCTGCCCCACGCCTCAAAGGAACCCCCACCCTGATCTGGGACACCCTTCAGGGCAAACCAGCTGGCCCCCACCCATGCACCAGCCTCTATCCTATCTAATCCTCCTATCTAATAAAAGAATATTATGCAAATTGACTGTCACTCCAACACACAAGATGGCTGCCCCCGTGTGGTCAAAGATGACTGCCCCCATGTGGACACAAGATGGCCACCACAAGCTGGCCAGCAGGGGAGGGCAGTTGGGAGGGACCAGGTCTGCAAGGGAGGGCAGTTGTGGGCGATCAGGCCAGCAGAGGAGGGCAGTTGGGAGGGATCAGGCCTGCAAGGGAGGGCAGTTGGGGGTGACTAGGCCGGCAGAGGAGGGAAGTTGGGGGCAACCGGGCCTGCAGGGAAGGGCAGTTGGGGGGGACCCAGGCCTGCAGGGGAGAGCAGTTGGGGGGGACCAGGCCTGCAGGGGAGAGCAGTTAGGGGTAACCAGGCCTGCAGGGGAGGGCAGTTAGCGGCAAATAGACTGGCAGGGGAGCAGTTAGGCATCAATCAGGCTGGCAGGGTAGTGGTTAGGGGGTGATCAGGCTGGCAGGCAGAAGCGGTTAGGGACAATCAGGAAGGCAGGCAGGTGAGCAGTTCGGAGCCAGCAGTCCTGGATTGTGAGAGGGATGTCCGACTGCCCGTTTAGGCCCAATCCTACCTGGATCGGGCCTAAACAGGCAGTCGGACATCCCTCGAGGGGTCCCAGATTGGAGAGGGTGCAGGCTGGGCTGAGGGACACACACCCCCCGTGCACGAATTTCTAGTAATGATAATAAAAAAATAATAATGAATTGGGCAGAGGGCTTGAACAGAACTTTTTCCCAAGAAGATATACAAATGGCCAACAGATAAATGAACAGTTGCTCACCTTCGCTAGCTATAAGAGAAATGCAAATCAAAATCACAGTGAAATAGTACCTCAATGGCTATTATCAATAAGATAAGAAATAAGTGTTGGAGAGGATATGGAGAAAAAGGAACCCTCATACACTGCTGGTGGTAATGTAAATTGCTGCAGTCACTATGGAAAACAGTATGGAGGGTCCTCAAAAAATTAAGAATAGAGCTACCATTTGACCCAACAATCTGGATTCTCTTCTAAATGCCTACCCCCAAATTTTGAAATATTTATTTGTAAAGGTATTTATATCCAGGTGTTCATTGCAGCATTATTTATGGTAGCCAAGACATGGAAACAACCAAAGTATCCTTCAGTGGATGACTGCATAAAGATGTACATATGTACAATGGAATATTACTCAGCCATAAAAAACGAAATCTTGCCATTTGCAAAAACATAGATGGACCTAAAAGGTATTATGCTAAGTGAAATAAGTCAGACAGAGAAAAGTATATATGATTTCACTTGTGGAATTTGAAACACAGAAACAGAAACAACTTATAGATATAAATAACAAATTGATAATTGCCAGATGGGAGGGGGTAAGGAATGGGTAAAAATGGTGAGAGGGATTAAGAAGCACAGATTGCCAGTTATAAAAATAGTCATAGAGATACAAAGTTCAGCATAAGGAATATAGTCAATAATCCTATTTAATAATAGACAAATATGCAAATTGACCACACCTATGACACACCCACAAGCCACGCCCACAAGCCACGCCCACCATCCAATCAGGGCGAGTATGCAAATTAACCCAAACCAAGATGGCTACAGCCACAGAGAGCAAGGTTTCCTAGGTAACAGAGGAAGCCAAGCTTTCCATAGCCATTGCAGGCCTAAGCCTCCACTCAAGCTACAAAGTTTCAATTATAAAAGGTAAACAAATTCAAACAAATGGCGGCAGAATGGAGCTTGAGAGAGCAGGCCAGGGTTGCCGCCGGCAACAGGGGAAGCAAAGCTTTCCGCACACCCTGGCCGGGCCCACCCGCTTAAGGCAACAAAGTTTCAACCAACACAAATGGCTGCCGGCCTCGGAGGGAGCCCCAGGCTTGGCTCCGCTCCAGGCTACAAAGTTTCAATTGTAGAAGGAAAATAAATTCCAGATACCAGGGCCTCTGCTTGGGTTGCTAGGGGGCGTGGCCGGCCTGCAAACCACCACAGGCCCCTCGCTCAGGCCGCCCCACGCCCCAAGGGAACCCCCACCTGATCCGGGACGCCCTTCAGGGCAAACCAGCTGGCCCCCACCCCTATACCAGGCCTCTATCCTATCTAATAAAAGAGTAATATGCAGATTGATCATCACTGCAACATACAATATAGCTGCCCCCATGTGGTCAAAGATCCTGCCCCCATGTGGACACAAGATGGCCACCACAGATGGCCAGCAGGAGAGGGCAGTTGGGAGGCACCCGGCCTGCAAAGGAGGGTAGTTGAGAAGGACCAGGCCTGCAAGGGAGGGCAGTTGAGAGGGACCAGGCCTGCAAGGGAGGGCAGTTGAGAGGGACCAGGCCTGCAAGGGAGGGCAGTTGGAGGTGATCAACCCTGCAGGAGAGGGCAGTTAGGGGTGACCAGGCCGGCAGAGGACGGAAGTTGGGGGCAAACAGGCTGGCAGCGGAGTGGTTAGGGGGTGATCAGGCTGGCAGGCAGAAGCAGTTAGGGGCAATCAGGAAGGCAGGCAGGCAAGCAGTTGGGAGCCAGCAGTCCTGGATTGTGATCCCAGTGGGATCGGGCCTAAACGGGCAGTCGGACATCCCTCGAGGGGTCCCAGATTGGAGAGGGTACAGGCTGGGCTGAGGGACAACCCCCCTCCGTGCACGAATTTCGTGCACTGGGCCTCTAGTATTATAATAACTATGTATGATGTCAGATTGGTACTAGACGTATTGGTGCTAGATTTATATACACTTCATGAGGTATATAAATGTTTGATCAAAGAGTTGTATACCTGAAACTAATATGATATTTTATGTCAACTGTAATTGAAAAATAAATTTTACAAAAGCTATTCCAGAATCTATATTTTCCAATAAATTTATTATGTGTAATTCATAAGGCTTTTAATTTCCCTTTCTTATTTGGTATTGACTTTTGCTATGTTTTAGAATATATTATATGTCTTGAAATATATTAGTAAATAATTGGGTAAGATACACCCTTAATATTTATATTACTTTAATAACTTTTAAACAAAATTCTCAACCTCACATCTTGACTTTTTTTATTTTTTCAGGACATTGAAAAGATTTTCAGTAACATATCAGATATACATGAGTTGACAGTAAAACTTTTAGGTTTGATTGAAGACACAGTTGAAATGACTGATGAGAGCAGTCCTCACCCCTTAGCTGGCAGCTGTTTTGAAGATTTGGCAGAAGTAAGTTTATAAAACTACTTTATTCTCATTTAAATCTTAAATGCTGTTATTAAGAGATTTAGTAAGATTTTTTTGTGAAAATTAGAAGACACTACTGGCTATTATAAAAAAATACTTAAGATTTAACCAATAGCAAAGTACAGTTACACTCTATTTATAATGCACTTTATAGTGTGTTTATGATTATACTTACATAAATAATTACTTATGATAGAATAGTAAGTTTTCATAATAGAATATTACTTATGATAGAATAGTAAGTTTTAAGATTTTTTTAATGGCAAATGCATTTTAAGTAAAAGAAACTTTATTGACCAGACCTGTTTAGCTTTTGTGAATTTTAGTCTTAATTTCCAAAATTTGAAAAGGAAGTTTGTATTTTAATTTTGTTTCCAAAGTGAAAATCATTTTGTTGTCTTAAATTATTGTAAAAGTAATGTAATTCACTGTAAAAATAATCACAAAGAGGTATATATAAATAAAATAAAAATCACTCCATTTTGCAACACCCAGAATTAAGTTATCCTTATAACATACAGTATTTTCTACTCACACAGACATATGTGTACTTGCAAAAATAGGATCTTACTCTCTTATTACCTGCTTTTTTTTTCCAATGAATATATCACAAATGTTTTCCAGGTTAATAAAAGTACTTCAACACAATTTTTAAAGTCTGAATAGTACCATGTTGTTATGGAGACACCATAATATTTTAACTATCTATTATCATTAGGCATGTATATTGTTTCCATTTTTGTTATTGTAAACAATACTGCAACAAACATATTCATACTGTGACTTCATAGTCTAATAATTGTTTTAGAATATATTCCTAAAAGAGGAATTGTAGTACTAAAGACTTGGTATGTTTTTAGAACTTTGAAACATTTTGCCAAATTTACTTCCAAATAAATTCTAATATATGCAGGCTTTTTTCCCCACACCTCCACTAACTCTGAGATTATGCCATTTTTGCCAGTCTAGTGGTAAAAGAAACTCCAGCATCTCACTGTTTGTTTGTTTTTCAAACTAATGATGTTGAACATCTTGTCATACTCATTGGCCATTTTTTAAATTTCTTTTGGGAAACAGGGTTTTAAAAGTACATCTTTAGAGTTCATGTAAATTTTCTAATTTTTGTTTAAATTTTTCTGAAAATATAGGTCACTTTTATTACATCTATTTTATAGACAATGAAATATAGTATTGAAATATTCAGTTACTGATGCCTAACCAAAATATTCAGCTTTGGTTTGTATTAGAAAGTTGTTATACTGAGATAACTTGGCATATTAATTTGTAGTTTGCTTGCCTGCTATACTCTTAAAGGTATTATGGTTCAAAAACAATTTTCTAATTTTTTAAAAAATATTTTTTTATTGATTTCAGAGAGGAAGGGAGAGGGAGAGAGAGATTAGAAACATCAATGATGAGAGGGAATCATTGATCGGCTGTCTCCTGCAGCCCCACACTGGAGATGAGCCTGTAACCTGGGCATGTGTCCTGACCTGGAATCGAACCGTGACCTCCTGGTTCACAGGTTGACGCTCAGGCATTTTTGTTTTGTTTTGTTTTTTATTGTAAAATATAAATAACAAAATTTGCCATTTTAACCATTTTTAAGTATACAATTCATTGTCATTAGTTAAATGCACAATATTATACAACCATAACCATTATCTATTTCCAAAACATTTTTACTACCCTAAAAAGAAACTCTACTCATTAAGCAACAACTCCTTTTTTCCATCCTCCAACCATGGGTAATTTCTAATCTTTCTGTCTCTATGAATTTGCTGACTCTAGATATTTGATATAACTAGAATCATACAATATTTGTTCTTTGTGTCTGCTTATTTTACTTAACATAGTGTTTTCAAGGTTCGTCCATGTCATTGCATGTATCAGAACTCCATTTCTTTCTATGGTTGAGTAATATTCCATTGTATGTATATATCATGTTTTGTTTATCCAGTTATTTGTTGATGAATACTTGTGTTTTTTTCTGCCTTTTAGCTATTGTGAATAATGCTGCAATTATGTTGTTACACAAATATCTGTTTGAGTCCCTGTTTTCATTTCTTTGGGGTACATACCTTAGGAGTAGAATTGCGGGGTTATATGGTAATTCTTTGTTTAGCTCTCTGAGGAACTGCCAAAAATATTTTCTATAGGGGCTATAATATTTTACATTACCACTGGCAATAGATGAGGGTTTCAATTTCTCTACATTCTTGCCAATACTTGTTATTTCTGAAAAACATGCTATATTTTTTTAAGTACAAAAATGAAACAAATCTCTTAGTTTTAACTAAACATTGGAGATATTATTATCAAATAGTAGGAATTTAAATACAAACATTGGACAAAATATGTGTAGTTTCTGTCTTGTTATTTTACTGTACATAGTCTTTGCTTTCTTTTTCTAATCTTTATCCAAAAGAACAGTATCATCAAAGAGCGGTATCACTTTTTGCTTTCTTTGAAAGTATCCTAAGTGTAAACTTATTTCAATGTAGCAAGACTAACTGAAATTTCAAATCTCAGCCTTCTTTTACTAATAGATACACTTTTCACTTATTGGGGGTAATGTGCATAAGCATTTTAATAGTTTGATACTTGTGAACACAAAGTCAGTGACCTATTTTAAGACGAGTAGCTTCCTATGATCAATAGCTCAAGGTCTCAAGGTCATTATTTACATTTAAAAAATTTTTCAGTTACAGCCATAGTCACTGTTTGTCCCTGCAAAGTATACAGAGCAAAGAGTTCTAAAAAATTTGCCATTAAATAATCTGTGCCATATTAATAGAAAAGATGATCATTTAAACCTAACACATTTTCTTTTTTAAAAAATAGGAGCAAGCATTTGATCCTTATGAAACATTATCACAGGACATTCTTTCACCAAAATTTAATGAACATTTCAGTAAGTTGATGGCCAGACCTGCAGTGGCTCTACACTTTCAGGTAAATTTAAAGTAATTTTTTTAAGTAAAGCAACTAAAGAACTATTTTACCAATTCATTCTAAATATTTGTAATTCTAGGATCTTTCATAAAGAAATTGAGGAAAATTGTCACCAATCTTTCAAAATCTGTTCATTTTAATCCTATTTCAGATTGAAAAAACTAATCTTCCCTTAATATAGAAATCTTTTAAAGAATACCATCACAAATACTGATCTGGCAAATTCTAGATCTGGAATATAGAGATGATTATGGAGAGCTATTTCAGGTTCTTATTTTCAACAAGATAGAAGTGAAATCATCAGGAGTGGAGAATATCCTCACGTGTACTCATACCGATTTCTCTATCAGGCCTATAATTTAAGGAGATAAATATATTAATGGGAAGTATACAAGTTAATTGGTTCAGTAATACAGTTAGGTGAAGTGAAAGTAAGTGGAGACAAATAAAATTTGTATTTTTACTTTTTAACACTAAATGAAGGTTATGTTGGCATCAATGATCCTTGACTACCTATTGCTGTAGAAACTTCCTGATCTAGACAGGCTCTTTTCCCTTAGCATATTAATATGGTCAGATCTTTACTGTCTTAAAACAAGCAATAAACCTTGTCATTTTCTTGCTTTGTTTTTTTTCCCCTTGGTAGCTGATTATCTTCATATTACTTTTTACCATTTTTCGTTAAACTTCTACCACTTGTGTCTTAATCAGGGTATAACAATAAAAACTGCCTTGACAATGAACTTAACCATGAAACCAAGTGGATATTTTGATTTCATAGTTATGTCTGTAGTATTTGTTAGTCTTCCTCTTGTCCTTTTGGCTCCCATGATACTTTCTCCTAATTTTCTTCTCTGATTTCTTCTTCTCAGTCTCCTTAATTGCAGGCTCCATGGTCAGCCTCTGATTTTCTGTTCCTCTAATGCTCTTCTTGAGTGACTTTATTTATATCCTTTGCTTTAGCTATTGCCTTTATGCTGGTGACTTCATATTTGTTTTTTTCATTGAATTTATTGGGGTGACAATGGTTCATAAAACCATACAGGTTTCAAGTGTACAATTCAATAAAATATTATCTGCATACTGCATCCTGTGCCTATCACTCCAAGCAAAGTCCCTTTCCATCCTTATTTCTCCCCCTTTGCCCACATCAATCCACTCCCCACCCCTGCTTTCTCTCTGGCTATCACTACACCATTGTCTGTGTCTATGTGATATATATACACACCCACACACATACACATATATACATATATACATATGTATATACATATATACTAGAGGCCTGTAGCATGGATTCATGCATCGGTGGGGTCCCTCAGCCTGGCCTGTGCCCTCTTGCAATCCGGGGCTTCTCAGGGATTCCCACATCAGGCTGAAACCGGCAGTCCAACATCCCCTGAGGGATGTAGTAGTGCGTAAAGCAGCAGGTGGCTGGGGAGGAGCCTGAGCTCGGGCCAGGTGCCATGCCGCTCCTGCTCATCCCGGCCCCGCTGCGCCTGCCCCCCTGCCACCACTCAGTAGTGCTGCCACAGAGGCGGGAGAGGCTCGTACCGCCGCAGCTATGCTTGTCAGCTATGAAACCGGCATCTGGTACCGCTCGGTCAGCTGAGCAGCGTGCCCGCTGTGGGAGCGCACTGACCACCAGGGGGCAGCTCCTGTGTTGAGCAACTTCCCCCTGGTGGTTAGTGCGCATCATAGCGACTGGTCGTTCAGCCGCTTAGGCTTTTATATATATAGACTAGTAGCCCAGTGCGCGATATCGCGCGCAGTAGGCCATCAACTGCTTCCGTGGGAGCCAGCGGGAGACGCGCAGCTTCCACAGGAGCTGGCGGGAGGGAGACGTGCTGCTTCCACAGGAGCCACGCCGCTTCCGCGGGAGCCGGGAGGGACCCGCGCCGATTCCGCAATTCCGCGTAAGGTGGGAGGCAGGAGGCGGGAGCGAGCTGCCTGCACCCACGGGAGCCAGGAGAGAGCCGCACCACTTCCACAGGAGCCAGGAGAGAGCCTCGCAGCTTGGGGAGGCAAGAGGGAGCCGCTGCCGCCACCCGCGGGGTGGAGGGGGCAGGGACCTAGTGGTGCTCCATGAGTGCGCAGCCTCGGTCGTTAATGTGACACCGTAATGGACAATTTTTTATATTACCTCTTTATATATATAGATATGTATATGTCTATATACCTATGTATGTATATACAGTATATATATATTTCTTCTTTCCTTAATCCTTTCACCTTCTTTCATCCAGGCCCCAACCCCTTTCCCCTCTGACAGCTGTCAGTCTATTCCATGTATCCATGCCTCTGTTTCTATTTTGTTCATCAGTTTATTTTGTTCATTAGATTCTACATACAAGTGAGATCATATGCTGTTTGTCTTTCTCTGACTGACTCATTTCATTTAGCATAATAATCTCCAGGTCATGACTGGCTTATTTCATTTAGTATAATAATCTCCAGGTCGATCCATGCTGTTGCAAAGGGTTACAGTTCCTTTTATTGGTGATGTCATATTTGTATTTTTAAGCCATAATTCCATTTTGAGCAGTGTTTGTACACTTTATATAACCAGCTGCCTTAATTCACTTAGACATCCCATGGGCACTTCAAATATATAAATGTTCATTTACCATCTTTTTCTTGCCTTGTTTACTGTGAATGCCCATTACCAGCTGTACCAGTTAATAATGCGGATTTTTGTCAGTAGATGGAGTTACACATATGTTGTTATATATGTGATTTGATATGTATGCTTCAAAACTTCATATGTCAAATTTGCTGAAGGTGTTAACATCATAGATATTTTTATACTTAAAAATGTCGAATTTCGTGCCAAAAAAAGAGCATTCGTGGGAAGTTTTAATTCATTACTTTATTTTGAAGAAAAGTGCTGCTGAAGCTTATGGGAAGCTTATGGTGAACATGCTCCATCTCAAGATACTTGTGAACGCTGGTTTAAATGCTTTAAAAGTGATGATTTCGATGTGAAAGACAAAGAACGTCCAGGTCAACCAAAAAAGTTTGAAGACCAACAATTACAAGCTTTATTGGATGAATATGCGTGTCAAACTCAAAAACAACTTGCAGAAAGATTAAACGTTGCTCAGCAAACAATTTCCAATTGTTTACAAGCAATGGGACAGATTTTAAAGGAAGGAAAATGGGTCCCACATCAACTGAATGAAAGACAAATGGAAAACCGAAAAGTCATCAGTAAAATGTTGCTTCAACGGCAGAAAGTCTTTTTTGCATTGAATTGTGATTGGCAATGAAAAGTGGATTTATTTTGAGAATCCCAAACGCACAAAATCATGGGTTGATCCAGGTCAACCATCAACATCGACTGCAAGGCCAAATAGCTTCAGAAAGAAGACAATGCTCTGAGTTTGGTGGGATCTGGAAGGTGTGGTGTATTATGAGCTTCTAAAACCAGATGAAACTGTTAATACTGATCACTACTGACAACAAATAATCAATTTGAAACATGCTTTGATCGTAAAATGACCAGAATGGCCAGAAGACACGGCAAAGTAATTTTGCTTCATAACGCACCATCACACACTTCAAAACCAGTTAAAGACACATTAAAAGATCGTGCCTGGGAAGTATTAACCCACCCACTGTATTCACCAGACCTTGCTCCTTCAGATTACCACTTGTTCTGATCGATGGCACACGTACTTTCTGAGCATCACTTCAAAATGTACGAAGAAGTGGAAAATTGGGTCTCTGAATGGTTTGCCTCAAAACAAGCAAAGTTCTATTGGGATGGTATCCACAAATTACCTGAAAGATGGGGGAATGTGTAGCTAGCGATGGACATTACTTTGAATAAAGCACTTTTGATGTTTCTCTTGAAATTATCGTGTTTTCGTTGATTACAAAATCCGCATTATTAACCGGTACACCAGGTATTCTACGTCTATTCAAAAACTTGTCAATGTGGAATAAAAATTAATTCTCAAAATTTATTTCAATGAAGGAATCATTTTTTAAAGTTACTCTTATATGTAGATATAAACCATAAAGTAAACAATTGTTAAATTGGACAATCTGCCAATAAGCTATTTGCATATTCATTTAAAGCACTCACATTTCTTGTTTTATCCCTATGTTATTACTAATTCTTACTGTATGATTTGATATCTAGGGTGCAATTATTTAAGCTATTGCCCCAGATAATCAGTGAAGTTGAATGAGTTAGATAAAACCCCTTTGCAGGCCAAACTCACTTGTACTGTATTAACTTTAAAAAGCTAAAGTAATGCTTCATTTAAAAAAATTATTAAAAAGTTTATTTTTTTTGGGGGGGGGGGGCAGGATTGGGTGGGAAGAAGAGATCAACCAAAGAACTTGTATGCATATAAGCATAACCAATAGACATAGACGGGGAGGAAGGGGGAAACAGGCTGGGAGAGGACAATGGAGGAAAAGGGGACATATGTAATAATTTCAGTAATAAAGAATATAAATAGCCCTAACTGGTTTGGCTCAGTGGATAGAGCGTTGGCCTGCGAACTCAAGGGTCCCAGGTTCAATTCCGGTGAAGGGCATGTACCTTGGTTGCGAGCACATACCCAGTAGGGAGTGTGCAGGAGGCAGCTGATCGATGTTTCTCTCTCATCGATGTTTCTAACTCTCTCTCCCTCTTCCTTCCTCTCTGTAAAAAATCAATAAAATATATATATTTTAAAAAGAATATAAATAAATAAATTTTTAGAATTTGTATAGCACACCTTAAAAATATGAGCTTTGACCCAACTAACAGTTGCCAAGTCTATTGAACAAATTATAATTTAATTTCAGTTAATATGTGAGAATTATGGGAGTGTTCATCTATGAGGATATATTTTAAAGGTAACATATGGATTCTTCATATTATATTTCTCTGAAGAGAAATACCAATTTAAATAAATCATGCATAATGATGTTTAAAATCAACATGACTGACTTTCAAAAATCCCTTATGTATTTTAGAAAATCATGTATTCTACAGACTATTAGTTTTCTTTTAAAAAATACATGTTTTTATTTATTTCAGAGAGGAAGGGAGAGGGAGAGAAAGATAGAAACATCAATGATGAGAGAGAAGCATTGATAGGATGCCTCCTGCAAACCCCACACTGGGGGTGGAGCCTGCAACCCAGGCATGTGCCCCAACCAGGAATCGAACAGTGACCTCCTGGTTCATAGATAGATGCTCAACCACTGAGCCACACCAGCCAGGCCAGACTATTAGTTTTTAAAACTGAGATATATGTAACCCTAGCTATACACTAAGATATTTCAGGCCATATACGAGCACAGATAACTTGAGGGAATCAGTTTCTAGTCTGCCTGCCACCTTGTTTGTGTTTTTGCATTCTGTTTTCCAGTTTCTCTTACCCATTACCTATAACCATATTGAATTTCCCATTATGCATTGATCCAAGGTGTAAAAACTTCCAGGGCACCAGTCAGGAAAAAAATGTATTTCTCCTGATACAGAATTCTGAATGGAGTCTCTAGACCCAATTCCAAAGTAGGGGGTGGTTCCCCCCCACCAACAAACAATTCTCAGATACCAGCAAGAATTCAAATCAGTTCTCACACTACTGGAGATAGGACCAGATTCCACAGTTTAAGGCTTCAATCATGCAATATTGGTCTCTCCAGCTACACACACACATTCTCTCTCTCTCTCTCTCTCTCTCTCTCTCTCTCTCTCTCTCTCTCTCTCTCTTTCTCTTCAGATGCCAGCAGCAAGCCTTGGCTCTTTATCTGACCAACTGGCTAAATTGGGGTTCCAATGACTCCCTCCTTGGGTTCAATATGCTAAACTAGCTCAGAGAAACATTTTACTTACTAGATGAGTGGTTTATTATGAAAGTATATCAAAGGAAAATGATATTAAGGGGTATGAGGCATCAGCCAGATGAACAGATAGCATAGGGGTGAGGTTCCCAACAAACAAGCTTTTTCCCATGGAACTTGGGGCCTCAGCATAGTGGCACATGGAAACATTCTGGTTCCCCAACATGGAAGTTCTCCAAAAAGACCAATGAACTCCCCTCCTGGGTTTATATGGATGCTTCATTAGGTGTTCTAGATTGACAGTGTTAGTGGCCACTGGAAATTGAACTCAATCTCTAGCCCCTCTTCCCTCCCCTAAATCAGGCCTGGTAGTGGGGCTGATAATTCCAAACCTCTAATCACAGGGTTGGTTCTCCTGGCAACCAGGCCCTAGTCTAAAAGTCATCATTAACATAACAAAAGGCACCTTTTTTGTACTTTTTTTCACTCTCTAAACTTAGAAAATTCCTAGGGTTTGAGGAGCCTGGAACTGTGATGTAGATGAGATATCTTATAAATCACAATGTCACAAGTTCATTGAGTGCAAAGCAAAGATTTCCAAGAGAACTTTTTTGATTGTTAAAAACTCTTGGTAGTTGAAATGGCATGTCAAGGCTACCTATGTCTTGTCATATCTATCTAAGAATTAAGAAATGAGATGGTTTTAACAGGGTGAATATTAACTTTTTAAAAAACCAACTGAGTTACACTGGCTGAGCAAGAGTTTACTTTTTAATGTTAATTTTTGAAGGCAGACAGCAACAGTGGTTTAACTTCTTTTTTACTTCACCATTCATTGGACAATGGGAGAAAGAAGATGGAGACTTTTGTAAAGTTAAAGTTCTCATACCTGGATGTTAGGTTCTTCTAATTGCTTCCCATACTTAAGAATGTGACATTAACATGTGTATTTGAATTTAAGAATGAAGTCAGAGTTTTTGCAGAAAAAGAGTCTGATCTGACTGTTTATTTTGACAGTGAAGATTGGCTCTGTCAATTAAGTGATAATGACAGACATTTTTCATAAATTAAATGAGCTAAATCTGAAATGTTTAAATCATTGTTTGGTGAAATGTATTTAAATCATATTTACAATATATATATATAACATCTCCCCCAGAAATAGTCTTTGTAACTATCACATTTAAAGCATTTCAAATGGTGACATAAAAATGTGAGAAAAAGTTCATCACTTTTCAAAATTCCTGTAGAGTATGTGGAGCCCTAATGTTTTAAAGAAAAGCTTAGAGGACTATAGTGAAAGTTATTTTAGCCATGTAAGAGATGAAGAAATTTAAGTATTTAACAACTTTAAGGAGAAAAAAACTTAATCGACAGCTCTTTCAATTTTAATAAAGAACATGTTTTTCATTATAGTTTTGATAAGTCTGTTTCTTGTAATTTTAAAAGCTATTTCTGTTTGGCACTGCTGTTATATATCCTTGATATCAGCAGTATAATATTATATCTTTTTGCTTTGCAGTCCATTGCTGATGGTTTTAGAGAGGCAGTTCGTTATGTCCTTCCACGCCTTATGCTAGTGCCTGTGTATCACTGTTGGCACTATTTTGAATTATTAAAGGTAAGATGAAAGCTTTCTGAACCAAAAGTACTGGCATTTATGAGGCTTAAAAACTAGTTTTTGATCTGATCAGGTTATTTTAAAATACTTTTTATTCATAAAAATAAATTATCTTAAATGTTTACCTTCTTTTTAAAGACCATGAAGAAAAGCTTGTATTTCTTATCTTCATATCATTT
This sequence comes from Cnephaeus nilssonii, assembly GCF_951640355.1. NCBI lineage: Eukaryota > Metazoa > Chordata > Mammalia > Chiroptera > Vespertilionidae > Cnephaeus > Cnephaeus nilssonii. Next base: position 68,732,674 of record NC_137075.1, on the reverse strand, counting down.
CCATGTGGTGGGTAGAGACAGAAAAATGTATCTTTATCTGTCATTTCATAATATAGACTCTCAAAGTACTAATGTTATAAAAAGTTTACTTTTTTTTTAAGTTAATGTTTTTATTGATTTTTTTTTTTTAGAGAGAGAGAAAGGGCGAGGGAGAGAAAGTTAGAAACATCAATGATGAGAGAAACATTGATTGGTTGCCTCCTGCACATCCCTACTAGGGACCAAACCTGAAACCCGGTCATGTGCCCTGACTGGAAATCGAACCAGTGACATCTTGGTTCATGGGTCAACACTCAATCAACTGAGCTACACTGGCTGGGCAAGAGTTTCCTTTTTAAAATTAATTTTTGGAGGCAGACAGCAACAGTGGTTTAACTTTTATATTTTTAAAAATATATTTTTATTGAATTCAGAGAGGAAAGGGGAAGGGGGAAGGAGAGAGAGTTAGAAACATAAATGATGAGAGAAACATTATTGATTGGTTGCCTCCTGCACCCCCACTACTGGGGATTGAGCCTGCTCCCTGGGCATATGCCCTGACTGGGAATCGAACTGTGACCTCCTGGTTTATAGGTCCATGCTCAACTGCTGAGCCACACTGGCTGGGCTTAACTTTTATTTTAAATAAGTAATAACGTTTATATATAACATTGTTCTAAATTTTCATCTTGCTTTAACTTATTAAGAAAAGCACTTTTGAAGTTGACATATTTTTTCATGCAGTGTAATATTCTTCCTCTTTTAGCTAGGACTCAAGCAATATTTAAAAAAGAATTATGGTAAACTTGAACTCTTTCCAAAGATCAGTAAACATAAAAATATATTGAATTCTTAAAGGTTCTAATAAGCAATGTAAACTTTATTATGGTACATTACAAACTTATCAGAAAAGTATGTAATAAAACGTAAACATAAGTGTGTTACATAATTAATAAATATAATGTGTAAACACACCAGAGCTAAACCACTACCTAAACCACTTCCTTGCTTTTGTTTCCAGTTTAAAACATCTATGTATATATCACTAATCCTATATAATAAAGAGCTAATATGCAAATGGCCACCTGAGGCCGGGCCGGGGGACCTGAGGCCGTGTCCCCCTGCCCTGCGGGGTTTGACAGGGGTGGGGCCGGCCAGGTCTGGGTCTCTCATGGGTGGGCGGTGACTTGACCTTGAGTCCCTCAGCATGCCCCAGACTGTGACAGAAGGGAGATTTTCATATACATTTTACTAATTTTCTTTCATCTCTGACACTTCTATTATAGAGAAAGGGCAAAGAGCAATATTAAAATATTTCCTCTAATTAATTCTCTTTTAATGTGCACGAATTTCGTGCACGGGGCCACTAGTATAATATATATATATACAGCCTGTTTCTGAATTTTATATAAATTAGATCAAATTGTATATATTTTCTGTGTTATATCTTCTCTCAAAGTTATATTTATTGATGTTCTTATATGTTGTTATAGTTTATTTTTTTTCCAGTTTGAATAAACAATGATTTGTTTATTCTTTTCTGATTGTTTTGCTATTACTGATAACACTTGCTATGGACATTCTCTTATGTATCTCTTGGTAACACGTGTGCATGCATTTTATTTCTCTAGAGTATGTACTTAGGAATGGAATTGCTTGATTTTAGGGTGTACATGTTTTCAGATTTAATAGATAATGCCAAGCAGCTTTCCAAAGTGGGTTGTACAGTTTTCACTCCTTCCAGAATGCATGAGATATCTTTCTTTATGCATATTTTCATACTTTAAAATTTTTGTCATCTGGTGTATTTATAATAGTCTCTGATGGTTTTAATATGTATTTCTTTTATTATTAGTGAATGTGTGTATAATATGTTCATTGGTCTCTTGGATAATCTTTTGTGGAGTTAAGTCTTTCGCCATTTTGAATATCTTCCTTGCCTTTGTATTCCATGATTTTATTTGTCCTTGTTGCTATGCATTAATTAACCTGAATGTACTCTATATTTATCCTAAGGGTTATAATTTCACTGATGAGTGATGGGGTGATTTCCCTCTATTATTCATTCTTTGAGCCTTAAAGCACTACTGCCTAGTTATAAAAGAGTATCTGCTGCCTTTGGACAGGCATCAGAATTCGAGTGTTCTTTTTTCCACTTCAGGTTCCATTTGCACTTTCTCTTGATATTTAAGATACCAAAAGGGCATATGGAGAGATGGAGATTTTTTTTTAGACTCTCCATTCTCATTTTTCTACCTCATAGCTACTGATCTTTATTAACTACAGCTAACATCTAAGGACTTTTGCCTACTTTCAGATTATTTCCTTTTTCAATTGTAATTTCAACATATCTTGCTCAGTAAAATTTTATTCCCAACTTTTTTATTGCTCTTTTTTAAGTAAGGTATCCTTCTGCTTCAGCATTTTGTACCTCTCCTTTGGGATACCAGGTTGTTGGCTTAAAGAACCTGTTCAGACTTACTCTAACTCATTAGTAATAATATTAAAATAAAAACCAGAATAACTCTATATTTTGTAGGCATCTAGTCAAGGTATCCATTTGATGATTTGTAATGAATGCCTACCTCAAGAATTCTTTTTTATGCAATCTTATAACCCATAATGTGTGATGCTGGAGTTCACTAGCTTTTGTGCACAAATAGATGAGCAGCTTGATTGTGTATATCTCCATGGAGACTAATGGATCCATAAAGAACTCATAAAAGAAAGATTACAGGCTTCATATGAATAATACATTGGCAGCCCCAGATGTGTATTTGGAGTCTAAAACATTTTAGGTAATGCTCATATCTAATTGTAAGTCCTGTCATTAGTGTTATAATTGCCTTCTAATATTGGCCAACATTTAAAAACGCTGGTTTGACTCTATAATTGAAGGTGTGTTTTTTTCTCTTTTTTTCTCATCTGGATGTTTAGTTTTTAAAGTCCCTGAGATCTACACCTAAGATCAGGATATTAACTACGATGGCCTTACTCATCCTGAGGCCATATCTACATATACCACCAATTAATCACTGGATTCCAAGTGTTCTTAGCTATTGTGATTGGGATTAGTAATTGGTTGGTTAATTAAAATAAAGCTAAGAATCTTAAAATGAAATCTTACATATACTTATGTATTTGCTAGAGGCCCAGTGCATGACTTCATGCACGAGTGGGGTCTGGCCGGCCCACCCTGATTGGGGCCGATTGGGCCGGGCTGGCTGGACGGAGGACCCAGGAGGTTGGCTGTCGGCCTGCCCCGATCAGGGTAAGGGGGGCTGATTGGGGGCAGGACTGGCGGGGGGGAGGGTTCCTTGGCCGGCCAGCCCCGCCCCCTGGTCCAACTCCTGGCCGAGGGGACAATTTGCATATTAGGCTTTTATTATATAGGAAGGATATGCTAATCTGTTAACTTAGGGTAAAATATTTTCTTTGAATATGAATCTTTCTGATTTAAGTCACAAAAATTATCTTCTCTGATTTCTATTTCCCTTTTCTTGTAGATGAAACATGAACTTGAAGGTGCTTGTAAAGCAATCTTAGTGCAGAAATCTATGTTTTTGTAATTCTTACAAATCTTTTACATTTGTTGTCCCTATACCTTTTTAAAGGGACTTGCCTTAAAAATTATTTGACTGAGTTTTCATATAAATATCATTTTTATACATATATTTCTTTGACTTATAAAATGTGTAATCAAATTACATAATTACAACATAAGCAAAACTGGCATAAACATATTTGGGAACATTTACTGATTCATGGTAAGCATATAATTAATTAGAAAGTGGCCCACTTATTACTGGCATTTATTGTCCTGTGGGAATCACCCTGTATGTTATACAGTGGGAATGATCCATAGTAAGAACTACATTTAATATTATGACTGTATACACACACACACACACACACACACAAAGTTTTATGCAGTGTACTCTGACATATTCTCTTCCACTTTTAAAAAAAATTATTGTGATGCATTAATGGATTACAACATGCAGTTTGAAAAACCCTGAAGTAAGGACTAATTCTAGACACAGGCTAAGTGAATTATCACATGGACAGATGAAAAGTTATTTTTGTATCTGTTCTGACTAGTGTTGGTTTTATATAGCATTTTATTTATTTTTAATTGTGATAAAACTACATAACATGAAACTTACTATCTTACCTGTTTTAAGTGTACAGTCCAGTGGTGTTAAGAATATTGTTAATGCAACCAGTGTCATTTTACACTTGGGTTGCTTCTACTTTTTGGCTGTTGTAAATAACGCTGCTATGAATATGGATATATAAATATTTCCTCAAGACTGCTTTTAATTCTTTTGGATATATACCCAGAAGTGAAATTGCTGAATCATCTGGTAATTGTAGTTTTTAATTTTTTGAGGAAACATTGTACCGTATTCCATAGCAGCTATACCATTTTACATCTCTACCAACAATGTGCAGGGTGCCAATTTCTCCACATCCCTGCCAACACTTGTTATTTTCTGTGTTTTTATTTTTTTATAGTAGCCATCCTAATGGGTATGAGGTGGTATTTCATTGTGGTTTTGATTTGCATTTCTCTAAATATTAGTGATAGTGAGCATATTTTTATGTGCTTATTGGTTATTTGTATATCTTCTTTTATTCAAGTCCTTTGCCCATTTTTTAATGGGTTGTTTATATTTTGTTTTAGGAGTTCTTTACATATTTTAGATATTAATACCTTATGAGATATATCATTTCTAAATATTTTCTCCTGTTCTGTAGATTGCCTTTTTGTGATATTGTTTGGGCTCAAGTTCTCATCCAAAAGAAATTTCATTTCATGGTATGCTCATTTTGGATGATAACCATAAGAAAAAAGGTTGGACCAGTGTGACTTAAGGCTTTCACATTCCTTTGGGAATAGTAAATACAATCCGGAGCAGTTTTAATTTGCAGTATGTGCTTCAGACACATAGCAAGGAAGATTTATGTGTTGAGGTAGCATTTAAGTATTATTCAAGTTTTACTTCCCAGAATCAGAATTTATGATAAGCAAATAGAAAAACAATTATAATGAAAACTGATAGGACATCATTTATAGATTGCCTGAAATTATTTTAGAGTACATTATTGGATTATTCTTATTAATATCAATTCTTTAAAGTGTATTTTATAGATAATATATTCTTTTTGTTCTTTTCATTTGAACATCTTTGGGGTTAATCATGAACTACTTTCATTTTCTGTTTTTTCTCAGATAAATTTTAGATTTTTTTCTTAACATATATTTCCATTTTTATGTAAAAGGAAAAAGAAAAAACAATTTATTTCTTGATTTATAAGTAACTTTATAATATACTTCTTATATTCTAAGGAAACATTTATGTTTATCCTTCTGTTATTAAGAAAACATCTACTCTGTCATTTCAGAATTGATTTATTCCAAGGACACATAACATCCTTTTGCTCTCTAACTCTCTGGTCATTCCTTGGAATTTTAGTAATGGAAAGAATAAAAATTCTCCTCTCAAGAGAACTTAATCTATCCTACTTTAGTTTAAAGCTTAACAGGAAAACGTAGTACTAATAACTTTAATGAGGTTCATTGGGAAAGACAAGCCAGTATTTCAAATATGAGATAATTGAATTTTTAGGTAGTACTCTTTTACCTTTTACTTTGAAAAACATAGAGAAAAGTTACAAAAATAGTATAGTGTGAGCTCCCTTCACCTAGATTTACTAATTGTTAACAGGTAATATTTGCTTTGTCACTGTCTTTGTGTTCCTGTGTATTTATATTTGAGTAAGTGTATTCATAAAATCAAGAGCTTGAGATAATGTTATTAAAGGAAATGTTCTGGCTCTTGAAAAAGATTATGAAGATTATTTTACTACATAATATTTACTTTTTCAGTACTGACACATCACTCAAAGACATCTGAAGAAAGATATGCATTTTTTAAAACACAAAGAAAAGTAATATTCGAATGAGTTGAATTTCCCACCAAATTACTTAAATTCTATTTTTATGAAAATCTAGAGAGAAGTTTATTGTTACCAAAAAAAAAAAAAGAATTGATCACATATATATCCACAATGAATTAGAGACAGATTATAACTTATTAAAATTTCCCTTGCTTTAGGCACACAGATATGTATAGTAGATATAACATTTTTGAGGAATTTAGAGAAACATGCTAAGTATTTAAGTGAAGTCTTATAGAGTTAAGAAAAACTTGAAGTGCAAAATCTTGGACAAGATATACTTATAGATAACTGAGGAGAATAATGGTTGTCAGTTAAACAAGGAGTATATTCTTTAGCCAAGTTCATAAGATATTACAAATTAATAAAAGTTCACTTTATTACTTAAGCACATATTGCAAGGGCATTAATCTCTTTGACCTCTTTTCCAAAGCACACTTAACTTCATTTTATTTCTTAAACTATTAATTATCCAGTTTGTATGGTCACCAGGCTTAGGCATAGGCCAGTACTTTGCATAATTGTATCTGGTGTTACTGTAGAGAGGCAGTGTAGTAATGGCAAAAATGGGCCCTGAATTTTGTTCCCAGGTTTGAATACAGACTCTTCTACTCGTCTTGGGTGAATTACTTAACCATGCTGTGCTTCACTTTCATCATTTGTAATGTGTATAATAATAATAATAATACCTACCTTATAGAGTTGTAACAAAAATTAAATAAGCTAATGCATAAAAGAACATGCATAGAATAAGAGCTCAGTAAATGTTCATGGTTGTCATTTGTCTAAACATTTAAAATTATAAGTATTTATACATTAGTCATTCATTCCAATTACCTTATTGAGTACCTACCATTTGCAGATACTGTAAAAAAATGAGCAAAACATATCCCCATGTTTAATGATGTCATAGTTTAGTGAAGAAGATGACTATCAAACAAAGAATCCTATATAATAAGACCCTAATATGCAAATAGACTGAATGACAGAACGAGCGGTGCTGTGATGCACACTGACCACCAGGGGGAAGATGCTCAATGCAGAAGCTGCCCCCTGGTAGTCAGTGCACTCCCACAGGGGGAGCACCACTCAGCAAGAAGTGGCAGGGGAGCACAGCAGTGGTGGTGGCAGCCTCTCCCGCCTCCGCTGCAGGTGGGTGGTAAGGAGCGAGGGGTTCCGGACTGCAAGAGTGTGCAGGCTGGGCTGAAGGAGCCCCCACCCCAGTGCACGAATGTCATGCACCAGGCCTCTAGTTACAATATAAGTATCTAATATAAGTAGTACTATGGGAACACTGAAGCAGGAGTAACTGACTATGTCTAGGGAAGTTAGAAAAAAAATTATATGGGTGTTGGATATATAGGGTTTTTATAGATTTGTGTGTGTGTGTGTGTGTGTGTGTGAGAGAGAGAGAGAGAGAGAGAGAGAGAGATTTATTCGGGGAGGCCATGAAAGACAAATGCTGAGGAACTGTTGCAGATTAAAAAAGACATTAGCAACATGACAGCTAAGTGCAGCACTAACTAGGTCCTATATTGGGGGAAAATTACCCTAACATACAGGATTAGGACATTGACAAAACTGGACATGTGCTGGGTATTAGATAATAGATCTTTACCAGTGTTAAATTTCCAGAAGTTGGTCATTATATTGTGACAGAATATTTTTCTTCTAAGACATACCACTGAAACACTAAAGGAGTAAAAAAGAATGATACTATTTGAGAGTAATTGTTGATACTTTTGAATTTTCCATATATTCCAAAAACAATCTTAGAACCATTCAGCTATGGTTCCTTTTCCTCAGCAAGGAACTAAAAGAATATTGTCACAAACTAGAGGCCCATGCACCGGTGGGGTCCCTCGGCCTGGCCTTCACCCTCTCACAATCTGGGACCCCTCAGGGGATGTCGGACTGCCGGTTTTGGCCCGATCCCCACAGGCCAGGCTGAGGTACCCCACCAGTGCATGAATCTGTGCATCGGGCCTCTTGTATGCATATAAGATCTTTGGTTAATCTCTTCCTGCCCTCCTCCCTCCCATCTGAGATTCATCAGTCTGTTCCATGTTTCCATGCCTGTGTGTTGAGCATCTGCCCCCTGGTGGTCAGTGCATGTCACAGCTACCAGTCAAATGGTCAAACAGTTGCACAAAATTTGTGCAAGGGGCTCAACCCTCGCAGCCTCAGCTGGCCCTCACAGCCCTGGATTCGTCTGGAAGGTCGTTCTGCTGTTCGGTCTAATTAGTATATTAGCTCTTTATTATATAGGATTATATAGGACTAGATGCCTGTTGCACGAATTCGTGGTCTGCGGGGATTGGGCCGAAACTGGCAGTCCAGCGCCGCCTGCCACTCCTGCCTGCAGCTCCTGCTCATCCTGGCCCCCCTGCGTCTGCCATGGGCTCGCGCCCAGTCCTGGTTGGGAGAGGTAGCGTTCGCCAGCAGTGAGCCCTGCATCTGGCGCCCATCCTGGGGGTGGTGGGCATCTGGGACACGATTGGCCCTCTGAGCGGGCAGTGAGACACCCTTGCTGGCATGGGATCTGGATCCGTCCTGCTGACGTTCGCACAGGTTGTTGGGAGCCACCTGGCGGCCGCTTTTATATCGTTTTTTCATTGCTGAGTGTCTAGGGAGGGAGGGGAAGTGACCGTGGTGCCCGAGGCCGACTTCCAGGAAGCCAGCGGCGCTGTCGTGATCATGCCGGTGGTACTGGTCCGTCGGTGCCTGGCCCATTCTCCAGAGATTGGACCTGCAGAACTGAGGGAGTGAGTGGCTGCCACCAGGCTGGTGGGCCGCCTGGACGGGTGGGTCAGCTGAGCAGCACTCCCACTGTTGGAGCACACTGACCACCAGGGGGCAGCTCCTGCATTGAGCATCTTCCCCCTGGTGATCAGTGTGCATCATAGCAACTGGTCGAATGGTCATTCGGTTGTTTGATTGCTTAGGCCAGTGATGGACAACCTTTTGAGCTTGGTGTGTCAAACTTCGCCAGAAAACTGAGCATAACTCGGGTAGTGTGTCACTTTGAGGAAAAAACATTATTTCGCAAATGTTTCATCCTCGGCGCGCACCCGCAAATGTTCGTGCGCGCCCGCAAATGTCATCAGAAATGGCTACGCGTGTCAGTGCTGACACGCGTGTCATAGGTTCGCCATCACTGGCTTAGGCTTTTATATATGTAGATTACTCTCAGGAGAGAAAATGGTGCACATTCACTTATACACAGAATGAGATGAAGCATATTGGCAAAATGGTGACAGTATTAGGAGTAATTTGTTTTATTTTTACAATTTTTCTATAAATTTGATATTATTTCAAAAGAAAAAAATGTAAGGGGTGGGGGAGATAACTTCATAGGAAAGAGGCATCTCAATTAGTAGTTGCTATGTCAGTGTAAGATGTTTAGGAATGCATTCTTTCAAATATCCATAGGGAATTAGCTTGCATACTTATTAATCTGATGTTTATTAAATCTCACTGCAGAACATTCAAGAGAATGTTTAGCAAATTATTGGACTAAGGCAGTGGTCGGCAAACTCATTAGTCAACAGAGCCAAGTATCAACAGTACAACGATTGAAAATTCTTTTGAGAGCCAAATTTTTTAAACTTAAACTATATAGGTAGGTACATTGTTATTAAATTAATTAGGGCACTCCTTCAATGGCACTGTTCGTGCGCGCCCGCATGTGGTATTTTGTGGAAGAGCCACACTCAAGGGGCCATAGAGCCGCATGTGGCTCGCAAGCTGTGGTTTGCCAACCACTGGATTAAGGTTATACCAAACAGCCGAGGCCGGTTTGGCTCAGTGGATAGAGCGTCGGCCTGCGGACTCAAGGGTCCCAGGTTCGATTCCGGTCAAGGGCATGTACCTTGGTTGCGGGCACATCCCCAGTGGGGGGTGTGCAAGAGGCAGCTGATCGATGTTTCTCTCTCATCGATGTTTCTAACTCTCTATCCCTCTCTCTTCCTCTCTGTAAAAAATCAATAAAATATATATTTTTTTTAAAAAAAAGGTTATACCAAACAGAGCCATTATTTTATATACTTACTAGAAGCCCGGTGCACGAAATTTGTGCACGGGGGGTGTGTGTCCCTCAGCCCATCCTGCACTCTTTCCAATCTGGGACCCCTCGAGGGATGTCCAACTGCCCATTTAGGCCCGATCCTACCTGGCCGGCCTGCAAACCACCACAGGTTCCCATGCCCCAAGGGAACCCCCACCCTGATCCAGGACACCCTTCAGGGCAAACCAGCCAGCCCCCACCCATTCACCAGGCCTCTATCCTATCTCATCCTCCTATCTAATAAAAGAATAATATGTAAATTGACCATCACTCCAACACACAAGATGACTGCCCCCATGTGGACACAAGATGGCCACCACAAGATGGCCAGCAGGGGAGGGCAGTTGGGTGGGACCAGGCCTGCAAGGGAGGGCAGTTGTGGGCGATCAGGCCAGTAGGGGAGGGCAGTTGGGAGGGACCAGGCCTGCAAGGGAGGGCAGTTGGGGGCGATCAAGCCTGCAGGGGAGGGCAGTTATGGGTGACCAGGCCAGCAGAGGAGGGAAGTTGGGGCGACCGGGCCTGCAGGGGAGGGCATTTAGGGGCAAGCAGGCTGGCAGGCAAGCAGTTAGGCATCAATCAGGCTGGCAGGGAGTGGTTAGGGGGTGATCAGGCTGGCAGGCAGAAGTGGTTAGGGGCAATCAGGAAGGCAGGCAGGCAGGCAAGCAGTTGGAAGCCAGCAGTCCTGGGTTGTGAGAGGGATGTCCGACAGGCCAGCCACCCCGCCCCCCCCCCGGCGACCCAAGGAGGCCCTGGTATCTGTGATTTATTTATCTTGTATAATTGAAAGTTTGTAGCCTTGAACAGAGCCAAGCCTCCTGCTTGCTCCGTGGCCGCAGCCATTTTTGTTGGGATTTATTTATCTTCTATAATTGAAACTTTGTAGCCTTAAGCGGAGGCAAGGCAGGCCAGGGCTGCGGAAACTTGGCTTCCTCCATCGCCGGGGGCAACTCAAGCCTCCTGCTCTCTCCAGCTCTGTGGCTGCTGCCGTTTTTATTGGGATTTATTTGTCTTCTATAATTGAAACTTTGTAGCCTTGAGTGGAGGCCTGGGCCCACCAGGGTATGCGGAAAGCTTGGCTTCCTCTATTGCCAGGGAAACCCAAACCTCCTGCTCTCTCTCTGGCCACAGCCATCTTGGTTGGGTTAATTTGCATACTCACTCCTGATTGGCTGGTGGGCGTGGCTTGTGGGTGTAGCGGAGGTATGGTCAATTTGCATATTGCTCTTTTATTAGATAGGATATCACCAGAAAATTCTGTGCTTTAATAGCCTCAATTTTTTTTTTTATGGGCTGTCATTATTACATGGACATTTAGAAATGACATGGTCATTTATGTGGAAGAGTTTGAATAGCCAGAAAACCAAGTAGAAAATTTGTGTTCTGATACACCTAAATTGAAAAGCAGTTCTTATTTTGCCTTTTTTTTTTTTAAATCCTCACCTGAGGATATATTTCCATTGAATTTTAGAGAGAGGGAAAGACAGAAATATCTATGTGAGAGAAACACATTGATTTGTTGCCTCCTGCATGCACCCTGATCAGGGCCCTAGTCGGAGAGGATCCTGCAACCAAGGTACAAGCCCTTGACTGGAATTGAATCTGGGACCCTTCAGTCTGCAGTCTGACGCTCTATCCATTGAGCCAAACCAGTTAGGGTCAGTTCTCATTTTGGTAGAATCTCATTATTAGTGATAATTTGTAAGGTTGAGTCAATAAAAGCAGTAAGAATACAAAAAAACCTGTAATTAACTATTTTATATTGTTAATAGCTATATTTATTAAGGAAATACTTTAGAGAGGAGCTGAGAAGAATCTTTTTGTAAGAAATCTTTAAAACAGCATAAGTGGCCCTAGCTCGTTTGGCTCACGGATAGAGCATTCGTCTGCGGACTGGAAGGTCCCGGGTTCAATTCTAGTCAAGGGCACATGCTCGGGTTGCAGGCTCAATCCCCAGTAGGGGGTGTGCAGGAGGCAGCCGATCAATGATTCTCATTATTGATGTTTCTATATCTAGCTTCCTCACCCTTCCTCTTTGAAATCAATAAAAATATTTTTTTTAAATAGTAATAAAAAAATAAAACAGCATAAGTGACTTGGTAGTATTTTCATCTTTAAAAGTTAGAATCATTAAGTACTGATCCTATTTTTAAACTGCCTGTGTTATTTTGTATTTTGTAAAACTCTTTCCCTTCATCTTTTTCAATTTTTTGTTCTTAATCTAGAGATTATAGTTTTACTTCTAATGGCAATTACTCAAATTATTTATGTTGCAAATCTTTTGATAGCAATACTTCTGCAAATATCTTTAAAAATATATGATGGCTCTGTGCTCCATATAGAGAATAATTTCTAAGACATAGAAATGAGAGGTAATGGACCTAGTACTCAATATCCATTCAGTTTCTTGCTGAGGAGGGGGAACCATTGCTGAATAGTTTTCAGGTAGTTCTCGGAATATAAGGAATATTCATCACAAAAGTTCTGGTAAGGTAGTTTAAGATCATGGAATAAATTTAAATTTATAAAATTTAAAAGAAATGTTTATAATTTTTCCAGATTCTTGAGTAAATGTACAATTGTATTCATATGCTCTCTATATCTATATAATGCTCCATTTTTAATTCTATGTCAAACAAATTAAAACATTGAAGTATCATCCAACGTGAATTATTAAAAATAAATTTTCTTCCATTTTGAAAGTGAAAGACGAGAAATTTTTAGATAAGTAAAATAAATCCAGAGTTGTTAAGATTAATAATGCTGCAATTTATACATCTTATTTCTAAGGGTTAATAAGACAGAATATTAATAAGATAGACGATTAACTTTCGTGTTTTCTTGATATTTGCTAGAATGGTTGAATTTTGTGTTGTAAAAAAGAATCCTTTGTAAGGTGCTGTTTTCAGAAAAGTTTATGATGGATTAAAGTGCTAAAGTTAGCAATTTGATTATGTTGTATAACAAAGATATTCAAGCTTTGCATAATCTCTAAAACTTAAGAATGCCATTATAAAGAACTAGAGGCCCAGTGCACGAATTCATGCACGGGTGGGGTCTGGCTGGCCCGGCCCCAATTGGGGCGGATCGGACCGGGCCTGTCGGAAGGAGGAGGAGATGGTGGGAGGTTGGCCAGCAGGCCCGCCCCCTATTGGGGTGGGAGGGGCGATCAGGGGCAGGGCCGGCTAGGGATGGGGCTGCAGGAGGTTGGCCAGCCGGCCCCACCCCCTGATCGGGCCGGTTTGCTGGCCGCAGTGGGCATCATAGCAACCAGTCGTTCTGGTCATTATGGTGTTCCGGTCGCTGGCTTTTTATATATATACTAGAGGCCCGGTGCACGAAATTCGTGCACGAAGGGGGGTTGTCCCTCAGCCCAGCCTGTACCCTCTCCAATCTGGGACCCCTCAAGGGATGTCCGACTGACCGTTTAGGCCCGATCCCGGTGGGGATCGGACATCACTCTCACAATCCAGGACTGCTGGCTCCCAACGGTCAGTCGGACATCACTCTCACAATCCCGGACTGCTGGCTCCCAACTGCTTGCCTGCCTGCCTTCCTGATTGCCCCTAACCGCTTCTGCCTGCCAGCCTAATCACCCCCTAGCCACTCTGCTGCCAGCCTGTTTGCCCCCAACTTCCCTCCTCTGCCGGCCTGGTTACCCCTAACTGCCCTCTCCTGCAGGGTTGATCACCTCCAACTGCCCTCCCTTACAGGCCTGGTCCTTCTCAACTGCCCTCCCTTGCAGGCCGGGTGTCTCCCAACTGCCCTCTCCTGCTGGCCATCTGTGGTGGCCATCTTGTGTCCACATGGGGGCAGGATCTTTGACCACATGGGGGCAGCTATATTGTGTGTTGCAGTGATGATCAATCTGCATAGTACTCTTTTATTAGATAGGATAAAGGCCTGGTACAGGGGTGGGGGCCAGCTGGTTTGCCCTGAAGGGTGTCCCGGATCAGGTGGGGGTTCCCTTGGGGCGTGGGGCGGCCTGAGCAAGGGGCCTGTGGTGGTTTGCAGGCGGGCCATGCCCCCTGGCAACGCAAGCGGAGGCCCTGGTATCTGGAATTTATTTTCCTTCTACAATTGAAACTTTGTAGCCTGGAGCGGAGCCAAGCCTGGGGCTCCCTCCGAAGGCCGGTAGCCATTTGTGTTGGGGTTATAATTGAAACTTTGTTGCCTTAAGCAGGTGGGCCCAGCCAGGGTGTGCAGAAAGCTTTGCTTCCCCTGTTGCCGGCGGCAACCCTGGCTTGCTCTCTCAAGCTCCATTCTGCCGCCATTTGTTTGAATTTGTTTACCTTCTATAATTGAAACTTTGTAGCTTGAGTGGAGGCTTAGGCCTGGCAAGGGCAGGTGGAAAGCTTGGCTTCCTCTGTTACCTAGGAAACCTTGCTCTCTGTGGCTGTAGCCATCTTGGTTTGGGTTAATTTGCATACTCACTCTGATTGGATGGTGGGCATGGCTTGTGGGCATGGCTTGTGGGTGTGTCGGCGGTATGGTCAATTTGCATATTTGTCTATTATTACATAGGACTAGTAGCCCATTGCAGGAAGATTCCTGCAATAGGGCTTCCTGCTGCGTTCTCCCCCGGCCCCGCCTGCTTTCCTCCCTTCTCCCCCAGCCCCGCCTGCTTTCCTCCCTTCTCCCCCAGCCCTGCCTGCTTTCCTCCATTCTCCCCCAGCCCCGCCTGCTTTCCTCCCTTCTCCCCCAGCCCCGCCTGCTTTCCTCCATTCTCCCCCAGCCCCGCCTGCTTTCCTCCCTTCTCCCCCGGCCCCGCCTGCTTTCCTCCCTTCTCCCCCAGCCCCGCCTGCTTTCCTCCCTTCTCCCCGGCCCCGCCTGCTTTCCTCCCTTCTCCCCGGCCCCGCCTGCTTTCCTCTCTTTTTGATGGGCTGTCATCTGCTGCCCCGCTTGCTTGCTTCTCCGCAGCTTCGCTCCCTTCTTCATGCTTGGCCTCTTTCTACGCTTTCTTGATATGCAAATTAACCGCCATCTTGGTTGGGTTAATTTGCATACTCACCCTGATTGGCTGGTAGGCGTAGCAAAGGTGCGGTCAATCTGCATATTACTCTTTTATTAGGCAGGATAGATATGAAGTAATTTGTGTTTCTTATTTTCTCTATTCATAGTTATTAACAAATAAAAGTCACTTTTAAGTTTCAAGTTTTGAGCTATTTTTATATATCTAGAAAATGTCCAAATGGTTATCACAGTTTATTTTATTTTTTTCCTGATTGCTTTGGTAACAGGACTTTATATATTTGTATTGTATAGACATATGTAGAAAGAGGGCTGATTTGAAGTATATGTGATTATATAAAATCATAGTGGTTTTTATTAAGTGCATTTAAACTTCATTTAGAGTTATAATATTGCTGCTTCCTCTAATTATGAGAAAGGGAAACAATTGAACAATGTAGATTTAATTTTTCTTTTTGGGTCTTCCTAGCAATTGAAAGCATGTAGTGAAGAACAAGAAGATAGAGAATGTTTGAACCAAGCGATCACTGCTCTCATGAATCTCCAAGGTAGTATGGACCGAATTTACAAGCAGTATTCACCTCGACGCCGACCTGGGTAATTCCAAACTGTTGAAAATATGAATGCTTCTGCATACTTCACTTACATCTGATGCCTGTTTTCCTCAAGAAGTGTTATTTATAGTGATAGTTGTATTCTTGAAAATTATACTTTGGTTTTACGTTTTTATTTTGGTCTTCTAGTCTTTTTAAATTGGCATTGTATTATTGTTAAGATATGTGTAAAAAATTTAAAAGATATAGTTGATAAGTTTTGTATAATTTATATAAGAAATAGGATTATTTAATTTTAAGACGAACGGCAATAGGAATGAAATATAGAGTCTCTGGTACTTCTCTTTCACAATATGAAATTGAGGCTTGTAGTGGCAAAGTTAGAAAAAAATAAATGCTGTGTGCAAAATCTAGTGTTTGGTTATTTAATACTAGAAGCCCGTTGCACGAAGTTTCGTGCAATAGACTTTCCTTCACCTGGCTGCCAGCACCAGTTTTCCGCCAGCACCAGTTTTCGTCTGGCCACCCCTGATCGAAGCGCCTCCTGAAGGCTGAGGGTGGGACTCGGGAGGCGCTCCGATGGGGGGCGGTGGCCAGAGGAAAACTGGTGCTGGCGGAAAACTGGTGCCGGCAGCCACGCAATTGGCCACCGGCGTCTTCCGCCGCCCGCCGCAGCGTCTTCCGCAGGCCCCATGGGTCCGCCCGCAGCGCCAGCCCGCCAGCCGTTTAGGCCTGCGGGAGGAGCTGGAGGAGCGGGGAACTGGGACTCGCGAGTCCCCGCCCCCCCGCTCCTACTGCCAGCCAATCGGCCACCCTGAGTCCCGCCCCCCGCGCCTCCAGCCGGCCCAATCGTGGGCGTAGCGGAGTGATGCAATTTGCATATTGCCTTTTTATTATGTAGGATTTTTGTCACTTGATTTGAGGTAGTTTACACTTAAAGCAATTATGGTTGCTTAGTCATTGAATAAGCTAACTTTGTCTTGGTATTTTTTTTAGGGATCCTGTTTGCCCTTTTTATAATCGTCAATTAAGAAGCAAGCACCTGGCTATTAAAAAAATGAATGAAATTCAGAAAAACATAGATGGATGGGAAGGCAAAGATATTGGACAGTGTTGTAATGAATTCATTATGGAAGGTCCATTGACAAGAATTGGTGCTAAACATGAACGGCATATTTTTCTTTTTGATGGCTTAATGATTAGCTGCAAACCCAATCATAGTCAGTCACGCCTTCCAGGTTACAGTAGTGCAGAATATAGATTAAAAGAAAAATTTGTCATGAGAAAAATACAAATATGTGATAAAGAAGATACTTGTGAATACAAACATGCTTTTGAATTAGTATCCAAAGATGAAAACAGCATAATATTTGCTGCTAAATCTGCTGAAGAGAAAAATAATTGGATGGCAGCACTTATTTCTCTTCATTATCGTAGTACTCTAGATCGAATGCTAGATTCAGTATTATTGAAAGAAGAAAATGAGCAACCACTGAGATTACCAAGTCCTGAAGTTTATCGTTTTGTAGTAAAAGACTCTGAGGAAAACATTGTTTTTGAAGACAACTTGCAAAGTAGAAGTGGAATCCCCATTATTAAAGGAGGAACAGTGGTGAAGTTAATTGAAAGATTAACATATCATATGTATGCAGGTATGTGAAACTCATTACAAGTGATTGTCTAGGCCGAAGGAGCTAAAAGCTTTTCAAAAATGTTCAAAAGGCTTGAGGCCTGAAAAAAAATGCCTCTAAAATATGAAAAGAATACTGCAGAATCAAAAGGAATAAGTAACTAACTAAATGTCTCTAAAATACAATATTATTAACTTCACTGATAATTAAATATTCATAAAAATGGTATATCCATAAATCTTAAATGTGAAAACAATCCTCATTTCTCAAGAAATACTGTGATTGGCAGAAAGAGCCACAATTGGAAAAGCCAGGATAAAAGGAAAAAGGAAGTAAGGCCTCCAAAATACGCTGAATAAATTGAATATGCAAACTGTTTTATGCTCTATTTTTTCAGATCCCAATTTTGTTCGTACTTTTCTTACTACATATCGTTCATTTTGTAAACCACAGGAATTGCTAAGCTTACTGATTGAACGGTAAGAAAAATTTTTATTTCACTTATATTTGCATTTTGTAAAAACTGAACTGTTTTTTATCTTGTAAAATGCTGGGTACCTAGTATCTACTCAAGTGGTTTTTTTAATATAATTTATTTGGCATAAAATTAGCAGTATTTCTGTTCACTTTAAACAGTGTGCTTAAACTGAAATCCCTGTTTATAATAGAGGTCTTTTCAGAGCTTAGCAATGTTTATAGTGGTAATCAGAAAGACCCATTTTAGAGGATAAAAAAACTATGTATCTTAATTAAATTGTTTTCTGTACAATAAAACAATGTTTTCTTAAAAGATACTTTTTTACTTTTAAAACAAACTTTTTATTATGAAATATAGTAAGTGTACAAGAGTGAATAGGAAAATATAATAACCTCATGTATCAGTCATCCAACTGTGGTAATTATCAAATCATATGTGCCCTATTTTTCTACCATTTCAACATCCTAATCCCAGGATTACAGTCAGCCTCTGTTTCCATGGGTTCATTATTCTTATCCGTCTCCATATCTGAGGATACGGAGGGCTAAGGGACTCCACCAACAGTGGATTTTGTATCTGCTGGGGTCTTGGAACCAATCCCCTGGGGGTACCAAGGGACAACTGTCTTTTGCAGTATATTCTAGACAGTGTATTTCACCTGTAAATATTTCCAGTTGTATTTCTAAAAGATAAGTACTCTTATTAAAAACATAATCAAAATATCATTATTAGACCTAAAAATTAACATTTTCTTATTGTAATTAATTTTTAAAAGTAAGTTTTAGATTGACTTTTTATCTTTTACTGAGTATATTAGTGGCAGTTTAAATGCTTTAAAGGTTAAATGTAGCATCTGAACTCCAAAATAATTTTTGTTTCACATTTAAAAACTTAATGCCAGAATTTTATCTTGACCTCTAACATTATGTTTTTCTATGAAACAAAGTTTACCAGACTGAGTCACTGTAATGAGCTGGGAAGATTTACTTGGTTGTATTTCCATGTCCAAAATTAGGAAAGCATACATGTTAGACATAATTTAGCTATATTTCTTGTGGGCAGTTTTTTTTTTTTTTAACTTTGCTTTTTACTTTATCCACTTAGGTATGTTCTTTACTGTTTAAAATTCAGTTTGGACCCTCTCTTTGGATTTATATTCATTTATTTAAGGAAAGTTATATCTACTTGCATTTAAAAAATAAATATTATGGATATTAAAGAGGTTATACTCCTTACAGATTTTTTTCTTGAATCTTTTCCATTGATCTTTTCTATGTTGATAAATACTAGTTACTAAACTTTTTTTATAGAAGTAAGACTATAAAACCTTAGTACTGTATAGCCAAAGGGCAATTTTTTGTAGTATGTAATGCTTTAAGAAAAATTTATCAGTAATTGTACTTTTCACATAAATAGTAGAAAACAAGGTTGCTTAGTTAAAATATTCTTACTGCTGTGTTTGAAATCCTTTTCATTTATGTATAAACATGGAAAATTTCTCTCATTTTGCTTTTCTTCTTAGATTTGAAATTCCAGAGCCAGAACCTACTGAAGCAGATAAATTGGCAGCAGAGAAAGGCGAACAACCAATTAGTGTAGACCTTAAAAGGTTTCGCAAGGAATACGTCCAACCAGTGCAACTTAGGTTTGGCGTGTATATTATATTTTTAATGTGCCGTTCGATTTTCAGTATATAGTTAGCACAAAAGTTTTTACCTCTTAATTCAGGTATAGGTATTGTTGTTAACCTCATAGCAGTTAAGTTCTTTCTTTATGAATTTACTCTTAAATACCCTGAAGAATTTTAATTATTAAAATAGATGTTATTTGCATCAGATATCTGGCATGTGATATTCTTACAGACCAGGATACCTATTAAGTAAAACTTATAAAATTGCATATGAGTTTGCCTATTGTCAACTCCTCCCTCACACACACACACCTTTTTTTCTTCATGTCTCATTATGAATATCTAATAACCTTGGGCTTAATGTTTTGCTATATTGATTTTATCATACATTTATTAATTTATCATTCTTCTATTGGTCCATTAATTATCTAATTGGAGTTGTAATTCAAAGTACACTTTTCTTTAAATACTTCCACTTGTATATCATTAATGGTATTTGTTTATTCTTGTTTTCTAAACTGTATACAATACACTTTGGTTGACTTTTAACAAATACATACATTTCTATAATCCAAATTCCTTTCAAGATATAAAATGTTATCATCACCCCAGAAAGTCCTTTTATGCCCATTCTAATCAGCTTTTGTTCTGATTGCTCAAAGCAGTATTTATCTTACTACATAGATTAATTTTACCTATTTTAGAATTTTATATAAATGGATTCTTATATTGTATACTCTTTTGTGTCTAACTTCTTTCACTGAACATGTTTTTGAGCATGTTGTTGCTTGTATAGTAGTTTGTTCTATTTTATTGCTGAGGTGGTATTCTATTATATGAATACTAGTGGCTGGTGCACGGATTTGTGCACATTGAAAGGAAATTAATTGTGCCAATAGTTGGTCTTCAGACATATTCTGTCAAGGACGCTGCTTTCTTTAAGCTTCAGAATGCCAGCAAAAACAACCAAATTCACGATCGACAATGACAGATAGAAATACACACATGCGATTGGTGCCAGCGAGATCTCGTGCATGCGCTAGTCAATGTTTATTTTTAAATTGCCAGTGCGCATCATATGTACCGGCTGGTTGGACAGATGGACAGTCAGTCATTTAGCCTTTTATATATATAGATACCACAGTTTGTTTATTAATTTCCCCACTGAAGGATACCTGGGTTCTTTTCAGTTTTTATTATGAAAAAAGCTTCTATGAACTTTTATTTTTCAAGTTTTTTGTGAATATATTTTTTCACATAGTATCTTGGGTTAACAACTCAGAGTGGAATGGTGAGTTGTAGGGTAGGTGTATGTTTAATTTTAAAAGAAACTGCCAAATCTTTCTCAAAGTGATTATACTGTATTACACTCTTACTAACAGTGTATTAGAGTTCCAGTTGCTTCAAATCCTCATTAGCGTTTAATGATGACTACCTTTATACCTTATCCACACTGAGGGGGTGTAGTGGTATTTCTCTGTGGTTTTAATTTGATGACTAATGATGTTGAGAACTTTATATTGTTCTTACTGGCTATTCATATTTATTTTGTGAAGAATCTATTCAAATCTGCCTATTTTTTTGAGTTATTTTTTTACTATTGAGTTGTTATAGTTATTGAGATTCCAGTCTTGTCAAATAAATGTTTTATAAATTTTTCTCTAAATCTGTGGCTTACCTATTACTTTTCTTAATAATATATTTTGATGAGCAGAAGTTTTTCATTTTGATGAAATCTAATTATGAGATTTTTTTTCTCTTACATGATAATTTTGAAATTACATTGGATACTGTAGAAACTAGGAAGGAGAGGAAATGGAAGTAGTTATTTGAATTAACCCTGTGCAAACTAGAAGCTAACAGTTTTGTGATATCTTGAAATATTTTCTATGCCACAGAACTAACCAGGCATACAGTGACTAAGGTGGTTTTGTTCAGATAGCATGATAGAGATTGGGAATTTAAAGAATTTTCTTAGCCTGGGAGAAAAATTATTGTCTGTCAGTTAGAAAGGAAGAAAGCTAATCTAGAAACGAACAAGTGTTGGGAAGCATGTGGAGAAAAGGAAACCCTTGTGTAGTGTTGGTGGGGGAATACAGATTGGTGCAGCCACTGTGAAAAGCAGTGTGGAGTTTCCTTACAAAATTAAAAATGGAACTGTCTTATGACCCAGTGATTCCACTTTTGGGAATATATCCAAAGAAACCTGAAACACTAATTCGAAAGAATATATGCACCCCTATGTTCACTGCAGTGCTATTTATAGTAACCAAAATTTGGAAGCCGCCCAAGTGTCCATTAGTAGATGAGTGGATAAAAAATCTGTGGTGCATTTATACAATGGAATATACTGCTTTACCGTAAAAAAGAAGCAAATCTTACCCTTTGCAACAGCATGGATGAACCTGGAGAGTATTATGCTAAGTGAAATTAGCCAGTCAGAGGAAGACAGATACCATATGATTTCATTTATATGTGGAAACTAAAGAACAAAATAAACTAACAAACAAAATAGAAACAGACTCAGCTGTCAGAGGGGAGGGGATGATAGGTGGGCTGGATGAAAAAGATGAAGGGATTAAGAAAAAAACAACAAAACCCATCCTCATAAACTGACAACAGTATGGTGATTACCAGAGGGAAAATGGGGTGGGGGGAGGTAAAAGAGCGCAACAGAAGGATAAATGGTGATGGAAGGAGACTTGACTTGGGGTGGGGAACACACAATACAATAACAGGTGATCCTATATAATAAAGATATAATATGCAAATGGTTGTTATGCCGTGAAGTGTAACAACTGGATCACAGATCAGCAGGAGGGTGGGGCAGCGAGCTACAAGCAGGTGGCGGAGAGCTACAGGAGGGGGCAGGGCAGCAAGCTATGGGGGGGGAGGGGGAGTGGGGGGAGCTACAAGAGGGTGGGGCAGCAGGCGGAGAGCTACTGGTGCACAGATTTGTGCACAGGGCTACTAGTATATTATAAAATTGTACACCTAAAACCTATATAATTTTATTAACTAATGTCACTAATAAATTGAATAAAAGTATGAAATAGTCACCCACTGAAATAATGAAGGAAAAATGCTAATCTAATTAATTTACTGTATCTCTAAGTCTAAGAGTAGAATGTTATATTTGTATAGCTCAGGCGTCCTCAAACTACGGCCCGCGGGCCACATGCGGGTGTTTTTGCCGTTTTGTTTTTTTACTTCAAAATAAGGTATGTGCAGTGTGCATAGGAATTTGTTCATAGTTTTTTTTAAAACTATAGTCCGGCCCTCCAACGGTCTGAGGGACAGTGAACTGGCCTCCTGTTTAAAAAGTTTGAGGACCTCCTGTTTAAAAAGTCTGGTATAGATTGATTAAATCTCTACTTGGACAGTCATAAGTAATATTTTTGTGATACTGCAAAACAAAATAGCTCTGTCAGAAATATTTTTTCTTTTGGAAAAAAAAAGAATGTGGACATATCTGTAAATTACATAGAAATTTGAACCAAATATACAAAATCTTAGTTGATTTTCCATCTTGTGTGGAAAATATATAAAAATTTAGATCATAAAAATTCTTTTCAATATAATCATTTAAAATAGCTTTGTATAGTATAGAGAATGAATTTTGTATGTATGAATAAAAGAAAAGGTACTTTTGCTGAAGAGTAATCGGTAATTAAGGAATTACAGGAACCATATTTTATGCTTATAAATTTTTTAAAAAGTATAATTTTAAAATAATGAACATTCTGAGATCTGTCTTCATATTGTTAAAGCACTTAAGATATTAATTAAATACAAATTACAGACTCTGTGAGTGTTATGGCCTTTGTATGTAAAGTTATCACCATGGTATTAGAGAGGTAAAAGAAGTGTAATTGAATGCTTAGGTTTCATTAAAATGTGTTTGTTTTTTTGTTTCCCCATTTTATCAGGATCTTAAATGTATTTCGGCACTGGGTTGAACACCATTTTTATGACTTTGAAAGAGATTTGGAGTTGCTTGAAAGACTAGAATCCTTCATTTCAAGTGTAAGAGGTATATTATTTAAAGGTTTGATTGAATCTTATGTCACACATGAGTTTATTTTTAAATTTGTGTGACTTAATTTAAAAGTTAAACTAGTTTTCATTTTTTAAAAACTGAAATAAGATCTGGAATGATATTTAAAGACGCCAAGGAGCTTGTATATATTTAGAACCACCTGAAGTCTTAGAACCTTGCCTTTTCAAGTTTTTTAGTAGAATCTTTCTTTTAAGGAGGTCAAAAGTCCTCTTTAATAAATTTAAGCCATTTATTATTTTTTTAAATATATTTTATTGATTTATTACAGAGAGGAAGGGAGAGGGATAGAGAGTTAGAAACATCGATTAGAGAGAAACATCGATCAGCTGCCTCCTGCAAACCCCCAACTGGGGATGTGCCTGCAACCAAGGTACATGCCCTTGACCGGAATCAAACCTTGGACCTTTCAATCCTCAGGCCGACGCTCTATCCACTGAGCCAAACCGGTTTCGGCTTAAGCCATTTATTTTTATCTCATGTCAAGGTTGCCATTCCTTGAACTAATTACATATTTGTATAATTTTATCTGTTTTCTTAGTCTCTTTAATCTTATTCTTTAGTTTTGAAAAGTTAATAACTTTTTAAATAATGTTTACTTCCCCCTGGAAAAGTTTTTAGTGTATTTTGGCACCTGAAAGGTAGGAGTTTCCTACCTGAAGTAGCAGAACACAGCCCATGAAATGAAAGTCTAGGCCATGAACATTTAAACAGATGTATGTGTCATTAAATGTATGTTATTGAATCAAGAACATTTATATTTTATCTGATAGTATAATGTGTTAATAAAAATACTATAACTAAGCCTAGCTTATTTCATCTACTTGTTTTTTAAGGGAAATTTTACTTAAAATAGAGGATATGATTTCTTTGTTTAAATTTTGAGATGTTCAAGATAAAATTTTCAGGCGTACTTTAAAATTATTTATAGTACTAAATTAATTTAAATAATATTGCAATGGAGACACTAGATTATATGTAATCTAAGAAGCTTTTATAATACATACATGTATTAGAATAAAACAAGTAAATTTTATATTAACGTCTATAGTTAATATCTAAAGGCCTTGTCTATACACATACCTCAGGATAACCAAATAGTTGATTTGTGAAAGTTTCTTTTTATAGAAGTATTATAACTAGTAAGTGAAGAAGGATGATAGAATTAGATTACCATTTCTCAATTCCTAGTAACATCACAAAAAGAGAAGTAACTGGATATTCTATGCCTCCTGTTAAAAATATACTAGCAAGTATTTGTGTCAAAAATTGACCCTGAATCAAATCAAGTCTCTATGTATCTGATTTCCAGAAAATACAGGGACAGCAAAACATGGCAATGATACCACAGGGATGGAATTGGCAAAATTCAGACTGGGGAAACACAGAGCAAAAAATAAATTACAAGCAAAATGAGAGATTAAAGGAGACTTGAGACATACTAATTCAGTGCAACGTGTAGATCTCGTTCAAATCCTATTTCAAACCAACTATAAGAAAACATGTATGCGACAGGGAAATTTGAACGCTAATATTTTTTTAATATATTTTTATTGATTTCAGAGAGGAAGGGAGAGGGAAAGGAAGATAGAAACATCAATGATGAGAAAGAATCATTGATTGGCTGCCTCCTGCACATCCCCCACCAGGGATTGAGCCCGCAGCCTGGGCATGTGCCCTGACCGGAAAACAAACTTTAACCTCCTGGTTCATAGGTTGATGCTCAACCACTGAGCAACGCCAGCCAGACTGAACACTAATATTTGATGATATTAAGAAATGATATTAAGAAGTTATTGTTGTTTTTTATATGTGATCATGGTATTGTTATTTTTTTAAATCTTTAACTTTTAAATAAATGCATACTTAAATATTAGATTTGTTTTTAAATAGCAGGGATAGAAGGGAGGGCATAATTGGGGTTAGATGAAACAAAAGGACACCATTGAGTTGGTCCTTGTTGAAGCTAGGTAAATGTTAAACATTATGTAAAGGTTTGTGTTATCTATCAAATAAAAGGCATTTTTATTTTGTATCTTTATCTAGGGAAAGCCATGAAGAAATGGGTAGAGTCAATTGCTAAGATCATCAAGAGGAAGAAACAAACTCAGGCAAATGGAATAAGCCATAATATTACCTTTGAAAATCCACCTCCACCAATTGAATGGCATATCAGCAGACCAGGACAGTTTGAAACATTTGATCTCATGACACTTCATCCAATAGAAATTGCACGTCAGCTGACACTTTTGGAATCTGATCTCTACAGGTAGACATTATCAATAATATGCTGCTCTGTTTTCAAGAACCTTGAACATATCTCTGTTTTCAGAACATTTAGCAAATTATTCATGAGTGCTTAAAAATACCTCAATCTATTCTTGTGGGCATGATGGAAAGTTTATAGCACAGTTGTTTTTTTGTTTTAATCCTCACCTGAGGATATTTTTCGATTGATTTTCAGAGAGAATGGAAGAGAGAGGGGAAGACAGAGAGAAGCATGGATGTGAGAGAAAAAACATTGATTGGTTGCCTCCTGCATGCACCCTGACCAGGGCCTGGGTTGGGGAGGAGCCTGCAACCGAGGTACGGAATCGAACCTGGGACCCTATGGTCCGCAGGCCAACACTATGCACTGAGCCAAACTGGCTACAGCTATAGCACAGTTTTTAACTTCAGTCTGTTCGGCTGGCTAAAGTCTTAAAATGTATTGCTATATAGGCCCAGATTTGGTACTTAGCAATCCTTCACAAGAGCAGTGGCAGAGAGAATACTAATGCAATAGAATGGCAGCCACTTTCAAAGTAGTCACTGAGCTTCTACTAATACTACTTCTCTCAGATTGCTTTATTAAGTTGTTTCAGCTTAATCAGTCAGTATAGATGCTAGGCTCTTGGCAGCTAAGTAGATAGAATATTGAGTGAGACAAGCTTTATTCTTTTTGCTTTTCTTTTTTTCAGATTCTACATAATCAGAATTTTACTTGGGAGCTTGGCAGGGTTAGGTTTGTTAGGCAAATGAATAACAAAATTGTTAGAGGAGAATAAAGATTTCTTAACTTCTTTTAAGGCATCTCAAATAACTTTAGCTTTTTGAAGTAAATA
The DNA here is from genome assembly GCF_951640355.1 of Cnephaeus nilssonii. Lineage (NCBI taxonomy): Eukaryota > Metazoa > Chordata > Mammalia > Chiroptera > Vespertilionidae > Cnephaeus > Cnephaeus nilssonii. The sequence goes on along the minus strand of NC_137075.1, from coordinate 68,706,243 downwards.
TTAACTTTAAAGAAAAGTTATTTCTAAAGTAGTGCGATGATGAGCCATAGTTAAAACTTCCAGCCTGGCCAACGTGGCTCAGTGGTTGAGCCAAGAGGTCATGATCAGGGTACATGCCTGGGTTGCAGGCTGGATCCCCAGCAGGGGGTGTGCAGGGAGCAGCTAATCAATGATTCTCATCATTGATATTTCTAACTCCCTCTCCCTTTGTCTCTGAAATCAATGAAACTATTTTTTATTTTTTTTAAATCCTTCCAAACCATTTTCTTTCATTTGTAAGGATCTCTAGAAATGTGCTTGGCTATTTGTTTTAATGTGTATTACATCACCTTTCTTTATATATAGTGTTCTTGCCATCACCCTATATCTGGAGTGGCTTATTTGTAGAGCTTTGTCCTGTGTACCAAAATGTTGCTGGTCCAAATGATCTCTCTCTCTCTCTTTCTCTTTCTCTCTCTCTCTCTCTCTCTCTCTCTCTCTCTCTCTCTCTCTCTCTCTCTCTCCCTTTCTCCCTCTCTCCCTCTCTCCCTCTCTCCCTCTCTCCCCCTCCTCCCTGTAAGCATGTCCTGGGGTGAGGACTAAAAATATACATATACAGGGTATCCCCCAAAAAATGTATACACACTTTAACAGCTGATAGCTCAATTTTGAAAATGAAATGTATTTTAATAAACACTGCCTTTATAATTATTCAAAGTGTGTATCATTTTTTGGGGGACACTCTATATATAAAAAGAAGTTATCCTGGTTAGCAGCCAATTTTTTCTTTACATGGATTACACAGAAAAGTAAGATTATATAAAGTTTAGTGCTAATAGGGAATGTAGGAAGGTATATTCTTTATTAGCACTAGACATAAAACTCTGCCTTCTTTAGAATTGGGCCTGTGTTTTGCCCTGGCTGTGTTATTCAGAATTTAGCACACATGTTGGAGGTTGTCAACATCTGACTCAAAGTGTCATGTTATATTTTAAGTAATTTGGAGTTCAGGTTGTTTTTGTTTATAATGTGGGATTTGTGATAGATAGGAATGGAAGGACTTGTTACTTGAGATAACAAAGCAGATAGTACTGAATCAAGTTTTTCTTCATATGGTGACTGTTACACGAATAGACATAGAAAGAAAAAAGCATCTAGCTCTATGTGGACTTGCTTTCAGAACATAGGAATACCTTTGTTAAATGATATGTATATTATGGAAAATGGGTAACATACATAAAACATTAACACTAAACTAAATTTATGGTGAAATAATAGAACCACTTTAAGAAAACTTATTTTAAAAGATATTTTTATTGATTTTAGAGAGAGGAAGGGAGAGGGAAAGAGAGAAACATCTATCGGCTGCTCCTGCACGCCCCCTGCTGGGGGGGATCGAGCTCACAACCCCGGCAAATGCTCTGACCATGAATCGAACCAGTGAATGGGACAACACTCAACCAACTGAGCCACAACCAGCCAGGGTGCTGGTCAATTTTTAAATAATGTAACCCCTACTCACTATGTACAATTATTTAATCAGCTCTTTTGTTTGACTTTTTAAAAAAATATTTCAGGTATTCCAAAAACTGTAGAAAACAATATAATAAGCACCCCTGAACAACAAAAGCATTATGAATAAAGTTGAAGTCCTTTGTGTAATTCTCCCCAACCCCATTCCTCCTCTTTCTCCCAAGTAATACCACTATCTTATATTTAGTGTTTACTATTCCTGTTTATATCTTTATAATTTATATCAATATAAACATTCATTAACAGTATGTAGCTTTGTTTCACATTTTAAAACTTTATCATTCTGCAACTTGTTTTTTACTTAAATTGTTTCTGGCTCTTGTTCAAGTTAAGAAATATAGCTCTAGTTTTTTGGGTTTTTTTCTTTCTTTTTTAAAAGAAATGTTTTTATTGATTTCAGAGAGAGGAAGGGAGAGGGCGAGGGAGAGAGAAGTATCAATGATGAGAGAGAATCATTGATTGGCTGCCTCCTGTATGCCCCCTACTGGGGATTGAGCCCGCTACCCAGGTACGTGCCCTGACTGGGAATCTAACCATGACCTCCTGGTTCCTGGTTCGATGCTTAACCACTGAGCAACACCTCCCGGGCTAGTTTGCTTATTTTAATTGCTGTGTGGTATTCCATTGTAAGAATACTCCATAATTTATCCAGTCACTTGATGATGAGCCTCTAGGTTGTTTGGGACTTTTCACTCTCACAAACAATGCTTCACTGAACATTCCTATAAATGTTTTCTTATAACCTGTTGTATCTAGAGTATATACCTAGAGTACATGTATGGAATTGCTGGGTGATCTAATATATATATATCTTCAGTATTATGAGACATTGACAAATTGCTTTATAAAGTGGCTGTGTCAGTTTTTACTTGCACATCAGTATTGGAAATTTCTTGTTTTTTCACATTTTTGCCCATTTGGTGTCAGACTTTCATTAATATAACAGGAGTAAAATGGGATTTCATTATGGTTTAACGTTCTTTTCCCTGAGTAAGAAAAAGTATTTATTTATATTTGTGGCTAGTCGGGTCTATTCCTCTGTGAATTACCTCTTATATTTGTCTACTTATCTTTTGGGTTAATTGTGTTTTTCTTATTAAATATTAGAACTTTAAATAATTTTGATAATCCTTTGTAGGTTAAGTTGCATTGATTTTTGGTTCCACAGGAAAGTTCAACCTTCTGAACTGGTAGGGAGTGTATGGACCAAAGAAGATAAAGAAATAAATTCTCCGAATTTATTAAAAATGATTCGCCATACTACAAATCTTACGCTCTGGTTTGAAAAGTAAGTTTTTACTTACTGTGTCTCATTCTTTATAATCATAACATCAACTAATATATAAGCCAAAATCCTTGCTAAAAATATATTTCTACATGAGATGAGGAAATTGCTTTCTAAACCATGAATTTTTTCTTTTTATTTTTTTGTTAGGTGCATTGTGGAAGCAGAAAATTTTGAGGAACGGGTGGCAGTACTAAGTAGAATTATAGAAATTCTGCAAGTTTTTCAAGATTTGAATAATTTCAATGGTGTATTGGAAATAGTCAGTGCAGTAAACTCAGTGTCAGTATACAGACTAGATCATACCTTTGAGGTAAGTTTTAGGCTTAAATATTTCATTATTTTGAGGGAAGGTAAAATTAATATAAAAAGATTACTTCTACCACCTATCTTTTGTTGTAAATCTATCTTATTCCCTTAAATGCAGTGATTTCAGGATATTAGAAAATTACACCAATATACACTAGTAAGCCTAGGGTTCATGAAAGAATCTGGGACTTGTGACTTTGTTTAGTTAATGTGCTTACCAAAAACGTAATGAAGTTCCAAATGGATTTTTTTCAACAGCACATTGATTGATAGTTTTAAATAATGACAAAGGATTTCAGATATAAGTACACAAATTACTTTAATCACCTTTGGTAGATAGAGAAATAATAACATGGAGAGAACCCTTTCTAAAACCTAAATTTATTTGTTTTTTCAAATCATGAAGTAGTATATGTTTAGTGTTATATAGAAAATTCAGAAGATACAGAAAGTATGGAACGATATTTCACATTTTTAATAATAAAGTTTAGATCATATTGTACATAGATTTTTATGGCCTGTACCTTTTTACCATAAATATTTTCTTGTGTTTTTTTTTTAAAATATATTTTATTGATTTTTTTTACAGAGAGGAAGGGAGAGGGATAGAGAGTTAGAAACATTGATCCGCTGCCTCCTCACACCCCATACTGGGGATGTGCCCTCAACCAAGGTACATGCCCTTGACCGGAATCAAACCTGGGACCCTTCAGTCCGCAGGCCAACGCTCTATCCACTGAGCCAAACCGGTTAGGGCATATTTTCTTGTTTTATTAGCTTATCTTCAAAAACAAATTTTTAATGGCTGAGTCATTTTCTATTCAGTGGATAAACTATAATTTATTTTACACACTATTGTGGGACAATTAAGTTATTTTTCATTTTTTGCTGTGGTAAATAATTTAACATGGAACATCCATTTACAGAAATCTTTGTAAGAATTTGATTATTTTCCTAGAATAAGTTTCTACAGGTGGAATAGCTAGCTCACAGTATTTGTACCTTTTAAGACTTTTGATAATATCATCAAGGTACTTTCTAGCAAGATATGATAAATCCCCCTGGGTATTACCTTGTTAAAAACTTATTTACAGATTTCATAGTCCAGAGAAAAACCTTCTTTTTAAATATTTGTATTTTTTAAAATAAGTAGTAAGGTTGAATATCTTTAAATGTACTTATTGGCCATTTTACCTTCTTTGTAATTTATATACGCTTACCGGTATTTGGATGTTTGCATCTTATTATTTTTATCATCTTTTATATATTAACCCTTTGCTCTCGCTTGCTTTTTTCTCGATTCCTTTATTCTACTCGGGATTTAATTTTTTAAATACCCCAGATTTTACAAAGCGCGGCAGTAGAATAAAAAACTGGAGTTTCTTTTCATACAAACTTATTTATTTGGATTTTTTTATATTTCAAATTACTGATACATTCAAAGAGTAATTTTAATCTCGACATCCGAGTGCAAAAGGTTAAAGATATTAACAGTTAGTCAAATATTGCCCAGGTATTCTTCAGTTTCTATTTGTCTTTAAAAAATGTATATAATGTTTTTATGTATGGAAGTTTTATCATTTTTATTTAGTTAAATGTATCAATCCTTCATTTATGAATTCTTCCTTTATTTTTATACCTAGAAAGTTTTTTATTGTCTAAGTGAAGGATAAAATGTTAGAGGCACAGCAATGCAAATATATTGCCTTTGGCAATGTGAATTTTTACAGTCTTTCTGGAAAGTGACTGGGCAATAAATATTAAAATTAGACTGTGCATACTCTTAGATCCAGAAATAAAAGAGCCAGACTATAAAGTTAATATACAAAGATGTAATTTCTGCAGCATTAATTGTGGCAACAGAAAACTAGAAATAACCTGGATGTTCATCAATAAGAGAATAATTGAATACATTGTCCTACACCTATAATGTAGAATATTGTTCAGCTATAGAAAAAAAGTGAGTAAGGATCTATGTGTATGTCTTGGAAGGATATTTGTGATATTTTAGGGGGAAAGTTATTTTAAAAACATCAGAATAATGAGTAAATATTATTTCATCTTGATATAACAAAACAGAACAAATATTAAACATGTAAGTGAGGTTGTATGAGCATTGAGAATAGTGTGGAAGGATACATACATTTTTCTTCACATTGGTTCTATCAGAAGGTTGTGATTAGAGGGGAGTGGAGGATAAATGGCTTTCATGTATGTATTTTTCTATTTGGGTGTTTTCATTTTGTTGATTTGTATGAACTTTTTATGTATTAAAGATATTAACAGTCAAATAGTACCAAATATTAATCTTTTAATAAATTAATTTCTATTCTGACTTTGAAATACTCTTAAAGAGTGTATTTAGTTTGAGAAGTTCAGGTTTAGTTTCTTATAATATTGTGTACAGAACAATATTTCTGAAAATGTGTATTAGGTATAAAGAATAAAAATATAAAGAACACCTCTATATATGGCATCTAATTTAAGAACTTCTACCAATTCAATTTCTTTTCTTGTCCCTTCAGAGCCAGCTACCCTTTTGATTCTGAATTTTATGCTTATTCTCTTTTTTCCTTTCCTTTTCTTTTTTTTTTTTTTTAATCCTCACCTGAGGACATGCTTATAGAGAGGAAGGGAGAAAGAGAGAAACATCTATTGGTTGCCTTCTGTAAGTTCCCACCAATCATTCTTTTTCAAGAGTGACTACTCCTGACCCTTTGTTCTTCTATATAAATTTAGGAATCAGCTTAAGTTTCATTTTTTAAAAAGTTTGGATTTTGATAGGAATTGCATGGTTTTTATAAACCAATTAGTGAAGAGGAAGAATATTTTTGTTATTTAATCCTCTAATTTATATAAGGGGAAAAAACTAGATTTTTAAGTTTTATATTTATAGATATCAGAAGAGAAATTTCAGGTAAGTGCAGAAAGGAATACTTATCTCTTAATTTTTAAAAAAATATATTTTTATTGATTTTTTTTTACAGAGAGGAAGGGAAAGAGATAGAGAGCCAGAAACATTGATGAGAGAGAAACATTGACCAGCTGCCTCCTGCACACCCTGCACCGGGGATGTGCCCGCAACCAGGGTACATGCCCTTGACCGGAATCGAACCTGGGACCTTTCAGTCCGCAGGCCGGCGCTCTATCCACTGAGCCAAACCGGTTAGGGCAGGAATACTTATCTCTTAATTTAAAAATTGTTTTTTCAAATATTTACAAAAATGTGTGAAGTTAAAAGCTCTGCATTCATAAAATATGATTGAATTGTAAAAACAAGTTATACTTAATTATATATTTGATTATATATTTGAAAGGCCTTGCAGGAAAGAAAAAGGAGAATTTTGGATGAAGCTGTGGAATTAAGTCAAGATCACTTTAAAAAATACTTAGTAAAACTTAAGTCAATCAATCCACCTTGTGTGCCTTTTTTTGGTAAGTTATTTAGGTATGTACTTATATTTGGGGGGAAAGTGTACTAGTATTGTATACAAAAGAAACCATCCTTGAGATTGTCCTTATTTGATACCTGAGAGCCATCTACTTTTATTAGCTATCTATATTAATAAATAAAACTTAAACTTTATTTCCTTACCTGTAATATGAAGACTGATAATTACCTCATAGAGCTGTTGTAAGGAGCTCTCTGGGGTCTCTTCTGTAAGAGCACATATCTCATTCATGACAGCTCCACCCTCATGACTTAGGCACCTCCGAAAGGCTCTACCTCCTAAAACCATCATATTCAGCATTAGGATTTCAACATGAGTTTTTTGTTTTGTTTTGTTTTGTTTTTTTGTTTTTTTAAATATATTTTTATTGATTTTTCACAGAGAGGAAGGGAGAGGGATAGAGAGCTAGAAACATCGATGAGAGAGACATCGACCAGCTGCCTCCTGCACACCCCCCACCGGGGGATGTGCCCGCAACCAATGTACATGCCCTTGACCGGAATCGAACCTGGGACCTTCCAGTCCGCAGACCGACGCTCTATCCACTGAGCCAAACCGGTTTCGGCTCAACATGAGTTTTGAGCATTCATACCATAGCATGCATGAGTGTACACACACACACTCGCACATACAACTGGTTGTGACAACCAAAAATGTCTCCAGACACTCCCAAATATCCCCTAGGGAACAAAATTGCCCCCAGATGGGAGCTACTGATATAAATAAATCAATAATTATGCATGAAAAAGGAACCAAAAATTTCCTTACTGTCCCAGGATGAGGAATAATTCTTTTTCTATTTAAATTATGGGCATTGGGGAACAAAATTAGTTTATAAATCTCTAGTGTTATTAATTAGAATTAGCTTAAAATTAATTTCTTGATCAGTAATCATTTAAGATCATTGGCATTAGATATTATAACTAAATATTAAAATGGTTAGAATAGATTTAGCCCTACAATTTAGAGTTTGTGAATGAATCCCTTTTATTTTAGGCTACTAGTCTAAGAAATGACACATTAAGTTTTTCAAAACCCTAATATTCTTTTTGTTTTAAATTATTTCCATGTTAAATTCTTAATGTAGAGTTAATTATTACATCTGTCAGACTTACCAACATTTAGAAGTAGAATTGCTGGATTTTAGGATATCGTTCAACTTTTCTAAATAGGTTGTTTTCCCAAATGGTTAAATAACCAATTTTATAATTTTTCTTCAAATACATTTTATTTTACTAGGAATATATTTAACAAATATTCTGAAGACTGAAGAAGGGAATAATGATTTTTTAAAAAAGAAAGGGAAAGATTTAATCAATTTCAGTAAGAGGAGGAAAGTGGCTGAAATTACTGGAGAAATTCAGCAGTATCAGAATCAACCTTATTGTTTACGGATTGAACCAGAAATGAGGGTAAATATTTTTTTTTGCTTATCTTTAAAAGAGAACATGTTAAATCCTGTCATCTCTAAAAAATATCATAACCACACATTTTGCTATATATTTTTCTATCAAAATAAGATAATTTTGTTAATAATCAATTGATAGAAATGGCAAATATTACATATTCTACACTAACAATCTAAAGTTAATTGTTATTAGGTATTTTCTCTTGAAAATATTGCTTTTTTGTGTAACATTCAAGTAACACTTGCAAAAAATATATGAGAAAATGGAATGAAAGAACCTTTCTGATGTTCATGCAGTAAAAAGAAAATCCACTACTAGTACTATTACTGATTGGTATCTATTTTAGGTATTTTACAGACCAATAAAACATTAATACCTTTATAAGAACACTGTGTTTAAATAGAAAGGTGCTTGTAGAATGAATGGTATGTGTATATGCATAGCAAAAAATTATTTTTTAAAACATTCTATCAAATGATGTTTTATTTTCAGCAATAATTCTTAATATTGGTTCTGTGGTACTGTAAGATGTGGAATACCTTCTAAATTAGAGTAAATTATGATATTACTAGAGGCCCGGTGCACAAATTCGTGCAAGGATGGGGTCTCTCTGGATGGCCTGCGGGGATTGGGCCGAAACCCGCAGTCCCATGCTGCCTGCAGCTCCTACCTGCTGCTCCCGCTCATCCTGGCCCCACTGTGCCTGCCGCAGGCTCGCGCCCAATCAGTCCCGATTGGGAGAGGCTCATGCTGCCACAGCAGTGCTTGCCAGCCATGAGCCCTGTGTCTGACGCCCTCCCAAGGGAAGTGGCCTGCAGGATCGGGCTGAAACTGGCTCTCCGACATCCCCTGAGGGGTCCCGGATTGCCAGAGGGCACAGGCCAGGCTGAGGGACTCCACCGGTGCATGATCAGGGAGGGACCGCGGGAGGGCTCCAGGGCATGTCCGACCCATCTTGCTCAGTCCCGGTCGGCTGGATGCCAGCAGCAAGCTAACTTACTGGTCGGAGCATCTGCCCCCTGGTGGTCAGTGCACGTCATAGTGAGCAGTTGAGCAGCCTTACATATCATTAGCATATTATGCTTTGATTGGTTGTTCAGTTCTGCTGTTCAGTCTATTTGCATATTACCCTTTTATTATATAGGATTTTTATGTTAAGTGAATTTTATTGTATTATACTTATTTGAAATTCAGAACATAAAATAACTATCAGAATAAGTTCACCTCACATTAAAAATTATGCTACACTTTCAGACGTAGTCTGCAGGTTGGGCATATTGAATGAAAATGGCCACCGTTCTTCCCTCCTAAATTATTAGATGGTCACTGTTCTTTGTTCTCAGTTCAAAACAAAGTACCCTAAAATCCTAAGAAAGAATGACCTAAAGTCTAAAGTACACCATTATGAAAATGTAGACAGATACCTGCTCTAAAGAAAATGGTGATAAGCTACTATTTCATCCCATTCTCTCATCATTGGGCCAACCATCTTGGATGTGGAGCTTCTCAGGGCTAAGGAAATATGTTCTTGAAACCCAGATTAGAGTTCACAATATATTTCCCCCACAGAAATAATTGTACTTTGGTTATACTTGAAATAGTACTTTTAGCATTCATATATGATCCTATATACACTTCCTACCATCTTTTAAAGCCGTGGTTCTCAACCTTTCTAATGCCGTGACCCTTTAATACAGTTCCTCATGTTGTGGTGACCCCCAACCATAAAATTATTTTCGTTGCTACTTCATAACTGTAATTTTGCTACTGTTATGAATCGTAATGTAAATATCTGTGTTTTCCGGTGGTCTTAGGCGAACCTGCTAGCGGTTCTCAACCTGTGGGTCGCGACCCTGCTAGCTGTAGAGCCAAAGACCATCGGAAAACACAGATATTTACATTACGATTCATTAACAGTAGCAAAATTACAGTTATGAAGTAGCAACGAAAATAATTTTATGGTTGGGGGTCACCACAACATGAGAAACTATATTAAAGGGTCGCGGCATTAGAAAGGTTGAGAACCACTGTTTTAAAGCATTCTTTTGGAGATGAGGTTGTGTGGTGTGCAGAGAATGCTTTCTTTGTGATTGAGCCAAAGTAAATTTCAAATGTAGATCAAGTAGCTATTTACTTTTCAAACCATAATTAACCAAACTAAAGTATATTAAAAAGTAAACAATGAGAAAAACAAGAACACTGCTATTATCTATAATAATAAAAGCAAAATATGCTAATTAGACCAGAAATCCTCCCATACGAAGCCACGTTGCGGGGGTGGGGGGGGGGCGAGGCAGATGTGGCTGCGGGGGCGGGGGGGAGCACGGGGGGGGGGGGCGGGGGGGGAGGGGACAGGGGCGCCAGCCCCTTGCACGAATTTCGTGCATTGGGCCTCTAGTAACTTTATAAAAGTCTTTAAATTGCTATTGGTTCATATGATTTAACATAGTTATCCTGTTTCAATGTAATATAATTTTCTTGAAATTGACAGGATGCCTGAAAAATGGAAGTATTTCATACTAGAAATTCTATAGTTAATTTTGTGTACTGCTAAAGCTAAAACCCAATACTTGTTTTTATATACAATTCTAACTAAACCACTTCAAAATCAAATAAAGCTAAATCCAGTAATTTATTTCAAAGAAATGTTTCTAAGGAAATAAAAATATATACAGAAAAATGTATGCACAAGGAGTTAATAATAACAATAATTATTATTGTAATTGAAAGAATTAGAAAGCACCTATATAGATAACTACCTATATGGAGATTGGTGAAATATTTTTTGGAACATCCATCTGATGACATACTATAGATGAATCGATTTTATATAGAGTTATATAGAGAGTTAATATTTATATTTTATAAAATAAGTAAACCACAAGGGGAAAATAATTGAATATAAAGTTTTAAACGGTTAAAAATAACTGTGGTATGATCCCAATTTTTCATAACAAATGTAATCTGTATCCATAAACATTCACACACAGTTAAAACAAAAATAATTTAATAGTGAAACATTACAGTGAAATCTCTAGTTAATGAGATTACTGTTTGTCTTTTTGCACTTTACTAAATCATTTAAATTTCCTAAAACTTAAGCTTATAAAATATTATTTCATAAAGAAAAAGGTTATTTTACTAGATAAGTTTATTATTATTATTTTCAATATTGCTTTTGAATAAACCTTTGTCCAGTTTAGCTCTCCTTTTTTCTGATTGTCAAAGTTTCATTGTGGATTATAACTATAATTCTGTTGTAAACACTTTTGATAATTTACTGGTGATAATTTTGTTATAATGAGTAGGGATCATATTAATGGAGGGATAAAGCCATTATGTGGTAATAAGTGAAAATCTGTTCATCTTCTAATAGAACTTTAAGACTAGAATATGTAACTTCTATACAATTTTATTTGAAAGCAGAAAGATTGGAATCAGAAATCCTTATGGACTTTCAGACATTATGATCTCTTAATTTGTTGATAAAATAAATGTTTTAACAAGATCTAAAACATATACTTATGGATATTTAATTCCAGCGATTCTTTGAAAACCTTAACCCCATGGGAAGTGCTTCTGAAAAAGAGTTTACAGATTATTTGTTCAACAAATCACTAGAAATTGAACCCCGAAACTGCAAACAGCCACCTCGATTTGTAAGTTCATTACAATTTTGAAAAAATTGTTTTTAAAACAATATTATCTTCAATGTTTAACAACCTATTTCCATTAAAATTGTAATTTACTTGAATAGCTGGGTCTCTTTTAATCCTTACCTGAGGATATGTTGTTGTTTTTTAATTGATTTTAGAAAGATAGAGGGGGTAAGGGGGAGAGAAAAGGAGGGAGAAGGGGAAAGAAAGGAAGGGAGAGGGGGAAGAGAGAGAGAGAGACAGAGAAAGAGACAGACATTGATTGGTTGTCCTCATACATACCCCGACTGGGGATGGAGCATGCAGCCTTTTGGGGTATAGGACAATGCTCCAACTGACTGAGCCGCCCAGCCAGGGCTTGAAGAGCTGTTTTTAAATGTTTTGTTTTATAGTAGTATACTATTTCTAAAATTACATATTGTGGGGGGAAATGTTAGCCTTTTGATAAAATCTGGTTTATCATTTATCTTAGTACTACTTACTTATCTGTTCACTTTTTATCCATCCTAATGTAAGGGGGAAAGCTGTGAGAAAGTGAGAACCTACAATGACAGGTAGCTGGATGAAACAGGAAATGATGGAAAGACCTGAGAAGAAGTAAGCAGGTGTATCATGGTTCTTCTGGCTTGACCATGACTCCTGCCATTAGAGCACCATGGTTATCACTAGAACCCACCTCTTTTGTTAAAATTTGCTGCTACAGTTCCTAGTTATTCCTTGGGTTTACAGTGGCAATCGAAATAGTGGAAGACCAATTCTTAGTAGCTAGAAGAGAAGCAAGATGTGAAAGGAAGTGAAAATACTTGGGCCTAGCAGTATGCTTGTAGTTTCATATTAGCTCATTTCTACAACAGTTGTATGATATGCATCTTACTCTTGCTTTACCAAACATAAAAACTGAGGCTCAAAGGAGTTTAAATAACTTTTTCAGAGCTGCATAGCTAAGATATTGACTTAGTTGAGATTTTAATTCAAGTTATCCGAATCTGAGTTTCATGTGTTTTTATTTCACATGAGATTTTCTTTTTCTTTCTTTTCTTTTTTTTATTAAGGAATTATATGTGTACATATCTTACCATTGCCCCCCCACCCACCCCACTCCCATACATGCCCTCACCCCCAGAGTTTTGTGTCCATTGGTTATGCTTATATGCTTGCATACAAGTCCTTCGGTTGATCTCTTATCTCCCCCATCTCTCCCTAACCTTCCCACTGTAATTTGACCTTCTGTTTGATGCTTTACTGTCTCTGTATCTATCTTTTTGTTCAACAGCTTATAATTTTCTTTATTATCCATAGATGAGTGAGATCATGTGGTATTTTTCTTTCATGGACTGGCTTATTTCACTTAGCATGATGTTCTCCAATTCCATCCAGGTTGCTGTAAATGGTAGAAATTCCTTCTTTTTTATGGCAGCATAGTATTTCATTGTGTAGATGTACCATAGTTTTCTGATCCAGTCATCTGCTGACGGGCACCTAGGCTGTTTCCAAATCTTTGCTATTGTAAACTGTGCTGCTATGAACATAGGGGTGCTTATATCCTTTCTTATTGGTGTTTCCAGTTTCTTAGGATATATTCCTAGGAGTGGGATTACTGGGTCAAATGGGAGTTCCATTTTCAGTTTTTTGAGGAAACTCCATACTGTTCTCCACAGTGGCTGCACCAGTCTGCATTCCCACCAGCAGTGCACGAGGGTTCCTTTTTCTCCGCATCCTCGCCAACACTTGTCGTTTGTTGATTTGTTGATGATAGCCATTCTGGCCAGTGTGAGATGGTATCGCATTGTCGTTTTGATTTGCATCTCTCGGATAACTAGTGACTTTGAGCATGTTTTCATGTGTCTCTTGGCCTTCCTTCTGTCTTCTTTTGAAAAGATTCTATTTAGGTCCGTTGCCCATTTCTTTATTGGATCATTTATCTTCCTTTTATTAAGTTGTATAAGCTGCCTGTAGATGTTGTTATCAGTGATAACATTTGCAAATATGTTCTCCCATAAAGTGGGATTTCTTGTTGTTTTGTTGATAGTTTCTTTTGCTGTAAAAAAGCTTTTTATTTTGATGTAGTCCCATTTGTTTATTTTCTCTTTAGCTTCCATTGCCCTAGGGGCAGTATCAGTGAAGAAGTTCTTTCGGCATATGTCTGAGATTTTGCTGCCTGTGGATTCCTCTAGTATTTTTATGGTTTCCCATCTTATGTTTAAGTCCTGTATCCATTTTGAGTTTATTTTTTGTGTATGGTGTAAGTTGGTGATCTAGTTTCATTTTTTTGCATGTATCTGTCCAATTTTCCCAACACCATTTATTGAAGAGACTGTCTTGACTCCATTGTATGTTCATGCCTCCTTTGTCAAATATTAATTGAGCATATTGGTTTGGGTTGATATCTGGATTCTCTATTCTATTCCATTGATCTATATGTCTGTTCTTGTGCCAGTACCATGCTGTTTTAAGAACAGTGGCTTTGTAATACAGCTTGAAATCTGGTATTGAGATCCCTCCTACTTTATTCTTCTTTCTCAGGACTGTTGTGGCTATTCGGGGTCTTTTTTTATTCCAGATGAATTTTTGGAGAGTTTTTTTCTAAATCTGTGAAATATGCCGTTGGTATTTTAATGCGGAGTGCATTGAATCTATAGATTGCTTTGGGTAGTATGGACATTTTATTGATGTTGATTCTACCAATCCATGAACATGGTATGTTCTTCCATCTGTTTATGTCTTCCTCTATCTCTTTTTTCAGTGTCCTGTAGTTTTCCACGTATAGGTCTTTTACCTCCTTAGTTAAGTTTATTCCTAGGTATCTTAATTTTTTTTGGTGCGATGGTAAATGGGATTGCTTTTTTAGTCTCTCTTTCTATAAGTTCACTATTGGTGTATAGAAAGGCCATAGATTTCTTGGCGTTAATTTTGTATCCTGCTACATTGCCGAATTCATTTATTAAGTCTAGTAGTTTTTTGATGGAGTCTTTCAGGTTTTTTATGTACAGTATCATGTCATCTGCAAATAAGGATAGCTTTACTTCTTCTTTTCCAATTTGGATGCCTTTTATTTCTTCTTCTTGTCTGATCGCAATGGCTAATATTTCCAGTACTATGTCAAACAGGAGTGGTGAGAGTGGGCATCCCTGTCTTGTTCCTGTTCTTAGGGGAAATGGTTTTAGTTTTTGTCCATTGAGTATGATGTTTGCTGTGGGTTTATCATATATAGCTTTTATTATGTTGAGGTATGATCCTTCTATTCCCACCTTGTTGAGAGTTTTTATCAAGAAAGAGTGTTGGATTTTGTCAAAAGCTTTTTCTGCATCAATTGATATGACTATGTGATTTTTATCCCTCAGTTTGTTTATGTGATGTATCAAGTTTATTGATTTATGATATTGTACCATCCTTGCATCACTGGGATAAATCCTACTTGGTCATGGTGTATGATCTTTCTGATGTACTGCTGGATCCGATTTGCTAGAATTTTGTTGAGGATTTTGGCATCTATGTTCATGAGGAATATTGGCCTGTAATTCTCTTTCATTGTGTTGTCTTTATCTGGTTTTGGTATTAGGGTTATGCTGGCTTCATAGAAGGAGCTTGGAAGTGTTCCTTCCTCTTGAATTTTTTGGAATAGTCTGAGGAGGATAGGTTTTAGTTCTTCCTTGAATGTTTGGTAAAACTCTCCTGTGAAGCTGTCTGGCCCCGGGCTTTTGTTTGCCAGAAGCTTTTTGATGACTGCTTCAATTTCTTCCATAGTTACTGGCCTATTGAGCTGTTTAGATTTTTCCTGATTGAGTTTTGGAAGGTTATATTTTTCTAGGAATATGTCCATTTCCTCCAGGTTGTCCAGTTTGTTGGAATAGAGTTGTTCATAGTATTTTGAAACAATCCTTTGTATTTCAGCGGGGTCTGTTGTTATTTCGCCTCTTTCATTTCTGATTTTGTTTATTTGGGTCCTCTCTCTTTGTTTCTTGGTGAGTCTGGCTAAAGGTTCATCAATCTTGTTTATCCTTTCAAAGAACCAGCTCTTGGTTTTGTTGATCTTTTGTATTGTTTCTTTGGTCTCTATGTCGTTTATCTCTGCTCTGATCTTTATTATTTCCTTCCTTCTGCTTACACTGGGCTTTTCTTGTTGCTCTCTTCCTAACTCTTTGAGTTGTAGGGTTAGGTAATTTATTACCATTGTTTCTTGTTTTTTGCAGTAGGCTTGTAGAGCTATGAACTTCCCTCTCAAGACTGCTTTTGCTGTGTCCCATAGATTTTGGATTGTTGTGTTTTCATTGTCATTTGCTGCCATGAAGTTTTTTATTTCTTCCTTGATGTCTCTGGTAACCCAGTCATTGTTTAATAACATGCTGTTTAGTCTCCATGTGTTTGATTTCTTTGGATTGTTTTTATTGTAGTTGATTTCCAGTTTTATGCCACTGTGATCTGAGAAGATGCTTGATATGATCTCTATCTTTTTGAATTTGGAGAGACTTTGCCTATGTCCTAACATATGGTCTATCTTTGAAAATGACCAATGTGCACTTGAGAAGAATGTATATTCTGTGGCTTTGGGGTGAAATGTTCTGAAGATGTCAATTAATTCCATCTGGTCTAGTGAGTCATTTAGGATCGATGTTTCTTTGCTGACTTTTTTGTTTAGAGGATTTGTCCAGTGGTGATAGTGGTGTATTAAAGTCTCCTACTATGATTGTATTGCTGTTAATCTCTCCCTTGATATCCTCCAGGAGTTTTTTTATGTATTTGGGTGCTCCTGTATTGGGTGCGTATATGTTTACCAGAGTTATTTCTTCTTGTTGGATTGCTCCCTTTAGTATTATGAAGTCGCCTTCCTTATCTCTTGTTATGTCCTTCATTTTGAGATCTAATTTGTCAGATATAAGTATTGCTACCCCAGCTTTTTTTTTTTTTTCATTTCCATTCGCCCGGAAAACCTTTTTCCATCCCTTCACCCTCAGTCTGTGTGCGTCTTTTTTTCTGAGGTGGGTTTCTTGTAGACAGCAGATATATGGGTCTTGTTTTCTTATCCAATCTGTTACCCTGTGTCTTTTGATTGGGGCATTTAATCCATTTACATTTAAAGTTATTATTGATAGGTACTTATTTGTCGCCATTTTTATTCTATACTCCTGTGTTTCTTCTTCACTTTTTTTTTTTTTTTTACAGAAGACCCTTTAGCATTTCTTGCATTGCTGATTTGGTGGTGATAAATTCCCTTAGCCCTTTTTTGTCTGTGAAGCTTCTGACTTCACCTTCAATTTTGATTGATAGCCTTGCTGGGTACAGTATTCTTGGATTGAGACCCTTCCTTTGCATGACTTTGTATATTTCATTCCATTCCCTTCTGGCCTGATGAGTTTCTGTTGAGAAATCAGTTGCTAGTCTGATGGGGTTTCCTTTGTATGTAACTTTCTGTCGCTCTCTGGCCGCTTTAAAGATTCTTACTTTGTCGTTGGTGTTTGCCAATTTAATTATAATGTGCCTTGGCGTCAGTCTTTTGGGGTTCATTTTGCTTGGGACTCTGTGAGCTTCTTGGATTTGTGTGGGTTTTTTCTTCCCTATATCAGGAAAGTTTTCTGTCATTATTTCTTCAAACAGGTTTTCTATTCCTTGCTCAGTTTCCTTCTCTTCTGGAACCTCTATTATGCGGATGATGTTTTGTTTTGTGTTGTCCCAAAGTTCCCTTAGGCTCTCCTCCTGCTTTTTCATTTTCTTTTCTAGAAGCTGCTCTACTTGGGTATTTTTTTCCATCTTGTCTTTTAGCTCACTGATGCGGTCCTCTGCTTCTTCTAGTCTACTCTTGATGCTTTCTATTGAGTTCTTTACAGCAGCGATGTCATTTTTCATTTCTTCTTGGTTCTTCTTCATTTCCTCTTGGTTCTTACTCATATTGTCGAATTTGTCTTCCATTCTTTTCAGCCACCTTATGACCATTTCTCTGAATTCTTTCTCTGATAGGTTGCTGGCCTCTAATTCGTTTACTTCCTTTTCTGGTGATGCCTGCTTTTCTTTCTTATGCAGGCTGTTTCTTTGTCTCCCCATGGTCTCTCTTCTCCGGATGTCTGGTTATGTAGTTCTCTCTCTCCTGCGTTGATTTAAAGGCACAAAATACAACACAACCAGGTATAACACACAAGGCACTGAACAGCGATGTATTCACGATATTAATAATCTCCAATAAAGGTGACCACCAGAGAAAGGCAAATTAGGGGATAGGAGAGAAAGAAGAGTAAAAAGAAAGAAAGAAAAAAAAAGGAGTGTCAAAAATGAAATTGGGGAAAGGAGAAAAAAGAATAAGACAGGCTAGAACAAGACTAAGAGAGAAAAGAGGAACAAACTATATATATGTGGAGAAAACTCCAATAGAACAACCATTAATCACAGCAAATGCCAGCAACAAGTACCTGGTGATTAATACAACCTACAGCACCAACTAATATCAAACGATGTAAGGGATAACAGAAGTAAAAAACACAGCAAACAAAAGAAAAGAATAAGCAAAACAATCTCACAAAAAAGCATAAAAATTCGATATAATCAATATTCAAGAAAACAACAAAAGGGCAGAGAGAAAAACAATTTTTTTATTTTTTATATTTAAGACAGCGAAGAGAGGTGTGTATGGACTTAGAGCAGGGGATTGGAGATTAGATATATAGGTAGGGTGAAATTTTAGCTGGGGGTAAACAGAAAGAATAGGGAAAATCTAGAGCAGGAAAGGGTTAAGATAAACAGGACACCAAAAGGGGAAAGGTTAGGCAGAGAGTGATGGCATAAAGGTAGAGTTGAGATAGAATAAAACGATGGTGAAGGAAAGGTGAAAATAGACTGTAGAACACTAATCCCAAAGTAAAATAAAGAGAAAATAAAATGACACTTAAAAAAAAATAATAACAAAAACCCAAAAATAAATATAATAAAAAAGGTAAAATAGTAGTAGTAATAATGTTGATTGCAAATAAAAATGTAATAATTAAAAAGGTAAAATCAAGTGAGGAAAAAAGAAAAAAATAGTTTCTTAAGTAAATGATGCAAAAAATGAAAATAAAAAAATTATTAAAATAAAAAAAAATGTGCAGTAGTTAACATCATTCCCTTCCTCTATTGTTCTGTTTGGCACACCTGTTTCCCAGTCCGGACAGTATTGCAGTTCCCTGCGTTTCACTGCTCCTCAGTGTTGTAATTCAGTCTTCATTTTTAAGCAGGGGGTGTCTTAATTTCTGGTGTTCCTTTATTTTTTATTAGACCAGAGTCAATTTGTGATTCAACCTCTGGGTGGCAGTGTTTTTGGGTTGACTTCCAGGACTCTAAGGCCTCTCTAGCCTTTTTTCCTCTATGGCACTCCATACCGGTTTGCAGAGGCTGGTGGACAAGTTCAAGCCGACTGCAACCCCTGAAACTGCCAGGCTATCCCTCCGCATCAGATCAAAACTGGTTGCTCTTTAGAGATTCCCCCCTGTTAGCAGCTCTGAGGCCCCCTTCCACAATCACGGATCACACCGGCCCCAACAGCCACGGACCTCTCCCGGCTCAGACCTCCCTGGTCATCCAGTTCTCACAGTGTGTGTGCGCGCGCACTCATTTCTCTCTCCAGCAGAGACTAGAACCTCACCTTATCCCTGGAGAAATCTGACCTTTCCCTGGTGGAGTGAAGAGCACCTTTGAGTCCAAGCGTTCGCGCCTCCTGGGATTGGTTCTCTGGGGCAAACAGCTGTTGGGCGGTCGCCGCAGTTGTTGATTTTCAGGCCTCGGACAAAATCCACCTTCCCTTTCAAGATGGCGAGATTTCGCCATCTGTGCCCGTAGCTCCGGGAGGGGACCCAGCTGCCGTGGAGGCTGCCCTGTCAGGGGAACCCCGTCTAGCAGTCCCCCACCTTCTCCTGGTGTTCAGCTGTCCCACACCTTGCTAACAAACACTCCCAGTGCGACCCTCAGCTGTTCTCTCTTTGTGCTCCAGGACCAGGCTGGGAACATGTCTGCCTACTCTGCCGCCATTTTCTCCTCTTCACCCAGCATTCCACATGAGAATTTTTTAAAGAGAGCAGGTTGAGGTGGGGGGACAATGATAGCAGTTTCTCTAGAGTGGCATTGTAGAAGTTGGTCATTTACTATTAGGAAGAAAAAAGCAAGGTCTCTCTTTTTTTTTTTTCCAGAAGCACTTGTCATAATATTTTGCATATATTATATCCACAGAAAATATTTGTAAAATTGATATCAATGACTTGAAGCTAAAGTGTTTTGAGAGCAAAAAGTTATTCACACAGATTTTTAAGAATTTTATTTCTGCAGTATGAAAAGAGGTTTACTTATATTCAAGTCCATCTTAAAATTAAGCCAATCAAACCCCAAAGTATTCTTTTCTAAAAATTGAATTTATTGGGATGGCTTTGGTTAATAAAACTATACAAGTTTCAAGCGTACAGCTCAATAAAACATTATCTACATACTGTACTGTATTTTGAATCCATCACCCAAAGTAAAGTGTCTTTCTGTCCCCATTTTGCCCCCTTTGCCCACTTGCACCTCCCCCCAGCCCTCTTTCCCTCTGGCTGTCACCACACTGTTGTCTGTGTCATATATCCAAAGTATTTTACTAGGATGTTGGGATTTTATTGTACCCTTATAACTATATGCTAAGAATTAATAAAGTAGCACTAACTTGTAAAAGTAAAATACATGCAAATTAGTAATGATAATTATGTTTGCTTTTCCCAGCCCAGGAAATCAACTTTCTCTTTAAAATCTCCTGGAATAAGGCCTAATACAGGCCGACATGGCTCTACCTCAGGCACTTTACGAGGTCATCCAACACCATTAGAAAGAGAACCATGTAAAATAAGCTTTAGTCGGATTGCTGAAACTGAGCTTGAGTCAACAGTGTCAGCACCAACCTCTCCAAATACACCATCTACTCCACCAGTATCTGCTTCTTCAGACCTTAGTGTGTTTTTAGATGTGGATCTGAACAGTTCCTGTGGTATGTATTTTATGTAAACCATTTGGTAAAAAAAAAAGGAATCTTGTGTTTAAGGTAATTCTCATTATTTTAATTAGGAAACTATAGAATCCTTTTCAAACTCTATTAGCATAGAAAGTGACAGTGAAATGTGAAAACAGCGATTAACACAAGGAAGTAAAACATCATTCCTGCATTGTTTATGCACATTATTTCCTAATTTATCCATTCAACAAAATTTCTTTAGTACCTTTTGAACACCACTACTACTCTAAAGAGAGCAATAGACAATGAATAAGAAAACAAGCAGATAAGTTCTGTGAAGGAAATTTAAAAAGAGACTGTGATAGAGAGTAAACTAACGCTGATAAAGAAAAGACTGGATTCCACGAACAGAGTACTGGGTTCATTTCTTTAAAAAATTTAGATGGCAAAAGATGATGATAAAATTCTGTACTCTGTGTGTGTTATTACATGTTACTTTATGCAGTCATTAAAGAAATCATACATATCTTTCTTTTCAAGTTAATTTTTCTCATTCCCATAGGCAGCAATAGCATCTTTGCTCCAGTTCTCTTGCCACATTCAAGTAAGTAAGAATTTTAGTTGATTCTAATGAAATGATTATGAAGATAATAATTAAGTTGATTACATTTGTATATGAGTATTTTGGGCTTCACAGCATTTTAAAAATTTGACATTTGAGTGAAATTCTTATAATAAATTGGATTATTTGCTTACAACTGGGTACTATTTAAACTTTACTATAGTTTTCATCATTTTGCAGTCTATGTTTTAGGGGCTGTGTGACCATTGAACAAATTATTTAGCATCTGTAAGCTTGTTAAGGATCAAATGATATAACTTATGTAGAGCATCTAGCACATAACTGGGCATGGAATGAGAAATGATTTCATATCAGTTACCTCTTCTCTTTCCCCACCCCTTTCAATTCATTTTACCATAAGTATAATATACTAAATGTTTATTAGGTTCCCAGGCTAGCCCATGATCACTTATTTTGTCACATGAACTTATTAAAGCAGTATTTTGAGTAAATCACTATTCTGCTATTCCTAATTATTTCATAATTTATGATGTAAATGTTGTCACCTTTCTTTCTATGGTCATTTATTTAAAACAAAATAACTCAGGAAGGACATAGCATCTTTGGGAATAATTCTCCCATTCTGGAGGACTTCTGCTTCTATCATAGTAAAATGTATATGATTTAGATAGTAGCAAGAGTATGAGAAAAGTAAGTTTATTCTTTTAAATGTTTAATTCCAAACTTTATTTTAATTTTTTTAAAAGCAAATAATGCTAAAACACTTGAAATTAACAGCAGTTCCCTATCATAAACTAGTGTCTCATGTCTGAATTTTAGATTCTCCAGAGAATAAAAGTCCCAGTGGTGGGATGAGGTAGTTGCTTGGCTTCACAAAGTGGAGAATGGGATTGAAGTTCTAATCACCCTTTATATAGACTTAATCAATTCTTCTGTTTTCATGTCCATGCCATCCATTGTACCAAGTGCCTTTAACTCCTGATCCCTTGGTTCTTTTGGGGGCATATTTGCTGCTTTTTCTCAATATCACTGACTGTAGACATGTGGGTTTCATCTTATCCATTTGTCTCCTTCATATACATTGTAGTCTACCTTCATGCATTGATTCTTCAGGATTCAGATGTTTCCTGGTTTAATTGAAGTTTCTGTATTTTATTAATTTTCTTGTTCTGTGGTAGAAATGTTTTTATTATGTATATTAGTTTCTATTGCTGCTGTAATAAAATACCACAACCGAGTGGCTTAAAAGAGCACAGTTCTAGTGGCTAGAAAACCAAAAATCAAGGTGTTGGCAAGGCCATGCTCCCTCGGAAACCTGTAGGGGAGAATTTTCCTGGCCTCTTCTAGCTCTGGAATTTGCTGGCAATCCTTGGCATCCTTTGGTTTGTAGATGCATTGCTTCAGTCTCTGTCTCTGTTGTCACATGGCCATCTTCTCTGTGTGTCTCATTGTCTCTTCTTATAAAAGACACTAGTCATACTGGATTAGGGCCTGCTTTCATACTAACTTGATTATATATGTAAAGACCGTATTTTCAAATAAAGTCAACATTTATAGGCACTGGGGTTAGAGTTCAACACATATTTTGGGAGGGAATACAATTCAGTCCATAACACTATGTCATTTTATAATATTTGCTTTTTTATTTTTTTATTTTTATTGATATCAGAAAGGAAGGAAGAGGGAGAGAGAGATAGAAACATCAATGATGAGCGAGAATCATTGACTGGCTGCCTCCTGCACGCCCCCTACTAGGGACTGAGCCTGCAACCCGGACATGTCCCCTTGACTGGAATGGAACCCGGGACCCTTCAGTCCAGAGGCTGATGTTCTAATGTTCTATCCACTGAGCCAAACAAGCTAGGGCTAACACCATTATTTTGGATGGTAGTAAAATAAATTTTTCACATGATAAAGAAAACTGTTTGAAATTTAATTTAAAAATACTGAGAATAACTGCCTAAAATTGTGAATATCCTAAAATAAATCTTGAAATAAAATAAGTATGAAAAGTGCTCACATACAATGAGAAAAATAGCAAGAATCCATTAACAATGGGCATGAATAAAGCATCCAGATCAAAATATGAGCAAGCCTATGTTAAAAGGTTCTTTCATACATTACTTAACCCTTATAGATTGGTATATTAGTTTGACCCTTCTGGAAAGAAATCTGAAAACATATCAAATCATAAAAATATTCACTCCTTTTGGTCTTATTCATTCAACAGAAAATTGAGTACTTATTTTGTACCAGTCACTCTGCTAAGTACAAGGGATTCAGTGGCAAACAAGAAAGACGAAGTCTCAGCCTTTGCTTATACAAAAATATCATCTCTTTGGGAAAGAAGTAATATACATGAAGATGACATTGTTCATCCACTCTCTTGGTTTTTCTACTTTTAGCTCCTTAATCTCTCTTACTGATTTCTCTTCATTTTCCTAACCTATTAACATTGGAAAGCCCTGAGACTCAGTCCTTGGCCCTCTTTTTTTCTCACTTGCTTGATTGTCTCATTTAGTCTTATATCATCTATATGATGATAGTTCCCCAATTTTTTCCTCTACCCAGAATCTCTCTCTTGACCTTTAGATTCAGATATTCAGTGACCTATTCGACATCTCTAATCTTAATGAAATTATATGCTTTTATTTACCTATAGTACCTACTACGTGCCAGGTAGTACCATTGTGCTAAGTGCTAGGGATACAAAAATAAATACATACTGCCCTCAGAAAGCTTACAGTTTAATGGAGAGGTTAGATAAACCAATAGTCAGCTACAGTAGAGTCTGACAGATGCCATAGCAGAGGTTATCACAAATTGAAATTAAATTTATGTAATGAATGTACTATATATTGTGGTTAAACTAATCTTTTTAACCCACAGAGTCTTTCTTCAGTTCGTGTGGTAGTTTACATAAACTAAGTGAAGAGCCACTGATTCCTCCTCCACTTCCTCCTCGAAAAAAATTTGATCATGATACTTCAAATTCCAAGGTACTCAACAGGACTTAGGTTTGCCTCATCTCATTCAAAGTTGTAAATCTTTAAAACAGTGCTTGTCCTTCTAAAGAGTCTGTCAGTTAAAATGTGGGTACCCTTTATGGTTTTTAAACATTTGGGTTGTTTTATTTGAAAAATACTTTAAATAATTACTCATAATACTTTTTCTAAAAAAGAGACTGGGAAGATTCACAAATACTCAGAAGTACATTTTCGCTCCTGTACTAGTAGAGGTGGATATAACTTTAATATTCAAAGCATTCTTCAAATTTTAGGATGCATCAGAATCTTCTGGAAGGCTTGTTAAAAATCAGATTGCCAGAGTTTCTGATTCTGTAGGTCTGAAGTGAGGCTCAATAATTTGCATTTCTAACAAGTTCCCCACTGTTACTGCTGGTCCCTGGATCATACTTTTCAAACCATGACTCTAAGCCTCACTGGGAAAAGTAGAAGTAGGTGGCCAGAAAGCAGCAGCTGGATATTAAGTCCTCTTAACATCATGTTCTTTCATGTCTGCAAAACTATATATACTTTTCATTCACTTGCCTATTATTATAATAAAAATACATAAGTTTATGAAATGTATATACAAAGCAAGATAACCTATGGTATAATGTTCTAGGATTTCAATTAAAACATCTCATATAAAAATATTAAACTGGGGCCCTGAATTAAACTGGGAGTAATTTATTCATAAATCTGAATCAAATTAATCTATTTTGAACTCCTGGATTTAACTTGACACATAGGAATTTTCTTTCATTCATTTATTCATTTATTGTTAATCCTCACTAGAGGATATTTTTTCCATTGATTTTTTAGGAAGAGTGGATGGGAGGAGGGAGGACAGAGTGAAAGAGAAACATTGATGTGAGAGAGAGACATCAATTGATTGCCTCCCGAACCCACCCTGTTCAGGGCCAGGATCAAACCTGCAACCCAGATACATGCCCTTGGCCGGGAATCGAATCCTTGACCTTTTGGCGTGCTGGCTGACACTCTAACCACTGAGCACACCGACCAGGGCAATTCTTTTAATAACTTTTTCTTGCAGATATTTCAGGAGAATAGAAATATAATTTAATTACTTTTTTTAAAGGGAAATATGAAATCTGATGATGATCCCCCTGCTATTCCACCAAGACAACCTCCTCCTCCAAAGGTAAAACCCAGAGTTCCTGCTCCTACTGGTGCATTTGATGGGCCTCTGCATAGTCCACCTCCACCACCGCCGAGAGATCCTCTTCCTGATACTCCTCCACCAGTTCCCCTCCGGCCTCCAGAACACTTTATAAACTGTCCATTTAATCTTCAGCCACCTCCACTGGGACATCTTCACAGAGATCCAGACTGGTTCAGAGACGTTAGCACGTGTCCAAATTCACCAAACACTCCTCCTAGCACACCCTCTCCAAGAGTACCACGTCGATGCTACGTGCTCAGTTCTAGTCACAATAATCTTGCTCATCCTCAAGCTCCCCCTGTTCCACCAAGGCAGAATTCAAGCCCTCACCTACCAAAACTGCCACCAAAGACTTACAAACGGGAGCTTTCACACCCCCCATTGTATAGACTACCTTTGCTAGAAAATGCAGAAACTCCTCAATGACCTTAGCCATATGTAGTCATTGACACTGGAATGATATTTGTAAAGGTTGTTTTTTTTAATTTATTAAAAAAAAAAGGCATAGTATTTTAGTACTTTTTACAAATAATGCTCTTAAAAATGCTACTGATCAAATAAGCTTTTAAAATCGGAAAAATAAAAATACAAAAGTCCTTTGTCATTATCCTCAGGTGATCAGTAGCATTGCCTTGTCTTGGATCCTCAGTGCTGCCAAACGGCCAGTATAAAGAATTTATATTTGCACTGTAGTCTCTGCTAAAATATGGTTTAAAGTGACTGATTGCACTGAAAAGGGGTAGTGCATTTGTGGAATTTTTCAGATTTGAGTAATAGCTGCCTTTTTAAGGCAATAAATTTACACAAATATAGGAGGTGTATGGTGTTACTGATTTTTTAACTTCTTTGACCATCTTCTAGTTTTTACATTTAGGAGAATTGTGAATAACACCCATTGTTCTTAAACTTGTTAATACCATGTCTTAAATGCCAGAATTTGCTGCTAAAGACAAAAATGAAAAATAGAATGAAAATAATAGAATGCACTGTGTATTATTTAGCCAAAATGTAAACAAAAAGACTACCTAACCCCATCATAGAGGAGAAAAGGGCATGTATTTTTTCAGATGTGCCTTTTGTTTTTGCAAACTATGGTGTCTTTAGCTAATGAATTGCCTATTATTTTGGAAAACAAAGTTAATATGCCATGTATGTAGTTTTGTTTATATTGTATATTTAAAGATAATGCTAATAACCTATATAAATTTAAGTGACTCGAGGTCTATAATACAATCTGCTACTTTACTAATTGATAAATTCAAAGGAAAATTTTCTTATGGCATAGGAACCAAATACCTTGCCTTCAAAACCTAGTAACTTTCTCTATAAATCTTGTGTTAACTAAAATTTTTTTATTTTTTTTAGATTGGTAATATTTAAACCAGCAAATACTTAAAGCTTTATTAAACTTTTTAATCAGAGAAGTAGTAAAACTTTTATTTGCTATTTGGACTCCTTCCTTAAAAGTGATGAAAAAGTGTGTTTTGCTGATAATGGTATAGCAGCAGTTGTAAGGTAGCCAAAGCCACGTTGTTTATTTACTGGTCTGTGGCCTTTTATATGCTTTGTATCAGAGTGCTTAACAAGATTAATAAATCACCCCAGTCTTAATTTTTTAAAGACTTTTAAAATATGTGTTTTCAGTATAAGGAACAAGGGGGGAGATTGTTCAGTTCTGTAGAAATATTTATATACACATTATTTTCAAAGGGTTATGTACAGCTTCAATTACATAATCCCAAAGCATTTAAGTGATGTAAATTTAGAGGATAACTGTCTTGACTTCTAAACGTAATTAGCAAGCTTCTAGTAATTTTTATGAATTCAGATGAAAAATTAGGAGCATGTTGGCAATTCTTAAGCAGGATTATAGCCATCCTTGGTAAAATGGATTTAAGGCCAATAACTACGGTGTGAGTTAATCTCCAATCAGGTAAAAACATTCTGAGGTTGACTTTGTTTTTTAAAGAGCAGATTATATTACTCTCTTTGTCTGGAAAAGTGATTTAAACCGCCTGTTCATTAAGCCAGACTTGTAATTTAGGGCAGTGAGACCATCCAGGATGCAGGGGAAGCTGGCAGCCCAGCGCTGGGCCACGCCCAGGTAACGCTGCCTTGCGGGCTTTGTGCCTTTGCTGGTAACGCGAGGCTCCAATTCCGCCACTAGGAGGCGCGGGGCCCCTCGAGAGGCGGGGCCTCAGGGGGGGGGGAATGCGCGTGGGCGTGACGTCACTTCATGCGCCGCATTCTGTTGCCGGGCAGCCATGGAGGCTGCTCTGGAGTCCTCGGCGGAGGACCCACTGGGGAACTTTGTGCGAGTTTTGGAGAAGAGAGATGGCACGGCGTTACGACTGCAGCAGTATGGCTCCGGCGGCGTGGGCTGCGTGGTCTGGGACGCTGCCATTGTTCTTTCTAAATACCTGGAGACGCCCGGGTTCGCCGGCGACGGGGCCCACGCGTTGCGCCGGCGGTCGGTGCTGGAGCTGGGCGCCGGCACCGGGGCCGTGGGGCTCATGGCCGCGACCCTCGGGTAAGCGCTGGCGGGAGGGGCGCTTCTTGGTTTGGGAAACTGATTGCTGGCTTTCCACCGGGTGCCTACGTCTCAGTCGACGTTATTTTATAGGGCAGATGTTGTAGTCACCGATCTTGAGGAATTGCAAGACTTGCTGAAGATGAATATTAATATAAACAAGCATCTTGTCACTGGTTCTGTTCAAGCCAAGGTACTGAAATGGTTTGTATGGCCTTCCGGCTTGTTTTAATAACGATTTGTAGTTTGCTTTAAATTGCATTTTACTAAAAGCATGGCTAATAGAAAGGGGATCTTCCGGGTCTTGTTTTTCAAACAAGAATATTTTTAATTATTAAAGTAACAGTTAAAACATTTGGTTGGCATTTTTAAGGGGGGAAGAAATAGAAGACTTTCCTTCTCCGCCAGACTACATACTGATGGCCGACTGCATATACTACGAAGAGGTAAATATTCAGAGAGAAGTCTGTTTAGAAGATGTACCGTATTTCCTAGATTCTAGAGCACACATCTCTTCACATTTTAGGATATCTGAATTCAGGATATTTGTCCTATAGTTAATGACACAGTAAAGAGAAATTAAGGTCACCAGGGAATACTGATTATCATATAGGCCTGATTATCATATAGGCCTCTGAATCATGTTGAGAAAAGTGTTATGTACATTTTACTAGAGACTTCTGTAAAGTCTTAAAAGGATTTTGCCATTTGGATCTAAGATTATTATTTTTTGTTACTTAGCTCTTCCTAGTGAACATGTTAAGCAAGACACTGAGAATTAAATTGCATTGTAAGGAATTCATTGTTCTGTGGCAAGATTTATTAGACTCAGAATGATTTCTAAAAATTACCTATTTGTGCAAATTGTAGACATCACTCTTTTTTTTTTTTAAATAATGAACATTTAATCAACTTATGTTCAGGTTAAGTCAGACTTGCTTTTGTAGGTAAATTGTTGATTATTTAAATCCCAAGTTAAATAATTAAATTTTTAAGAGAAGTCAATTCCATTTGTTTTCCCATGGGATCTTGAAAATGCAATTATTTGAATCCTTCTTTTAGAAACTGAAGTCAATACATGGTTAAGAGGAGTTTACTAAAAAAAAAAAAGTTTACTAATCATTAGTTAGAGTCTTAACTACTTGTACTTTGTTGGATTGATTCAAAGATGGGTAAATTGTAGGGGAGATAATAATTATTGCTCCACCTTCCTTACCCCCCTTTCACAGTAAAAATACAAAATTTTTTATAAACAAAAATTTTATTTTTTTTTTGAACAGTCTTTGGAGCCGCTGTTGAAAACTCTAAAAGATCTCAGTGGATCTGAGACTTGTATTATATGTTGTTACGAACAGCGAACAATGGGGAAAAACCCAGAAATTGAGAAAAAATATTTTGAGGTGGGTACTGTACTACATCTATCTTTGTAGTGATTATCCTTCAGGGAACCTATGTATGACTGTGAGTAAGTATATTACGGTAATTTTGAGTCAGGAAAACATTCTGGTTGTAGGAACCCAAAGAGGATTCTTACCAGCCCATCATTCTTCTAAGCCCCCTCCACTTTTTTTATCTTTTTTGATCCTTTATTTCTTTTTATTTTCTAATTAGTGATCTAATATATAAAAAACAATGTAAAATAATAGTAGTGATGCCCTTGTTTTTTCTGAGAAAGTTTATAATGTTTCCCTTATTTAAACATGCTGGCTTTGGGGAACATATTTACCTTATATTATTATATTATATTATATTATATTATATTATATTATATTATATTATTATTATATTATATTATATATGTGAATACATCATGGAAACCTGGTATGTTTTTAATTCTGTGTTTACCTCTACTTTTTTGTGAAAGCTTTAACCAACATAATCTTATGTTTGATTTTGTTTCGTTTTTTAACATAAAAACTCATGCTCAGTGGTTAGAACGTCGGCCCGTGAACAGGAGAGTTGCAGGTTCAATTCCAGTCAAGGGCACATACCTTGGTTGCAGGCTCGGATGCCCAACCTAGTCAGGGCGAGTGCAGGAAGCAACCAATTGATGTGTCTCACCCAAACATTTATTCATTTAATTATTTACTTTTTAATCCTCATCCGAGGATATGTCCATTGAATTTAGAGGTGGTGAGAGGGAAACATTCATGAGAGAGAAGCATCGGTTGATTACCTCTCATACATACCCTGACCGTGAATCAAACCCACAACTTAGGTATGTGCCCGGACCAGGAATCAAACCTTCAACCTTTTTGGTGTATAGGACAACACTCCAACCAATTAAGCCACTCAGCCGGGCCCAATCCCTTTTTATGCACAAAAATCCATCACATTACAAGTGACTTCTCTTGGTTCATACAGGGGTGGGCAAAAGTGAGTTTATAGTTGTTCATATGGAAAATAATACAATAATGAATAAATAATAATAGAAGAATAAACTCTGGCCCTGGCTGGTGTGGCTCAGGTGGTTGGGCGGTGTCCTGTGCACTGGAAGATTGCTGGTTCAATTCCCAGTCAGGACACAGACCAGGTTTCCGGCTCTATCCCTGGTAGCGGGTATATAGGAGGCAGCTGAATGATGTTTCTCTCCCTCTCCCTTCATCTCTCTCTGAAAATCAATTTTTTAAAAATCTATAAAAAAAAGAATAAACTGTTTTGCGTAATCACAGTTGTAAACCTACTTTTGCCCACCCCTGTATAAATAGCCCTGCAGTTTTATCCACTGAAAGGACTAATTTGGTTAAATGAGAAAACAAATATATGACTCTGCTTCAGATATATGTTGAAATGTTTTTACTTTTATGTGGGGTTTTTTAAATATATTTTTTTATTTCAGAGAGAAATGGAGAGGGAGAGATAGATAGAAACATCAAATGTTGAGAGAGAATCATCCTGATGGCGAATTGAACCCTGACCTCCTGGTTCATAGGTGGACATTCAACCACTGAGCCACCGCCCGGCTGGGCTATTTTTATGTTTTTCTTAAATGTGAGGAATGTTAATGAACTCTTGAAACTATCATTGAAAGTTTTGTATTGTTAAACAGTTCCAATTGAGTTAAAATATGTAAGATACATAAAATATGTAAAATGCTTTTGTAAATGGAATTACACTATGTGGCTTTCTGAGTCTGACTTCTGTCACTCAGGACAGTGTTTTTTAAGGTTCAGCTCAAGTGCTCAACTCAGTTTTTCATGTACATACACACAAGTAATCACTACCCAGCATAAGGACATGGAACATTTTCACAGCCTCAAAGGGCTCCCAGTGTGCCCCTTCCCAGTCAGTACTCCACCATTCTGACTTCTCTCACCACAGGACAGTTCATATTATTGAATTTGAAGTATATCTCTTTTAAATTTATAGCTCCTTCAACTAGATTTTGACTTTGAAAAAATTCCTTTGGAAAAGCATGATGAAGAATATCGAAGTGAAGATATTCATATTTTATACTTCAGAAAGAAAAAATCGGTAAATACTGTACATTCCTGGCTCTTTATCCTCTGAGGAGGTTTGTTTAGCTGGACGCTGTCTCTCAGCTTATAGGTGGTGTGGATGTTGATTTTGATGTGGGGAAATAGTATGATGATTTACTGGACTCAGGCACTCACTCTCAAATATTACGATCACTTTACCTGGCCTCAGGTTCTTCCTCTAAAATAAGGCAGGCTTCTTCTTTAAAGGTCCTGTCCAGCTGTAAATTATATTGCTTTAAAATCGGGCATTACCTCAGACAGGAAACTTAGCTATTTATAAGTTTCTGGTATCTTTTATTAGAGATTTTAAAATGCCAGCTCTGACCTTTGTGAACTTTATTCAACCATTCAGAATTTTTTAATAGTCAAAGTAAGACATAGCAACCTTTCCCTGGTGGTTTAGTGGCTAGGATTTGGCACTTTCACCACTGCAGCTCAGGTTTAATTCCTGGTCAGGAAAGTTATATGTCGAATCACTATGTTGTACACCTGAAACTAATATAATACTTATGTCATCTACACTTTAATAAAGAAAAAAATTTTTAAAGTAAAATATAACAAGACAGATCTGTCCGATAATGAGAAAATCACTGTTTTATGTATATTCCCCTTTTGCTGCTTCCTTTACTTCTTTCATGATGAAGTTTTCTGATTGTGTAAATTCTAGTCAAAAGCAAATAACTTGTATTTTTGAGATCAATATTAGATGTTAGGACTATAATGTAAGAGGATTGGTGGGATTAGTAATTCAAATCAACAAACTTACGTGGCACGATGCTGGAGATACAAAGATAAAAAATGGTTTATGCCTTAAGAAGAGTCCATTTTATTTTTTTAAAATTTATTTATTAATTAAGGTATTACATGTGTCCTTATTCCCCCATTCCCCGCCCCTCCAACCCTCCCATTCATGCCCTTATCCCCCTGTTGTCTGTGTCCATTGGTTAGGCTTATATGCATGCATACAAGTCCTTTGGTTTATCTCTCTCCCTTACCCCCATCCTCCCCTACCTTCCCTTAGGTTAGTTGAAGTTGTGTAGTTTTAAAAGTAGAATTTTTTTTGAGGCATAATGATTTTGTTTTCTAAATATAAAGGCTTTAATTTGGCAGAGAATAATTCCTTTTTAAGAAATTGATATAATTCATGTACCATAAAATTACCCTTTTAAAGTGGTTTTTAGTATATTCACAGAGTTGCACAACCATCACCACTTTCTAATTTTTTAAAAATATATTTTTATTGATTTCAGAGAGAAAGAGAGAAACATCAATGATGAGAGAGAATCATTGATGGGCTGCCTCCTGCATACCCCCTACTGGGGACGGAGCCCACAGCCCGGGCATGTGCCCTGACTGGGAATCAAACCGTGACCTCCTGGTTCACAGGTCGACACTCAACCACTGAGCCATGCCAGCCAGACACCACTTTCTAATTTTAAGCATTTTCATTACCCCAAAAAGAAACCCCGTATTCGTTAGTGGTCACTTCCTGTTTCTGCCATCCCCAGCACCTAATTTGTGGTTACAAATCTACTTTCTGTCTCTGGATTTGCATATTCTGACCATTTCATATACAGGTATCCCTTGCTTTCAGAAAGTTCACGTTATGCCATTTTGCTTTTACAAAAGACCTATAATCGTATGGTAATGGCTTCTATAAAAGCGAACATTCTCTTTGGATTTCTTTTGCTTAGTGAAAATGAGTACTAAGGTAGTCTTCCGTAAAAGTGAAGTGGCATAATGCAAAAGCAGGGATACTTTTCACTTTATTGCCATTTCAGCTCATAAAAGGTTTCATAGGAATGTGCAGGGGACACTAGTAAATGGAATCATACCCTATGTGGCTTCCTGGGTCTGACTTCTTTCACTCAGGATGATGTTTTTAAGGTTCACCTATATTGTAGCACACATCAGCACTTAACTCCCTTTTTATAGTTGAATAATATTTCTTTGTATGGACATACAATACCTTATCCATCTGTTCACCAGTTAAAAGGCCTTTTAGTATCTTTCACTTTTTGGCTCCAATGAATGTTGCTATGAATATGCATGTAAACATTTCTGTATGACATGTTTTCAAATCTCTTGGGTATGTTCCTCAAATAGAATTGCCAGGTCTTATGGGAACTCTGTTTAACTTTTTGGAATTGCCAAACTATTCCAATGCTACTAAAATGTTTTATGTTTCTACCGGCAATGTGTGAGGGTCCCAGTTCTCCACATCCTCACCAATACTTGTCATTGTCCATCTTTTTTATTATAGCCATGTTAGTAGGTATGAAGAAATTATAATTGTTGAATGTATCTGTTTTTTTCTTTGGTTACTTGTGCTTTAGGTATCAGCAAAGAATCATCTCTAAACATTATCCATGATGGTTCATTTGAATTGCATTTAGCCATTACTAGGCATATTACCTAGTATTAAGTACCCAGCAAATACTTCATTTGTAATAATTCATTCTGTAAAGTTTCTGTTTTTGTTTTGTTTTTTCTTATAGAAATTTCCATCGTGAAATCTTTAGTTATCTTACCCAAGCCTCTAACAACCTGGGTAAGCTAAAGATGTGAATGGAGCATGGGAAGATTGTGTTCACAGATTTTTCCAGCATGTCTTTAGAGATCTGATATAGACAACCACCATCATGGGCTGCCTGCAAAACAGAAAATGACTGCCGGTCTGCCAGTTAATGGGCCTGAAAACCAACTTAGTTTACTTTTAGCTCAGTATCAAGTTCTGCTTAAAAGAAACATTGTGTATTAGTCACTCCTCAAAAATAGGTATTGAGGTTAGCCTAAAGTCTGCCAAAAATAAACAATGAAGCTTCATGGTTGACTTAGCTTCGGAAATAGATAAATTGATCCAGTTTCTAAAGAGAAATATATATTGCTATAATAAAGTTTAAATTCAAATCAGTAAATTTTAGTTTGTCTTCAAGATAGGTAAATTTAAAAGGTTTTCATTTTAACATAATTATGCAGTGGTTTTTATCATGTATCTTCCACTTTGTTGCTTTTAAGATAGCTTTACTACTTAAATGTTCTTTCACGTTAAAAAAAGCCCCAAAATATTTTGTATAGTTACATTGGCCAACGTTTTATTCTGTTCCTCCACCATACATGTCTACATGAGGTAGTAAATTATACTGTAGTGAGTTAGTAAGAATGAAAGTTAAGAAATCATGAGATTAGAAGGGGGGTTGGAATGAAAATAAAAAGTCCATTTTCAGGCTGGTTGACTTTTCTCATATATATCTTCCAATAAAAAGTGGCTAAAAATCACTGATGTTTACTTATTTACACAAAACAGACATTTTTAAATAACTGCAAATGTAATTCTGTATACATTTAGCAAATGGTTTTGATTCTGTGTAGTCTTTTTATGTTATGATAATCATCTGCTTGCAGACTGGTCTGTCAAGAACTTAAGTCTCGCCAGTTATAAAGAATAATGATAAACTATAGAATTCTGGTACTTACAGGCATTGGTGCTAGGTGGCACATTTTGTGTATTAAAATATTCTTGCCCTGGCCGATTTTGTTCAGTGGTTAGAGTGTCGGTCCACAGACTGCAGGGTTGTGGGTTCAATTCCCAGTCAAGGACACATACTTCCCCAGCCCCAGTAGGAGGCAACCAATCAATGTGTCTCTCATGTCGATGTTTTTCTCTCCTCCTTCCACTCTCTTTGAAATCAATGGAAAAAATATCCTCAGTTGAGGATTAAAAAAATAATAAAAATAAAATAATTATTCTTTCTGAGATCCTGTGATATTTTTTTTCATGCTTCAGAAATGGCTTTGAAGAAAATGAACATCTAAAGCAGATAACTGCTTTCCAGAAAGACAAAAGCAGCCCTCTGTAGAGAAATTAAGGATTAATATCACGAGAACAATTTTTCCTTCAGGCTTACTTTAGTCTTTAGTTTGTTTTACTGTTCTTTTTCGAATACTTTGTTCATCCTGCCCTTAGCATTTTATTAAGCAGTTAGATAACCTAAATATGTGATACTTTGTTGCAGAGAGCACCAGTTATTAGTGAAGTCTTAGGACTAATGACCACTTTCTAGCTTGTTCCATAACATTATGGAACTTGTAAAACTAAGTTTGATATTGACCAGCTGTAGTAGGGCTCCCAGATTCCTCAGATCCTTTTTCACCCTCCTCTCCTTTTCATTATACTCAGGATATAAGGTCTACCTGTGGGTCTTTGGCCTAAAGTGCCCCTTGACATTCCTATATAAAAGCCCAGCTCCTTTAACTCAGACAGGTGTACCTTACACTCCAAAACTTCCTGGAGGAGTCAGGCTGAAGTCGACCTCTATTCAGCTTGGCCAGAATCACTTGTGTGTTCTTCCTCCCCTTCCCATCCTATTCCCAGTCATTTACTTAACATCTTAAGTCGTTTGCATCCATCCATCACTGTTTCTGGGGAACTGACCTAAGTGTCTAACTGTAGAGTTAGAGTAATTTGTAACAAAGTCAAGTGGGATTTTTCCCTATTCTGGAATAAGGCCAAAGTGGAAGTTAAAAGTTACCAGGTCCCCACGTTCTACAATCAGAGAACTACCAGTGGTTAGGACCAGTGAGCACTGCAGGACTTACTGAAAGGTGCCAGTTCATACAACATGCCCTCCCTAATCACCGTCCCCCACACGGCCAGGGAGCCTGGGGTTCTTTTGGAGGAGTGCATTGTAGAGGAATGGGATTTCGTCCTTTGGGCTCTGTCCTGAGGGAGGAAATGGGGCATCTGCACTTAGAAACCGTGGGAGGAAGGCCTGAGAGAATAATTCACGATTTGGGATGTCTCCAAGAAGGGCAGACCAGCATTTTTACCACCTGGTTGGATGTGTTTACCCAGCAGATCTGCACATTTGTTTTATCCAGAGCCCAGGAATGGAATTGGAGAGGTAATGGGACTGTCGGGCAGAGTTATCGGAGATGGATCCTGCCAGCCTGAGAGGGATAGATAGTGAATTGGGGGCTAGAGAACTTGTGCAGCAATTTGAGGAGGTTGAAAGGCATGTGCAACAGGTGAGTGAGGTGTGATGCCAGTTGGCTGAATATAGCAAACATCTCAAAGAATAGCCAGTGCTGGGTGGAGCTGCTCAGGAGTGAGCCTCTGGCCCTTCACACTAGTGGGGGTTGCACTGTGCACCATGAAATCCCTAGGGCACTTATCAGAACACGGTTATAGCCCATTAGGGAGCCCCCACGATAAGACAGTTTCTCAAACTAAGCTACACATGGGATCACCCATGTTCAGGCCCCATCTGAGTCCAATCATATCAGAGGCATGGTATTTTTGTTAAAGGGCTCCAGATGGTTTTAGTGGATAGCCTAACGTGAGGGCTGCTGCTATACGGAAACAGCATCTGCTTCCCAAAAAGAAGAGCAAAGGGAGGAGAAATAAAAACAAACTGTTCGTGGTTAGAGTGTACCTGTGCTGAATAGGGAGGAAAAGAGCTCTGAATCCGATGTAGAATCTCCTGTGAAGTAGATTTTAAAATAAACAGGACTGCGCTTTAGAAACTGACTAAATAGCTCGAAATTTAGAGAATCTGGCCAAGAAGGTAAAGGTGATACTAAAGTGGAAAGGGGAATTCAATAGCTGGAAAAAGAAAATCATTAACAGGTATAGTCACCAATGATTTGGGTCTCCTCTCTATACCAGTTACAACTAAGGATCTTCGAGGCTGCATAGCTTTGAATCTTAAATATATTTTATTGATTTTTTTACAGAGAGGAAGGGAGAGGGATAGAGAGTTAGAAACATCGATGAGAGAGAAACATCGATCAGCTGCCTCTTGCACACCCCCTACTGGGGATGTGCCCGCAACCAAGGTACATGCCCTTGATCGGAATCGAACCTGGGACCCTTCAGTCCGCAGGCCGACGCTCTATCCACTGAGCCAAACCGGTTTCAGCTAGCTTTGAATCTTAACCTGCTATAGTTCATAACCAAAGAAGGGTCCACAGATCATATGTTCGGTGAATTTGGGAGTGGTTAGGTTATTGTTAATTATTTTAGGAAGTATTAATCCAGAATGATTGGTAATGGGATTCTTTTACAGAGCATATCTTTCAAATTTTTCTTACCCTTTTTCTTGAAAATTTCCTTGATATATGATGCCAAATACAATATTAAACTCAGTTTATAGATGTTTCATTTGAGAAACGAGGGTCATAGAAACATGACTGTTGTTTTTCTAAAGGTTCCCTGTAGGTGGCGATGCTTGACTTTGTCTTTAAATAATTTATAGAAAGGAAGTTGTTAAAATAGAATATTTTCAAATGGAATCACACTTGCATTTAAAAGATGAATTATATTGGATTTTACAGAATAATCCTACCTATCATGAGTTACTTTCACACTATAACATGATTATCTTAGTCGGTTTGGGCTGCTATAACAAATTACCATAAATTGGATGGCTTAGTAACAACAGGAATTTATTTATTACAATTCTGGAAGCTGGGAAGTCCAAGATCAAGGTGCCGATTTCCTATGAGCAGCCTTTCTCACTATAACCTCACATAGCAGAAGGGGCAAGTGATCTTCCTGAGATCCCCCTCCTCTTTTTTTAAAAAAAATTCTTACCCAAGAATATCTTTTTCGTTGATTTTTTTAGAGAGAGTGGAAGGGAGGGGGTCAGAGAGAGACACACATTGATGTTCCTACAACCCAGGTATATGCCCTTGACCAGGAATCAAACCCTCAACCCTTTGATGCTCAAGCTGATGCTCTAACCACTTAGCAACACCAGCCAGGGCTGAGGTCCCTGTTATAGAGTACTAATCCCATTTATGAGAGCTTCATCTTCATGATCTGCTCACCCGCAAAAGCCCAACCTCCAAATACCATCCCATTGGGGGAATAAGTTACAACATATGAATTTGGGGGAGGACACAATCATTCATAACAACAGTATAAGTGAAACAGTACAATTTTTTTCTTATAAAATTGTATTTGATTTATCTTTCTGTCCATTGTATTCTGACATGCCTTTTGAATTTCTGAATGTCTCAAAAAGCTACATAAATTGCAATTCATAAGCCATTTCTCTGCAATCTTCTATGAGAGACAGACATTTAAGAGGCTAAATTCAAGTTCTAAAAATTAAATTCACCTTGAAAGTACCTTTTATATAATGCATGATTTTATATCTGAGGTACTTGAAACTACTAATTAATTTTAATTAGTTTTCAAACCAGTGTATCTTCCTCACTAGAATTGTAGGTAGCTGTTACATCAAAGACTGATGTTCCTGTGAGCTTCGGCCAGCTATTTGACTTGCAGTTTTTCTTCAAGGGACATCAGAATTTGAAAGTTTTTGATTCATTGATAACTAGTGGCCTGGTGCATGGATTCGTGCACATTGAAAGGAAATTAATTAGAAGAAATATTTTAATATCGCTATTTGCCCTTTCTCTATAATAGAAGTGTCAGAGATGAAAGAAAATTAGTAAAATGTTTATGAAAATCCTAATAAAAGAGTAACATGCAAATTGACTGTCACTCCAACACACAAGATGGCTGCCCCATGTGGTCAAAGATGGCTGCCCCCATGTGGACACAAGATGGCCGGCAGAGGAGGGCAGTTGTGGGCAACCAGGCCTGCAGAGGAGGGGAGTTGGGAGGGACCAGGCTGGCAGGCAGAAGCAGTTAGGGGCAATCAGGCAGGCAGGCAGGCAAGCAGTTGGGAGCCAGCAGTCCTGGATTGTGAGAGGGATGTCCGACTGCCCGTTTAGCCCCCTTTGGTGGGATCGGGCCTAAACGGGCAGTCAGACATCCCTCGAGGGGTCTCAGATTGGAGAGGGTGCAGGTTGGGCTGAGGGACACACCTCCCCCTTCCTGTGCATGAATTTTGTGCACCAGGTCTCTAGTCCTACCTAATAAAAGAGTAATATGCAAATTGACCATCACTCCAAGACACAAGATGGCCACCCCCATGTGGTCAAAGGGTGACCAGGCCTGCAGGGGAGGGCAGTTGGTGGTGACCAGGCCAGCAGAGGAGGGCAGTTGGGGGAGACCAGGCCAGCAAGAGGGGGCAGTTGGCGGGGACCCAGGCCTGCAAGGGAGGGGAGTTGCGGGGGGACCAAGCCTGCAGGGGAGGGCAGTTGCGAGGGACCAGGCCTGCAGGGGAGGGCATTTGGGGGGTACCAGGCTTGCAGGGGAGGGCAGTTGGGGGGATCAGGCCTGCAGGGAAGAGCAGTTGGTGGGGACCAGGCCAGCAGGGGAGGGCAGTTGGGGGGGACCAGGCCTGCAGGGGAGGGCAGTTGTGGGCAATCAGGCCAGCAGGGAGGGCAGTTAGGGGTGACTGGGCTGGGAGAGGATGGCAGTTGGGGGAGACCAGGTCTGCAGGGATGGGCAGTTAGGGGCTACCAGACTAGCAGGGGAGGGCAGTTGGGTGATCAGGTCAGCAGGGGAGGGCAGTTAGGGGCAATCGGGCTGGCCGGGGAGCAGTTAGGCATCAATCAAGCTGGCAGGGGAGTGGTTAATGGGTGATCAGGCTGGCAGGCAGAAGCGGTTAGGGGCAATCAGGCAGAGGCAGATGAGCAGTTGGGAGCCAGCAGTCCTGGATTGTGAGAGGGATGTCCGACCACTCATTTAGGCCCAATCCCACCAGATCGGGCCTAAATGGGCAGTCGGACATCCCTCTCGGGGTCCCAGATTGGAGAGCGTGCAGGCTTGGCTGAGGGATACCCTCCCCCTGTGCACAAATTTCATGTACCGGGCCTCTAGTAATATATAAATTGATTAATAAATAAACAATAACAACATGATATAACAAAGACAGTTGGGGGGGACCCAGGCCTGCAGGGGAGGGCAGTTGGGGGCGACCAGGCCTGCAGGGGAGGGCAGTTAGGGGTGACAATTTGCAAAGACATGAAATATAAACAACAAAGACATGATATAAAAACATTGATTAAAAACAATGACTGATAAATTGATTAAACTTATTCTAATATCTCCCTGTATGCTACATTAACCTTTTGCACTCGGATATTGAATGTGACTCGACATGGTTAGCATTAGAATAAAGGAATCGAGAAAAAAGCAAGCAAGTGCAAAGGGTTAAGAATAAAAACACTTTCAGAGTGCTTGACTAATTTCCCTTGTGATGAAGTATTTACATCTTTAACATCACACGCTCTTCGAACTCAAGAGAAAGCAACATATACTGGCCATGTCCAAAAACGGGTTCAGGTAGGAATTTTCCTACCCTGTACAGAGTTTGTCCTTGTGATTTATTAATAGTTACTGCAATGCTGGCATCACGGGAAACTGTCTTTGAATTAATTTAAATGGGAGGCAGTGTCAGACAGGGATAAATCAATTCTTGGAACCAGAACAACCTCTCCTTCCACAGATCCTGTTAATACTTCAGCTTCGATTATGTTAGGTCGCAATCTTGTGATAATAAATCTAGTACCATTACAAAGACCCCATTTACTATTAAGATTTCTCAATAGCATGATGATTGCACCTACTTTTAATTTTAATTTTAATTTTAATTTATGACATGGCATTCCTGAAGGAGAACTTCTATGGGAAAATTTTCCTTTTCGGCATCATCTGTTGAATCAATGAAATCATCATTCAAATAGGTGTAAAATTCTCCATTGAATATATCCAAAATTTCTTCATTTAATTTATGAACGTGCTCATTTTTAGGACAAAGAATCTCACGTTTAGATATATTTTTATGACATCATCGCTTCCTTTCAGCTTCAGAATGTCAACAAAAACAACCAAATTCACGATTGACAATGACAGATCGAAACACACACGTGTGATTGGTGCCAGCAAGAGCTTTTTATGTATCGCGCATGCACGAGTCAACATTTATTTTTAAATTGCCAGTGCGCTTCATATGTACCGGCCAGCCAGAGAGATGGATGGACGGTTGGTAGGTCACTTAGCCTTTTATATAGATAGATAGATAAACGTTATAAATGTAGACTATCCAGTTTTTATACCATAGAGACCTTCAGGTTAATACAACTACAGGGGAAAAACGGGGCAACAAAATTTTACTGAAAATCAAGTAATGGAAAAGCAACATTTTTATTTTGGGTGGGAAATTCTCAAATCATTTTCACCAGTTAGGTTAAGACTGTTAGTATTGAGGTCACTTAAGACATTGTCTTAGGTCTTATGTGTTGGTGGAGTTCTGTGAAGATCTAGTGTGTCCATTGATTGTGAGATGCATTTTATATAATTCAATTTATGAAATTCACTAGAGGCCTGGTGCACAGGTTCATGCACCGGTGGGGTCCCTCAGCCTGGCCTGCGGGGATCGGGCCGAAACCGGCAAGGGGTCCCAGATTGCGAGAGGGTTCAGGCCAGGCCGAGCAGGCCTCTTGTGTGCATATAAGACCTTTGGTTAATCTCTTCCACCCTCCTCCCTCCCCATTTCCCTCTGAGATTCATCAGTCTGTTCCATGTTT
This sequence comes from Cnephaeus nilssonii, assembly GCF_951640355.1. Classification (NCBI taxonomy): domain Eukaryota; kingdom Metazoa; phylum Chordata; class Mammalia; order Chiroptera; family Vespertilionidae; genus Cnephaeus; species Cnephaeus nilssonii. Next base: position 68,664,456 of record NC_137075.1, on the reverse strand, counting down.
CCATGCCTGTGTGTTGAGCGTCTGCCCACTGGTGGTCAGTGGTCATCATATCCACCGGTCAAACAGTCGAACAGTCAGACACTTAGCATATTAGCCTTTTATATGTATAGATTATTAACAAGATAGTTTTGAAAATAGTAAACTTTAAAAATGTTAGAGCAAATTCTCTTGATAATGTTTATGTGCATTCTGAAAACAGAGTGTTGTCAGAGCTCTAGGGCTGATTATCTGGGTTTGAATCCCAGTTCTGCCATTACTAGCTGTGTGACCTTTGAGGAAGTTACTTAAACTCTGTGTGCCTCAGTTTCCCCACATGAAAGTTGACGATCATAATAGTATCTACCTCATAGTTTGCCATAGGGATTAAATCAGAATACATGTGATGCATGTAGGTACCATACATCTACTAAGTGTTCTATAAATGTTGTGATTATAGTTGGGGTGGAATTATTTTACATGTGGGGACTGGGAAATGTGAATAATGCAAATTAATTTCTATCTGTGATGCAGTGCAAAATGTGGGCACCTTTTGACAGTATAGGACCCATGTAAACATCACTCCTCCATCATGGTAGGAGGAGGCCGGGAACTCTTGCACAGTGCTGTTATGTGAACAAGTGAACAGTTTCAGAAAGGAGGGAGGAATTATGGTGGAAGAGAACCCTTGGTGTTCATTTTTATGGTCCTAAAGCAAGTTCCTTGAGCATTCAGAGCCCTGACCGGTGTGACTTGGTTGAGTATCGACCCATACACTGAAAGATGGTTGGTTTGATTCCCTGGTCAGGACACATGCCTGGTAGGGGCTGTACAGGAGGCAGCCAATCGATATTTCCCTCTCACATTGATGTTTCTCCCTTTCCCTTTCCCTTCCTCTCTATCTAAAAATCATTTGAAAAGGGAGGGACAGAAAAAAAAAATCCTAATTTCTAAACATGGGAGCCTGGGCTTTCTGGCTGGAGCTCCAAGCTTAACATTCCATTGCCCTGGATTCTTAGCCAGTTCTTCCTTCTTTGGCTGTCATGTCTGTTAAACTGAGACCAATTAGGTAGCAGGCAAAGTACAGCAGCAGGCCATTATTTTTGAAGTCTGAGACTTGATGTATCTGCATAACCATTTTCAGAGGTTAGTTGTATTAACTCTCAAAGGAGCAAGATGACCCTAAAATGCTTCTGTAGCAGTTGCCTTCTGGATAAACGATCTTTTACCATGTGATAAGAATATGTGGTGGGATACAGTAACTTAACTAATCCTTTAAACTATGTACCAACAGACAAGAATGAAAGTCTGAACCTTGAATTGTATCTGCTTCTCCACCAGTCAGTATAAAGTGGCACATGCTTAACTACATAATATTAAACTTTCAAGACCTTTTTGTTTTCAATTGATGGAAACGATTGTCATGAACACTAAATAGTCGGTCTTAATTTTTAGAAACACTTATTACTTACCTATAATACAGTAACATTTTGATGAAGAGTAAGTTTACTTTAATATTCACATGGTTGAAAACTATTTCTTCCTTGCAAAACAAAATAAAGCTTTTTGAAAACGCTACTCTAGATGCAGTTCTTAGAGGCTTGCATGTCTCAGTAGTTAGCACATTTCCCTCATGTTATTAGTGCTAATAAAGCACCACTGGCAGTCTGTTAGACCTCTAATGGCTCAGTGCTTTTAAACACAGTTGGTGTAAACTTTTAAGGTTAACTTTTATTCCCATTTGTTAACTTGAGCCCAGGCATTAACAGTCTGAGTTCCAGGTCTTCATGTTGGCTCATTATGGCTTTGATAAATCACTGTCCAAGTTATGTGTATACAATACAAACAATCTCATGTGTCTACATTCAATAAATGACCTTGCTCTTTTAGGAATGTGTTCTGAAAACCCGTTTGTACTGTACACACAGTACAGCTGCATATTGGGGTGCTCCAAGTATAAATAGCATGTTTTATCCAAAACTTAGATGGGGGAAGCATTAGATTGACACTCAGAATGAGTGCAAAAAATAATCGCCTGGCATATCATTCACATGGAGCATAGGCCTGATTTCCTGAAACCTAAAAACAGGAAAAACAAGTTTCACACTCCCATAAATAATAAATGTTTAACCAGAAAATGTCTTTGGATTTCAGTTCCATTTATGAATGTAGGTACAATAATGTGCTTTTAAAATAGCTATTTCTAGCCCTAACCGGTTTGGCTCAGTGGATAGAGCATCGGCCTGCAGACTGAAGGGTTCCAGGTTCGATTCCGGTCAAGGGCATGTACGATGGTTGTGGGCACATCCCCAGTAGGGGGTGTGCAGGAGGCAGCTGATTGATGTTTCTCTCTCGTCGATGTTTCTAACTCTCTATCCCTCTCCCTTCCTCTCTGTAAGAAAAATCAATAAAATTTATTTTTTTTAAATAGCTATTTCTAAATCTTGTCACAGGGATTTTTTTTTAATTCTGTTGTTCAGAACTTTCACTCTATAGCATGGATTTGACACCCACATTCAGTCTATTATTCTATGTCTAGTTGAGTTTCTGGTTGTTAACCTGAGAGTCCAAGGGCGAGGAGAGACTATCAGAGGCTTAGTGTGGCCGGTAGAAACCGAATTCCCAATTTGCTCTGGAAGACAGCCCTAGTTCAGTTCTAAATCCTATCACCTTCTCTTTATGCATCCAAGCTCAAACATTTTGTTTTTATCTTGAGAAATGGCTCACTTGATGACTATCTAATCTAGCTGTGTGTCTTAGGCAAGTTAAACCCTGTCTCTTTGTGTAAAATGAGAGCACCATCAACTGGATAGCACTGTAGTGATGGTTAAACTAGATGACATGGGGATGAGGGTAGGGAAGAAGGCATCTCCCCAGCATAAGCCTCTGTTCTTCACTCTGAGAATTCAGAAAGGTAAACTCATACAAATTCGGGAGGTGCAAAGTCTCCTTAAGTAAATGACACATTGTGTGGTCCAGGAAAAACAAAAGCCTCCTTGTCAAAAAGGAGGATTCCAAGCTCAGCAGCATGCCTGTCATTTACTTTTATGTCCCACCATGACTTCTTCACCTCCTCTTTAGAGATTGCTGTTCCCAAAAAGATCCTGTAAAATGTTAATAAGGAAAAAGGCATTACTGATTTGGTACTTCCCAGCAGAATGTAATACCAAAGCAAAACAAACAAAACAGAGAAACAGCCCCCAATACAGCAGACTAGAGGAGGCCACAGAACTTAGCAGAGAAGTTCCTGGAGACTCCTCAAAGTCCTGTAGAGGTGACAGCAAACGAAATATGGCTTGTTGCTGTTGAAGTTTTCCCACATGTACCTCCCCTTCTGCCCTTCTTCCTTTATCAAATCCACTGTCCATGACTTCTCTGAAACATTTCACATGTTGATTCACTTTCAATTCAGACAATAGATATGATGCTGGATGTCTGGGATACATATTAGTATAGTCAAAGCTCAGTTCTCAAACATCTCCCATCTTGAAAAATTTGGTTCTCAAAACCAAGTTGTTTGTGGAAAAATGTCTCCGTTATCTAACAAAACCGGTTCTCCATCTGACAACCCTTTCATGCTGGTACCCGTATGATCAATCACTCTAGCGTCTCTCAGGCGGCAAACAAAGGAGAGAATGCGTAAGTATGAGTCAGTTTTCCACTGACCTTCACATTGTTAGCGTGTCAGGAAGTTGTGCTGTGAATATTTTTGTGGGGTTTTTGGCTTTTGTTGCTGTTTATTAAATACATATTATTATTAAATATGTACAGTAAGTCCCCGTGGTCCTAGGAAGGTTAGTGACAGCAATAAAGTGAAAAGGAGAGTTGTGAAGACAGCAATAGAGCTTATAAAGGAAATAATTGCAAAGTATGATAGAGGTGTTTGCATGTCTGATCTGGCCAGAGTGTGTCATGGTGAAATCTATGTTAGCACAATTTTAAAACATAAAGAGGCCATCAAGAGTGCTGATGTTGCTAAGGTGTGAAAGTGCTCGAGAAACAACCATCACAGGCGATCGTTGATTTGGATATGAAAAGCAGTTAGCCGGTGACAGCATTTGGGAGGCAATGATATGTGAAAAAGTGAAGATACTGCATTCTGACCTCCTAAAAGACACCCTGGAACAAGAGCTGAAAGTGATTTGTTTACAGCTAGTAAGGGGTGGTTTGATAAATTTATGAAAAATGACATTCATAGTATAGTGAGGCTGGGCAGGCTGTGAGTTCTAACGAAGTAGCTGCTGATAATATTAAGACAATTTCAAGAACACATAGAGGCCAGCAGATTTGTTCCCCAGCACAGGTTCGGTTGTGATGAGACGATGAGACAGGCCTCTTCGGGAAGAAAATGCCCAAGAAGACCTACATCACACAGAAGAAATCATTGCCACTGAAGGACAGGCTGACATTATTGTTTTGTGGGAATGTGAGTGGGGACTCTAAATTGAAGCCTCTACTCATCTACCATTCTGAAAACCCGCAAGTTTTCAAGAAAAATAATCTCATGAAAAGTTGAATGTAATGTGGAAGGCTAATAGCAAAGCTTGGGTAACCAGGCAGTTTTTTATTGTGGGGATTCACGAAGTGTTTGCCCCAAGTGTGAAGGAATACCTCCGGGAAAAACAATGGCCACTCAGGGCACTTCCTGTACTAGACAATGCTCCGGCCCACCTCCAGGCATGGCGGCCGAGTTGGTGGAGGAGTACAGCTTCATCACTGTCAGGTTCTGGTCACCTAACAACTCCTCTCAGCCAGCCCATGGACCAGCAGGCCATTTCTAATTTTAAGAAACTTGACACAGAGGCATTGTTTCAGACATTTTGAGGTGACCTCTGAAACTCATTTAACTCTCAGGGGATTCTGGAAGGAGCACTTTAATGTCCTCACTTGCTTGAGGCTCATAGACAAAGCCTGGAGGGAAGTGTCTTCCAGACCATGCAATCAGCCTGGAAGACATTGTGGCCTGAGTTCGTTGCTGAAAGAGGCTTTGAAGGCTTTGCGGACAAGCCTGTGTTGGCTGTGGAGGACACCCTGTGTCTTGGGCAAGTCTGTGGGTTGGAGGTGAATGATGATGATGTGGAGGAGTTGATGGAGGACCACAATACTGAGCTGTCCACCGAGGAACTCCAAGGCCTTCAGAGGGAGCAGCCACAGACAGTAGCAGAGGAGCTCTCCAGAGGTGGAGGAGGGGAGGGAGGATATTCCTACTTCACTAATCAAGGAAATGCTTGGGTCCTAGCCGGTTAGTGGATAGAGCGTCGGCCGGTAGACCAAAGGGTCCTGGGCTCAATTCTGGTCAAGGGCAAGTACTTGGTTGCCGGCTCTTCCCTTGCCTGAGCCCTGGTCAGGACTCAAGCAAGAGGCAACCAATCGATTTGTTTCAATATTTCTGTCTTTCCCTCTCTCTCCTACTCTCCCTAAAAATCAATGGAAAAATATCCTTGGGTGAGGATTAACAAACAAACAAGCAAAAAAAAAAAAAAAAGGAAATGCTTGAGAAATGGGGAGAAATGCAAAGTTTTGTTAAAAAATATCATGAAGACAAAGTAGCAAATCAAACAATAAACTTGTTCAATGACACTGCAGTGTTTCACTTCAGGCAAGTGTTAAAACAAAGGCGAAAACAAACATCATTGGGTAGGTTTTTAGTGAGACAGGCCCAGTGAGCCGGAAACAGTTCGAGTGGAGCAAAGAGACAAGAGAGAAAGAACCCAGAACAGCTACCTGACCTTTTTATGGAAGGGGTCTCCCCTTCTAAGCAATAACATCCCCCCATCCCTCCTCTCCACTCATCAATAGCTCTCAACATTAAAGATAAGTTCTAGTGTGTATGTAATTTTTCACTTTCACTGTATGTACATTTTATTTCCTTTTTGTTAAATTTTCATTTACATTTTATGTCCTTTATTTTTATTTTTTTACTGTCCACAGTATTTCATTTATCAAGAGAAACTATTCCTTAGCTCAGATATTCATGTTTTAGAGTTCAGGAACACAGGTCAGTGACAAACTTCCATGGAATTCAACTCAAAAGGAATTCTTTACATTCCAAGATCACTTTGTACTCTGAAAGATACCAGCCTTCCTCATCTCTTCAAAATCTTTCCTGGAATCATAATTTCTGAGAAATTATGCCTTCTTTCTGGGTTCAGCTACACCACACTTACAGGAAGCTTCAACCCCCAGGGATACAATGATGGCTCCAACAATATGAAATCTCAGACGCTTGGCCAGAAGGTTTTGGCAAAGCACTGGAGGCATGGTAGTTATAGTCTCCCCAACACCAATGTCTGTCCTTCCTCTGTCGTTTTTGTTTTTAAAGTGTTCATTTATAAACAGTACTTTAGACATATACTATATATAAGAAAGGTTAAAACAGAATCTTTTGGAGGTCTGGAATGGATTAATTCAATTTACATTCTTTCTAACGGGAAAAACGATTCGGTTTTCGAACAAATCACTTCTTGAACAACCTTCTGGAACAAATTGAGTTCAAAGTTTGAAAACCGAGGTTCCACTCTACTCTGTTGGGTATTGGGGCAAACAAATCTATAAAATGCAATCTATAACCTTAAGCTGCTCACTCATCCGTAATGTGAAATACATAAGCAAAAATAATTGCAACTCTTGAAGAAGTACAATAATAACGATATAAATTAGTCACAGCAGCAGTATGAAGGAGGGTAATGGTTAACTCTGCCTGGGGTGATCAGGGAAGATTTTATGGGAGGACCATTGAGTTGATTTTTAAAGAATGAATTGGAATTCATTGGGCAACCTGTCAGCTGTTCTAGACAAATACCTGCAACTGTATCAAATGTGGTGCTAGTTGGAACATGGGGTGTATGTAGCAAATGACTGGTAGGCAGGAGGGCAGGGGAAGGACATGGAGAGTCCATACCTTATTCAGGAGTGTAAGTTGGATTCTGTAGGCAATGAGAAGATATTAAACAGCGAAGTCACTTGCTCAAATCACGTTAGTCTCTGACGGTCTGGATGGTGGACTGGAGGGAGCAAAACCTGAGGCAAAGAGATCTGAAAAGCATCGTTAACAATGGCCCAGGCAAGAGATATTGGGGTGGGAAGGTCTGAACGCAGGAAGTAGCCATGAAAATGGAAAGAAGGGGGAGGAGTTGAGAGCCACTGTGGACCTCACTAAACAAGAAATAGTGGCGTCCCGAAGGAGCCAAGGCCTGCACAGTCCTTATCGTGCCCTTGTGCACATCAGAAAGGGTTCCTTTTTATTTTTTAATACTTTCTGTTGGAAAAGTGTTTTAATATACTAATTTTATTAGAACTAGAGATTTTATTGCCACCTACTAAAAATTTGTCATGTATACAAATTGTACAACTCTGGAATCAATGGCTATACTTTTAACTTTTTGCTTTAACTTCAAAACAAAAATATCTACAATGTGAATCTTGTCCCTTTTCAATGGCGTTCTTGTCAGCCTGAACACTCTGGTTAGATATAATGTAACAGGCAGCTAAAAATATAAGTTTAGGGGCAGAGGATAGGGTGGATAGTGAATACTGAGGTCTTATAGATCACCCTGAATGTATAGATTGAAAAAAGACATCCAAGATAAGACCCTGGGAAATACTAAGCTTAGAGGAATATTTGGGGGAAAATGAAACAATAAAAGCAACCTTGAAAATGTCTTCTTCCTTGGCTTCAGGGACAAGCAGTCCTCAATTTAAATGTGTTGATAGTCACACAGCTCCCATTAGTGTGCTTCATACAGTGACTCCTCCAACTTGCCTTTCCTGTGCCAAGTTCATATTTTGTGCTTCTGTCCCCAAATCAGCATAGAGATACTGCCTGCCAGCCAACAATAGTTCAGTTGTTTGCAGAACAGTGGTGCTTGGACTGTTATTTTAATACTTGATCCTTATTCTAGAGAAATGAGAGAAGACCCAAAACAGAATATGCTACTACTAATGATAAGAAGCTCAGGTCTCAAACTAATACAACTTAGACCATGGTGGAAATAATTGGTGCTAAGAAAACCATAAACCTTTAGCCTCGGTGGCTGCTCATTGGATTTTGTTTGTCAGTTCACGTGTGAAAAGGAACAAGGAGAATATGAAATGAAGGATACAGAACCAACACTGGAAATTCGTGTTGAACATGAAGGTCTAATTCATTTTCTCTTTGGGAATACAACTTCCCTCCTGTTAGACTTAAGTAGGTTCAGCGTTCCCCCTCTCCCAAGGACTAGTTGCCTAATTCCCTTTCCTTCGGTTGCCTACCTCACAATTCTCCAGAGGTCTGTCCTTTCACAGCTCACCTCTATGCACTCTCCTTCAGACATCTTGCAATTCTCATGTTTCCAACTACAAGCTTATTGTAGGCTCCCCATCTCCAGCCCTCTGCCTCTGACCCCTCACTGAGCTCTGGCCTCCCCGCTTCACCTGCCTGCCTGCTATCTTCCTCCTCTTGCCCAATTAGCATTATGTCCATTTCTGAGCAAAATCTCTGCCAAGTGGTCTCTTCTGCCTCACTTTCTAGTTTTACTCGTGGCATCATTATCCTCTCTCCATCTTTAACTCTTTCTGCCTCTGTGTGAAATCAGTGCAGCATACAGTTCCCCATCAGAGGGACTCAGTCTTCCTCTCCTTTCTGATTTCACTGCCATGGCCTCAGGTTGGGCCTAAATACCTGTCACTTATGACCCTGTGATAGCCTCCCACTTTCCGTATATAGGTTTGCACACATCTGTGCAAACAGGAGTGGCAGAGCGCTCTCCTAACTTGGAGTTTCAAACTGTTCATCATCTTTCGCCAAAAAACGGCCCAGAGCCTGCCCGTTGAGTAGGAACTCTCATGCTGGTATTCAATATCCTCATCTCCGTTGTCTTCCCTCTTGCTGTCTGACCAACGTGGATTTGTCTGCATACACGGTGTGTTTTGCTGCCTCTGTCTTAGCTCATGATTTTTTTCGTGTAGTGGGCCATTGTAGCTGTGACTTCTGTCCTCCATGAGACCAAATTTCTGTCTAAACCCACCTCACTGACCCCTGCGGCTGCCCCATGACCAAGCCCAGCCGAGAGCCTCATGTTCCCAGCCACTGCTTAGGGGTGGGTGTCACATGACCCAAGTTAACCTCACAGAACACTCCTGGATAAGAGGCGCTTCTTTTCTGGGGTAACTAATGCTCGGGATAAAATAAGCCCGAGCTGCCCAAGAATGACAGTCCTCACAGAGGAAAGCGGCGTGTGGACGCAGAGAGAGAAATCGGGACCCTGTCCTGATGTTCAGTCTGAGCCTCTGAAACCAGCCAGTTACAGAGCCCAGTCAACTCTGTTCTGCTGGTTTGGGGTTGGGTTTCCCTTCCATGTAGGACCAGTGAGCAGGCCCTAACTGGCTGTAGAGCCTCCAAACCTCTCTGCCCTCCTGCTATCTTAAGAGCCGTTCAGCCACCACTTTCCCCAGGAAGTGATCTGCTTGGCACGTGATTCACAACCTTCCTAGACTATTGGTTGTTGATCATTCTGTGGAGACCTTGACCTATCAAACTACAACAGTAAACATCATAAAACTAGTCAGAAAGCATAAGTGAAGAAACAAACTCTTGTTGTGGGAGTGATTTAACTGTGTTTAAAAAAAAAAAAAAAGCAAATCCACCACCTTTACCCCCAGTGTTCACTCCTCCACCTCTTCATCCCCTTCTTGGGATCATATTTAGGGGGGATACTCAATAGTTGAGAATTTGAATAGCTTAGGAGAACAGGTGGATTCTGGGGCTGGAACAACCCCGATGTTAGAGGGGTGCCTGAACACTGGAGGGAGAGTTATAACTTCTTGGGCAGTGAGGTCACATTCCGAACGGAAGGTGTCACCTAAGGAAGGTTAAACTTCCATGCTGCTTCTCTCTTGAGTTACAGGAAAAGCCTCCATTTAGTGTGGAGTTTTAATTTTTTACCTCTCTTCTTGTAATTCCCTTTAGTTATGCAGCTGTCAGAAAAGCCTGGCACCAGGGAATTGCCTACATGTGGTGACAGGACGTGAAGAGGCCAGTGTAAGAAACATACTTATCCACATTCGCCCTCTGGGGTGCCCACAGGGAGGGAGCAGCGCCCTCTGCACGGGGATGGACCAGGCAGAGCTCCCCAGATGGTCGGTGCAGCGTGGAAGAGCCAGGGAGAGCACCCACAGTGGGTGGGGCCCTCAGAGAGATGCAAGATCAAACCTCCCTTTTCCCAAGATAGACTAGAGGGGACCTTGGGGGGCAGAGCTGACTGACCCTTGGGGTGCAGATATTATAGACACAATACACACTTTACTTGACTTTAGATGTAATAGTCCAGAGCAGTTGAGGTATTTGAAAAGTTTGAAGTGAGCCTAATTTTCTTTTATATCACCAGATTTGAAACTCCATACAACTGATACTCACACCATGTTATTCCAAATAAATTGGTAAGGTAGTGTGTGGGTTTTTTTTTAATATAACTAAAGAACATGTATTTGTTTTTCACTAAGACTTTAGCACATAATTAAACTGTGTCACTACCCCCACCCCAACCTGAAGAAGGGTTAGTACAGTGAATGTTATAAAGCAGATATGAAGAACTGGGATCAACATTAACTGACAAAGAAAAACTTCCTTCTAAGTCATCATAACAATGTTTAAGTAAAAAAAAAAAAGAGAGAGAGAGAGAGAGAAAGGGGGTGATGGGAGTTCAGACTGAACAAGATCCTCACATTTCACCTAACACATTCAGTCCTGGCTAGAGTGTACCAACATGGAAACAGGATTACTATAATACAAAACTTCCACTACAGATAGCTGTACACACCTGTGTTCCAAGCCCACCCCCACCCCCCAAATGCTGCCAACACAACTATTTCCCGGCCTGCTGGGCCTGTCGGGCCTGTCGACGAAGGAGCACGTAGATCTTCTCTTTAATCCAATCTTTGTTATAAGGCTGGTGTGTCTGGGTATCAGCTCAGTAAACAAGATAGCTGAGATCTGCCAGATCATCAATAAAATCAAACAACTGGCTGATATCATATGTAATAGAGGGGCTGTTGGGATTCATTCTCTTCAGATGTTCTTCAGACATTTTACAAACGCCTTCCTTGCATTCATTCACTGATTCATAGTCAGCATAAGTTCTGCCTTCTGGTCTCTAGGTAGGCTGTACCAGCAAAATGGTGTGAGACATCGCACCAAACTCTTTTGCTGAAGCCGCCGCCGCCACACCGCCACACACGAGCTTAACCGGGTAAAGTAGCTTTAAAATGTGATTTCTTACATGGGATGCCTAAGTTCTTTACGTTGTGATTGTACAGCATCCTGAAACCAAACTGAGCAGACAAAGTAAGACCATGAATTTCAAAAGTTTCCAGAACGATCCCTTACTCTCACAGGGCTCATTTATGAAAAACATAAAACTACCATTCACTTATTTTCCCCACAATAGAGTGTAGGTTGATTTTAAAGGCAGTTTTCATGATTGACAGATGATTGGCTGCAGTTGTAGGAGAATTAAATTACCAACCAATAGGAAACCAGATTAAATGTTGTAATTGCATATAGATGGGCTTAGGACTGTCAAAATGGATACAAGTGCTGCCTTATGTGATCTTGCTTAAATGTTTAAATGTGATTAGGGCTAACATACGACACAAGCTAATAATGCCACTTAACAATTCAGAGCTTTGCATTTAGATAAAGATCTCTGCCCAGACCTGGGAAACGTGAGCAGAGTATGGGGTGTGTGTGTGTGTGTGTGTGTGTGTGTGTGTGTGTGTGTGTGTGTGTAAGGAAGCGTGAATGCTGTAAGTAGGTTCAAAATTAATTGATTAAAGGCTGGAGAAATTCTTTGGCTTTATTTTTCTTAGCAATGTCTCATGAGCACAGGCATAACTTGCCAAATAGCCTTGGAAAATGTGTCCATTATTTTGCAGCAAAAAGAATGGCATTGTTTGCTGTCCTTCCCTGGGGACTAAGGCAAGGAGCGTGGGAGTCGGCAGAGAGAGCCTGAGCAGCCTCCCAGGTTGAGAGGAGGAGGAAATGGCTCCAGCTTGTGAATTTCTCCAGAAACACTTCTCCTGCCACAGGAGCGTTCCCACCACTAACTCACCTAGGAGGTCCCAGGGCATTTTGCTACCATCTTTTCAAATAACCAGTGCCAAGGATTGACCAGGATGAGGGGAGTGGTCATGCAAACCCCGCTTCAGTTACTCTGTCCCTTTTTTAAAATTGGTTTCAGAGAGACAGAGCGGGAGAGAGAAACATCAATCGTCACCCATATGCAACCCAACCACGGATCACACCCGGAACCTGGATATGTGCCCTGATCAGGAATCGAACCCATGCCCTTTTGATGCACAGGATGATGCTCTAACCAAATGAACCACACTGGTCAGGTTTCTATTATTATTATTATTATTATTATTACCATTAATTTTCTGTTTTTGGCTTATTCAGTCATCTGGCACTTATTATATCCCCCCCTTCAATTCAGTTTATACTTAATATTATTTTTATTAGTTTCAGGTGAACAGCATAGTGGTTAGACAATCATATACTTTACAAAGTGGTCCCCCTGATATTTCCAGTACCCAACTGGTACTCTACAGTTATTACAATACTAAAGGCCCAATGCACAAAATTCGTGCAAGAGTAGGCCTACCTTCCCCCAGCTGCCAGCACCGGCTTCCCTCTGGCACCCGGGATCCAGGCTTTCCTCACAGCCCCAGCTTCATTCGGAAGGTCGTCCGGAAGGACATCCGGTCTAATTAGCATACTATGGTTTTATCATTATAGATGATTGACTGTATTTCCTAGGCTGTACTTTACCTTCCTGTGACTATTCTGCAACAACCAATCTGTACTTCTCAATCCCTTCACTTTTTTCACCCAGTGCCCCAACCCCCCACCCCTCTAACAACTGTCAGTCTGTTCTGTGTGTCTATGATTCTATTTCTGTTTTGTTTGTTTATACTGTTCTTTCTTTATTTATTTCGTTAATCCTTGCCCAAGCATATTTTTCCATTGATATTTAGGGAGAGGGAAAGAGAGAGGGAAAGACAGAGAGAAACTTTGATGTGAGAGAAACACATCGATTGGTTGCCTCTTGCACAGGCCGGGGAAGAGCCTGAACCCGAGGTACATGCCCTGGGCTTGTTTAAGATTTGCTAAACATTGCTCATTTTCAAAAATCAATCTTATTGAGATAGAACTTCTGACTTCAGAAATAGATCTTTAAAACACTCAGTAATTCTGTAGAAATGGTGGAAAACTAAAAGCTACATTCTGCATAAACTGAAATATCACCTTCTTGAAAGTCAGGGAAAGGACACACCTTGGAGATGGGTCTAAATTGCAGAGGCAAAAATCAGCCTCTTAAGAGTTAAAATTATAAAACAGAAGTCATAAGGCAACAGCTTTGTGGGCAGCCTGGATTGCTATAATTATTAGGTAAGCTTGCTCAGGTCGGTAAGGAGAAATTTTCACCTAGTAAATAATGCAAATAATAATACTATGGGAATGCTCAGCTGCCAGATATCTGAAATATGTCAAAGGAAGGACTCTAATAAAAATGAAACACCTTATATTTATACGACACTCTAAGGTTTTAAAAGATCTTTCATTTACATTAATCTTATTTGATTTGGTCTCCACAAAACACCCCCTGCTGCCGGTCGGCCAGGTATCATTCTTCTCATTGGACCTCAGAGAGGTTCTAGGTTACTAGGCTGCAAAGTGGCAGGGAACAGTCCCCTGGGGAGTAGGAGTTAGGGTCAGGGCCATGCATAAATGGCATTGTCTATTTTTTTAAAATCCTCACCCAAAGATATGTTTTTATTGATTTTTAGAAAGAGGAAGGGAGAGAGAGACATTGATGTGAAAGAGAAACATCGATCCGTTATCTCCCGTATCCTGGGGATCGAACCCGAAACCTTTTGGTGCACAGGATACACTTCAACCGACCGAGCTACCTGGCCAGGGTGGCATTGTCTATTTTGAATTAGAGAGTTTACATCATATAAATGCCCAGGCCTGCTCAGAACTGGTGCAAGCAGAAGAAAAACAGAGAGGGGATGAGCACTTTAACACAATTTACAGATCACTGCCTTTCTTGCCAACAAGAAAAGTCTCCCAAATCTTTTGTAATTTGGGGATTAAATGGCAAATTAAAATGAAAACTAAAGGTGTGTATGTTGCTTTTGTGGGCTGTGTTCACCTTGACCACCTTGACAGGAGGTCAGCACAGCCAGCCTAGTTGAGGGAGAAAATGTCAGATTTGGTTGCAAATGTGTAAAGGCAAGCATGTCAAACTTGCGGCCAGCGGGCCATAACAAATATCTTTGTGGCCCAGCCAATATAATGGTATATAAGAAACGTTTTAATAAAAATTTCGTAACTTAATTTTTACAATATCCCTGTTATACATAATTGTTATTAACGAACTACAACGTTCGCTAATGACTGATTACTATAATCGTGTTGCATTCATTTCCCTTACGTGCAGGCGCACCATTTCTCTCCACTAATACCAGCAGTGAATATTTTAGCAGCCCATTGCCACGTCATTAGTCTTGGACTGACTTGTTTGGTGTGCACAACAGGAAATATTTTGCTTTTGGAGAACAAGAAAAATAGGTTTATTTGCATTACGCTTATTAATTTGTGCAGTTATTCAGTGTCTGGTTAATGTTCAAGAAAAAATATTAATTTTTATTAAAATGTTCTATTATTTTATGTTAACGATTACTCATTTATTTCAGCCCTTTGTATTCAGCATGTCTCTATCGAAATAAACCTACGTTTCTATGAAAATTGAAGCTTTTGTTTTTTGCGACCCACATAAACTTAACCCTTGTTTATTTGGCCCATGTTATCCTTTGAGTTTGACATGCTTGGTGTAAAGAGGTGATGATCATTTTAGTCCCACCTTTCGTGCTGGGTGTGGCTCTTCAAATTAGCAGTCAAGATCATCTAGATGGCACCTCTCATGCATCATTATTTTAAAACTTCATTGAAGCAGAGTTATGGTCCTTGTCTTCCAGATGACAGAGCTTAAGGCCACGGCTGAGGGCACACTGCTGGGCTTCTTGCTCTCTCCTCTTCATCACGAGGTGGACTCACTCAGTCTATGGATGGGGCAGAGTGGCTGATGTGATTTCTCATTGGCTTCTTGTTAAGAAGCTGACCAGTCATTTCATTTTGCTTGTACTGGAGGCTTTTCCAGGACGTGGGAGGGTCCTGGGCAAATTGAGAAAATTGGTCACCCTACTTATGTTTCAGAAGTCCTCATAGGAGTTTCTTCAAGAGCCACATTGAGGGCTAAAACTGTTTAGGAGTGCGCAGCTATATATGTACGGCATTTCCCAATAATTTCCTTCTACTCAAATAATATCTGTAGACATTTAAAATTTTAACTTTTTGCTATTCTCCTAAGATTGTCATTTTGATTATTTTTCTTCTTCCTCATTGTTGTCTCAAATCCACAAAGGGTAATAGATGGAATAGAAATAGAAGAAATAGAAAAAAAAATAATAAAAGAAACTGGCTCCCATTTTTAAAATGTGGTCTTGGTTGTTGTGTGCTGAGAACTGACCTGCAGGAGTCATTCTCAAACGTGAACATTGTGGTAGGCAGCCTGTAAGACGGCCCCAATGACTCCTACCTCTTCGTATTCGTGATCTTGTGTAATTCTCTTCCTTTGAGTGTAATTCTCTTCCTTTGGATTTGTCTTGGGAAGTCTCCCTCCCCATCCCACCCCCACACCCCATCCCCAGCTCTGGGAAAAGCAGGCAGCCATGTGGTGAGGAGCTGATGTTTCCAGCGAGTGGCCAGCACAGACTTGAAGCCTTGAAAGGCCACGGAGGGACCTGGGAGGCAGCTTCTCCGGCACCAGCAGAGTCAGGAGCTGCTGCTGCTGCTTGTACCCGCACCTGATGCAGCACCACGAGACCCTGAGCCAGCGTCACCAAGCTCAGTCATTCCCGAGTTCCCGACCCTTACAAACTGACGTAAGCGATGGTTGTTTTCGGTCTGTGTTTCAGGGCAATTTGTTCAGAAGCAAGAGATAACCAATGCAAATGTGTATCAGAATCACCTAGACAACAACTTGATAAGATGCTTATTTCTGGGTCCCACCCCTGGAGATTTTATTCAGTAGGTGTGGCCTGACGTCTCTGCCTTTTTACCAGGAATCCCAGGAGAATCAGAAGTACACAGCTTTCTACTTGAGAGCACACAGTGAGAATCAATATTCCCCGGGAAGGCCTATCAGGAGGGAAGACTGCAGGGGAGTGTGGGAGCCAGATAAAATTGTATTTGAACCAGTTATATTTGAACTTCTGATAGTGAATAAAAAATGTTTTAATGTAAGTATGCCCCATTGCAGTCTTTAGAAAGTATTTATACTGAAACAGTAACTTAAATTCAAATTTAACTGGGTGTTCTATGTATCTATTGGCTAAACACCATCCAGAGGGGAGGCCCAACTGGAAGTGAAGGGGACCCCCTACTTTTGCAGATGCAGGATTTTCATCCCTGGGGGGCTGCAAGCCGACCCGCTGGGTCCTGCCCCTCCCCCACCCGGCAGGCAGGCCGCAGACCCAGGGCCCTGGGACTGTCTCCTTGGAGGGTTTGGGGAGGGCTGCTCAGGAAGTCCTCCCACACGGCCCTGCCTGAGGGGATGCTGGCCTGGTAGGCACCACCCATGGCACTGGACCTGGTTCCTTGGGTGCTGTTGGCACCACCCTTTCCAGAGCAGTGAATGAAGGCCCCCTTCCTCCCGCATCCCTCCGGGTACTCAGCCGCACGCAGCTGCTCATAGTAAATGTGTGCGTTTCTCATGTTGCAGCTCTGAGCCCTGTGAAAAGGATGGTTCCAGAGACGTTCATTTCTCAATGACGGGTTTTAAGAAACTCAGGCCAGCCCAGGTGTGTGGCTCCGTGGTTGGGTGTCATCCCATGCACCAAGAGGTCACCGGTTCAATTCCCAGTCAGGGTAGTCCATCCATAGTTCTCTCTCATCTTGTTTCCATCTCGCTCTCCCTACCCCTCTTTCTCTAAAAATCAATAAAAATGTATTTTTTTAAACAGGCACAAAAAAACACATATTTAAAAAAAAATTCAGGATTTCACTTCTTTTGTACACGCTTTCTTATCACAAGAAACAGTCTTAATGTTGATGTGTTTCTTTTCAACTGTGAAATATCTTCCAAAAAAAAAGACAGAGGATGAGAGGGGTGGGGGTATGGGTGGCAGGGAGGGGTGGGGAAGATTGGCTGGGTGGACTGGAATGCTTAAGGCAGGGATGGAAGATAAAGGCTCAGAAATGTGCAGGTATGATAGAATCTGAGATTGTGCTTTGAAACCAGATACCAAAAGTGAGGCCACGTCATTCCGGGCTCCAGTTCAGCCATGCCCAGGGCCTGCCGCAGGCTCCAAGCCCACAGGAGAGGAACTCAGCTGACTCTCTCTCCGGGGGGGGGGGGGGGGGGGGGGGGCTTAGAGGGGCGGGGGGGGGAGGGGGCTGAGCCTTGAGGAGGAAGGGAACAGGATCTCTATCTGCCTGGAGCCCCACAAGGGCTCTAGGAGAACTCGGGGTGCTGCGTTGACCAGCATGGCTAAAACAATACATTTGGAAAGTAGACATCCAAGGATGATGGTGCCATTTCACATCTTGTATGTCAGGAAGAATCCCACAGGAACCGCGGATACCAGGCCCGCCCGACCGCCCCTGTGGCTGACTTGGGAGGCTCTCGACTCATAGGATGGTACACAGCTGGAAGGGACCTTGGTAATCCAGTCCAGGCTTCTTTTACAGAGAAGAATCCAGACTCCCACTTTGGCTTTCACTTCGGCCTCTCTGGGGATCTGAAAAAATTAATAAACCTCAGTTTTATTGCGAGCATTAAGTGCAATGTGTATATAAAGCAGGGCACTTAGCACTCAATAAGTGGGAGATGTTATTAGCTCACCACATCTGTGTGTCTAGGTGTGTGGTGGTTATGTTGGAGACAGAGGGGAGTGTTTCGGCGTCCTTGGCCGGGCACTATAGGGGAATTACACAGCAGCTGGACACCGGCAAGTTGGAGCAGAATGGAGTAGAGGCAGCCCTGACTGGTGTGGCTCAGTTGGTTGAGCGTTGATTCATGCACTGAAGGGTCGCAGGTTTGATTCCCAGTCAGGGCACATACTCAGGCTGGGGGTTCAATCTCTAGTCGGGGAGGCAACCAATCAGTGTTTCTCACATCGATGTTTCTCTCCCTCCCTTCTTCTCTCTCTCAAATCAATAAGAACGGAGTTTTTAAAGAGTAGATGCAAAGAATAACTGGGAAGCTGTTACAGCACCTCAGGAAGCAGGTGATGAGGGCCTGGGCTGGACGGTGCCCGCAAAGGCAGGAGAGAAGCAGCACATCTGGAAGTCCCCAGAGAAAACAAGTCAGGCTGAATACCACGGTGGGGTTCAGAGAGCACACGGTGGGTTCTGATCTATCTCTACCGATAGCTGCCTGGCCTCAAGGCCCTGAGCCGTTCTGAGCCTCTGTTTTTCACCTGCAAAATTAAGACAGTATGACTGTCCCCCCACCTCCTGGATTATTGAGGTCAGCGATTTAGCATACAGCGCAGGGCTGCCTCATCCTGGGGGTGCTCTACCACATCGGTCCCCTTCCTCATCTCTGTACCGCACCTCCTGTCTTGTGGTGAGAAACTCTAACCACAAGGAGGAAAGAGGGGGGAGAGTGCCAAACAATGACATCTACTAGTATTTTCTAGGTGGTGCCATGAAGCAGATGGGAAAGGTTAGAAAGGGGACTAGTCAGAAGGGGAAGACAGGGTTGATTTTTAAATTTGGAATATGAAGTGATGGTAAGCTAGTCATGCTGGTGGCTGATACCCAAGGGCTGAGAGATGGTGATGGGGGCCTGGGAGCAGGAGTCCTCAGTGGGGACACTTGGGAGTGTTCAAGCCACAGGTGTCTCTGAATTCCTAGAAAAGGAGCAGAGGCCATGGCTAAGGTGGACAAGCAAAGCTGAGGCCTTTGGGCTTAGCCATGAAGACTCTAAAGACGAAGCTGACAGGGCATCACTGACCAGGCCACAGGATCCCCTGGAAAGCCGGGCCCCCACCTGAAGGTCACAGCACCAACACCATCCCCTGGCTGCTCCGGTTTCAGGTTTTCATTCATTTTGAGTTGACAAGAGCATGGAGGCTGGTGTCAGAACCCACTGCTTCTGTTTTCATTGTGCATCAACGTGTGTCTGTGGGTCCCCTGGATTGTTAAGTCCGGGAAATAGATGTACTTTCTTCAACCTTGTGTTATCAAACAGGCTTCCTGCTGAGCTAGGCCAGAAACAACCAAACAAAAAGTCACCTCTTCACAATTACCGAGTTCCTCCCAGAGGCCAAGGTGCCTGGCACACACAGGCCTCTTGTTCGTAGAACGGAGGTTGAAGGAAGTCACAGGAACCTGAGAAAGAAGTGACCAGAGCATGCCCCCCCTGAGCAACTGGTGATAAACTGGCTGGCACGATGCTGGATCTTTTTAAAAATACATATATATTTTTTATGGATTTCAGAAAGGAAGGGAGGGAGAGAGATAGTAACATCAATGATGAGAGAGAATCATTGATCAGCTGCCTCCTGCATGCCCCACACTGGGATCGAGCCCATAACATAACCCAGGCATGCGTCTTGACCAGGAATCAAATCATGACCTCCTGGATCATAGGTCGACATTCAACCATGAGCCATGCTGGCCGGGCATGATGCTGGATCTTGATTAGCCCACTGGTCTCAGGTAAGGGTCTCCCAGCTGCCCACTTCCTTGAAGGCAGTAGGGTGGGGTCATGGCTCCTTCCAGTAGCTGATCCCAACAGAAGGGCAGCATGGTTAGAGCGGGGGGACTCTCCCTTGCTAGTTCTATGGGCTTGGGCAGTCCTGTAGCCTCCTGCACCTCGGTTTCCTCCTTTGAGCGGGAGCTGAATTACCAGTTTCCTGGCAAAGTTGAAGTGAGCACACGTAGAGCACCGTGTTGAACATGGAACTCTGGAGGTAAGGCTCAGTGCTGTGTCCCAGGCCCATCCCCTGGGTCCTTAGGGAGCGGATTTGTGTCAGCTGTTTCCTCTGCTCAGGAGCAGCATTCGGGAGGGCCGCGGTAAGAAAGTGAAACCTGTTTCCCGTCTTTAGTGGTTTGAGCTGTGGCTCCCCCCCAAACAGTCAAAGTCCTAATTCCCAGGACCTGTGGACGTGGCCATCTCTGGAAATAGAACCTTGGCAGATGTGATTAAGTGAAGGGTCTTTAGATGAGACCATCCTGGGTGTAGGGTGGGCTGGAAGTCCAATGACTGAAGTCCTTGTAGAGAAAGGACAGGGACTTGCAGACACAGAGGGGAGGCGTGTGAAGACAGAGGCAGGTGGGCGCCGTGTGAAGACAGGCTGAGGGACTCCAAGGGTTGCCCGCAGCCCCTAGAGGCCCGGAGAGAGGCATGGGACAGGTTCTCCCTCAGCCCTTCCAGAGGAGCCAGCCCTGTCAAGAGCCTTGATTTGGGACTTCTGTCCTCCCTTAGGAGCCATTTTTCGTTGTTTTGAGTTATTACGTTTGTTGTAATTTGTTAGGGCAGCCCTAGGAAGTTAACACTCCACTCGAGTTGAGGCGCCTTGGCCAGAGGGCCTGGCAGTCCGGTCCGCTGGGTCACTTGGCTGTTCCCCGGCCCACCTGTCCTTAGGCCCACAGTCTCCCTTCACTGTCAGCACTCCCTCTGTCAGCGTGCGGTACAGAGCTGCTGAGTAGCAGCAGCAGCATATTTCGACACGGGTGTCCCCTTTCTCAGAAGCTAGTTCTGGACACCACGGCACGTGAAAACAGCGAGAGCTCCGAGCCCTGGTCCTCACACATTGCTGCCCATTAGGATTGCCTGGGGAGTTTCTAAAGAGCCCACAGCGAGGCTGTAACCCATACATAGTAAACCAGAAGCTGAGTGTCAGTAGTTTTTGAAACTCCTCAGGTGATTTTAATATGCAATCAAATCCAAAGCCAATTTGATCGCATATAATACAGTCAATTGTATCCCAGCAGTCTGATGGATTCATTTAACAAATGAAATGAAATCAATATTATTTCACAAAATTAGTCCATGTGCCAGGAATTATACCCCATGTCTGATTTTGTTTTCATCCAACCCAACGGAGTTCTCAATCGCTGTGGCTTAGAGGCACTTCTCCCTCCCTGGCAGGCAGACCTGGAGAAGCTGGGAGGGAGGGAGCTAGAGGCCCAGCCCTTGCAGCCAGGCCTGGGTGAAGGCCTAGGAGTGGGTGAAGAAGAAGACAGAACCTGGATTCTAAGGAGGCCATCGACTCCTAAAGCAAACAGAAGTGGTTACTTTCTTTGGGGTTCCGTTTCCTCACCTGTGAGATGCGTTATTGGGGTAGTATGATCCTGAGGCTCCCTCCTGGAGTCCCTGACATTGGTGAGTTCAAGCTCAAGGCTCTCGGCTGAGAAAGCCTGGCCTCCCCAGAACAGCCTCCATAACCCAGTGAACTGGAAAATCCAGGTCCTCCCTGCTCTGCCTGCGGATGTCATAAGACAGAGTTTGGTCAAATAAGAACCAAGATGAGAAATGGGCACTCTAAGGGATGGCTGGTGATGCACACTGCTTTCCCCATTTCCTTTAGTTCAGCAAATCTTATTTTAGCAGCTGATAAAGACAAGACAGGGCGCTCTGAATTGGAAAGGTGGAGACAGATAAGCTGTTCCTGATACTGTGGGACTCCTGATCTTGGTATAAATTTGAGTGTTTTATCCCAAATGAGAAAGCTAAGTGATTTTGTTTTGGGATGAACCCACTGGGGAAAATGATGGCGTATCAGAGCGCCTTTTTGCCTTTAATTCCCAGACTCACATCTCTTCAGGGCTGTAATAAGTATTAGTGCTGTTCACCAAGTAGATGCAGTGTTACTTCTCCTGAGCACGTAGTAGGGTCATAGTTTCCAAGCCCCTGGAGTTAAGTGTGGCCATGAGACTTCCTTTGCCAGTGAGAGGAGAACACCATGATAGTTTACTTCCACACAAAGCCTTAGGAACCATCACATGGCTCCTGCATGTGCCTTTTCCTCCGCGTGTAACCAGCAATACCCCTGATGGTGAAAGCTTGCTGGCCTGTCTCTCAATGAGGGCACAGTGCAGTAGAAGAGTAGAGACCTTACTGATCCATGATAGACATGTAGTGTGAGCAAAAAAAAAAAACACCAGAATTCGGTTGCTTTAAGCCATGGAGGTTTAAAAAAACATTTATTACAAAAAAACATACCTATATAAAAGCAGAGACAATAGTATATCAAAACTGCTATACCCATTACTTAGCTTCAGCAATGATCACGATATAAGCCTCTGTGATTTGGGGTTTGCTTGTTAATACAGCACAACCTAGACTACTCCTGCTAAAAACAAGAGGAAAGGGTGTTACTTTATAGAAACACTGAATGAGTGACGAGTAGGCGAAGAGAGTGGAAACAGAATTGAAGAGACCTGATTTTTATGCCACATATTTCAGTGAGATCATTTTTGTGTTTCTAATATTATAAATGAGATCCAATTTGGATTTTTCTTCTAGGAGATGCCTTCCATGTTACTTATTTTCCTCTCGAAATCTAAGCACATCTAGAAACCAGAAGCTCGACTGCTTGGCAAGTGCACTGGAAAGCCAACAGGACTAAAGTTAATTGCCCACTTTTGGGAAATGTGACTATTTTCGTTCTAATATGCTTTAGAAAGGGCTTTCCTACTGAATTATGTCGTAAACACAAACCTGAGTTTTTCCAGATCTACAGTTAATTGTATCCCAGCAGTCTGATGGATTCATTTAACAAATGGAATGAAATCAATATTATTTCACAAAATTAGTCCCTGTGCCAGGAATTATACCCCATGTCTGATTTTGTTTTCATCCAACCCAACTGAGTTCTCAATAACTGCTCCACCACTTGCTAGGGAGGTCAACCAGGGCCAGTCACCCCTGCCTGAGCTTCGGTCTCCTCACTCGTGACTGGAAATGTCTCTGTGTGTTGCCCCAACCAGATAACAAACCCAAATCTGTTGTCCAAGGCTTCTGGGAGGAATACGTGTCCTGGAGATCCCGGTGCGGGGCTGGGGGAAGGGAGAGGAGGCGGGGAAGGGGGCGGAGGCGGGGAAGGGGGCGGAGCCGTTCCCGCATTTCTGCAGGAATTTCTGCCTTTAGGCAGCTGCTAAGAGGAACCAGGAAGTTTTGCCAGTTTTCTTCTCGTCTCAAAGCTTAGAGGCATCCGTTGGGGTCGCCGAAGGAGCGAAGGAGGACCTGCACGAGGACGAAAGAGGTAAAGAATAAAAAATGTACTAGGTCATCTAGAAAGTAGATGGGCCGACCCCCTAAATAGTGCCAGCACCCACAGCTCCGGGAGTCGGAGTTTTTACAGGACTCTAGGGGGGCTTTTTCCTCGTCGGGAATTCTCTGGGCGGGTCCGGAGGGGAAAGTGACTGGGCTTTGCAAATGGAATGTGGTCTAAGCTGAAGGGAATGTCGGCTGCAAAATGATCTTTAGGTCAGTTTCCCAGGGGAGGGGTATCAATTTGATTATTTGATCAGACCTAACATGCACGAGGGCAAAAGTGATAAAGAATTATAAATGTATTAGATCATCCTCTTCTGGAAAGCAGATGGGCTCAACCCACAAATGGTGCCAGCGCCCAGGGACAGGGGAGTCAGAGGTTTTAAAAGACTCTAAAGGGGCTTTTCCTGCGGGAAATTCTCTGGGCGGGTCAGGACCCTGGGCAAGGATGGAACGGAAAGTGACTGGTCTCAGCAAAGGGAATGTGGTCTAAGCGGAAGGGACTGTCAGAGGCCAAATGATCTAAAGGACAGTTTCCCAGGGGAGGGGGTGTCGCTGAGGTTGTTGGATCAGACCTAAGAGTTTAGGCGAGCTGAAAAAAAGTTGCCGGATGCTCATAATGGGGCTGTTTGGTGGAATCCTTGATTTTTGGTCTCAGCCTGAGTGCATCTCCTTAGCTCGCAGTCCAGCTCCTCTGGCGGTGGGAGCTGGTCTTCTCAGTAGCGACACAACAGTGTTCACGTGGGAAGAGACAGTGCCCTGTGCTCTGTGCACCCGCCTGCCTCAGTTTCCTGCCTCCGCTTCCCGTGTCTCACTCGCAGGCATGGGTAGCTGCTGCTGATTTCAGGAGGAAACTCACATAGTGCGGCCTGTGGAGCAGCAAGTGCCGTTCTCTCCATGGAGCCACCTTTTTGTAGTAAATTCTGGTCACACAGGGACCTCAAGGTGCTCGTGTTGCTGTCCCTTAGGTGCACTTGTTAGGCTGTAGTAGTGTAGCAAATAGCCCACCAAACCCGTGACTTGTGGCCTGACCCGCTGAGAAGGTGAGTTTGCAGGTGAAGTGACGTTTCTATTCCGTTACACTGGCTTGACTCTGACGGAGCCAGTACCACACTGTGATTTCTGTGGTTCTGTAGGTATTTGCTGAACAAGGCTCTCCTCTCTGCTGCTCTTTTCTAGAGTCACCTTAGCGATGCCAGTGGAGTTGCGCGGCCAGGGCCAGGCCCACGAGATGGTGAAGGTGGGCCTGGGCCTGGATGAAGAGGCCAAGGAGGGCGATGAGGGCGGCAACCAGGGGGAGCCGCAGTTCAGGAGCCTCCGGGAGTGGCGGCGCCAGGCCATCCAGCGCTGCATCCAGTCCCTGAGGCACGCCCGCCAGTGCCGCGACGCCAACTGCCCGCAGCCGTCCTGCCAGAAGATGAAGCGGGTTGTGCAGCACACCAAGGGCTGCCAGCGCAAGACCAACGGAGGCTGCGGCGTGTGCAAGCAGTTCATCGCCCTTTGCTGCTACCATGCCAAGCACTGCCAAGAAAACCCATGCCCCATTCCCTACTGCCTCAACATCAAGCAGAAGCTCCGCCAGCAGGAGATACAGTACCGCCGGCAGCACGCCTAGCTCACGCGCCAGCGGGTGCCACCATCAACAGCACCGTGCCTCAGCAGAGTCTGCCTTCCCCTCCCCGGCACCGCCCTGGCCCCCCACACTGCATCCCAGCACACCCTGGACACCACAGCCCCCGACTCTGCCCCAGCTCTCGCCTGTGAGCATGTCTCTAGCCAGCTTCTCCCGCGCGTCCAGAACTCAGCCCCCCACCACAGTTTGCACTGGGAAGCCCACTAACCAGGTGCCAGCCCCCCGACCCCCCGCCCAGGCCCACCTGCAACAATGGAGGCGCCGCAGCAGCAGCACCTGTACTGGGTGAGCACCAACAACGGTATGCCCCTGAGGCACAGTGATGCCCAAGAGCCAGATGGCCCCCACGGGCCTGAATGTGACCCATCCAGCTCAGTGGGCCTGTGATTCTACCCCCGGGCCCCCCGGCAGTGGCATCCGGCACCCACCCCCCAGCAACAGCCCATGTGAGGCACGCCCAGACCCCTGATGTCTGTGCAGACCCCAGGTGCAGCCACCTCAGAGCATCTCGCCGGGTGCCCTGCAAGACCTGCTGTGCACCCTGAAGTCTCCCAGCTCCCCTAGCAGCAGCACGTGCTCAACATCCTCAAGTCAAACCCTCGGCTGATGGCAGCTCTCATTAAAGAGCACGAGCCCAGCCAGCCCGGCCTTCGGCTCTAGCGCAGCCTGCTGAACCTGAACGCCATGCAAGCCAGCGGGCCGCGACCTGCTGTCCCTCCACAGCAGCAAGCAATGGGAGGCCTGAACCCCCAGGGCCAGGCCTTGAACATCATGAACCTGGGGCGCAACCGGGAGATGCCGCAGAACAACAGCAGCAGCAGCAGCAGCAGCAGCAACAGGAAGGCAGCGCTGGCATGGCTGCAGGCCGGGCAGGACACACCCAGTTCCAGCAGCCTCAGGGGCGCTGACGCTACCCGCAGCCATGCAGCAGCAGCCGATCCAGCAGCAGATTGGGTCCCAGGCCAGCCAAACCCTGTTGGGCATACTCTGTCCCTTCCCCTGCCCTCAGTTTCTCCCCTGCGCTCAGTACTTTCTATTGTCCCCACTTGAGGCTCCTGCCCTCTCTGCCGTTTTTCCTGTTATTCTCATTTCAGGTGTCACAAGAGACAGCTAAGCAGCCGAGAAAAGCAACGCTAGACCCAGCTTCCTGCCACCGCCTGCACCTACATCCGACCCTCACAGACACACAAATATCCCGCCCTCCCTACTCTTGCTTGCTGAAATGGATATACTGGTGTGTATTAAAAATAAAATTTCTAAAACTCTCACAGTGTCTCTTGGCCTGTCTCCTGTCAGCACGGGCTTAACAAACCCCATAAGCCCCAGCAGCACATGCTCTCAGAGAGCCACAGGCCTCACCTCCCTGGCCAGCAGACGGCCACCTCCCTCAGCAGCCAGGTGAGATCCCTGGCCCCTGTCCAGTCTCCAGACCCCAGTCCCAGCCTCCGCATTCCAGCCCATCACCATGGATACGCCCCAGCCTTCACCACACCACGTCTCCCCCCAGACTGGTTCTCCCCACCCAGGACTCCCAGGCACCATGGCCAGCTCCATAGATCAGGGGCACTTGGGGAACCCCAAACATGCAATGCTACCACAGGTGAATATCCCCACCGGAGTGCATTGCCCAGTGAGCTGTCCCTGGTCGGGGACACCACAGTAGACTCCCTAGAAAAGTTTGTGGAGGATTTGTAGCATTGTGAGAGCATCACTTATTTTTCCTTTCATGTTCTTAGACCCTTTGTACTAAAATCCAAGAATCTAGGCTCTTTTTATTCCTAGAGGGAACTGCTACTTCCAAGCCACAGAAGGGTAGATTGCTGTTTAAAGTAAAATAAAAAGCATATGTTTTTGTTAAAAACCAGTTGATTTAAATATCTGGTCTCTCTTTGCTTTTTTTAAATATATTTTATTGATTTTTTACAGAGAGGAAGGGAGAGGGATAGAGAGTTAGAAACATCGATGAGAGAGAAACTCAATTAGTTGCCTCCTGCACACTCCCTACTGGAGATGTGCACGCAACCAAGGTACATGCCCTTGACTGGAATCGAACCTGGGACCCTTCAGTCCGCAGGCTGATGCTCTGTCCACTGAGCCAAATTGGTCAGGGCTCTCTTTGCTTTTTTAAAAAAATTTTTGTTCTTGGGGAAGAGGGGTTCTGTTTGTATTTTTTGTCATCATTGCTGGTGACTCATGCCTTTTTTAATAGGAAAATCAAGTCCATTATATCCATATTTTTACTTATATTTTTATGATTTTAAACATTTGTTTAAAAGTGAGAAGAAAAAATAATATTCAGAAACTGATTCCCTAAGTAATGCAGGCTTAGAATGTTTCCCGACAACTTTCTGATGTTGTGGGAGATTTTTTCTATTGTGAACTCTGGGCGTTCTCCCAGTACTGTATTACCCCTGGTTGATAGGAATTGGCTCCTGCGTACACACACTCACTCCCACACATGCATCTGTACATGCTGGCTTAAGATAAACTCTTATCTGGCAGATACAGAAAAATGTTGCTGTATCTCTCTGATAAAACTGATTTTAGACAAAAAATAGGGATGACCACTCTCCTAGCTCATGCTAATGTTACTAGAGAAGAGCATTCTCTCTTCTATGTGAAACTTGAAGTGAGGAAAAGCTATTCTAGTGTCAATCATGCAAGTGCTATAAATGCCATGAAAAAGGAAACTCAAGAAGATCAATCCCTGTATAGGATGGTAAAGTACCCACTCATTTCTTATATCATATTGTTAAATAAACTGCGTACAACAGACAAAAAGAAAAAAAAATAACATTACCCTAATGATATATTGAGTTTCTCAAAAAGAAATCCAATTTGGAATTTTGAATGGAATTGCACTGAATTGGTAGGTTAATCATTACTTTAATTAGGTCTTTTTTTTTAAAAAATATATATTTTATTGATTTTTTACAGAGAGGAAGAGAGAGGGATAGAGAGTTAGAAACATCGATGAGAGAGAAACATCGATCAGCTGCCTCTTGCACACCCCCTACTGGGGATGTGCCCGCAACCAAGGTACATGCTCTTGACCGGAATCGAACCTGGGACCCTTGAGTCCGCAGGCCGACGCTCTATCCACTGAGCCAAACCGGTTTCGGCACTTTAATTAGGTCTTAATAAAGCCATCCAAGATGAGGCATTCTATATTAGGCCATCCTATATAGCATGGGAAGTGCTCTACTTATTCAGATCATTTTGCTTCCTTTATTAAAAATTGTAAAGTTTATATAGCAGCTTTAGTGTTAATGCCCAGATATTTTGTGATCCTTATTGCTACTGTGAATGATTTCCTTTTAGTAATATTTTCTAGTAGCTGTTGTGGGTGGGAAAGATGCTGTTAATTTGTGCAGGCTGATCTTGTATCTGGCAAACTTGCTGAATCTTATTAGTTATAATTTGCTTGAGTCTTTGTCTTATTGTAAGCTGACATTCTGGGACGTGTGTGTGTGTGTGTGTGTGTGTGTCTAAAGAAGCACTCCCCCCACCCCATTTAATTTCTGTGGTGGGTGGTGGAGGTTGGGGAGATGGCTCACTAGGAAGGAGTAGAAAATGTTTCCTCCTCCCCCCACCACAGGGAGGGGCTTGGGCCTCTGTGATGCTCACCTTTGGGTTCTCTATAGATTCAGAGAGAGGCCTGCTGGTCAGGCCCCTGACCACTGTGATGGGAGGAAAGGTGGCCTACATCCTCTGGTAGCAGGAAAGGGGAGGAGAATGTCACCATAAAGAGGGAGAGATTTAGAGAGGGGAAGAGGACGGAGAAAAGGGAAAGACTTGAGACGAACTTGGATGGGTGGGGCCTGGGAAATATCAGGGATGGTAGATGGTAAAAGAGCCTATGGTTCCAGAAGAGTAGCTGCACCAGAGACCCACTATCCAGCAGTATCACCCAAAGAAGCCCTGGTCACCTAATGTGGGGGCAGTGGGAGGAGCTTAAGCCCCTGGGAGACAGGAATGGGCACCTCCCACCACCAGGTCACACTGATCAACTGGTAGAAGCCCCCATCCCATGACTGCCCTGGTCACCACGCTTTGCTGTGACCTTAATGCCCAAAGCTGCGGGGCCCCAGGAACTTCTCAGGAACGGAACTTCCTGCATCGCAGAGCTCCCACAAATCAGAGCTGGATCCTCAAGCCACAGACAAGTTGGGGCCCCACACTTGGTCCTGACAAGAAGTTTACTGAGGGACGGGCCGGAGTTGAGACTGTTTTAACTGGGCAACTGTAGCTGAGTATTAAGGTTGCTTTGGTTTGGAAACTTCTCTGCACACGGGGAGATGGTGCAATGGGGCCGCCCTATGCCCTGCAGGCTACTAGCACTGACTAGGCTGCTGGAGGCAGGATGGGGAGCCCCTGGTTTAACAGCCCTGATTGGTGACTCAGATTTCAGGTGGGGGCTGAGTGGCCATAAAGTCAGGAAGTGAGAAGGGTGGGCCCTCCTGATCCCTCTGCAAGGGTTTGCCTTGGATGAACTGACGGCCACATTCATGCCGCTGTTCCTTGCTACCTCTGCTGCCCGCATGGCTCCTTTTTTTGCTGCCTTTCATGAATTCGGCACCCCAGGCACCCAGAGCCCTGAATGTGCGGTATCTCTCCTAGGGAATTTGGCTTTTATGATAGAGATCGGAATAAGCAGAGACAGCCAGGCGGGTCTGTTCATGCCTGGACACAGGCACATGCCTCATTTCTTACTCATGTCAGAACGCTTAGGTTGGGGGAGGGGATCTGGGTGGCTGGGGGAGGTACGGGCCTGGCACCCTTTGTGAGCAAGCTATGAGGAGGCCACACTTTCCTTGTAAATGTGTAACTCCAAAACAAGGAGGCTATTTTGGAGCAAAGATAAAGGATCAATGGGATGAGAGAGTAAACTTGGTCCAGGAAAGTGAAGACCCTGAGTCTGTCCAGGTGCTTCTGAGAGCAGAATAGCCAGGCCGACCCCAGGCCTGTGGTGAGGCCCGCGTTGCAGGGTGTTCGCCTTGTTCCCCAGCCCCCATACTGACTTCCACTTCCTCCCAGGAGGCAGCTGCACTATTATTCCCATTTGGTGGTTGGAGAAACTCAAATCCAAAACTCACTCTGGATCTCAGGGATAGACACAGGCTCAACTTCCCCCGAGCACAGAACACGAAGGCAAAAGGACCACAGCAAAGAAAGGAGCCCTCAGTGTCCTGGACAGGAAGCTAGGAGGAGGGGCAGTACCCTGGGCCTTTGGTTGTGTTTCCCGTCCCCCAGGGACACACTTCTGGGCCGGGAGCTGTCTCTGGAAAGCCGGGCCAGAGCTCTGAGTGGCTCTATGGCTCTGAGTAGCTGGCCTTGAAAGAGAAGCTGAGAGGGCTGCCTACCCCCGGGAGGAGGTTCTGAACCTGGGGGGCTCAGGCCACTGCAGGTTTAGGAACTAAATGCTGTTCAAATATTGGCTCAGCACCACCCAGGAGCAGCCCTTGCTGAGTCGGGAAAGCTGAAGCATTGAACAGAAATATGGATGCAATGACTCTCCGTGGCCCCCCGGCCTCTGCTCTCCTGTGATTAGCCAGGTCTCCCTCACCCAGGGCCCCAATACAGGGGCAGGCTCTGCTGCTAAGCTAAAACCCATATATATTAAGACAGAATCTGATTATCAGTAGTTTTTGAAACTCCTCAGGTGATTTCATATGCAATCAAATCCAAAGCCAGTGCCTTAAGGGCACTCCTCCCTCCCCGGCAGCCAGACCCGGAGAAGCCGGGAGGGAGGAAGCTAGGGGCCCAGCCCTTGCAGCCAGGCCTGGTGTCTCTAGGAGTGGGTGGAGAAGAAGTCAGAAACTGGATTCTAAGGAGGCTTTACCTCCATGTGGCCCGGGCCTAAGGGCTTTACCTGGAGCCCAGCAAGAGGGTGAGGCTACAGCTGGGATACCAAAGGCCCAGGTACAAATCCCTCTTTCTGGTACGTTAGTTGTTTTATGAATTTGACCAAGTCGCCTAACTTCTCTTTGCTCTCCTTTTCTTATCTATAAATAGTGGGGACAATAGAAACACCTACCTCAAGGCGAAGCTGAGAAGGATCAAAGGAGAAAATGCATGTGAGGGGCCTGGCTCAGGCGCTGTGAATGGCAGACACCCAGGAAATGCTCATTGACCTTCTGCACCTCCCCAGCCACCTATCTGCGTCCTCCTCACTCTCTAGTCTGAACCCGGGGGAGAAGCAGGCATGCTCGCCCCTTTCTTTCTAGTTTCACCACCAGAGATTGAGACCTGACAATCACACTATTTTGGCTATTAAGTCTTTAGGACTTCTTTTTTGTCTGTCCATTTTTCTGAGATTTCTTTTAAGTATACATATCCATCCTCCCTTTCTAAATAGCACGTTTTTTATATCTCTTCATCCACTTTGCTTTTTTTCATTTGACTATTGTCAGAGCACAGCTAGAGCACAGCTGCTCTGGGTCCATATATTCTTCTGAATCCTACTAATGACTACAGCCAGTGTCAGAGCAGGTTCCTCCTCAAACACTGCTTGACTAGTTGTCGGGTCCGAGCCCCTCTGCCAGGGGCTGGACCCTCTTGGACACCGGTCCTAGAGACAGAGAAGCCATGAGAAGTTGTGGGTGTATGAGAATGAGTCTTTATTGTAGAAGCCCGTGGCCATATAGCTAGCCATCAGACAAAACAGTTCTTCATGGCAAAGTCCCATAGAGGCAGCTGCACACCGGCTGGTGAACAAATCCATCTTTCCACAAAGCAGCATTAGCCTGTACCCACAGCTATTATCCGAGCAGGCGCACGCTGCCCCTAGACCAGGGGTCCTCAAACTTTTTAAACAGGGGCCCAGTTCACTGTCCCTCAGACCGTTGGAGGGCCGGACTATAGTTTTAAAAAAAAACTATGAACAAATTCCTATGCACACTGCACATATCTTATTTTGAAGTAAAAAAACAAAATGGCAAAAACACCCGCATGTGGCCCGCGGGCCATAGTTTGAGGACGCCTGCCCTAGACTCACCGCCTCACATAGTAGTGGCACCTGAGCTCTCTACTCTTTTTTTTTTTAATTTCTTTATTGATTAAAGTATTACATATGTGTCCTTATTCCCCCATTACCCCCCACCTCCCAGTCACGCCACCACCGCCCTGTTGTCTGTGTCCATTGATTAGGCTTATATGCATGCATATAAGTCCTTTGTGAGCTCTCTACTCTTGCCTGTCTAGCCTCTCCCCTCTCTCCAGGCTTTCCTGCACTCCTCACTCCTAGCTGCTCCGTGACGTATAATACCACTTAGACAAAAGAGGCCAGTTGCCAACAGTGACATCAATCATTTGGGTTCTAGAAGGGCACGGTGTACCGTGAGATCGCTGTGGCCATGCAGCTGAGTAGTTCTTGGACATTGTGATTAAGATTCCCAAGTTCAGAGTGGCCTTGGCCGTCAGGGGGCAGAGAGGAAGACCGATTGGGAGCAGCAGATTCTCCTCCCTACATTTGGTGGAATAGCAGGCAGAATTGCCAGCACTATTTAAATAGCTCTCTCTCTCTCTCTCTCTCTCTCTCTCTCTCTCTCTCTCTCTCTCTCCCTCTCTCTCCCCGCCCCCCTCTCTCTCAGTTTTCCTGAACACATGGCAATTCACAGCATGGCTAACATAGTAAAGAGAAAGACAGAGAAAGCACGTGACTGGGGTCCAGGATACCCAGGTTGCAAAGTCAATTCAGACATAAGCATGGAGAATGTTAAGACAAAGGGTCTTGGGAGGCCATATATTCCTACATACAAGTGGTTACTTTCTTTGGGGTTCAGTTTCCTCACCTGTGAGATGCATTATTGGGGTAGTGTGATCCTGAGGCTCCCTCCTGGAGTCCCTGACATTGGTGAGTTCAAGTTCAAGGCTCTCGGCTGAGAAAGCCTGGCCTCCCAGAACAGCCTCCATAACCCAGTGAACTGGAAAAGCACGCGGCCCGCCCCGCTCTGCCTATGGATGTCATAAGACAGAGTTTGGTCAAATAAGAACCAAGATGAGAAATGGGCACTCTAAGGGATGGCTGGTGATGCACACTGCTTTCCCCATTTCCTTTAGTTCAGCAAATCTTATTTTAGCAGCTGATAATGACAAGACAGGGCGCTCTGTATTGGAAAGGTGGAGACAGATAAGCAGTTCCTGATATTGTGGGACTGCCCATCTTGCTATAATTTTGAGTGCTTTATCACAAATGAGAAAGCTGAGAGTTTTTGTTTTGGCGTGAGATCTATTAGGAAAAATTAAAAGTACCTTTTTGCCTTTAATTCCCAGATTCACATCTCTTCAGGGCTGTGATAAGTATTAGTGCTGTTCACCAAGTAGATGCAGTTTTACTTCTCCTGAGCACATAGTAGGGTCATAGTTTCCAAGCCCCTGGAGTTAAGTGTGGCCATGAGACTTCCTTTGCCAGTGAGAGGAGAACACCATGATAGTTTACTTCCACACAAAGCCTTAGGAACCATCACATGGCTCCTGCATGTTCCTTTTCTCCGCGTGGTAACCAGCAACACCCCTGATGGTGAAAGCTTGCTGGCCTGTCTCTCAATGAGGGCAGAGTGCAGTAGAGGAGTAGAGACCTTACTGATCCATGATGGACATGTATCAGTAAGGCGCTCAGGACTACTTTTAGAACCACTGCTGTAGAGCCTAAGACCATCGGAAAACACAGATATTTACATCACGATTCATTAACAGTAGCAAAATTACAATTATGAAGTAGCAACAAAAATAATTTTATGGCTGGGGGTCACCACAACATGAGGAACTGTATTAAAGGGTTGTGGCATTAAAAAGGTTGAGAACCACTGATTTAACAAATGAAATGAAATCAATATTATTTCACAAAATTAGTCCATATGCTAGGAATTATACCCCATGTCTGATTTTGTTTTCATCCAACCCAACTGAGTTCTCAATAACCGCTCCACCACTTATTAGGGAGGTAAACCAGGGCCAGTCACCCCCTGCCTGAGCTTCGGTCTCCTTACTCGTGACTGGAAATGTCTCTGTATGTTGCCCCAACCAGTTAACAAACCCAAATCTGTTGTCCAAGGCTTCTGGGAGGAATACACGTTGTTATAATGTTATGGTCATAAGGAAATCCCTCTAATGCGTGAAATATTTGCTGTGTGGAGACCCCAATACTCTGTAACTTCCAAAATGTTATAAACATGGTGAATGCCCCACTATCTTGATGTGAACGCCCTAAGCCCTTAAAGTGTAAACGCCCTGCTCCTAGCATAAGGCAAACCGTCTGGCCCACACCGATCAGACACAAGGTGTTTACTACCGGCTATATAAGCACCGGACTGTCTTCAGTTGCCGTCTCCTGCCTGATGAGAGGGGGACTCTGTGAGACGAGCCCCTGGCTGACTGCTCTGCTGTGCGAGCCTGAACCAACTGCAGCCGCCTGTCTGTCTCCGTCTTCGACGTCCGTCTTTCGGTGCGCCTCGCCGGGCGGCCTTTGCCGAGCCTAGGACCCACTAGGAATAGGTAAATAAACCCGGTGTGACTGCATCCTAATTCTGTCTTGTGTGTTCATGTGTTCTGGTTCGGCTCAACTGTCTAGACATTGAAGTACCAGGGGACAGGCCGTTATTGCTGACCCCTGGTCACCTGCGTATGTCCCACTAAGTCTAGGCAGATAATTAATTAATTGGGGCATAATTGGGACAATGGCATAGTTGGCAGGATTCCAAAACAAATTTCTCCACAGCGCAGATGGATAATTATTTAAAATTGGCAAAAAACACTCAGGTTTTGGTCTGAGTATTAAGGAAACGACCACCGAGTGTAAAGGGGATTAACCTGGTACCAGCCAAAAGCAAACTAGTCTCTAAGGACATGGGTCAGAGGTCGTCCACGGCGAGGGCATACCCAGGAGAGGCTGACTCCCGACTGGCTAACGCATGAGGGTCCTGGCAGTCTCTCTGCGAGTTGGTGGATTATACCAACCGACCTATTCCCAATCTGGAGACTCGACACCAGAGCATAACCGGGTTGCCCACGTTCGGTCCAAAATCGAAACTCCCCTTCAAATTAAAGGAATTAAATTAAAGGAAACTGAAAGTAAAAGGAAAATGACATTTTTTTGAAGAATAAATTTACAGCAGAGCCGAATTTATGAACAAAATTTTGAAGAAGCTAGCTAAAACTCTTCCTAATTTTCTAAGAAAACTAACACACTCTCCATCTAGAAACCACATACTGCAATAGGAACACATCACATACACAAGGATTCTGTCCATTTGGTAGGTACGGACCAAGACTCCGCCTCACTCAACACCATGCACAAGGTTAAAGACTTCTTCAACAAGCTTTTCAAAAGAAACAACCCTACCAAACCTAACATACCATCAGAAAGCAAATGGAGACCAGCAGAGGACGCCCTGAGGGCCAAATATAAAATCCAGACAGCCCCAGGCCTCAACCAAAACATAGTAGATCCTAACAATCTGATTCCAATAATAGAAAGATCGCCACCACAGGAGGTAGCAGGAATATTACTACAGACAATCCATCACCTGCAGGAGGACACTGACAAGGGAAAATCACTAGCACAGAAGGTAGTTG
Organism: Cnephaeus nilssonii; assembly: GCF_951640355.1. NCBI lineage: Eukaryota > Metazoa > Chordata > Mammalia > Chiroptera > Vespertilionidae > Cnephaeus > Cnephaeus nilssonii. The sequence continues at coordinate 68,628,939 of NC_137075.1, read as the reverse complement.
CAAAATACTCCAGCAAGCTAGTAATAGTAAAAAAGAAGGTAATAAAATCGGAAAATGAAGGGACTGAGGAATCAGTAGAATTCACCTCATTTTCAAGGCAGGAACTAGCAGAACTCAGAAAACTATTGATTAAAGGAGAATTAACGGACATAGAGTGGCTTGTAAAAATATATGAACTTGGAGGCCACACGTCTATGTTAAGTGCAGATGAACTCACAGCAGTGAGAGATGCAATAGAATTAGCCAAATTAAAAACGGCACTAAAGGAAATTGCAGAACAACACTCAAATACAGTAAGATCCTTATGGAGCTGGATAGGAGATGCATGGAGAAGAGCATTCCCAGCAGTGGACCTGTCTTCAGGACAGTTTTCAGAACACTGGGGGTCTCGTACACAATTACAGACCCAATTAAGGAAACTGGTGATCCTAACGAGCCTCTATAAACCAGATCTGAGCTCACCATGGGAAAATTCAGATGTAGAAGGGATAGTCAAAGTACTAATAAGAAACGCCCCAGATGGCTACAAAATGCAGCTTCAAAACCTTATTGCAGGGTCAAGCACTGCAGAGGATATTAAAAAGAAAATCCAACTGCACCAAGACCTATTAGCAGAAAAGAAATTTGCCTTCACGGCAAAGGAATCAAAGAAATATTTATTCCCCATGCAACAGTATAGAGGACCTCTAAAGCCCTTAAAAACACCCCAAACCAATCAAAACAGACAAGGTAATCAATACAGACAAGGACAGGCAGATTATTGGAGAAAAAACAACCCATTCTTCAGGAACAATAACCCATTCAGAAATAATAATAATAATAATCCATTTAGAAATAACTCAGTTAGAAGTAATAACAACCCATTCAACAGAAACCCACCCACCCAACCACAAAATCAAAGAAACCCCTTCAGGACAGAGATTCGAAATAACAACCCATTCTGAAATAGTCAAAAGCCCTTCAGACAGAATCAGGGAAATGGGAGAGGCCCCCGCCGGCAAAATCAACCTGCCAGGCAATAGGGGGGCCACACCAGACACATATGCCAGAACATGACTTCCACACTACAGACCCTGAAGAAATCCCACCTACAGTGCCTACATCCAATAACCCCCCATTAGTTATAGACACACCATTCAACACAAAAAAGGACAACAGACCAAACATATCCCTCCAAATCTCCCTGGAAAGCGGGCCATTACAATACAAAATCTTTTTAATAGATAGCAGCTCGCAGGTCTCCCTGCTAAAAGAAACCCACCACTTACAAAAACACTTAAATGCAGGACCAAAGAAAGGACCTACAGTACATATTGAAGGAGTCACAGGAAACGTGACCCCAGCCTACACAACACAAGGAAAAATACTACACAAAGGCAAACAAATCCCAATCACATTCCTAGTCTCACCTCAGGTTCAAAACATATTAGGTATGGACATCCTACCAACATTATTTTGTCACATTTCCCACACACGCAGGCTACATAAAATCAAAACATTCCTCACTGAACTACAAATACCTCCATTAACATTACCAGAACCAAATACAAATTCATTCACACCTCAATACCCTCTAAAAGGAGGACATGAGGATGTAACCAAAGCACTTAAAAACATCTGGAAGAAGATATAATAGAACCAGGCAGATCACACATTTATAACAGCCCAATCTGGCCTGTAAAAAAGCCTACTGGCACCTACAGGATCACAATTGACTATGGCAACCTGAATAAGGCCTCACCAAAGATAGATGGCTGCCTGCCTGACGCACAAGAAGTCATCAATATTGGCCAGAGAGACAACCCTAAATTTATGGCAGCAATTGATCTCTCGGACAAGTTCTTTGCAATACCCATAGCTGAAAAATCCAGACCCATTACCACATTTACATGGCAAGGCAAACAATTCCCATTCAAAAGACTCCTACGAGGATACAAAAACTCACCCACAATCGCACGCAACCTACTTGCTAACAACATTGACCCCCACAAAATACAAATCCACAATCATACAATACATAGATGACATTCTACTCTATAACAATGACAAAGAAATTCTACAATCTGATCTAGAGTCACTAGTAACACACCTAAGATCACTAGGCTGGACAATTAATCCTGACAAAATCCAGCCCCCAGACACCAAAACATTTTTAGGCGTCCACTGGAGCTCTGAAGGTAGGAACATACCGAACAAAGTAATAGACATATTGCTAAACCTAAAAAGCCCAACCAATAAAAAAGAAGCACAACAATTAATGGGACTTTTCATGTACTGGAGACAACACATACCATACCTGGCAGACATTGCAAAACCCATATGAAAAGTCACCAGGAAGGCAGTAGATTTCATATGGACCCAAGAACAGGAACAAGCATTTAAACAATTAAAGGACTACATACACGACTTTCAATCCCTACAAAGTATCAGACCAGGAGGCAAAATAGTACTAGACATTAGTTTCATGACAGAACTTGGCAGCTGGGGACTATACAAAAGAGGAACAGAAGACAAAAAACGAATGCCTGTAGGATTCTGGACTCAGAGATTCCCTTACTCTTACCACAAATTCTCTCATTTTGAGAAACTAATCTGGACACTCTATGTGGCTCTGTTGCCACTGACCGGACTTAACCCAATAACCGTGCGCAGCACATTGCCCCTTAGGGCATGGCTCAAAGTGTCAGCTGAAGAATTGGCAGGTTCCCAAATTGACAAAAAGGTTCTCGCGTGGAAGTGGTACATTAACACAGGAGAAACCTCTGGCTCTGGTGAACCAGCCCTCCTCACCGAGGAGGTCAACAAACTTGATCTAAAACCACCTACCTGTGCCAATAAGTTTGTCCAACCACCCGATCCAATCAGTATGAAAGGGCCACAATATAGCCCTAAACTTAAAAATGCCTGGTTTACAGATGGATCAGCCTCCATAACCGGTGACCAGTACAAATGGAGAGCAGCAGCCTTCAACCCAGCGACATCTTAAACTTAAATTTAGGAAAGAAAATGGCAATTACTCCCATCTACATCAGAACTCACAATCACACCACAATTTATACAACAAATGCATTCCATTTTAGGACATTTAGGACACTCCTCACTAGCCCATTGGTTCCTTAAAAGAAACCTGAAGGCACCCATTAAACTCATTAAACAAGCAATTAACTCCTGTGAACAATGCAAAGGTACACATACCTTTAAATCTCTGACCCCACCTAGATTATGCAAACCATTTATACCTAATCAAATCCTACAAATTGACTTCATTGGTCCTTTACATGTACCCTTTCAGGACAAATATGCATGCACTATAGTGGACACAGCAACTGGCAAACTTTATTCTTGTGCCTCAAGACACCCACAAGCCAAAACCACCATTAAGGCACTCACCACATGGTTCGCCTTTTATGGCCCACCCCAAATTATTGAATCAGACCAAGGCACCCACTTTACGGCCTCCGCGGCACAGCGACATGTTAAAGGACTAGATATTGACTGGACCTTCCACATGCCTTACGATCCACAGGCAGCCAGACAAATAGAAAGGCATAATGGTCTTCTTAAACATAAAATGCAGACACTCCTCATAGACAGATCATTTAAAACATTTAAAACAAGAACTCCTTAATCTGGCATGTCTACAATTAAATTCCAGACCTAGAGTAAATAGACTCTCCCCCATAAAAAAAATTACTCCAACCACATGTCCTTAATAACCCCATTGCTGACCACATACCTCCGCCAAACACATCTAAAAAACTTCCCTATAAAATCTTGACTAAATCCACTAAGGATGGCTCATTATCTCCACAGGAAATAATCGCTCACTCAGGATCATCCCTATTCTGGACAGTTAATGATTCAGGACATCTCCAACAGACCAAAATAAAAAATACCAGTCCTAGGACATGATACATACCTTACATCAATACTTCATCCCAGATTTTTATATTTTCTTCAGGCCTCACTTCTATTACCCTGTACTTTCGGATTAAATTTCTCTTTAATAATGTATTTAAGGATCACCTGCACTTGCATATTCCTCTCCTCCTCCTTATCATACTCTTGACAATTCTGTTGACCCTCCTCTGGACGTGGTATCCATACCATAATTGTTCCTCCACTAATACAACAAGTGAGACTAAGGTCCACGAGTTTCTACACCAACTACTAGATACTTGTTCCTCAATTTATAATCACACCCTCTGTATCTTTAACAAGTAATTACTCCCTACCCCCTTCTATCTTTTTTCTAGAAATACTCTGCTCTCCCAACTGGACCAGCAACTGAACCAATTTTGGGCAGAACTCTCTGACTTTCCTTCCCCACCGTCTATCCCCCTCCCAACCTGGAGTGATTCAACCGCTATGGTTGATTTCTCTAAACCTCTTGGCTGCGATTTATTCTCTTGCCAACTAACTATTCTTTCTACAATAGGCAGCGAACACCTGGTTGGATACTCTACCCTAAATCTCCCTACACTCTTACCTGACGGTTCCTGGGCTAAACCCGATTCCGACCTACTTTATGCTGAACCCAAAACTCCCTTGTTGAATTCACACCTAATATCTACATTGCTGCCAACCTACTTCAACTGTCCCTCTTCTCAGTACCCATGCAACCCCATACCCCAGAACCCGTTATATATACCTTAGGCCATTTTTATTTCCTTACCTGCTTTGTGAATATTAGATATTATGATTACACCTCTAATTCTGACCTTCCTCTTGATTCATCTAACAACTGCACCCTGCTTTCTCACACTATGAATATTACATATCTTAATGACACCCAACATTCCTCCTTTGTTGAAAGAACTTCCCTATATTTTCATTCCTCTGTACCTATCCAATTCTCTATCTCCCTGAAGCATTACACCGCCCCCGTTTCCATGAATAACACCATTTCTAAGTTAAAAGAACTCCAGAAACACTCTGATGACACCATCAAGAAACTTGGAGCAACATCAAAAGCCATCGACCACCTGCTCCTGATACCCAACAGCGTGACCAGCATGACCCTCAACACAGCTGTGGACCTGGCGGACCGTGACAAACACTGTGACTTCGGGACCACCATCTGGAGGTCTGTACCTTGTACCCCACACTGGAATCGTTTTAACCTCATCTATTACCTCCAAACAGGATGGAACTCCCTCACCTCTGCTTGGCAAACAGCTAAAACCATTTTATTTCTCTTAGCCATTATCTACCTCCTCTCCCTTTTCATTAGACTATTACGTTGCAGAAATAATAAACAAAATTAATTTTGGTCTCCTCGGATCCCCCTCCCTATATGTCCCTCGGGGACCACCGGGTGGAATGTTATAATGTTATGTCATAAGGAAACCCCTCTCATGTGTGAAATGTTTGCTGTGTGGAGACCCCAATACTCTGTAACTTCCAAAATGTTATAAACATGGTGAATGCCCCACTATCTTGATGTGAACGCCCTAGGCTCTAAAGTGTCAACGCCCAGCTCCTAGCATAGGGCACACCGTCTGGCCCACACCGATCAGACACAGGTGTTTACTACCGGCTATATAAGCACCGGACCGGCTTCAGTCTCCTGCCTGATGAGAGGGGGACTCCACGTCGCTCCCGAGACCAGCCCCTGGCTGACGGCTCTGCTGTGCAGCCTGAACCAGCTGCGGCCGCCTGTCTGTCTCCGTCGTCCGTCTTTCGGTGCCCCTCGCCGGGCGGCCTTTGCCGAGCCTAGGGCCCACTAGGAATAGGTAAATGAACCCTGTGTGACTGCATCCTAATTCTGTCTGTGTGTCATGTGTTCCGGTTCGGCTCCACTGACATTGACGTACCAGGGGACAGGCCGTTATTGCTGACCCCAGGTCACCTGCGTATGTCCCACTAAGTCTAGGCAGATAATTAATTAATTGGGGCATAATTGGGGCACGTGTCCTTCTGGAGATCCCGGTGCAGGGCGGGGGTGAAGGGGGCGGAGGTAGCGAAGGGAGCGGAGGCAGAAAAGGGCGGAGCAGCGGGCAAAGTGGGCGGAGGCAGCGAAGGGGCGGGGGTAGAGAAGGGGGCTGAGGCAGCCAAGAGGGCGGAAGCAGGAAGGGGCGGGGCAGCGAAGGAGGCGGGGGCAAGAAGGGGCGGGGGCAGCGAAGGGGGCTGGAGGCAGCGAAGGGGCAGAAGCAGGAAGGGGCGGGGCATAGAAGGAGGCGGGGGCAGGAAGGGGCGGGGGCAGCGAAGGGGGCTGAGGCAGCGAAGGGGCAGAAGCAGGAAGGGGCGGGGCATCGAAGGAGGCGGGGGCAGGAAGGGGCGGGGCAGCGAAGGGGGCTGAGGCAGCGAAGGGGCAGAAGCAGGAAGGGGCGGGGCAGCGAAGGGGCAGAAGCAGGAAGGGGCGGGGCATCGAAGGAGGCGGGGGCAGGAAGGGGCGGGGCAGCGAAGGGGCAGAAGCAGGAAGGGGCGGGCATCGAAGGGGCAGAAGCAGGAAGGGGCGGGGCATCGAAGGAGGCGGGGGCGGGAAGGGACGGGGGCAGCGAAGGGGGCTGAGGCAGCGAAGGGGCAGAAGCAGGAAGGGGCGGGGCAGCGAAGGAGGCGAGGGCGGGAAGGGGCGGGGGCAGCGAAGGGGGCTGAGGCAGCGAAGGGGGCGGAAGCAGGAAGGAGCGGGGCAGCGAAGGAGGCGGGGGCAGGAAGGGGCGGGGGCAGCGGCAGCGAAGGGGGCGGAGGGCTTCCGGATTTCTGTCTTTAGCAGCGAAGAGGAACCAGGAAGTTACGCCATAGTTTTCTTCAAGTTTTCTCTTAGTGCTTTTAGGAATTTCCGAGGGTCGCTGAAGGAGCGAAGAAGGAACAGCACGAGGCCGAAAGTGGTAAAGAATTATGAATTTCTTAGGTCGTCTCGAAAATAAATGGGCTGAACTCCAAAATGGTGCCAGCACCCAGAGATCCGGAGTCAGTTTTTAAAGACCTCTAGGGGGGCTTTTTCCTCGTCGGGAATTCTCTGGGCGGGTCCGGAGGGGAAAGTGACTGGGCTTTGCAAATGGAATGTGGTCTAAGCTGAAGGGAATGTCGGCTGCAAAATGATCTTTAGGTCAGTTTCCCAGGGGAGAGGTATCAATTTGATTATTTGATCAGACCTAACATGCACGAGGGCAAAAGTGATAAAGAATTATAAATGTATTAGATCATCCAAATCTGGAAAGCAGATGGGCTCAACCCCCAAATGGTGCTAGCACCCAGGGACAGGGGAGTCAGAGGTTTTAAAAGACTCTAAAGTAAGGTGACCAGATTTTAGCAGTGGTAAAGCGGGACACCATTGAGGGGGGGAGGGGAGGGGGTGTTCTTGATTTAAAATTTGGTCTATATGGAGCAACAAAAATTTTCATAGAACTTCCCTTCCCGTTCTCCCGCCATTCCCTAGCTTGTCGCGCATTCTTTCAAAAAATCGGGACTTTTTTAAAACGCCGCGGGACGCGGGACAAATTATTAAAAATCGGGACTGTCCCGCCAAAAGCGGGACGTCTGGTCACCTTACTCTAAAGGGGCTTTTCCTGCGGGAAATTCTCTGGGCGGGTCAGGACCCTGGGCAAGGATGGAACGGAAAGTGACTGGTCTCAGCAAAGGGAATGTGGTCTAAGCGGAAGGGACTGTCAGAGGCCAAATGATCTAAAGGACAGTTTCCCAGGGGAGGGGGTGTCGCTGAGGTTGTTGGATCAGACCTAAGAGTTTAGGCGAGCTGAAAAAATGTTGCCGGATGCTCAGAATGGGGCTGTTTGGTGGAATCCTTGATTTTTGGTCTCAGCCTGAGTGCATCTCCTTAGCTCGCAGTCCAGCTCCTCTGGCGGTGGGAGCTGGTCTTCTCAGTAGCGACACAACAGTGTTCACGTGGGAAGAGACAGTGCCCTGTGCTCTGTGCACCCGCCTGCCTCAGTTTCCTGCCTCCGCTACCCGTGTCTCACTCGCAGGCATGGGTAGCTGCTGTGACTTCAGGAGGAAACTCACATAGTGCGGCCTGTGGAGCAGCAAGTGCCGTTCTCTCCATGGAGCCACCTTCTTGTAGTAAATTCTGGTCACACAGGGACCTCAAGGTGCTCGTGTTGCTGTCCCTTAGGTGCACTTGTTAGGCTGTAGTAGTGTAGCAAATAGCCCACCAAACCCGTGACTTGTGGCTTGACCCGCTGAGAAGGTGAGTTTGCAGGTGAAGTGAAGTTTCTATTCTGTTGCACTGGCTTGACTCTGACGGAGCCAGTACCACACTGTGATTTCTGTGGTTTTGTAGGTATTTGCTGAACAAGGCTCTCCTCTCTGCTGCTCTTTTCTAGAGTCGCCTTAGCGATGCCGGTGGAGTTGCGCGGCCAGGGCCAGGCCCTCGGTGCCCACACCTGCAGTGAGTGCAAGCAGCAGGTGGAGAGCCGCTGGCACTGCACCGAGTGCGAGGACTACGACCTCTGCATCAGCTGCTACACCACCAAGGGCCACGCACACGAGATGGTGAAGGTGGGCCTGGGCCTGGATGAAGAGGCCAAGGAGGGCGATGAGGGCGGCAACCAGGGGGAGCCGCAGTTCAGGAGCCTCCGGGAGTGTCGGCGCCAGGCCATCCAGCGCTGCATCCAGTCCCTGAGGCACGCCCGCCAGTGCCGCGACGCCACTTGTTCGCAGAAGGACTGCCAGAAGATGAAGCGGGTTGTGCTGCACACCAAGAGCTGCCAGCGCAAGACCAGTGGAGGCTGCCCAGTGTGCAAGCAGTTCATCGCCCTTTGCTGCCACCATGCCAAACACTGCCAAGAAAACCCATGCCTCGTTCCCCTCTGCCTCAACATCAAGCAGAAGCTCCGCCAGCGACGGCTCCAGCTCCGCCAGCAGCGGTTCGGGAACCACCTGCCGCAAGGGTAGCTCATGCGCCAGCGGTTGCCACCATGAACACCCATAACGTGCCTCAGCAGAGTCTGCCTTCCCCTCCTTTAGCCCCACCCTGGACACCCACACAGCAGCCCAACACACCCCAGACACCACGGCCTCCGACTCAGTCCCAGCCTTCTCCTGTAAGCATGTCACTCGCCGGCTTCTTCAGCATGGCGAGAACTTAGCCCTCCACCACTAACCTTCAGCTGCAGCCCAGCCTGCAGAACCTGAACGCCGTGCAAGCCCAGTGGGCCGCGACCTGCTGTCCCTCCGCAGCAGCAAGCAATGGGAGGCCTGAACCCCCAGGGCCAGGCCTTGAACATCATGAACCCAGGGAACCACCCCAGCGTGGCGAATATGAACCACAGTACAGAAAGATGCCGCAGAGCAGCAGCAGCAGCAGCAACAGGAAGGCAGCGCTGGCATGGCTGCAGGCCGGGCAGGACACGCCCAGTTCCAGCAGCCTCAGGGGCGCTGACGCTACCCGCAGCCATGCAGCAGCAGCCGATCCAGCAGCAGATTGGGTCCCAGGCCAGCCAAACCCTGTTGGGCATACTCTGTCCCTTCCCCTGCCCTCAGTTTCTCCCCTGCGCTCAGTACTTTCTATTGTCCCCGCTTGAGGCTCCTGCCCTCTCTGCCGTTTTCCTGTTATTCTCATTTCAGGTGTCACAAGAGACAGCTAAGCAGCCGAGAAAAGCAACGCTAGACCCAGCTTCCTGCAGCCGCCTGCACCTACATCCGACCCTCACAGACACACAAATATCCTGCCCTCCCTACTCTTGCTTGCTGAAATGGATATACTGGTGTGTGTTAATAATAAAATTTCTAAAACTCTCACATCATCTCTTGGCCTGTCTCCTGTCAGCACAGGCCTAACCCCAAGAGCCCCAGCAGCACATGCTCTCAGAGAGCCACAGGCCTCACCTCCCTGGCCAGCAGACGGCCACATCTCTCAGCAGCCAGGTGAGATCCCTGGCCCCTGTCCAGTCTCCAGACCCCAGTCCCAGCCTCCGCATTCCAGCCCATCACCACGGATACGCCCCAGCCTTCACCACACCATGTCTGGTTCTCCCCACCCAGGACTCCCAGGCACCATGGCCAGCTCCATAGATCAGGGGCACTTGGGGAACCCCAAACATGCAATGCTACCACAGGTGAATATCCCCACCGGAGTGCATTGCCCAGTGAGCTGTCCCTGGTCGGTGACACCCTAGGAAAGTTTGTGGAGGATTTGTAGCATTGTGAGAGCATCACTTTTTTCCCTTTCATGTTCTTAGACCCTTTGTACTGAAACCCAAGAATCTAGGCTCTTTTTATTCCTAGAGGGAACTGCTACTTCCAAGCCACAATAAAAAGCATATGTTTTTGTTAAAAACCAGTTGATTTAAATATCTGGTCTCTCCTTGCTTTTTTTAAAACTTTTTGTTCTGGTCGGAGGGGTCATTGCTAGTGACTCATGCCTTTTTTAATGGGAAAAAAAGTTCATTATATCTATATTTTTTTATTTTTAAGATTTTAAATATTTATGTTTAAAAGAGAAGAAAAGTAATATTCAGAAACTGATTCGTGAAGTAATGCAGGCTTATAATGTATCCTGACAACTTTCTGACATTGTGGGGAGATTTTTTTTCTATTATGTACTCTGGGCGTTCTCAAATTATTGCCCCTGGACAATAGGAATTGGCTCCTGCGTGCACTCACACACACCACACATGCATCTATACATACTGGCTTAAGCCAAACTCTCATCTAGCAGATGTAGAAAATGTTGCTTTGTTTCTCTGATAAAACTGGTTTCAGACAAAAAATAGAGATGACCACTCTCTTAGCCCATGCTAATGTTACTAGAGAAGAGCATTCTCTCTTCTGTGTGAAACTTGAAGTGAGGAAAAGCAATTCTAGTGTCAATCATGCCAGTGCTATCATTACCATAGATATGAAAATACAAGAAGATTCAATCACTATAGGTAAAGTATCAACTCATTTCTTAAATTGTTAAATAAACTGCGTACAACAGACCAAAAAAAAGAAAAAACAAAAAAACACACACACACACACACAAAACAAATAACATTACCTTAATGATATATTGAGTTCTCAAAAGGAAATCCAATTAGGAATTTTGAATGGAATTTGGAATTGCACTGACTTTGTAGATTAATCATTACTTTAATTAGGTCTTAATAAAGCCATCCAAGATGAGGCATTCTATATTAGGCCATCCAGTACAAAAGCATGAGAAGTACTCTACTTATTCAGATCATTTTGTTTCCTTTATTAAAATTTTTAAATTTTATATAGCAGTTTTAGTGTTAATGCCCAGATATTTTGTGATCCTTATTGCTACTGTGAATGATTTCTTTTTAGTAATATTTTCTAGTAGCTGTTGTGGGTGGGAGAGATGCTGTTAATTTGTGCAGGCTGATTGCACAAATTAACAGCATCTCTCCCACCCACAACAGCTACTAGAAAACTTGCTGAGTCTTATTAGTTACTAGTGGCCCGGTGTACGAAATTCCTGCACCTTAAAAGGATTAATTAGAGGAAATAATTTAATATTGCTATTTGCCCTTTCTCTATAATGGAAGTATCAGAGATGAAAGAAAATTAGTAAAATGTATATGAAAACCTTCCCCCTGTCAGAGTCTGGGGCACACCACGGGACCCAGAGTCAAGTCCCCACCCACCCACATGCACCTCAAAATCTCATGAGACCCAGAACTGGCTGGCCTCCCATTGGGCTGGATCCAGACCCAGCCAGTCCCAGCCTTGTCAAGCCCCACCGGACAGGGGGCGTAGCCTCAGGTCCCCTGGCCTGGCGCCAGGATGGGGGGGCATGGCCTAAGGTCCCCCAGCCCAGACTGGGGCAGGGGGCGTACCTTGAGGTCCCCCATCAAGCCCTGCCAGGTGGAGGACATGGCCTGAGATCCCCTGACAAGCCCTGCTGGGTGTTGGGCATGGCCTGAGGTTCCCTTTCAAGCCCTGCCAGGCTGGGGGAAAGGGGGGCGCAGCCTCAGGTCCCCCGTCAAGCCCCATTGGGCGGGGAGCTTGGCCTGAGGTACCCTGTCAAGCCCCACCAGGCAGGGGTTGCAGCCTCAGGTCCCCTGGCCCGGTGTTGGGGCGGGGGGTATGGCCTGAGGTCCCCCAGCCTGGTGCTGGGGTCGGGGGCGCAGACTGAAGTCCCCTGTCAAGCCCCACCTGGTGGGGGGTTCGGCCTGAGGTCCCGTGGCCTGAGGTCCCCTGGCCTGGCGCTGGGGAGGGGGGAGCAGCCTGAGGTCCCCTAGCCCAGCACCAGGACGGGGAGCGCACCTTGAGGTCCCCTGTCAAGCCCTGCCGTGTGGGGGGCACAGCCTGAGGTCCCCTGTCAAGCCCCACGGGGGCGGGGGAGGGCGTAGCCTCAGGTCCCTGCTGATTGCTCGTTAAGGCTCCTTATAGGAACTTGGCCTCAGCTGTGGGTGCAGCCATATTTGTAACGGAGTGATGGTCAATTAGCATATTCCCTCGTTATTAGATAGGATAATTTGCTTGAGTCTTTGTCTTATTGTAAGCTGACATTCTGGGGTGTGTGTGTGTGTGTGTGTGTGTGTGTGTGTGTGTGTGTAAAGAAGCACACCCCCCACCCCATTTAATTTCTGTGGTGGGTGGTGGAGGTTGGGGAGATGGCTCACTAGGAAGGAGTAGAAAATGTTTCCTCCTCCCCCACCACAGGGAGGGGCTTGGGCCTCTGTGATGCTCACCTCTGGGTTCTCTATAGATTCAGAGAGAGGCCTGCTGGTCAGGCCCCTGACCACTGTGATGGGAGGAAAGGTGGCCTAAGTCCTCTGGTAGCAGGAAAGGGGAGGAGAATGTCACCATAAAGAGGGAGAGATTTACAGAGGGGGAAGAAGACGGAGAAAAGGGAAAGACTTGAGGGGAACTTGGATGGGTGGGGCCTGGGAAATATCAGGGATGGTGGATGGTAAAAGAGCCTATGGTTCCAGAAGAGTAGCTGCACCAGAGACCCACTATCCAGCAGTATCACCCAAAGAAGCCCTGGTCACCTAACGTGGGGGCAGTGGGAGGAGCTTAAGCCCCTGGGAGACAGGAATGGGCACCTCCCACCACCAGGTCACACTGATCAACTGGTAGAAGCCCCCATCCCATGACTGCCCTGCTTTGCTGTGACCTTAATGCCCAAAGCTGCGGGCATTAAGTGTTAGGGTTGCTTTGGCCCTAGCTGGTTTGACTCAGTGGATAGAGTGTCAGCCTGCAGACTGAAGGGTCCCAGGTTTGATTCCAGTCAAGGGCACATGCCCGGGTTGCAGGCTCCATCCCCAGTAGGGGGCATGCAGGAGGCGGTCAGCCAGTGATTCTCTCTCATCATTGGTGTTTCTACATCTCTTTCCCTCTCCCTTCATCTCTGAAATCAATAAAATAATATATTTTTCAAATGTTGCTTTGGTTTGGAAACTTCTCTGCACACAGGGGAGATGGTGCAATGGGGCCGCCCTCTGCCCTGCAGGCTACTAGCACTGACTAGGCTGCTGGAGGCAGGATGGGGAGCCCCTGGTTTAACAGCCCTGATTGGTGACACAGATTTCAGGTGGGGGCTGAGTGGCCATAAAGTCAGGAAGTGAGAAGGGTGGGCCCTCCTGATCCCTCTGCAAGGGTTTGCCTTGGATGAACTGACGGCCACATTCGTGCTACCTCTGCTGCCCGCATGGCTCCTTTTTTTGCTGCCTTTCATGAATTCGGCACCCCAGGCACCCAGAGCCCTGAATGTGCGGTATCTCTCCTAGGGAATTTGCCCTTTATGATAGAGATCAGAATAAGCAGAGACAGCCAGGCGGGTCTGTTCATGCCTGGACACAGCACATGCCTCACTTCTCACTCAGATGTCAGACCACTTAGTTTGGAAGTGGGGGGAGGTACGGGCCTGGCACCCTTTATGAGCAAGCCATGAGGAGGCCACACTCTCGTTGTAAATGTGTAACTCCAAAGCAAGGAGGCTATTTTGGAGCAAAGAAAAAAGGATCAATGGGATGAGAGAGTAAACTTGGTCCAGGAAAGTGAAGGCCCTGAGCCTGTCTAGGTGCTTCTGAGAGTTGAACAGCCAGGCCGACCCCAGGCCTGTGGTGAGGCCCGCGCTGCGGGGTGTTCACCTTATTTCCTGTTACTGCCCGTCTCCTTATGCTGCGTGGCTTGCAGTGACTCAGCTTTCTAAATGGGACATTTACTGTGAAGATGACAGGGAAGTCCCAGAGTCTTTGCCTGGGAGTTACCCAAGTGAAGTTTCAGCCTCCCTCCTCCAGCCTCCCTCCTTATAGCATCCTTGGTCCTCCAATTTGAAAGGATCTCTTCTGCTCTGCGAACAGAAATCTCCACAGGGGAGGGCTGAGAGGCACCAGGAGAGGAGACTCTCCCGGGGAGAGCAGCTGACACGTCTCCCAGCCCCCACACGCCAAGCTCTGTGCCCAGCTCCTAACCTGAGCTGACTCACTGACTTCCACTTTCTCCCAGGAGGCAGCTGCACTATTATTCCCATTTGGTGGATGGAGAAACTCAAATCCAAAACTCCCTCTGGATCTCAGGGATAGACACAGGCTCAACTTCCCCCGAGCACAGAATACGAAGGCAAAAGGACCACAGCAAAGAAAGGAGCCCTCAGTGTCCTGGAGAGGAAGCTAGGAGGAGGGGCAGTACCCTGGGCCTTTGGTTGTGTTTCCTGTCCCCCAGGGACACACTTCTGGGCAGGGAGCTGTCTCTGGAAAGCTGGGCCAGAGCTCTGAGTGGCTCTATGGCTCTGAGTAGCTGGCCTTGAAGGAGAAGCTGAGAGGGCTGCCTACCCCCGGCAGGAGGTTCTGAACCTGGGGGGCTCAGGCCACTGCAGGTTTAGGAACTAAATGCTGTTCAAATATTGGCTCAGCACCCCGCAGGGCGCTCTGGAGCACACAGCAGGAGCAGCCCTTGCTGAGTCGGGATGTTGAAGCATTGAACAGAAATGTGGATGCAACGACTCTCCGTGGCTCCCGGCCGCTGCTCTCCTGTGATTAGTCAGGTTCTCCCTCACTCAGGGGCCCCGTTACAGGACAGGCTCTGCTGCTAGGCTGCTGGACCAGAAATAACGCTGACACACCCACACAGTCACCAAGCGCCTGGGACTGCCAATGCTCTTCTGAGCTACAGAACTCTGTTTCCAACAATAGGTGAGATGTCTCCCCCTAATGCCCTCGGAGCTTCTGAATTCACCACGTTCAAAATAGAACACCCCAACTTGTCTTCTTATCTTCTCTCCTGTAGGCAGTGGCCTCACCTCCTGTCCCCTTAGTAAGAAAGTGCTGAATCAGCCTGATTCCTCTGCTCCTCTCCTCCTCCCCACCAGCTGTAATTGATTCTCCCTCCTGGTGCTTTTGCCTTTATGAAGTCCCAGCTCTCCCTCCCACCCGCCCCCCATCACCTGGAGTCAATAGCCACCCCTGGGTCCTGGCCCCATGGCCCCTTCCCCTGCCTTTTTCTGACCCAGAGTGAGTGCATGACCCACCTGAGCTCATCGGAGCCCTTCCCAGGATTCTTGAGCCTGAAGCACAGAGTTGAGCACTTCTTTCCTCTCTGGTTACTAGATGGGAGGCGGGGAATCTAGAGAGGCCTGTGGCATGTGCCCTGCTCCTGGTCTAAGCCTGTCTGCAGCAAGACGGGAAGAGCCCAGGCTGCAGAGAGAAGCTCTGATGGATGCAGCGAGAGCTCCTGAAGAGATGGAGTTCCGTATTCAGCCACGCTTGGGCCCAGCTCTGTCCTCCTTCCAACCCATGCAGGATTCTGTACCATCTTTTCCAACTTTTTTTTGTGTGTGTGTGTTTTTAAAAAATATATATTTTATTGATTTTTTACAGAGAGGAAGGGAAAGAGAAAGAGAGAGTTAGAAACATTGATGAGAGAGAAACATCAATCAGCTGCCTCCTGCACAACCCTTACTGGGGATGTGCCCGCAACCAAGGTACATGCCCAGAGAAGTTTACAGAATACTTCAATGCATATCCACATATCCTTCCCCCAGATCCACCAGTTGTTAGTCATTTAGCCCCATCTGTAGTTTCACTTTCTCTGTCTATATGCATACACATTTTTTACCTGAACTATCCTATATAATAAAGAGGTAATATGCAAATTGACCATCATGCCCTCACACAAGATGGCCACCCCCATGTGGTCACAAGATGGTCAGCAGAGGAGGGCAGTTGTGGGCGATCAGGCCAGCAGGGGAGGGCAGTTAGGAGTAACCAGGTCAGCAGGAGAGAGCAGGGGGGTTAGTGAGGAATGACCAAATGATAGAACAGCAGGCTGTGTGAGGCAACCGGGCCAGCGGGGGGCCATAATGGGTGACCAGGCCAGCAGAGGGTGGCAGTTGGGGGCAACCAGGCCAGCAGGGGGCCAGTTGGGGGTGACCAGGCTGGCAGAGGGGGCAGTAAGAGGTGACCAGGCCAGTGGGGGGTGCAGTTGGGGGTGACCAGGCAGTCAGGCAGGTGAGCAATTAGGAGCCAGCGGTTCAGGATTGTGAGAGGGATATCCAACTGCCAGTTTAGGCCCAATAGCAGGGCAGGGGAGGGGAGAGGAAGGGAGAGAAGGGGACAGGAGGGGAAAGGAGGGGAGGGGCGGGGAGGGGAAGAGAGAGAGAACTCTCTAGTGTCATATATATTAGAGGCCCAGTGCATGATTTAATCATGCACCTGGTGCACCAGCTGGCTGGCTGTCCGCTGGTGCACCAGGCCTTCCGAAAGCCTCCGGCGCAGCCATGGCACAGACGCTGAGCTTGCGGCGCCAGTGGCACCGCGAGCTCAGCGTCCTGCTGGCCCAATCAGCTACCCCGGCCACCCTGAGTCCCGCCCCCTGCGCCTCCTGCTGGCCCAATCGTGGGCGTAGCGGAGTGATGGTAATTTACATATTACCATTTTATTATGTAGGATAATAATATATATACTAATATCAGCAGACCAGGGCCCCATCCTCCTGTCCTCATTTACCCTAACTACCTCTCAAAGGCCCCATCTCCAGAAACCATCACATTGGGGTTGGGGGTTAGTGCTTTAACATAGGGCTTTGGGGGAACACAATCATTCAGTCCATAACACCATCTGAACAGGCACTGCCTCACATAGCAGGAAGCTTCCAGGATCCTACCTCTGCATTAGGGCCAGTGATGACTCGGTTCATCGGTGCCCAGGCCAAGCCCCTGAGGTGCTCAATAACAACCTGTTGAATGCATGCATGCTGGATTCCAGGTTGAGGCCAAGCCTTTCCACTGACCACCTCACACTCAAGAGGAGCTGGAGTCAGGTTTTTCAATAAATAAACATCAGGAAAATACCAAGCAGAAATTCTGGGCTATTTTAAAACAAAGGATTTCTTACACCTTTTCTTGATTTTTTTTGTGCTCCCATCCTACCGCATAGGGGAATCATTTTTTTCTTCTTCTTGAGATAAGTAATTTCAGGCCCTTCCCTATATCCACTGAGGAACCAGAGAGGGTGGGAGAGGCAACAACAGTTTGAGGTCCGAGAGGGAACTCAAAATTGTCCCCCAGTTGGCACTTGGCTGGCTTCCTCAGCAGAGGGCTACAGTGGGTTTCTATTTTCATTCAGTAGCAATGTCCAAGAAACCTTGAGGTTTTCTTTTTGTAAACCAGTAAGAAATTCCAACAAGGGAAGAGGCACAGAAGAGAAGTCGTTGGGGGTGGGAAGACCGGAGGATTAGGGAGGAAGTGAGAAAGAAAGAGGTTTGCGGAGCTGAGAGCTTTGTGAGAGCTGACCGCCATGCACATGCATCTCCTTGCTCACCTTGCCTCCCAGGAGGTGTCTTCTGTGCCAAGAAGAGTGGTTGAAAGACATGTATGTATCTATTGCATTAAAAAATGTGCCAGCCCATGAACGTAGCTGTTCCTCACGCTGGTCTCTACCTTAGAGAAATGGTCGTACACATGCACAGGGAGGCATCGCTAGAACACTAGGAAGACGTTTAAACACTCTAGTTGCCCGGGAACAGCTAAGTAAAATGTCATTGCCACAGCACACTGCAAAACCTTTTGTTCTTTGTCACTGGGAAACCACCAAAGGGTTTCAAGCAGAGGACTGACGTTTTTAAGGTCCCGGTGGCTGTGGTGGGGAGAATGGGTTGGGTCATGGAAGAGTGAAGGTTTGTCTGACCACTCCGGGCAAGAGATGACGGTGCTTTAAACTCTGGTAGAGGCCATGGAAATGGAGAGAAGTGGGTGGATGGGAGATATTTTTTGGACATAGGGTAAAAGAAAAGGGAGATGCAGAGATCAAGGAAGTGAGGGTCCAGGGAGACAGAGACACATACCGTGGAGTGGAGGGGAGGGGAAGACTATAAGATCCAGAGCTAATCGGGTTCAGGGTCCATCCCAGACCTGCCTACACCCCAGGATCCGGGCACCTCCGTATTGCAAATGGTACTTGTTGGTTGAATTGTTCTCATGTCTGGATGAAGCAGGTAGAGGGAGCTGAGCTCTTCTCTGTCGTCCTGGCAAGTTGTACCTCACCCATCTTTTCCATCAGACACTAGCCCAGAGGACTCAGCTCATCGGCTTGTAGGACAACTTGTCTGAGGAATCCAGCAAAAGCGGAGGGTGCCTGTTCTCTCCCATGCCCAGCAGAATGGCGTTGCCTCTTAAAAATCCACATGCACCTGGCTGGTGTGGCTCAGTGGTTGAGTGTTGACCTATGAGCTAGGAGGTTACCATTGATTCCAGGTCAGGGCACATGTCCCAGTTGCTGGCTCAATCCCCAGTAGGGGGCGTGCAGAGGCAGCCAATGGATGATTCTCTCTCATCATTGATGTTTCTATCTCTCTCTCTCTCCCTCCTTCTGTCTGAAATCAATAAAAACATATTTTAAAAAAACAAAATAAAAACCCACACACAATCATGGGAACAAAGGCCAGCCCACAGCAGGACTCAGGGATGAACAGCAGAGAGAACAGTGGTTTTACCTGGGAAATCAGCCTGAACCTTGGTTATCTTGAAAGCTAAGTGGAGATTTGTCTGACCACTTAGCCTCCCTGCCTGCCCAAACCCCTTCCTCTGCTCAGTAGGTTCTGAGAACCTGCGGGGATCGGGGTGCTGGGCTGGCTTCCTCAGTGGAGAGCTACCGTGGGTTTCTATTTTCATTCAGTAGCAATGTCCAAGAAACCTTGAGGTCTCCTTTTTGTAAACCAGTAAGAAATTCCTCAAGGGAAGAGGCACAGAAGAGAAGTCATCGGGGGTAGGAACTCAGGATTAAGGAGGAAGTGAGAAAGGGAAAGGTTTGCGGAGCTGAGTGCTTTGTGAGAGCTGACAGCCAGCTGTCCAGGCTTCTGGAGGCTACTGGCTTCTGAGAGAGGCCACAGGGAAGTAATGAGTTGGAGAGCATTCTTACAGCTTTCCCAGTGCTGAGGCACATGAAGAATGAGAGGAAATGCAGTCCTGGTTTGACCTAACCATCAGTCCCTCTTGAATCAATATTGAAAGCTGTCATTTTCTCCCTCCCTGATGGCAAGGTGAGTGGAAAGAAATTTAACTAAAAGTAATGTCTTAAGCCTATTAATTTAGAATGGTCAGAAAGAAAAGGAGGTTGAAGAAGAAAGAAAACTCCTGTCTTTATTTCCTGTTAATGGGGCCAAGGAAAACCCTCTCCTTCAAATTCTTGAGCTGTTTTCTAATTTTTATGTGGAAAAATTAGATGTGCACAGAGCATGTGCTCTAGAGTTCTCAGGAATGGCACTTAACTGGGACAAACAGCATGGTGGGACCCAGTATTTCTCAATGTGCCTGCAGGAAGTTAACAACTCCAAGAAAAAATAACTTTGAGAAACATTGGGTTTAGAAGAATTTAAATGCATTAGTAAAAAAACTAATTAGTAAAGAAACATTAGCTGGTTTGGCTCAGTGGATAGAGCGTTGGCCTGCAGACTGAAGGGTCCCAGGTTCGATTCCGGTCAAGGGCACATGCCCGGGTTGTCAGGCTCAATCCCCAGTGGGGGGTATGGAGGAGGCAGCTGATCAATGATTCTCTCTCATCATTGATGTTTCTATCTCTCTCTCCCTCTCCCTTCCTCTCTGAAATCAATCTATATATATAAAAGGCTAATATGCTAAGTGTCCGACCATCCAGGTAATGACATCACATAGCAACACCCAGCTTCCTCTCCCTAGCGACTAACCTCCTTGGAGTTTCTTCAGCCCAGGAATCCGTCTTTCTTCATAGCCAGGTGGAAGCATTTCACACTGTAACCAAATGTCTGTGAAGCGGTTTCCCGTGCCTCATCTCATTTGATCCTCACAGAAGTCCTGGAGTAGGTAGATAGGAGACTTGGTGGAATCCTATTTTCTTTTCGTTAGCTAGAAAACGGAGATTTAGAAAGCTTAGAAACTTGACCTGACTGAAAAGAAGTAAAAAATGGTGGACCTTGAAAATGACTTCAGGTTTTCTCACTGCGCAGAATATAGTCAAACACTGCTACAGTTAAATATTTTACCCTTTGTTCTCCCTGAATGATCTACAATAATAATCTGTTCCGTGTTGATATTTACTGCTGTGTTGCTGACAATTACCTGAAAGAAAAGTTAGTGTGCTTCACTGGGCTGGAAAAAGTTTAGCTTCATCAGAAAGCAGGTCTAATTAAGCAAGTTTATTCTATATCTATAAAGGGCTAAGTTGACTCTCACATGCACAATACATATAAAGCTCTCGCTGGTGCCAATATCACACATGTGTTTCGGTCTGTCATTGTCGATCGTGAATTTGGTTGACACTTCTATTATAGAGAAAGAGCAAGTAGCGATATTAAAATATTTCTTCTAGTTAATTTCCTTTCAGTGTGCACGAATTCGTGCACTGGGCCACTAGTAAAAATATATTAAGAAACTAAACCAGAGCCTTAAATATGCTTATGTGCAATGTGACTCTCCAAGAGTATGGAAGACCCTGTTGATTTTCTACACAATACCATTTTCCACTCCACTCCTTTGCTCAGATACCCTGGATTTTGTTCGACTGATACCTGTATGTTTTGTGGGCGCCTTCCCTAGCGCCCAGGAGGCATGTAGGTTGGTCTAAGCTGTCCTCCCTGACAGTGATTGCTGTAGGTGTGGACATGTGCTGTAGCCCTGCCCATTGGAGTATAACAAAAGTCAGGCTTGGGGGGCTCCTGGGAAGGTTTTCCTCACTCTTGAAACAAAACACAAGATGAATACGTGCCTCTTCCTGTCTCTGGACATTATCACATGTAGACACGAGCTTGGAGCTGCTGCAGAATCACGAGGGAAAAGCCAAGAACATCCAAAGCAGCTGACCTCAATTCCCGACGTTGTTAAACCGTTGCATTCTCTCTTTGGGTTTGTTTCTTCGGTGTTCAGACCATGGGGTGTTCTGTGTTTTTCAGCTAATAGCATCCTGAAACCGAAGGGCACACAAATATGCAGACATTCCTACATTCATTTGACCACAAGAGGTCACTGAGAACGCTTGGGAAAGGCCAACAGCATGCGGGACACGGAGTTGGGAGTCAGAACTGCAGGTTCTACTTTAGGTTCTAAAAATCACATCAGCTCCTTGGCTTCCTTTTTCAACTTTGTGAAGAGACTGTGTTACCTATGACAACATAAGCCAAGTGCCAAATACTATGTGTGGTACATAGTAGGTGTGTCATAAATCATTGTTATTACTAACATGGTGGAGGAGGAATAATCCAGTTTCAAAATCTCATTTCTGCCTGAGTTCTAACCATTCCAAAAATAAAAACCTTTGTATTCAGGTCCCATACCACTCAGCAAATAAGAGATAAAACAGAGCTACCACAGACGTCCTCCACAAGCACCCTGGCTCCAGGGCCCACCGTTCCCTCACTCTTCTGCTAAAGCAAGCCCAGGCTTCTGCTGGGCCGAGCTCCCTGGACGGCCAGCGTCCCTCTGCGCACGCTAATGGCTCTGGGACACTGCACAGTGAGACCTTCCACATGTACCAGATGCCCAGCCTGCCCCCAAAGGACAATCTCCAGTCTCAAACCTCATGTGGATGCCAAGGGATTAGTTCCTCCCTGTCCAGTGCCCTGGCAGAGACTCAGCAGCAGCTGGCAGACAGCTGACTGGGCTTGGCTCTCTCCCTCTCTCTCTTGCATTGAGACACTTGGTATGTATGTATTACATCCCTAGAAAAGAATCCCAGGATTTTTTTTTCTCCTGTGTGTGTTCATCATGATGCCAGCGAAGGTCATCAATCAGTGCAATGACACAAAACAGACGGGCCGGGAGCAGATGGTTCTGCTAGATCTTTGAGTTGCACATCAAATCTGGGGCTCCACACTTGTTTCACCCACACTTTTCTCAATGTGTTGGAGAGATTCACAAATACCTCCCCAGCTCTGTGATCAAGCGATGACTTCAAATTCGCAATGTAAGCATGCTTCATCATCACCGTTAGAAACACATGATGACTGTGGGGCACAGCCTGTGAAGAACTTGGCCTGTGTCTCGTTTTCTTTGTGTGTGCGTTGACGCACTTCCAAGTATCAGCCAGGTCATTCATGGCATTATGGCAGCACAGAAAGATGCCAGAAAAACTGGGACTTTGCTGTGCTCTGCTTGGGCCGATGAATGGCAGAGAGGGCGTGGCTGCGTTTGGCCCCCGCACCTGTGTGCTTGCAGGCCGGTGCACGTGCGCATGCGCACCACACCCAGGCATAGTCACAGAAAGGCCCTGAAAGGAGTGAGGGGGACCAGGTAACATGATGACCCCCCTTTTACAGGCCAAGAACTAGATGTTCAGAGAACTAGATGTTCAGAGAGGTACAGGGACCTGCCCGGGGTGACATCACCCGTCAGTGGCAGAGCCGCCTGGAGAACAGGCTCTGGCTCCCAGGTCGTGGCTCTTCCCGTCCGCGAAGAGCAGGCCAGGTGTTCAGCAAAGAACAGGACACTCGCTTTGGAGGATGGGAGGGGCAGATACATTTAAAACAGAACAAAACGGCCCTAGCTGGTTTGGTTCGGTGGATAGCGCATTGGCCTGCGGACCAAAGGGTCTGGGTTCAATTCTGGTCCTCCCCCGCCCGGACCGTGTCAGGGGCCTGCAGGAGGCAACCAATCCATGTGTTTCTCTCTCTCTCTCTCTTCCATTCTCTCTTAAAAAAAAAAAAAAAATGGAAAAATATCCTTCAGGAAGGATTAACAACAACCTCCAGGCGTCCTCAAATTATGGCCCGCGGGCCACATGCGGGTGTTTTTGCCGTTTTGTTTTTTTACTTCAAGATAAGATATGTGCAGTGTGCATAGGAATTTGTTCATAGTTTTTTTTAAACTATAGTCCGGCCCTCCAACGGTCTGAGGAACAGTGAACTGGCCCCCTGTTTAAAAAGTTTGAGGACCCCTGATCCTAAGCAAACGCATTTCTACTGCAGCCCAACCCTTTGAGAGCATCGGGCACTTGCCTCCTTCTCTCCTCCCACCTGTCAGATCTCTGAGGGGAGAAGAGACCACGCCACACGGCAGGTTCTCAGGGGGAAAGCAGACGGGGCTGAAGAGCTGCATCCCCTAAGAAGCCCGGTGAGGCCAGGGACCCTGCAGGTTGAAGACACCCGTGGGGCTGAGCACCCGCAGAGAAGACGGGATAGAGATACCAAGATGGGGGGGGGGGGAGCGGTGAGAAAGAAAGGGGTGTGCCCTTGACTTTAGGGTTCTCAGAGGTTAAAACTCCTCTTTGGACAATGCTATAGTTCTCTGTGACTGGAGTATAGGAGCCCTAACCTGTGAAATGTTACAGGTGCAGTGGTGTGGATGCTCAGTGTTCATTTAGAGAAATACTTGATGAGTGTGTCAGTCTGGGAAGGCTTCCTGGAAGAGGTGCTATTTGAGCAGAGTTTTGTTGTTGTTGTTTTCTAATATTTTCATTGATTTTTAGAGAGAGGAAGGGAGAGGGAGCATTAGAAACATCAATGATGAGCGAGAATCGTTGATTGGCTGCCTCCTGCACACCCCCTACTGGGGATCAGCCTGTACTTCTTATTCTCGGAAGTGCATTGGAATCACCTGGGGTCTGATTCAGTAGGGCTGGGGTGGGGCCTGTGACTCTGCATGTCTAACAAGCTCCCAGATGATGCTGATGTCTGAGTAGCTAAGTTACAAAGTAAGAATTACCTCAGTGAAAAGGGGGGGGGGGGTCATTCAGAGAGGACCTTTCAGGTGGTTCCGTAGCGCAATGGATAGCGCATTGGACTTCTAATTCAGAGAGGACCTTTCTGGCAGCAGGCAAGATCAAAGGTGAGAAGTACGGCAGAGCAGGGTGTGTGAGAGGGTTGGTGAGGTGTAGGACCTCTCCTAAAGAGGGCAGGGCGCACGTGAGGAGGGCTTGGTAAAGTAGATGAAGAGCTCGCATTCATCCCAGGAGTCATAAAGTTTGAGTCCCTCCAGTACTAGTTAAGAATGTGAGTCCCTTGCCCTAACTGGTTTGGCTCAGTGGATAGAGCGTTGGCCTGTATACTGAAGGGTCCCAGGTTCGATTCCGTTCAAGGGCATGTACTTGCTTGCAGGCACATCCTCAGTAGGGGTGTGCAAGAGGCAGCTGATCAATGTTTTATCGACGTTTCTAATTCTCTATCCCTCTCCCTTCCTCTCTGTAAAAAAATCAATAAAAATATATTTAAAAAAGAATGTGAGTCCCTTGGCATCACCCGGCAGATCCTCAAATGTATTGGTTTTGGAGAGGGGCTACATTATTAAGAAGCTCTCAGGGTGATTCAGATGCAGACTAAAGTTTGGCAACTTGTGTTGGGCAGTGAAAGGGTCTCTGACTGGGGAGGGACAAGATCGAATTTACATTTCACATAGATCCCTGGGGAGCCAGAAGAGCACAGGCTGGGAGCAGATGTGGCTGTGCAGGCCAGAGAAGTTGAGAACTTGGGCCCGGATCCTGGCGATAGGAATGAAGAGGAGGTCGAACTCAAGAAAAACTCATTGGTGAGTTACTGGTAGGCTCCCAATCATGGATATACAGGGACAAGAGAGATAATGAGTTTGATTTTAGACCCGTTAATTTTGGGAGACAGCCAGGTAAAGAAGTTTATCGGGCACCTGGATCTGAGAGTCTGAAGTTCAGGGCAAAGACCAGGTCTAGCTACAGATTTGACATCAGCAGCTTGTAGTTTATTTACCTTTAAACATCACAGTGAAGTTCACGTTGGGTGAAATGGGCTTTTCAGATTTTCCTGACCTCCATCAGCAATGACGTTGGTACTTTGTGCGTGCAGAGGCCAGACCCTTTTTGGAGAATTCTTGAGCACAGAGGAAAATAAGTTCTCCCCTGTGGAGGCTTGCAAGGCCTGTGAAGCGATGAGGCCGAGCTGCCTACCATCAGCCTGGGAGAAGGGAGGAATTCGGTTAAAGGGACCTACCTATCAAATCCATCTTCCTGCTGTGATTTGACCTTATACACATCTTCACACTCCAAGGGCAAATTACTCCAAATGGGGCAGCTTCTACTCTTTTAAATTTCTCACCTTCGTCACCTGTGGAGCAATGTGCTAAGTTCCAGGCCTTAAGACACCCACCGTCAGTTGGGAGGGACAGAGAAGGAGTTGCATGTCTATGGTGTCACATGGGAGTGCACAGAAAGCTCCATAAAACTGAGGTTTCAGGGAAGGCTTAGTGGAGGAGGTGACATCTGTTAGGTTTTGAAGGAGGAATGGAAGTTCGTTGGATGGCAAGTGGAGATGGGGGAGGAGGAACATCTTAGAAAGAAGAAACAGCACCTGCCAGGCGCAGGATCGTGAACTGGGGTGTGGTCAGGAAACTCTGGATAATTAGAAACGGCAGAAGCAAATGGCATGCTGGGACAGGGACTGGAAAGGAGCCTACGTGTGTGTGTGTGTGTGTGTGTGTGTGTGTGTGTGTGTGTGTGTGGTGGGGGGGCGGTTAGAGCCTATCAGGAAGAGCCGCATTGTATGCAAAGATACTAAATTTACAATACGGCGGTGTGCTGCATAACAGGGCCGCATATACTACAGTGGTCCCATCTATAATAATAAAAGCATAATATGCTAATTAGACTGGATGTCCTTCCGGACCAAGCCGGGGCTGGAGGGAAGCCTGGGTCCTGGCTGCCTGCCATCAGCCAAGCAAAGCCTGGGTCCCAGGTGCCTGCTGGTGGCCAGAAGGAAGCCTGGGTCCCAGATGCCAGAGGGAAGTCTGTGCCGGCAGCCGGGGGAAGGAAGGCCTACTCTTGCATGAATTTCATGCTCTGGGCCTCTAGTAAGATTATAATGGAAGGGATTAACGAAAGAAAAAAATCTCATAGACAGACAACAGTATGGTGATTACCAAAGGGAAAAGAGGGTGGGGGAGATAGAAGAGGATAAAGCAGAAGTAAATGGTGATGGAGAGACTTGACTTGGGGTGGTGAACACACAATATAATATACAGGTGATGTATTATAGAATTGTACCTTTATGATTTTTGTGGCAAGTATCACCCCAATAAATTAAAAAAAAAACAACTTTTTTTTTTTAACACACAAAAAAACGGTTATAATGGAGCTGAAAATGTCCTATTGCCTAGTGATGTCATGGCCATGATATGTTGCAATGCAACACATTACCCGCATGTTTCTGGCGATGCTGGTATAAACAAACCTTCTGTGCTGCCAGCACATACAGTCCTGTAAGTACATAATACTTGGTAATGATAATAAATGATTGTTGCTGGATTATGCGTTTACCATACTATGCTTTTTATCACTAGCTTAGAATGTAGTCTCTGTAAAACAGTATGTCTTGTTATGCTGGAAACAGCTTCATCCACTCCATGTTTACCTCATATTTTGATGGCATCATTTTCTCTTGTGCTTGATTTAATCTCGTGTTGTTTTATAAAGCTGGTTAACTCAGTGTTCATGAGGTCCACAGTAGTGTACAACAATGCCCTGGGCCTCCACAGCCCCTCTCCACTCACTCACTGCCTCACCCAGAGCAACTTCCAGTCCTGCAAGCTCCATTCATGACCTATGCCCTGGACACATGTATCATTTTTTATCTTTTTTTAAATTTAATATATTTTATTGACTTTTTACAGAGAGGAAGGGAGAGGGATAGAGAGCTAGAAACATCGATGAGAGAGAAACATCAACCAGCTGCCTCCTGCACACCCCCTACTGGGGATGTGCCCGCAACCAATGTACATGCCCTTGACCGGAATCGAACCTGGGACCTTTCAGTCCGCAGACCGACGCTCTATCCACTGAGCCAAACCGGTTTCGGCTCATTTTTTATCTTTTTGTGCTGTGTTTTTACTGTGTTAGGTATGTTTGGATACATAAATACCACTATATTACAGTTGCCTACAGTATTCAGTCTAGTAACATGCTCTACAGGTCTGTAGTGCGGGAGCAATAGGCTGTACCATCCAGCCTCGGTGTGTAGTAGGCTGTGTCATCCAGGTTTGGGTAAGTGCACTCTATGATGTTTGCACAACAATGAAACTGCCTAACAATGCATTTCTGAGAACATGTCCTTGTCGTTAAAGTGACTGTAATCTTGAAAATTCCAAGTGCCATTTAAGGACAGGTGGGTGTGGGGCGCTGGTGAGGAGCAGCGGGAGGCTTTTGCAGTGACCACCCAGGCGTGAAGGGAACCAAGACAGAACAGGCTCAATCCTCCACACTTCCTGCTGGCCCAACCCCCAACCGTGTCTTCATTCTTCTCCTCCCCGCAGGCCGCAGCCAAACAAGCCTCCATCTCCGCGGTCCTGGCTCCCACAGTGGCCCCCTCACCAGTCCTGCTTCTGTACTTCACAACCTGCTCCCCACAGACAACTAGAGTGACCTTTTCATAATGGGAGTTGTATTGTGTCCCTCCTCTGTTTAAAACCCTTCAAAGGCTTGTCACTGCCTGCTCTCGGAATTAAACCCACCCTCCTTACCACAGTGCACTCGACCTGGTCCTTCCCGCTTGTCTGACCTCCTTTCCAACGGGCACTCCTGTCGGTGTCCACACTCCCAACACCCGGCCCTTCTTCCTCTTCCTTCCTCATGCCCCGCTCATTCCCACCCAGAGCTCTGCTGATTCTCCCTTCTGCCTGGGTCCTCACACAGCTGTCACTTCCTGCCATTCGCGTTGTCATTTAAACACAGCTTTCTTTGACAATCCCCTCACTTTACAGGAGCTTCTGAGTGGTCCTCTATCAAAACACCTGCTTCAATCCTCTGAGCACCTCTTATGACTATCTGGTATTTTCCTGTTTACTTGTCCATATACTTATTGTCTCCCTCCTCTGTAGTTGAGATTCTCCAAAAACAGCCTCCCCCAATGCCTTCTCTCAGTGTGCACACGTGCGGGTTCACCGGTCACGAGGTGGGGTCTGTTTCTCCTCCCCTCAAATCTGGACTGGCCTATGCCTTCTTATTGCCGGTTTGACTGGCAGCATTCAGCAGAAAGGATGCTGAGCCAGTTCTGGGCTTCACTGTTAAGAGGCTTGTCAGCTTCCAGTTTTCCTCTTGGGAGCTGGCTGCCGTGTAACCGGTCTGACTACCCCGAGACCACCATGCTGTGAGGAAGCCCAGGCTCCCAGGTGGAGGAGCGCTGAAGTGGCAGACGTGTAGCGATGGTGGAATGTCGGTGAGGGAGTGATCGCAGCTGACACCCAGAGCAGAAGAGCTGCCTAACCTAGCCCTGACCCCATTCCTGACAGAGAACCGGGAGGTATAATAAATCCTTTTGTTTGAAGTCTAAGTTTGGGTGGTGTTTTGTTATACAGAAGGAGGTATCTGAAACATCCGTCCGCTAGAATGAAGCTTCGAGAGCTTTGCCTGGGCCACACCTGGCACAGACATAGCCTCAGTAGATATTCATTGAATATGAGAATTTGGGGGAAATGGAGGTAACTATTGACGAGAAGTGTCAATAAAGCAACAATGCTGACAGTATGAAAGCTGGTAACCAGGGAATTGAAGTTAGAATTGGAGGTGTGTGTGTGTGTGTGTGTGTGTGTGTGTGTGTGTTAACAAGTGGAGTTTAACATTTCAGTTCTGAGTTTTGAGAATACACAGAGTATGAACATGGCTGACGTGGGGAGAAGACAAAGGTCACTGAGGTTGAGTTGGTAAATGAACTTGATACTAGGATATTGGCTAAGACACCCACTAGAAAATGAAACTTCCCTAGGATGATAGCGATGGCGAGAGGCACTGGAAGTTTCCACTTGAAAACTGCGAGCGGCCGATGGGGGCCGGTGGGAGGTGTCCTTGGGAAGATCTAGTGTCAATGGAGACAGAAAGTATTCAGTGAAGAGTCTGAGGGAGCAGGACGGAGAGGCGGCTCACAGTGGAACAGGGGATGTCAGGGGAGGTGGCAGTGGACATAAGCGTGGGAGGTGGATGCAGAGAGCGGTGCCGGGCTGGGAGTGGAGCAGAGCGCGGATGAGGCTTGCAGTCTGAGCAGAAGCGAAGGATGACTGATGAGATCATGAGGGATATTAACTGGCCTCAAGGTTTTGGCTGGCCTGGGGATGTGAAAGTTTGGTTTTCATGCCAACACATCCAGAGGACAAATAATGTTTGTTGGCAGTAGAGTCTGCAATCTGAGACCCTTTCTGAGGATCCAAATGAAACTGGCGAAAGGATGCCGGTGGGGAGTGGTTAGGCCCCCTGCCCTGCTGGCCTTGACAGAGAGGGGAGGAGCAGGCAGGCTGAGTCCTGGGGTGGAGACGGGACTTCTGGGTCTGCGAAGCTTGGCTTTAGATGAAGGGTTGGCATGGCTGGTTCCAGTGAACTCTATGGGACTGGTACCCTAAAAGTCTGCAGAAAGATAAACTGGCCTAGGTCAGATCTTTTCCAGTCCTTTAAAACAATAAACTTTATCATTGTTATTTCATATTATCAAAGTAAAACATGTTTAACATAAACACTTTGTTTTCAAGTCTCCAAAGCAAAGCACCTTGTTTCTGCCCAGGCTCCTGGTTTGTCTCCCTCTACTGGCAAAACAATGCACATGAAGAAGAGGTAAGTCCTCCACTTGCTATTAAGTTCCCGTTTTAGTAAGCCAGTCACAGTCGCTATTCTATTTCTTGCCCTGATTCTCAAGTCAAATGGAACCAAGCAAAGGACAGGTAATAGAGCTATAACAATGAATCCCTTCAAGCCCTTCTGGTCTGTTATTCAAACCGAAAGGTATTTATTAAGTTCCCACTCATTCGTCAGATCTGTTTCCATTACAGGGGACTGAAACCCAAGGTAAGCTGGCTTAGGCCAAGAAGGAAATTTATTGTTTTATACAAATTTTAAAAAGAGAGAGAGAGAAACTTCTGGAGGGGCAGCTCAATCAGCTGCTTAAATGATGTTGGCAAGAATCTCTCCCCTCACGGCTCCATCTTCTCAGCTCTGGTTTTCCAGTGTCAGCTTTATCTTAGGCAGGATTTCCCCAATTGGTGACTCCCAAAAGCTCCAGGCCTATTTCCTGTCAACTTAGTAGCACCAGCAAACAAGAACACCGTTCTGAAGTATGGTTCTCATTGGCTGTTCTTGGGCCACTTGCCCATCCCTGAACCAATCATGACAAGGAAGAGGCTGTGTTCTCATTGGTCAGACCACGATCACATGCTCACTCTTGGGGTAGGCAGTCCCATCCAAATGGGACATCAGTCCCATCCAAGCCACATAGATAGAAAAGGGTGGGTCCCCAAATAAAAACTACAATTACCAGAAGGAGGGGCATGGCGTGCAGGGCTGATGCAAACACCACGTAGCTGTTACACAGGCCAGCTTGCTGGGTATGCAACCTGGGCAGTTACACAGGGCCTGGCCCTTAAAAGGCAGCCAGAGCGACTTTCCCTGGTGTAATGCTCTGCTGTTACTGTTGTGAAATTCTTAATAATCTTGGAACTAAGCATCTTACATTGTCATTTTTCACTGGATCCTGCAAATTATGCAGCCAAACTTGCTGTTACACCACTGTGTGCACTGGGAAGGCTTCCAGAAACCCGTGAAATCCAGTCCCCTCAGAGACAAGGGAACACAGGGCGCCCTTGGGAAAAAGCAAGTCGTCTGTCCTGGTTGGAAGGAACTAATGGAGAGTACATTCACTCAGCAATTCATTTACTCACTCATTTATTCACTTAACACTTTATTAAGGGGGATCCTGCTACTGCCAGGGAGGGAGGGAAAACAAGTGGTTGTCAAGGCCCCCAAGGAGCTCATCTGTTAGAGAGAGATGCGCACGGTCACAGAAAGGCAGCGAAAGGGTTGGGATAAAAAGAAGCGCTGAACGCGGTGGGAGCACAGAGAAGGCACCACTCACCCAGCCTGGAGATGGGACAATGGCGGCGCTCCCGTGGTCGCAGAGCATCTTAAGCTTCTTGGTTGGCAATGGATAGGGAACCTGAGGGAGGTGGTTCCACAGAGCAGGAGCCATCGTGCAGAGTGCACCATGCTCCCAGGAGCACCACCACTCCCAGTCCTGTCCCCACCCCACCCCCCCACCCCCCCCCCCCCGCGCCTCCCCACCAGCCACTGAATGTCCTTCAGGGCTCACTGTTACTGCTGCCAGTGCCAGACCCAAGAGTCAAGATTTTTGCAGTCATCAACTCAGCAGTTGAAATATTTCTTACATCTTCAGCAGAATATAGCAACTACTTAAATTCCCAGTAAGGAGGTAACATTGAGATAATCAAAGAAAATTTCCTTCTAACACCAGGACTTTTCATTTTATTTTATTTTTTTTTTGTTTTTTTTTTAAATATATTTTTATTGATTTTTTACAGAGAGGAAGAGAGAGAGGGATAGAGAGTTAGAAACATCGATGAGAGAGAAACATCGATAAGCTGCCTCCTGCACACCCCCCACTGGGGATGTGCCCGCAACCAAGGTACATGCCCTTGACCGGAATCGAACCTGGGACCCCTGAGTCCGCAGGCCGACGCTCTATCCACTGAGCCAAACCGGTTTCGGCAGGACTTTTCATTTTATATGAACCGTCTTCACCCTGTTTTAACAATAGAATGATTTAGCCCCATACACTTTAAAAAAAAAAAAAAATTGAGAATTTGGGCACCAATAGACGCATATCGGGCAGTGTAATTTTCCTCTAGCACACCTTTCACTACTTGTCCCTTCTGAGTATCATCATGGACTTAGCTATGATCACTTTTTTTTTCTCAAAAAATTAAAATTTGCCCTAACCAGTTTGGCTCAGTGGATAGAGTGTCAGCCTGCAGACTCAAGGGTCCCAGGTTCAATTCCGGCCAAGGGCATGTACCTTGGTTGTGGGCACATCCCTGGTAGGGGGTGTGCAGGAGGCAGCTGATTGATGTTTCTCTCTCATCGATGTTTCTAACTCTCTCTCCCTCTCCCTTCCTCTCTGTAAAAAAATCAATAAAACATATTTTTTTAAAAATAAAATTTGCCCCACCTATGTGGCTAAGTAGTTGAGCATCATCCAATGAACTAGGCTTGATTCCCAGTCAGGGCACATGCCACGTTGCTGACTCAATCCCCACTAGGGGGCATGCAGGAGGCAGCCAATGAATGATTCTCATCATTGATGCTTCCATCTCTCTCTCCCCCTCCCTTCCTCTCTGAAATCAATAAAAATATATTTTTTAAAATTAAAATTTGCTCAAAAATAAAATTAAAATTGTACAAAAATTCAAATTAAGACAGGATGCCTGCCCTTAATGAACTTACATTCTTCTTGGAAAAACAAGCTCTAACAGATGGGAAATGTAGTGAACAGAAGGCAGCAAGCGATGGTGAGAAGCTGTCTGTCGTGTTCTTTGAATGCTCTGATTAACATGGGAGCTAGGAAGTTTCCGCTGGGGAGAAGACTTCAATCAGCTTCGCAGTTGGATTCAGAAACCTACAAGAATCTCTGAGTGAGGGGAGGGGAAGGGCACACCTGACTGTACAAAGCTCGGGAGGAAGAAGCAGGATAACCGAGTATCCCCTGTCAAAGGAGGAATAGCAAATGAGGGCGAAGATCACTCATGGACCGACGTGAGACCTTCTTAAAGCAACAAGTAAAGGCTTCAGATGCCTATTGCTGAGTAACAGATTCCTTGAAAACAGTGACTTAAAACAACTACAATCTTCTTCTTCTCCTTCTCCTTCTTCTTCTCCTCTTCCTCCTCCTACTCTTTCTCCTCCTCCTCCTCCTTCTCCTCCTCCTCCTTCTAGAGAAAGAGAGAGAAGAAGGGCTTCTTCTTCTTCTAGAGAGAGAGAGAGAGAGAGAGAGAGAGAGAAGAAGGGAGAATGGGGAGGGGGGAGAGAAAGAGAAAGAGAGAGAGAGAGAGAGAGAGAGAGAGAGAGAGAGAGAGAGAGAGAGAGAGAAACATCAATTAGAGAGACATATGTTGACTGCCTCCCTCCCACACATACTCCGACCAGGGATCAAGCCCACAAAATGGGCAATATGCCCTAACAGGGAATCGAGATGATGCCCAACCAACTGAGCCACAGTGGCCAGGACCATTCATTTTATTCTTATGGTTCGTGGTTCTGGGGTTGACTGGGATCATCAAGTTGGTTTTTGCTCAGGGTTTCTGATCTCCAATTTTTGTGGTTATAGTCCTATGGTGGTTGTAGTTGGAGTCATCTCAAAACCTTCTCTGCTTTGACCTCAGCTGGGGCTTTCCACCAGAACACACTCCATGTGGCCAGGCTCCCTCACAGTGTGGTGACTGGGTTCCAAGAGCAAGACAGGACGTGGAAGCTACCAGTTTCTGAAGGCTTGCAGCTGGAAACTGGTGTGGCATCTCTTACGTACATTCTATTGGTGAGGCAGTTTCAGGCACCAAATTCGAGAGGAGATGTGGAGGGCCACCTCTGCATGGGAGAAGTGTCAATGAATTTGGAGGCCATTTAAAAAAATGAAAACACTGTTGTTTTTTAGTTTGAAGTGCTTTACATGAATTCTCTCATTTAATTCTTACAACTATTAAGACCATTTCACAAATGAGGAACCAGACATAGAGAAAACAAGTGACTTGCTCAAGATCACTGTCCCTCCAACAACTGTATATTTAGCCTCTCCTCTCTGTTAGGTGCTCAATATTTGGGGAAAGAGGAATCTTGGAGGGGCTGAGATCCTGAGTGAGAGGGGGCCCCAAGCAATTCTAAGCCAGACACCAATGTGAATCTGACTGCATTGGCCCAGAAGGTGTTCACTCAGAGCCTACAGCACTTGGGTTATATATTACACTAGAGGCCTAGTGCACAAAATTCGTGCATGGGGGTGGGTGTGTGTCCCTCAGCCCAGCCTGCACCCTCTCCAATCTGGAACCCCTTGAGGGATGTCTGACTGCCCAGTGGAATCAAGCCTAAATAGGCAGTCAGAAACCCCTCTCACAATCCAGGACTGCTGGCTCCCAACTGCTCGCCTGCCTGCCTGCCTGATTGCCCCTAACCGCTTCTTCCTGCCAACCTGATCACTCCCTAACCACTCCCCTGTCAGCCTGATTGCCCCTAACTGCCCTCCCCTGCAGGCCTGTGTCTCCCCCAACTGCCCTTCCCTGCAGGACCAGTCACCCCCAACTTCCCTCCTCTGCTGGCCTGGTCACCCCTAACTGCCCTCCCCTGCAGGCTTGATCACCCCCAACTGCCCTCCCTTGCAGGCATGGTCCCTCCCAACTGCCCTTTCCTGCTGGCCATCTTGTGGCGGCCATCTTGTGTCCACATGGGGGCAACCATCTTTGACCACATGGAGGCAGCCATCTTGTGTGTTGGAGTGATGGTCAATTTGCATATTACTCTTTTATTATATAGGATGATACAACCTTTTCACTGGGAAGGGATTTGGAAACAGGGAAAACATTGGTGTGCGCTGACCTGCCCACAGAGGCCTTTGTGAGTACTTTCTTTGTCTGGGCCTTGAAGGGCAGATTGGATTTAAGTCATGGAGAAGAATTGCTAAGGTTTTCTTGTGGGCAGTCTCAGGTCCTCGGGCTCCTGGGAAAGCCATTTTCTCGATGCACTATATCAGAATCTACTGTTAAAAATAAGTCCTTCCTTCCTTACATGTCT
Source organism: Cnephaeus nilssonii (assembly GCF_951640355.1). Classification (NCBI taxonomy): domain Eukaryota; kingdom Metazoa; phylum Chordata; class Mammalia; order Chiroptera; family Vespertilionidae; genus Cnephaeus; species Cnephaeus nilssonii. The sequence goes on along the minus strand of NC_137075.1, from coordinate 68,594,056 downwards.
TCAATTTGGGGACATGTGGTTTGCCAAAAAAGACATTGAATGCAACGAAAATAGTTTTGTCCTACTGCACACAAAATTTATACTTGAGTTGTGTTAATATATTGTCCCCTTACAGAACCCAAAGAACCTTCCTCAACAGGAAACCTCAGATGCATGTTCTCTCTGTGTGACCGTCTGTTGAAAAGGGCAGGGAATAATTCAGCAGGAAAAAAACATTGGAGTTACAACTTAATTCTGGCATGATCATGTGGTTGGAAAGTCAAAACAAAAACCTGCAGCACTGCTTTTTGTTTAAAGTTCAGTTGGAAAGATTGCGTAAGACTCTTTGATCTTGTAGGTCAGGGCCCCAAGGCTTCAGAGCTCTCTGCGTGTATTTTGTGGTGAGTTTCTGAATAAAGACCTGTAGTTAGAGTGTTATTTCCTGCCCTGCTTTCTGCAGTGTGAGTATGGTCTACATCACCCAGCTTGACTTGGGAGAAGGAGACCTGTGGTACAGTTTTCTAAAATCATCCAAGTTAGGACCCCAAAAGAAGGGAATTCTGATGAAAAGGCACTTCCTTCCTTAATGCCAGGGCAGTTGGTCAGTAGAATTGAGACTTGAAGCTATGTGAAAGCCTTGAGAACAGCTCCTGATGGATAAGATCAACAGATGTGGAGTTTTAGCCCCTGACCAATACAGCATCCAAGGGACCTAGGTTTCCTTTGCAAGCATTACACTTACACACAGAGAGAGCATGGCCAGCCTTCAAGTTCAAAGGAGGCCCATCCATTTTTAGCAGGCTACTTAAATTTTTTTTAACTGAAGAAATATATGTTTATTGTAGAAAAAGCATAAAATTGCAGAAAAGAGACAATTAAAAAAAACCCACTTGTAATCCTATTACCAGAAATAACCACTGTTATTTGGTATATTACCAGACTTTTCTATATATACATACACACAGATGTGTACATGATTATGGAGTCATACCTTCCATATTGTTTTGTTCCTTGCTCTTTTTCATATAACACTATATCATGAATGTTTTTCACATCAATAAATACATTTCAATGGTTTCAGGTGTCTAATATTTCTTTGTAAAGCTGTATTATTATTTATATAAAGAATCTTCTATTATTGAAGATTAATGTTTCCTCTCTTTTTTTGGCTATTATAAGCAATACTATATAGTGACTATTCTTAACTCTTCCCTAGGATATGTTGCAAAGAATGTAATTGTTAGCTCAAAGCTTATGGGCATTAATAAGGATTTTGATACTACATCAGTCAGGATAGGCTAAATGTTGTAACAAACACCCCCAAATCTCAGTGGCTTAACACAATAAAGATTTACTTCTCTCTTATATTACAGCTCAGTGTAGGTCATCTAGTTGGGGGTGGAGGGCACTTTGTGCAGTTGCCTGGAACCAGGATTTGTTCCCCATTTGCCAGGGCCTTGGAGAGAAGAGAAGAGAGGAGAAGAGAGGAGAAGGGAAAGGAAGGGAAGGGAAAAAGAGGGAGGAGAGGGGAGGGGAAGGGAGGGGAGGGGAGGGGAGGGGAGGGGAGGGGAGGGGAGAGGAGAATGGAGAATTGCACAGATGGTTTTAAGGCCAGGCTTGGAAGTAACTCACATCACTTCTGCTATCCACCTTTTAGTTGTCCAAAACTTAGTCACATGACCAATCCTAACTGCAAGGGAGGATGGGAAATGTAGTCTTCTTGTGTGTCCAGGAGAAAAAAAACAGAGTTTGATGAACACAGAGCATTGTGTCTGCCTTGAACATACATTACTAAGTTGCCAACCAACCAAGTTTTTCCAGTTTCCATTCCCACCACCAGGGTTTGAGAATTCCTACTTCCCTACACCCTCTATAATGAAGAAGATGACATTTTTTTGTGTTCTGTTTTCGGTAGATCTGCATGTAGCATTGTTGCTTCTCTACACAACTAGAGTCAGAGTACCTGCTTTGCTCTTTGGAGATAATCTCACTCAATCAGGACCTGGAGAGCCTCTGGAAAGGGCTCTGTATTCCAGTCCTATTTCCTAGGCTGGCCTGAATTTCTGGGCCTTTCTCGGCCTGTTATTCCGGCTCCCTTTCCCTTCCCTGCTGTAGAGTGAGATGTGGTATGCATGTGTCTGCAGCCTGCGGGACCCTTGCAGGGACCCTGCCCCAAGCCCTGGCTCCAGCATCATCCTAAATATATGGCTCCTTCAGGGACAAGGGGAGAAGATTGCAGCTCTGCATTTTCTGTGCCATCTCAGGTGTACTCCAGCTTACAGAACGTGTTCACAGAAAGAAAAGTCAGAAAATGAAATTAGGAGACAAAAATAGCATTCTGATGCTGACTTGGCACATTGACCTTGACCAAACCATCCAGTGCCTTGTCCTTAGTACTCACTGTTCCACTGGAATAATCCTTCCCAATGAGTAAACTGCTTAGAAATCATAAAGGGAAGGTAGGAGGATTGTGCAAAGCCTGTTCTTGCATGCCTTCAAGTGAACCCAGGTTGCTGAATACTGGCTCATGTCTGAGCTGTGGTTTCCGCCTTGTTTTGAACTTTAGTTTCTAGAAGACAATGCTTTCAAATGGCTTCTTGTTCACGTTTTCCTCTGGGACTACTAGCTGTTGCCTAATGTTGACTGGTAGGCCTGGCCCCTGGGCAAAGCAAGTTTTCCAGTAATGTCTTTGGCAAAAAGTCCTTTAAAAGCATCCTTGTTCATCCCTAGCTGATTTGGCTCAGTGGATAGAGCGTTGGCCTTCGGAATGAAGGGTCCCAGGTTCGATTCCAGTCAAGGGCATGTACCTCGTTGCAGGCTTCTCCCCGGCCCGGGCCCTGGTCAGGGTGTGTGCAGGAGGCAACCAAGTGATGTGTTTCTCTCACATCAATGTTTCTCTTGCCTTTCCCTCTCTCTTCCACTCTCTCTAAAAATCAATGGAAAAATATCCTCGGGTGAGGGTTTAAAAAAAACGTACCGGTTCAGTCCCTGGACTGAGGACCTGGTTGTCAGTACAGCAGAAAATGCAAACCAAGCAAGTCACAGATTTTCCGGACGTGCCAAGCTTCTGGGCCTAGGCATGCAGCATTCTGAAAAGCCTGGGATAGTTTGTGTGTTTTCCTAAGAACAAACCAAGATTGTCCTTCCAAGTTGCACCCTCCGATCCCCCCTTGAGAGGCAGCAATGGTCTCTGAGGGGAGTTAATAGCAGAGCCTCCTGAGTGAGTGAATCACAGCAACTGTAAGCTTGGCTTACGACCTAGAAATGGAAACAGGAAGTGGCTTAGAAATATAAAGAGCACAGCCCAGGAAGGGCTGCAGTAGAGTTCTCCTCTGGTGACACAGTATACGCTGTGCAGAGGTAGAGCTTGGCATCTTTCTCTGTTACCATGACACCCTCTGGCAGGGCTGGATCCTCTCCGTGGGGAGTGGGGTGTCTTCCTGGAGGCGGTGTACAGGGTGGTGGAGGAGGAACAACTGTGTTTCAGGAGCCTCCCTCCAGAGTGGGCACATCTGTGGGATGCCACAGTCCCTTCTGCCTCATCTTTGCAAGCAGATTTGAGTTCTTGAGATGAATTTTGCCAGACCTTCTAAATCTAAATTCTTAAGGTGCTTCCAACAAGAAAAAACGACTTTTGGTAGTTTCTGAAGGGTTCTCTGAGCCCACAGGGAAAGAGCATCCTTGCACTTGTGCCAAGAAACAAAAGTTCACAGTCACCCCTAGATCTGTAGAGGAGGAGCCTGGATGGAGAGGCTGCCCTCGGGGCAGTCTGACTGCAGGTGGGTGGCTGATTTAGGTGGAGAGGAGATTGGAAGGCTGGCCTCCCACAGATGGAGGCCTCCACCCAGGGCTTCCCCATGCTCCCCATTTTGGCTCACCCAGGGCAGGAGGGCAGCTGGTAGCAGGGCTTGGTGGAGGCTGAGACCTGGGGCTGTTCCTATTTCTCTTAGAGGTCTCTGGTCCTGCAACGACACCCCAGCTGTTCTTCTGAGAGCCTTGGGACTACCTTCCCCAGGCTCCACCCCATTTCTTACTGACAGTGATGAGGAATGGAATGCTCTACTGTGTTTTTCATGGCATTCCCTACTTCTCGGCACAATGCTGGACCCACATGTCCCAGGGAGCTGTGGCAAGGCAAGGCCTGGCCCTGAGCAGGGTGCTACGCAGGGGTCAGTCCACCATCCACAAAATGCCTCCTGAGGAGCCTCTTCAGACCAGTTTCTCCAAGTGCGGCAGCGGAATGATGGGTTGGGAGATGGAGCTCTTCACAAGGCTGCCTCTTGGCTCCCTTTGCAGGTCTCCAGGGCCTCAATTTCTCAGAGAAAGTCCTGCAAGTCTGTGTTTCTGCAAACACCCGTCCCCCAAGTTGGCCAGCCCAATGAAGTTGAAGAACCTTTCTCCACACCAATCCTGGTCTCATTTACTATCCTTTTCGTAAAAATAATCTGTTTCCTTTCAACCCTTTGTAACCTCTGAAAATTAATCTGAAGCAGAGGGATCCACTCACATAAGAAACATCACCTGTGGCCCTAATAGGCAAGCGTGGATTGCCGGTTTTATCAGGGGATTTGAAGGAAGCCAGCCCTTGAGTTTCAGGCTGCCCATGCCTACTCTCCCATTGACTTGTTGCCATTAAAGGCACCTTCTCGGCTTTTTTCTTTCTCTCTCTCTTCTTTTCTGCAAGAAAATGGGCCTGCTGCTCTTGGAGGTTGGGTTCTTGGAGCCCTTTAGCCCAGGGGTGATGAAAGTAAACTTCTCTGATGAAGCAGAAGTGGGATCCATAGGTGTTTCTACAGAGAAAACACTGACCACCAGGAAATGTATGCAGAGCAGAGAAGGCAGACATGACAAAGATGTTGGCAAAAGCACTAAACACCCTCTTTCTCCTGCCATCTCCTGCAGCCCACTCAGAGCTCCTGTGTGAGTAATGCATTGTGTGCTGGTACAGCAGCTCTTTACACACACACACACACACACACACACACACACACACACACACACGCGCGCGCGCACGATTTGTAAGATTGGCCTAATTCCATAGTGTAAATACTCCCATCATGGCAGACTTCAAGTCACCAATGGTTTAGCAATGGCTCACAAAATTCTTGAGTATTTAATAATTAACTCTGGCAAACTAGGAGGCAACAACTGCAGCACTGAATCATCTCAGACCCGCCCCAGAAAAATCCCCACATCACACCCAGGGCGAAGATCACTTTCCGCTTCTCAATCAGAAGGAGAAGTGGTGGAAGTGTGCCTCATTGTTATGAATAAATATAACGGTGAAGAGAGACAGGATGCGGGAGGCGGGGGCGGGGGGGGGGGCGGGGGGGGGGGGTGAGATTTTGTCTGCCAAATCAGAACCGCGTTTTCGTTTCTCAATCTTGTTCTCATTTCTCCCAGGGCTGGGGAAGTCGGAGGGAACCCTGTTCACAGAACTTCTCATAAGCTTCTAGGCAGCACTTCGCCTGAGGCCTCCCGCAAGCTCTCCCTCTTTCTTGCCCCCTCCTTTACAACCCGAGGTCCCATGCTAGAGAAAGGAATGCTCCCTCCTTAAGTTTAGTCAAATGGAGGGCTTGGGGGCCATTCTGGATTCTGGGTTCTATCTTTTCACTTGAGTGGTGCTCAAATGGGCTCCTGCATAAAAAGGTGGCTTCAGGCCCAGCCAGCATGGGTCAGTGGTTAAGCGTTGACCTATAAACCAGGAGGTCAGGGTTCGTACAAGCCTGGGGTTGCGAGCTCAATCCCCCATGTGGGGCGTGCAGGAGGCAGCCGACCAATGATTTTCTCTCATCGTTGATGTTTCTATCTCTCTCTTCCTCTCCCTTCCTCTCTGAAATCAATAAAAAATAAAAAAATAAAATAAAAAGCTGGCTTCAGGAAGATTCTCTACCTAAGTCCTAAAGGCTGAAAAGCCTGGACTGGTCTTTTTCTGATTTTTTAGGGAGTCCTGAAAGTGAGGGGATGTGGGGCAGGTAGTTCTCACAAAGTTGAGCGTGACCAAATCTGCCCACAGTCTGTGACGCCAGCGATCGCACAGCTCTTCCTTCCCCTTAGGGCCTGGGATGTCACCCGACTGAGGGAAGACGGTGACCTACTTTTCCTCCCCGCACATCGGGCAGCCGGTTGCATTTTCACCCACACGGCTGCAGTTTTTGTTCCCCTGCCTCCCGGGTGTGCTCCTGGCATTGCTGGCTTTGTGGAGTGGTAAAGTGGAGTTTGCCGTGGGAGTCTTCCCCCGAGAGGCTGTTCTGACAGCCCCAACCCTCATCCCTCCCAGACCATCCACAGAGGCGCTCGGGCTGCTCAAATCCTGGCAGGTGTACAGCCCTGGAGACTCCGGGTTTGCCCTCCGGTCTCAGCCAGGGAACAAGAGAAGTCTCTTTGGAAATGGCCTTGAATCTGGGGCCTCTTTAGTATTCTGATCACTCAAAGTCAGTCAGTTAACAAATATTTATTGAGGGTGTATGAAGGAGTTCAGAATGTGCCACCCCAAATTTTACCATATTGATTCTTTTCCACAGAAGTCACTTGAGAAATAGCAGATGCAGGAAGGTCTCTGTGACCTCCCTTTTCTACCTGAAAGCAGGTCATTACATTTCCCCTGAGAAAGGTGCCCTCCCTGCACCAGGAAGAGAAGACCATTTTTATCACCAGAGACGGGAGAAGATGCCAAAATGGACCCACAAACCTACTAAAATAACTCTTACCTCCCATTCGTTTCCCCCGGGCGTTTTCTAGTCACTGGCCCAAAATTTACTGCCCCTAGCCTAAGCCCCTTTGTCTTGTCACATCCCCATGATATATGGTTCTTTGTTTTAAAAGGTATCTAAGATTTTTGGCCTAATGCCTTCTATAGGTCTTCATTTTCCTTTTGAAGATTCCTATGGTAGCCACTGGCCAACCAAGGTTGCCGGTTCAATCCCTGGTCAGGGCACATACGGGAATCAACCATCGAATACATAGATAAATGGAACAACAAATCTCTCTCTCTCTCTCCCTCCCTGCCCCTTCCTCTCTCTCTCTAAAATAAATTTTTAAAAAATGTAAAAACTCCTATGTACATGTAAAAACTATTACATAAAATTTGTATGCTTTTCTCAATCCTGTTATCATGTTTTATGCCCGTTTAATTCTTAGGTCCAGCTACAGAACCCAAAGGGGTAGAAGGAAGTTTGTCCTCTCCTACACCAACTACAGAGATAATGGTGAGCAAGGCAGAGCCCCTGCTGTCACAGAGCTCACAGTCTAGTTCACAGGGAAGCCAGTCCTAACACAAAAACTCCAGGTAATTCAATAACGACTAGCGCGCACTGTGCTTTGAAGGAGAAGCACAAGGTGCACTGGGAGCATAGGACAGGGAGGCTAATGCCGGCTAAGGGGCTGGGAGGACTCCTTGAGGAGCTGAGGTTGAAGCTGACCCCCGAGGGACCATCAAACGTGATGGAATATGAGGTTGGAAGGGGAGATCCTCCAGGACACAAAGCATTTATGCTGCAGAAACATTCTCTCCTCAAGGATAAGCTTAGGAATGCAGATAGTGACTTCCTCCCTTCATATAGAGTATGGTGGCGGAGACCACTGTTTGCCCTCCAACCGTCCTTCTTTTCTTAATATCACATCCCCAGTGTGTGCTACTTAAACAGCTATCCCGAGAAAAGATCATATGGTTACCTTATTGGACAATGAGTAGGACAATGAGTAGGCACACCTAATGTATGGGGTCTCTTTTCTGCTACCTGGTATCTGGATGTGATGGCCGGAGGCTGAGCAGCCATCAGGGACCATGAGGAGACATGCCAGGGTTCGGGGAGCAGAATAATTAGTAGAGCCTGATTTCCTGATGACCACGGGACTGCCATCCCAGCCCTGGATTGCCTATCTCCAGACTTCTTTTATGTAAGGGAGAAATAAAGGTCAATCTTTATAAAGCCTCTATTATTTGGGGATTTTCTGTTACACAAAACCAAATATAATCCCAACTATTACACACAATTTCCTTTCAGCCTAATGAAAAGGTTATTTATCTGCACTACCCACAAATTACCTATTTTATAGAGAAGTCTGTAATAATAATATCTCTTTTTCCAAACCCCTTTGTCCCCTCCCTGGCCCCCTTATCCTCCCCACATCCTCTGTACCTCCTCCCTTTTTTGACTCCCACATGAGAGCTAGGACTGACGTCTGTATTTCCGCCTCCATGAACTACGTGCTCACAGCCCAAAGGTTCTGGGGCTCCTGCTACTTCCCTCAGTGGCTGTCTGGCTAGAGTCCTGCTACAGAGAGTCACCAGAAGCCAGGGAGGCAGCCAGCCTCGGTGTTCCTTCTCGCCCTTCCCAAGGAGGTGTGAAGAAATAGAATGGATCGAAGAGCTAAATATAAGATCTGAAACAAATTACACAGAAGAAAACATAGGTATTAAACTTATGGACCTTGGTCTTAAACAGGATTTTAAGAATTTGACCCCAAAGGCAAGGGAAGTAAAGGCAAAAATAAATGAATAAGACTATGTCAAACTAAAAAGCTTCTGCACAGCAAAAGAATCCGCCAGCAAAACAAGAAGGCAACCAATCAGGAGAAGGTATTTGCAAACAACAGCTCCAACAAGGGGTTAATATTAAAAATATATAAGAACTCATACAACTGGACATCAAATAAACAATCCAATTAAAAAATGAGCAGATACACCTGAACAAACCTCTCTCCCAAGAAGACGTACAAATGACCAACAGATATATGAAAAGATGCTCATCTTTACTAGCTATTAGGAAAATGTAAATCAAAACTATAATGCGATACCACCTCACACTTGTTAGAATGGCTGTTATCAACAATGCAAGTAATAGCATTGTTGGAGAGGTTGTGGAGAAAAAAGGAACCCTCCTTCACTGCTGGTGGGAATGTAAACTGGTACAGCCACTATGGAAAACAGTATGGAGGTTCCTCAAAAATTAATAATAAAGTTATCATATGACCAGCAACCCCTTTTCTGGAATTCTACCTAAAAAATGTGAAAACATTTATTTGCAAATATATATGCACCCCTACATTCATTGCAGCATTATTCACAGTAGCCAAGACGTGGAAAACAGCTGAAGTATATATATATATATATATATATATATATATATATATATATATATATATAAAGCCAGTGTCCATGACAACTATGATGACCAAATGACTGGTCACCATGAGGTGCATTGAGCACCTCTCGGTCCCTTTCCGCCGGCCCGTAAGCAGGGCGGGGTGGGACTGGGGACTGGCAAGCGGGCTGAACGGCTGACCTCTTGGTCCCTGCCTCTGGCCTGCAGGCTCTGATGGATCAGCAATGGTGAGAGGTGGAATCGGGGTGGGTGGCACGGGGACTGGGCTGGCTGTCAGGCCGTTGGGATCACCCCCAGCTGCTCTGGGGCTCAGGCCTGCGGGAAAGCAGGTGCCAGTGACTTCACCCCCATGCGCGTGTACCCGGCTGGCCGCTGATGGAACACGCTGCCCTCTGGCTAACTGAGCCCAAGAGGTCAAGATTCAAAGGGAGAAGGTCAATGTATCTGACTGCTTATAAAACTCAAGGCTGGCTGCGGTGAATGCAGACTTCAGCATGCTGAGTCGGATGAGATGAGGCCTGATATGAGTTAAATTGTGTCATCCCACCCACACACAAAAAAATATGTTGAAGTCCTAAACCCCACTATCTCAGAATGTGACCTTATTTGGAGATAGGGTCTTTTACAGAGGCAATCAAGTTAAAATGAGGTCATTGGGGTAGGCCCTATTCCAATATGTCTGTGTCCTTATAAAAAGGGGAAAATTGGAGACAGACAAGCACCAAATGAGTATGCCACGTTAACAGGAAGGCGAAAATGGGTGATGTTCCTACATGCCAAGGAATTCCAAAGATTACCAGCAAACCACCAGAAACTAGGAGAAAAGCCCGGGACAGATTCTCCCTTCCAGCTCCCAGAAGGAACCCACTCTGAGGACACCTGTATCTCAGATTTCTGGCTTCCAGAACTCTGAGACAATGAATGCCTGTTGGTTAAGCCACACCGTTTCTGGACTTCCATTAGGACAGTCCAAACAAACAGAGGAGTTTGGGGACAGCCACTGTTCTCAAGCGCTTTCCCTGATTCCTCGTGTCGGGATATGAAGACGTTGAGAGCTGCTGGCGTCTCCCTTGGTTATTCCTCTTCAGAGAGAACCTCAGGGAATCCTCTCTCCACCTGCAGGCAGACAATCAGGGGTACACCCAGTGAGTCAAATCCTTCAGCAGAGCCTTTTCTGCTCCCCTCCTGAGAGTCATGTTAAGGATGCTTCCCAAGGATGAAGGGCTGATGCTAACTGGCAGGGTCTGTCTGTGGAATAGCTGTCTGTTTGTCTCTGTCTGTATCTATGTATCTATCTATCTACCATCTGTCTATTTTTTTTCCTTTTCTTGGCAGAAAATTAATGTCTAGCTGGGTGGGAAATGTGGTATGTAGTCTTTTCAGAGCCAACTAAACCTTTCTCTGTTGAATAATTGTATACACAGACAGACACATGGAAAAAACAAACAAAAAACAAAAAACCTGTACATGATCTCTCCTACCCTTATCTCCCCAACTTGTTTTCCACTTGGGGGAATGGAAGGCAGAAGGAATGGGGAAAGAGGAACAAAGGAGATCCAAGGCCTCCGCAGAAACTGGTCAGGAGCCAAGCGGCCACCTGCTGCTCCTCTCATCTGCTCACTCTATCCATCTCATATCATGACAGTCTAGGCTGAGCTGCTTTGAGCACACGGGCATTTTTTAAAGCAAACTGAGGACTTGCTGCTAGTAAGCATCTGTGTTGCTTCTTGTTTCATTGATGGTTCTTCATTTTCACTATTTACCCCTCATTATAATCAGGTGTCAATCCTATTTTTCAGAGACTGAGTCTGAAGCCCAGCAATTTACCCTGGGGGACCTAAATGAGAGGCGTGGAGACTGGGCTACAGCAATTCTGAAAAGTCCACTCTGTGCCCATAAACCACAGCCCATCAATGACAAAGTCCCCAGAAAGAAGTCTGTGCTAAGTGGGCATAGAAACTGTTTCCTGGGTATGGAAATTTGTATTTCTTTTTTCATTTGCCCCCAAATAATGCTTTGGGTTGATTTTCAAGAATTAGCTTCAAAGAAGAGAATGATGATAATGAGGCAAAAGGTATATAGAAATTGATGTAAGCCATTTGCGGAATATTTATGGAGATCTACACTGTACCAAGCTCATGGAGAACACAAACATGCTTTTTTTTTGGGGGGGGGGGTGGTCCTAAAGTCTAAATGGGACGATCAAACTAAACTCATGGGAAACAAGTTGACAACTGATGTTTCTCTAAACTCAAAGTGGCTTTATTCAGGATTTGTTGATAATAAGGACAAAGACCCCTCAAACTGTCTCAAGAAAATAAGGATTCATTGTAAGAGTCCATGTGGTTAGCTCTGGACTTAAAACAACTCTGAGGACTGGCAAGCCTTCTCTACCTCTTTTTGAACCTCAACTTACAGATGGCTTCCACCTGCTTTGACTCTGCCTCAAGGCATCCCTTCAACTTTAAGTACCACTCCAAATGGTATATTCTTCCTCTACCTGGTAGTTGTATGGGAGTTTGTTTTTATATTTGGTTTAGCTCGTAGCCCTCTGTGAGCTTATATTTTGGCTACCCTTAAGTCGTTTGCCATCCCTGAAGGTCCAGTCAGCTGTGGCCAAGAGTAGTGGACCACAAGATCACCTAAAGGGCTATGGGCAGATAGACACTTAAAATAAATCCAATATGGGGGCTATTGATTATAAAGTCAACTGAAGGTCATTACAAAGAGAAAGCGCCCTGAGCTAGAGAGAGTAGGCTTCATAGGGCAGTGAGATGGCTGGGGTTTCGACATCTGGCATTGAGTCATGGGAGATAAGAGGAAAACTGAAATGTAGGAATGAGTACTGTGGCATAATAGTAGTATTCACAATTATCTGTTTTCCCTCCCTATGGAAGGATTATACATCCCTACCCAGATGACATCAGACTTGTACGTGTGGTTAATAAAATATGAGTAAAAGGGATATATGCCATTCCTAAGCAAAAGTTTTAATAGCTATATCATGGATCACCATGTTCTCTTTTCCCTTTGCATCGAGAACCACACTGTCCCAAATAAGGAATGTTCCATCAGGTTGGTTCCCAGAATGAAAACAACTTGGAGCAGAGCCAGAGCAAGTCCATAATGGATATGTAATGTAAATAAGAAGTAAACTTTTGTTGTGTTGAGCCACTTCTTAGATTTTAGAGTCATTTGTTATTGCAGCATAGTCCAGCCTAACCTAATGCTGTTACAGAATTTACCAGGTGACCAAAAAATACACAGGAGTACCCGGAGGTACAGAAAAAAAAAACCCATTTATTTCCAGATGTACTAGTACTGTGACTCAGGGGAGCCTGTTTCCAAATCCTGAGCAAGCCAATATGGAGGAAGCATTCTCTTTATACCCTTTGGTTTCTTTGTCCCCCAAATATGGATCAGACTTCGGGACCTTTCGGAGGCTTTGCAAAAAGCCCCGGGTGTTTGGATGGGGGCCGTGAGACCACACCTAAAGGCCTGGCCTGGCACCAGCGCTGATAACCCCCTCCGGGGGTTATGTAAAATGTGAGTATTTAGGTAAATAGGCCTTGCAAGACCAGACAATTAAGGAAGGGGCAGTGACTAGACTATAGGCTAACAGGAATGTTCATTAGGGATACTGATTAACTAGGTACAGAGTCAGGCTGCTGGTCTCCCCCCCAAAAAATGTCTTATTTTCCTCATCAATACAAAGATCAAGTTGTGTTCAAATAAATGGGAGAGAGTTGGAGGAGAAGTAGGGACATGAATCTAGATTTCAGGGAAGGAAGACTTGCAGCAGGATAGCAAGAAAGACCTGGAAAGAATGAAGGGATTTCAAGAGCCATTTTGAAGGAAGATGTACCAGATTTTGGTAACAGGTTGGAATCCTATATAATAAAGATGCAATATGCAAATTGACCATCACTCCAACGCACAAGATAGCTGCCCCCATGTGGTCAAAGATGGCCACCCCCATGTGGACACAAGATGGCCACCACAAGATGGCCAGCAGGGGAGAGAAGTTATGGGCAATCAGGCCAGCAGGGGAGGGCAGTTGGGGGGGACCAGGCCTGCAAGGGAGGGCAGTTGGGGGTGATCAGGCCGGCAGGGGAGGGCAGTTGTGGTCAACCAGGCCTGCAGGGGAGGACAGTTAGGGGCAACCAGGTCGGCAGGGGAGGGCAGTTAGGGGTGACCAGGCTGGCAGGAGAGGGCAGTTAGGGGCAATCGGGCTGGCAGGGGAACAGTTAGGGGTCGATCAGGTTGGCAGGGGAGTGGTTAGGGGGTGATCAAGCTGGCAGGCAGAAGTGGTTATGGGTAATCAGGCAGGCAAGCAGTTGGGAGCCAGAGTCCTGGATTGTGAGAGGGGTCCCAGACTGGAGAGGGTGCAGGCTGGGCTGAGGGACACCCCCCCTCACCCCGTGCACAAATTTCGTGCACTGGGCCTCTAGTAGGAAATAAAAGAGAGTAAAGGGTAACATAAATAAATGAAAGCTAGATCCCTTATTTTACTAGCTTACCACAGTTGGGAGTTGAAACTATTTTAAGGAAACATCCTTTTTAAAAAACTGAATTAAAGGTAGAATGGACATCTAAATAGTGTTGTCCAGCAGGCATTTGGGATTGGGGTAAGGGCTAGAGACAGAGATTCGAGAGTCATCAGAAGAGAGTTGGGTTAATGAGTTTTTTGAAATTGGTCTTCTGATCTGTAAATGAAATAGGTTGTGAGAAATGGAACACAGACACCACATTAGGAGAGAAAAAGCAATACTAGATGGACAGAAGGAAGAAGAGGAACGAAGATGTTCCAGCACCATCACTCCACTGCCTTGGGAAGGCCCTGGACAGGTAAGTGTGCCCACTTGAGATTTCTCCTCATCTGGTAGAACAGAACTCTTGAGTCGGCTCAGATGAGGTCTCACATGGTATGTGGCACACGGCAAGGCTTCCTCTCCTGACCCTGAGTCATTGAACTATTAATGGGGTAGATTGGTCACAATTTATTGGAATCCAGAGATTACTTTTTAGTTTTCAAACCTCATTCAAATACATTGTCTCATTAATGTTTCACCAAAAAACAATAACAAAAACCTTCAGAAAGTAGGTTATAATCTCCATTGTAAAGCAGATGAAATAGGCTGGGAGAAGCTAAGGAACTCTTTGAGGTTAGCAGCTAGCAAGTGCCTGAGGCAGGTCTGGTTCTTACTAGCACACCACATTGCCTCTGAGATTTCACCTCAGTCTTACCTCTGAGAAGTCTCAGAATCATAGCATATACACAGGACCACCCCCATTTGGAGACACTGCAGAATTTGGCATGAGCACAGATCAAGGCAAGGGCAAGAAACCATGTAAAGTGATAATTTCCCAGTTCTGAGGGTCTCTTTCTTGCCTCTGAATTTGTTAACAGTTCAGCCTCTGTCCTTGGAAGTTTACCAGAAGCAAGTCCAACACTGTAACCAGACAAACAATGGGTCCATGCTGCCTGTCACCACTCAAGCCAATTAAGCAGAGAAAGGGTTGAATTATGCTATATGAGTGTTTATTCCAATACTGCCAGCAATATGGAAGAGCAGCAGGTCATCCACAAAAGTCTGCTCTGCAGCCCACCATAAGCCAGCTGCTTATATTGGGTCAAAGGACAAAGATTACATGGGGAAATAGCCAAAGGGTATGCCAAATAGGCAGTTAACAGATCAGCTGGCTAGAGATTTGCAAAGGCCTGCAGGTATGCAAAAGGGTTGGGGATCTTCAAAGGGTTTAGTTGCTGCAGTCTTTTTCAGCGAGGGTTCAGGAATCTGGAGAAGGAGCTGCAACATAAATGGATATACTAGACCAGAAATATAAATTTGGAAGGCATTGCGGGGAGCCAGGTGGAGGTCACCCTCTAGTGGAGTGGCTCCCTGAATGTCTGGACCCACGGCTTTTTATTCACATTTTTCCCTTTAGCAAAGCAAACACACATATCAAAGGTAAGGTTTGGTAAACAATAAAGGATTATCAGGTTAGGGGAATTGCCCTCAGCTGTTCAACCAGCAACAGGTAATAATATGCTGATATTCAGCAAGGCTTGGTATGCTGAAATCCATCAGCCTTCTGGGGACTTATTGCATTTATTATGACCTGCTGGTCTTAGCCTCCAGCATTTAGTGACATGCAAGGGCTGGGGTCTTCAAAGGGCTGGCATTCTGGTTTCTGCAGCAAAGTTGTTAATCTTTCCATGATAATAGGCAACTCCAAATGGGGAGGATGGGCTGCATTTCCAGGTGAGCTCCCGGGTCCCTGTGTGTAACTGCCAGCCAGGTTAGAATGTGCCTTCTTTAATCAGAATAAAACAATCACAGTTAACAGAGCATGATTTATATTTCTTATAATTCTGGCTTGTTCCTCAACATTCTATTTCTGCCCTTCTTAGCACTATCTTAATAATAAGGGAAAAGCATATCTTTTGCATTAACAAAGATTTTCAATTATTTTGAGGAAACTCCTAAAGCATATATTTGCATTTTTTTCCCACTTGGAGAGGTAACCCAAGAACTGGCCACTGCTATAGTTTTCTATGGAATCTCTCTTTTACTGGAATGGTCTTCCCAGATCCCTCAGATTCCAAAAGACTACAACCGGAAATTCCCAGGGCGAGGTTCTCACGATAGTGACAGCATGTGCATAATTTTATTTAATGCTTCTTGAGAGCAGGTGCTGCTGTGTGAGAAGCACAATTGCACCCATTGTTTCTGTTGGTGGAAACTGACTTCTGGGTCCAACTTCTTTATTTTCTCCTACTTCCTGGTCTCCTTTAGGCGACCAAGGAACAGCTGGAGGGATGAGGTTGTTGGCTCACATACAATGGGTCCCAAAAGCGCCTCTAGCCCTCTCCCAGCCAAATGAACTTGGCTTTATGTTGTACAGTAAGACACCATGACGTTGCAGAGTGAGCACCAGCCAGCTCTCACTTTCTCTAACTACCTGGGAGACCCAGTCAGGTTCACCTCTCTGGCTTGTCTGTTTCCAGGGTATTCAATGGAAATCCCTCCCAAAAGGAAGGTAACAGCTATATTCACGATGGGTTTTTTTAAATAAGAAGTTAGCAAGTTTCCCAGAGGAGGTTTCCTTTGACTCTACACTTGAAGGGAGGTGTGGGGGGCGGAGAGAAAGAAAGAAAAGAAAAGCATTAACCTAGTTTAGCTATATTTTAGGAAACAAATGCCTAGCACCGGACAGCACATTATGCTTCCAGCTATAGGTTTTCTGGAAAGAAAACAAGACAGAGCTTACCTTTGAACACAGGGCAGAGTGCATAGGATAGAACTTGTTACTTATGGACCCTCCAGTGAGTAAGTCTGTCAGAAAGAGCATTTGTAATCATATCCTGTTGAATGTATGTGTTTGTGTCCCAAGTAGATCCCGGGAAAGGATCTGGGGTGTTTATCTAAGGCGTCCCTTGAGACAAACTTTAACTGTGCAGGTGTTGGGACATTCAAGTAGGTGCTAGCGAAGAGGCTACTCTACGCAAACAGGACCAAGGGCAGGCCTACGACCGAAAAGACCAGAAGCTTTAATTTCAGTTTTAAGCATACACAAAATAATTCAATTAACTGCCGGAGGAATTACACCACATGAAACATATGCAGTTGCAAATCACACAGCACTTATTACTCACACAATTCCTGGTGCTGCGGGTACAGGCTTGATGGGATCCCGGTGGTGCTGTCCTCTGGGGTCCGGCAGCTGGGCTGGTCCAGTCCGGATGCAGGGGGCCAGCGTTCCTCACCCGAGAGCTTGGTCGCATCTCCATCGGGAGTTACAAGCCGTT
Source organism: Cnephaeus nilssonii (assembly GCF_951640355.1). Lineage (NCBI taxonomy): Eukaryota > Metazoa > Chordata > Mammalia > Chiroptera > Vespertilionidae > Cnephaeus > Cnephaeus nilssonii. The sequence continues at coordinate 68,577,157 of NC_137075.1, read as the reverse complement.
CTTCCATCGTCTGGCAGGGAGAGGAGCGTGGAGTGGCATCGCTTGCCGGACTGACAAAAGGACGTGCCTTTGTGGCTGTCTCGACAGGTGAGCACCGTTAGCTGGCCGGGACCTATTTTTAAAGCCTGTTTCGTACCCGCAGCAGTTCAGGTAGCTATCAATGAATTACATCAATGCACACATGTTAATCTCAAACGGGGCGAGGGGCTACATGTGGTTATCTAGGGAGAGTACATCACTCACACAAATGGTTATCTTAGCAAGTCACTCTGGGTCAGTAACTGAAGTTCAAATCCTTATCTATGGGGTACACATGCTTCAGGGCAGTGGGGAATGTGTCCTTAATATCACACGTTAGGTTTCAGGAAAGTTAACTCAAACGTTTTGAAACCTTTTTAACATTTTTAGACATTTTAAAGCATTTTTAAACATTTCTATATTTTACTATAACAGTTTGTAAGATACTTTTTGCTCAGACACCTTACAAAGAGCTTCTTTTGGAGGTGTGTATATGACAGATGTGGTTGGGTTGGTCCACCGTGAGAGTGAATGGGGGTTGGGAGGACATATTAAATGCAGGCTCTACCTTTGCTGCAGCCTCTGAAAAAATCACACGGAAACTCAGTCCTAACTCAAAACCTGAATCATAGGAAATTACCTTTAACTTAAGGAAGTGTCCTTAAGTTACAGAACAGCTACCAATGAGGAACTCTATTTCTAAAGCTTTGTAAGATTTATACATTAAGCACATTATGTGGTCCACATTTGAAGGGCCACATGCTCACAACTTCTGTAAAGGAAACTGGTACATTCTAGCAACCCACTAACTGGAATTCTTTCACTTAGGCCTGGAAAGGCACTCAGTCCTGTGCCAATGAGATACTTGCCCTAGACCTCCAGGGAAACTTCCTTTTTCCTGATTTGCAACAGTTTAATCTCTTGAAGTGTGTGGGACGAGGACTTGTTGACTGGTACACTGCAATTTTACTTTTCTCTCTCTCTCTCTCTCAAGAAGAAACTCCAGTGTTTTAAATATACTCTTATGTAACAAATCATTTGTTACAAATGATTATTAAATTTAGCAGCTTTAAAGAATAAGCATTTTATCATCTCACAGTTTCTGGGAGTTAGGAATCCAGGAGTGGCTCAGATGATGGTTCTGACTCATGGTCTCTCATTAGGTTGCAGTTAAGCTGTTGGCAGGGCAGCAGTCATCTGAAGGCTCAACTGGGGAAAGATTTGCTTGCAAGTTCAATCATGTGGTTGTGAATAGGTCTTAGTTGCTCATTGGTTGTTGGCCAGAAACTTCAGTTCCTCACAACGTGAACCTCTCATAACCTACTTGAATGTTCTTCTGATGTGGCAGCTGACCTCCCCAATAGTGAGTGACCCAAGAAAAAGAGAAAGTCCACAGCAGAAGCCACAGTCTTTTGTAACCTAATCTGAGGAGTGACATACCATCATGTCTGCTATATTCTATAGAACAACCTTGGTATAGTGGGAGAGGGGGCTATACAAGGGTGTGAATACCAGGAGGCAGGGATCTTAGAGGCTGGCTACCACACTCTGTTTGGGAAAGAGAGAAATGGGGAAGAGGGTCATTCACTGAAAAGGTTAATGGTATGAACTGGCTTCTGAGAGACTTGTTTATTAACTAGTTGAATGTCCTTCAAGAGTCAACATCTCTGTTCCTCATCTCTGGGCCTTTCTTATAAAAGCAGGTGTTTAAATAGCATGGTCTTCAAGTCCCTTAAGCTCTGTGATTCTAGTAATTTGAAGTTGGTGAAGAGGGGAGTGAAGGAGGAAAGGAGTAAGGAGAGAAAGGAACATGGGTCTCATGAAGCAGTCCCCAAACCTGAGCCCTGAGCCCTGAGCACTGAGCCCTGAGCCCTGAGTTAGCTCCAGGTCCCAGGCTCAGAGTGTCCCACAGTTCCAGTCTCAGACTGGATGCCCGAGTGAGGAATGGAAACAGGAAGCTCTAATTTAATAGCGTATGCCCTGTTTTTACACCTATTTCTGTGCAAGAGCAAAACAGAGGTAACCTAGGGCACTCTGGGCCTGGGGAGAGGGCTCCTCTGGTTTCAGAGCTGGTGCCAGTTTGTGTATAAATCAGTGGTGGCTCCTTATTGTCTTAAGTATTTTTTAGAGGGGAGTACAGCCACCCCAGCACCTGTCTTCAGGGGAGCAGCTTTTGAAACCATCATTACTTATTTTACACCCTGCCCAGCTATTCCAGACCCTTTAACCCATGGGTGATGGGTCCATTGGACTTTAAGGTGGGGGTGGGGGGTAGGGGGGTGTTATGTCACTCAGTGGGCACCTAGGAACCTTGATGTGAAAGTGTCCTTGAAAGCCTTTGATGGGCCCAGGGGCTGGTTCTGCTTGAGAGAGCTGCCGGCAGAAAGAGCAGGGCCAGGCTTCACGTGATCAACTTTCCTTCTTTCTTTGGATTCAGCACAGGGAAGTAGCACCTCCTCAGAACCAGAGTTGCATGAACTTTTGCAATTTTTGAGCTAAAGGACATGTTCTCAGAGATTAATTATCTACTTCAGTAACTGTCTTGGGCATCCTCGGGAAGCCCTCAGGCTTTATGATTACTCATGTAATGTCTTGGCATTGTTGGTGACGCCTGAGTCATCCCAGAAAACATCCCAGGTGTTTATTCCCAAATGCCAAGATTTATCCCTCATGTTTTGAGCTGTTCTTTATGGAAAGCTTCCAGTTTTGTGCTTCTTATTGTAAAACCAACACCTTTAACTGCCTTTTATGAAGGCCTCAGGGCTGAGGGGAAAGTGCCCAAGACTGCCAGACCGTCAAGCAAGTCATCTGTACTTTTACAGAGCTGGCGTAGTGAGCAGCCAGGAGGAGGAGCAGTTGGGCTCAGGTTGAGCCAAAGAGACTAAATGCTAAATCCTCAGCAAGTTTTCCTTCTGAGAAAAGTTAAAGAAGCTCATTTGGAAAGAAAGAGCATTATCTAAACAGCCAGGCTATATCGATGGTTGTGTTCTACTACACTGAGAACATCCTAACGTTTCAGACACAAAGTCTGGGCTTGTCTGCTGCCATTTGAATTGACTTGGGATAGAATAAAAGTTGTGGGTCCATATTATGAGTCATATGGCTGTCACTTAGACCAGAGCTACCCTAGTGAAGACCCATTTCTCAACCCTGAATTTATTCAGGAGACCTAGCTCTCCAGGGCTGGAACTTCTCATCTGGCCAAGCTTCTCCCAGGATTTAACACTCACCTCCTTTCTTCCTTCCCTTACCTTCTCTTTTCTTCACTTACCTTTTCCCCTTCCCTTACCTTCTTTGGTCTCAAAAGGACACTAAATGATTCCAGATTTGGGCTTTCAGAACATTCTTACATCCAGAATCTGAAATAAATAGGGTCTTTGTGGTTATCTAGTTCAACCTCTTCCCTAATTCAGAAATCTTCAAAGGTCTGGACTCTGACACTTTATGATAGGGACAACACTATGGCAAAAAGGAATTTATTCTTTTTAGATGGCTCTCTTACCGGAGAATCCATTTTCATATTGACTTGCTGATATTGAAATCTGCCTCTCTGAAACTTATTCACATTGACTCTTATTTTGCCTTCTGGTCAGCCTAGACTTCAGGTACTCCTTCTCTAGAGCAGCCCATTAGCTGTTAAAAAATAACTGCTTGAAGAACAGTGATCCAGCCTGACTGGTGTGGCTCAGTGGTTGAGTGTCGACTTATGAACCAGGAGGTCACAGTTTGATTCCCGGTCAGGACACATGCCTGTGTTGCGGCCTTGATCCCCAGTAGGAGGCATGCAGGGGGCAGCTGATCAATGATTCTCTCCCATCATTGATGTGTCTATCTCTCCCTCTCCCTTCCACTGTCTGAAGTCAATAAAAAAAAAACATGTATTTTTTAAAAGAACATTTATCCAAACCATACAATTTGGATCTGGGTTGAGTTCCAGTTCTGTCATTATCAGTTGTGTGTGATTTTGAGAGTGTCCCATAACCTCATCTGCAAGTAGAGATAATACCCACTGGTGTGTTGGAACCAGCTATTGAGTGTGTGTCCTCTCAGCTCTGCATTCAGTGATCTCACGTTAGTCTCTTAAAATGAGCCATGGAGGGAGTATTTACACCATGGAAAGTGGCAAATGTGATGAATTGGGGCTTTTTCTTGGTTTATTTTGTTTTACCCACACGCCATTGATCATATCTTATCTTAGTTGTAAGGATCAAATTAGATAGTACAAGTAAATGTCCTTTGTGAACTACAAAGACTATAGAAAAAGTGAATGTTGGGGGTTTTTTTTTGAAAGATTGCTACAAAAGAGTCCCAAATGAATCACATTCCTATATTCATACTTTTGTGTGGTCTTTTTCCACATTATATATGGACTGGTCTCATGACTTGCTTGGTCCAGTAGAATGTGACAAAATTTCTAGGCCTGGGCATTAGGAGCCGTGTAGCATCTGCTGTCACTGTCTTGCTGTCCTCAGAAGCCACGGAGCCTGGGCTGGCTGCCTTGAGGATGAGAAGCCATGTGGAGAAGGAGGCTGAAAGAGCATGAGCAGAGAGGTGCAGCCATTCCAACTAGCCCATATGAGGTGACAGACATGCGAGCAAAACAAATGATGGCTCGTCCAGCCTCTGTCAACTTGCCAGCTGGCTGCAAATATATCGGAGAGCCCAGCCCTCACCACTACACCACATGGGGCAGAGAAAATATCTCCAGCTCAGACCGCAGAATCATGAGCAAATGAACGGTTATTGTTGGTTTAAATCACTACGTTTTAGGTGTGGTTTATAGACAGTGATAGATGACTTATTGCAGTTATTACTATATCAGCCCCATCCAAGTCTTCTCATCCAAGTTAAACTTTCCCAGATCTTTGGATGGCATCCTGGTCTTCCTCTGGCTGGGCTCCATTCACCAGCCCTGGGATGGACATAGTGCTGGTTTGCAGGGTTCAGACATGCAGAGGCTGAGGGACGTCTGTTCCCTGTGCTCTGGGTCTAGATAATCACCGGTCAGGAGGGTTAACTTTTAGAACTCGTGGTTCATTCTATGAGGTCATTCTAAGGCTTTGCAGTCAACTTAAATCCGTCCCCCTCCCGCCCCACCCCCCCACGCTTATCTGTGAAACTAAGCTCTCCTGTCCTGACATATTTTTAAAAAATCTAACTAAAGGGTTTAAGTCATCACCATTAAACTTATTTTTTTCACTTTCAACTTATAATTTTAGCCTTTCAAAATCTTGACTCCAATTTGATTTTAAATTTTGCAACAGCCATAGTATCCTGACATGCACACATTCACCCCACACCCAAACACATATATATCCAGACTCCTGCACAGATAAACACATCCAAACACACATGCATATAACAAAAGGCAGAAACTCATTTCAGTTTTCATAGCAACTACGGTGTCTTCCTAATAGTTATGGCCCTTTACCATCAGCCTTCTGCCCTTCTTCCCAGTCTCCTCATCTTGTCACTCCCTGTTTGAGTTTCAGAAAGCATAGCTCCAACTGTGAGTTAACCAAGTAAGGTTTGTTTTTCTCCGGCACCAAGAAACTCCGAGGTAGAGAGTCCAGGATTAGAATTGATGCCCCGTGGTGCCATTGGCTATCAGGCTTCTTCTGTGCTTCTATTCTGGCATCCTTCACAACAGCCTCATGATTTCAAGAAGGCTACTCCACCCCTAAGTGTTGCATATGAAATCCAGGCAGCAATCAGACAGGAGAAAAGAAGGGAGAAAGACAAAAGGCAAGCAGCACAGAGCCTATTCCTTTTTATCAAGAAAACAACAGTTCCCCCAGAGGCCCTGCCCAGGAGACTTCTGGTTACATTCATTGGCCAGAACTGGGCCACATGGTCACCCCACTATTAGAAAGGTGAATTTTTGTAACTGGGCACATCACCACCATGAAAAAAGAATTAAGATTCTGTAAATAAGAAAGAGATGGAGAAGGAACAATGAGTAGAGAACTAGCAGGGTTTGCCACATTCTCCCACACGTACTATAAGCTGTCATCCTTGTATACCAGACACATGCCAAGTTTATTTTTAAAAGGTTATAGAAAATAAGAAGTGGTAGGTTACAAAAAAATAGTCAAAAATTCCTCCCTTTTCTGTATAAATAACTCCTTTCAATGTGTCTTTGACATTCCTACTACCAACAGTCTGTTTCTACCTCTTGAATTTATATATGAGCTATTCTTGAACAGTGGATAATTGTAACCCCCCCACCACCATTCTTTTGATATTGTTTCTGTAAATGCTGACTCTGACGACTACGTAGCTTGTAGATAAACAGCATGTTTGTATAAGAATCCTAGAACTAACTTCAGAAGATACAGACTCTGACCTTTAGTCATTCCAGTTCCAGGAGATTTGCTGACCTTCAACCATAGACCCAGGATGATATAGAAACAGGATGACAAAGACCAGGATGACACACACCAGACCATCACTTGACCAGTTTCAAGGTCCTTATCAGAATGGACTCTACTGGCCTGCATGTAGAGAACTTTTCAACCTCCTCTCCCTTCTTACAAAAACTTCTGCCTGCATTGAGATGTTGAGATGGGCTTTGTGGCAAGGGTTTCCCATATTCTCAAGATGCTGACAAACTTAAATAAGCCTCTTTCCTTTTTCATCAGCATCTGTCTCATGAGTTTGGTTTTCACGGTGGCAGACAGCAGAACTTGGGTTCCAGTTACAGTCTTATGACTTGTTTTGACCAGTAGAACGTGGCAAAAGTGAAGATATCTGACTACCTAGCTCATACCTCAAGAGGCCTTTCAGCTTCTATTCTTGCCCTCTTAGAGCCTCAGAGCAGCTCTCCTAGGATGAGAGACCATCTATAATAATTAAAATGTAATATGCTAAACAGCCAAACAACCTTCCGGACGTCCTTCTGGACAACCTTCCAGACAAAGCTGCTGCAGCGGCGTTGGGCGGGAGGCCAAGGCCCAGGCAGTTAGGGGCAATCAGGCAGGCAGGCGAGCAGTTAGAGGTGATCAGGCAGGCAGGCAGAATGATTAGGGGTGATCAGACAGGCAGGCAGGCAAGCGGTTAGGAGCCAGCGGTCCCGGATTGCTAGAGGGATGTCTGACTGCCAGTTTAGGCTCCATCCTGCAGGGACCCCTGTGGGATCGGGCCTAAACCGGCAGTCGGACATCCCCCAAAGGGTCCCAGATTGCGAGAGGGTGCAGGCCGAGCTGAGGGCCCCCCCGTCCCCCCAGTATAGAGATAAAAGCCTAGCCAGTAGCCAGCATGGACTATTAAGGTGGCTATGGACTACCAGACGTATGAATGAGGCCATCTTAGACTATCCAGTCCCATGGGAGCTTCTGTATGATAGCAGCTATATAAGTAGTCCAGGAGAACCTCCTTGCTGAGCTCAGCCCAAAAGGCTGACTCATAGAATCATGAGCAAATAAAATGGTGGTTGTCCTAAGACATTAAGTTTGGGGGTGGATAATGAAATAGGTAATTCATTTGTGGAGTGCAAACAGAGTGGATATTTGTGGTGTTGTTGGATTCCTGGATTGACTCAGGTCTGGTTTTCAAACTTTGTTTCTGGGAGCCTTATGTGGAGGACAACAGAGAGCCCAAACTAACCTCTCCCCCAGCCCTTCCTTCACTTTATCCAAGGTGGCTTGCCTTTATATAGTTTGCAGTAAGATTCTGTATAAGAATCCGTGTAACTTTATAAGGTCTGTGTATGGTAGAAGTGAGAGAAGAGTGTTCTGAATGACACTTGCCCATGAAAGCAAAAGTGAAAATTAGCTTTCCATGTCCCAAAGGCCATGCTAGATGGTTGCTTATCTCACCAAATCCTAACAACCCCAGAAGATAGGCCTTATACTCCCACTTCACAGATGAAGAAACTGAGATTCAGAAAGACTAGGTTACTTGTATGGGGTCTCTCAACTAAAAGGTGAAGTTCTGCGAAGCTCAGAGCATGAAAATAGACAGTGATTGGGAGAGTTGTCTTTTTAAGCCACTTATGTGTTATTGACATTGAGCTATGTCTGATTATCTTTTATTGTTTAATTGATTGAACCTATAATTTTTTAAAAAAAGAAACCCTAAACCAGAATATGTTCTTGGAGGCTACCTCATATCTCAGATATCTTTAGGGGGCTGGAAGGCAAGCAGATGCTGTAGCCATGACTGACCCTAGATGTTCCTGAGATGGTCACACATTATCATCAGCCTGGGTTTCTCTCTCTGGGGAACCACTTATCCCCCAGTAGATGTAGTACAGGGGGCTGTCAGTCACAGTACCTACCCCACACACTCCAGATATGAACCACCACAGTCTCCCATCCACTCTGACAACAGTGATTGACCCAAGAGGTGGGTACGTGCTGACCCTCCATGCTGCCTGTGTAGGTCATGCTCCTAAGTCCAGTTCTCCTGAGTCCAGGTTTCTTCCTCTAGAATTATGCAGCAAACCTGCAAAATAATAGCAGGGGGTACAACCATAGCATGGGACTGCAACCATAGCATGGGGGTATAAGCTTGGACTCTGGAGCCACACTGCCTGGGTCTAAATTCCAGTTCCACCAATTAATAGCTAAGTGGCCTTGGGAAATCCACTTAACTTATCTGGGCCTCAGCTTCTTCATTTGCAATGGGACCTAACTTCTGGGCTCTTAAATAAATTAATATTTGTGACCTGCTTAGAATAGTGACCAGCCACCTAAGTGTGGGATTTGAAAGAAAACATCCTGCAGCTCTAAGAGATATGACACAACGGCCACCAGCACCCTTTCCTGGGATTAACTTTCAGAAATGGAGAAAGGAAGCTCTTTTTTCTACTGAGATTTCTAAATTAGGGCTTCAGGTGGCCATGATCCACTCCATGTGGCAAAGGCATCTCTGCTGAAAGAGAATGAGTGCATCATGCAAAGAGACGCACAGAGACAAGCAGAGAGGCAAGCTGGAGAGAGTCCTGGCAGAGTTGCATAGCCATTTTCTTTGATTCCTTAAGCAGTACTTCCTTCACTCTGTAGCTACCCACGTATCCTTCCTCGCTGCATGAGCCAGCCCACTCCTCTTTTTATCTCTGTTTAAACTGAGTGGGTTTATTTTCTGTCTCTAGCAATTGAAACAATCTTGGCTAATAGAGACGTCTTAGATCAAGGTTTGCAAACTCAACTACCAATAGGAGCTGGGGGATCTAGTGTTGAAAAATTATTTTAAAAAAATTTTAATTGATTTCAGAGAGGAAGGTTGAGGGAGAGAGAGATAGAAACATTAATGATGAGAGAGAATCATTGATTGGCTGCCTCCTGCACATCCCCCACTGGGGACTGAGCCTGCAATCCAGGCATGTGCCCTCACCAGGAATCGGAGCCATGACCTCCTGGTTCATAGGTCAACACTCAACCACTGAGCCATGCTAGGCAGGCTGAAAAATCTTTTTCTTTTGAAAAATATTTTTTTTTATGGCAAAGGGTATGTAGAGAAATATTCCTCTACTATAAGGAAAGCAGCAGGGCGAGTACAAGGTCAATAGCACCTGGCCACCATCTGGGGGAGGTCACAGGTTGTGGTGGAGCGTGTGGAGAAGGGTCAGGCATGCTCTCTGTGCAACCGGTACAGAGCAGTTACCATGACAGTGCAGTTTAGCAATATCTTCTGGTTTTCTTTTTCTTCCAAAAGGAGACATAAATCTGTGACTCTGCCAATCTATGAACAGTGGATCAAAATTTCCCACAGTACTGTACAGCAGCACATCTGCAGATGAACGTGTCCCCAGGGTCGCCAGTTAGCACCACAGCCAATCCAGTTCCTGTATGGGAACTAGCTCAGTTTAAACAGCCAGCCAACAATCTAGACTCTAAACAGAGTCAGAGCTCTGGGACTCCAGGTCTGGGGTTCAGCCTCTGCCAGAGGGTTTCTGGATTCCCCTGCTCCACCCCCACATCAAAGCTGGCCTCTGTGTAAAGGGATTCCCTGTTGTCTCTTGGTCCAGTCCCCTCCTCGCCAGTGTTCTGAGCTCCTCTCTTTGGCCATTCCCCTAGGTTGTCTTTTCCCCTCTCTTTGAGGGGGAGAGAAATGGGGTGCAGGCAGAGGAGGCCTGCCAGCCAAAAGTGATCCCACAGTGTTGGATGCTCCAGTTTTGCTTGGGTTTTTATAGCTCCTGTAGCAGGGACCTGGGTACCGGGGCAAGTAACAAAGAGGGAAGCTCTCCTGGAAGTCCCTGAGGGAGGCCCTGTGGTGGCAGCCTTCCAAGGCCCATGCTTCTGTCCCGCTGACTCTTCAGCCTGCCCGCCTCGGGCCTCGCTGCCTAGAACAGGAGAGTAAGGGCACAGCGACTTTAATGCGGGCACAGCAGGTAGGAATGTGGGGCTCTCCTGGCAGGGCTCTTTTCTTGCATCTTCTTCTGGAATTTAGGAGAAGCCTCGTGTGATGCTCTAGCACTTGGTGTAGATAGAAACAGCCCTGAGGTCATTCTCCAAAATATACTGCAAGGAGTTTGGAGGCAGGGGTTGTTTCTGTGTAAATAAAAAGAGATCCTCAGGCTCCTGTCAGAATAAAATGAGGTGAGAGATGAAGCAAGGGGGATGAGCAGTAAGTCCCCTCTCCCCCTAAATTTGGAAAACTTGGAGAATCCAGAGGGACTCTCTTGAATGCAGCCTCCAGGGCCTCCCATTGAGGACTCAGCAGCAGCTCTGTCAAAGACATACTATGATATATATATGTCATATATATATCAGAGAGGAAAGGAGAGGGAGAGATAGAAACATGAATGATGAGAGAGTATCATTGATTGGTTGCCTCCTGCATGCCCCCTCCTGGGGATTAAGCCCAAAACCCGGGCATGTGCCCTTGACTGGAAGGCTGACATTCTATCCATTGAGCCAAACCAGCGAGGGCCATACTGTGACATCTTGACTTCATTCACCTGGTGACTTGGGGAGAGGCTCAGTACCTGAGAAAAATTCAAATATTCTTGAGTGGTCTCATCAAGACTGCCTTCCTGCCATTTATCAAACTATAGGGTTTCTGGGATTCTAATGGAGATTTGCATGCTGAGCCCAAGAGAGCTTTAGGCTGCCTCTGGAACCCTCTAAGGTGTTGCCCTAATTTAGAATCAACCGGGATATTAGCGCCTGGGCATCAGGCTGTTTTCTGCTTCCTTCTCTCATCTTGATCTGTCTCAATCCCTCACAAAAAGCCTAACATCACTAAGTGCTCAAATAATGCTGCTGAACTAAATTGGAGTGAGACTCACAAGGAAATGAATTCATTCATTCATCTGTTTATTCAATAAGTGCTTATGTGTGCTAGACACTGTGCTATCAGAGTGGTTCAAGGTGGGGCACTCCTGGAGTTATGAACTCCACTCAGTACTGCACTGGATTTATGGCCTGCTTCCCTGGAGTAGGAATGCTGGGCTCTGGGGAAACTGTAAAATTGAAGATGGGCCCCAGGAATACAAAATCTTGTTGCTGCTGAGGACGCAGCTTCATAAGTCAAGGGATTTAAAACCCACCTCCTTTCATGATTGTAGAGGGTTTAAGAGCCTAGGTAGATGAGCCAGCCAACAATCTAGATTCTTAATTCCTTGACATCCATAATTCCACCAATCTTCATCCTTTCCCAGGGTCTCAGCCTGCTTTCTCCTTGACCTTCACCATCTCATTCCCTAAGTACTGCCTTCTGCCTGCCAGCTCTCTCTGCTGTTGTTTTTTTGAGACTATACCAGTCCCTATTCCTGGTCCTTCATTTCTGCCTTATTCCCTGCCCACTATAACTCCAGATGACATGGGTGAGGACAGGTGATTACTGGAACTATGTTCTCAAGCACACTCCATTCTTCTCACTCCGTATCTTACCCTCACATCTACCAGGGAAATCTCACACACAGATTCCTAAGGGATTAAGATGAGGATTAGAAGGATAGGAGGTAAGGTGAGCTCATCCAGACACAGAAGGGAGGGAGAAAGGGGTGTAGGGTCAGCCATGTGGAACGCTACGGAAGGGCCAGGTAGAATGAGAACTGAGGAAAGACTGTTGGAATTAACCATCAGGTCACTGATGACCTTGGGGGAAGCTGTTTCTGCGGGGGGTGAATGCAGAAAGCAGACTGCACAGGCTGAGGAGTGAATTAGAGGTGAGGAAATAGATACGTGAAAGGATACATCTTTAAAGGAATTTGGCTGGAAAAGGGAAGTGTGTGTTTAACGGCCCGAATACAAGTGAAGTTCAGAGTATTAGAGGCAGATAGACCTAGAATTGACTCTTAATTTCACCACTTGGTAACTGTGTGAACCTGGGAATATCACTGAACTCCTCAAAGCCTCAGTTTCCTCATCTATAAATAGAAAGGGTATCATTAGGCTGGTCTAAGGATTAAGGCAGATAAATCACTATGTATCTAGCACATAATAAGAACCAAAATCATTATCTTCCTCATATTCGTAGGCTCATGGGAAGAACCAGTGGAGAAGGAAAAAGTAAAGATTCTGGAGGAGATGGTAATTGGTGAGGTGTGTCTTAGAGGAGATGGGAGAGGATAAGGCAACCTCCAAAAGAAGGAAGAACGATTCTTCTTCTGAAACAGGAGGAAGTGAAAGGATAGAGGAAAATGCAGACCACATTTTGAGGTGAAGGGGCTGGAAGTTGTGGAAGTCCACAGTGGAAGGTCCACATTGGAAGATCTGAAAATGATGTAGCCCATCTCAACCTTCAGTTCTCCAGGCTCCCTTTTCCATATGACCAAATATCTGAAGAAAGTTGTCATGCCCATACATTGTTTTCATAGACTGAATATCAATGATTTCTCATATGGTGGTGTTTCTACACTAACACCATCCTCTTAAGGAATCCTTCTAATATATTAATATATCTCAAAATGTGGATCCAGCCCTAGCTGGTTTGGCTCTGTGGATAGAGTGTTGGCCTGCTGGGTTAGATTCCGGTCAAGGGCACATGCCCTGGTTGTGAACTCAATCCCCAGTAGGGGGTGTGCAGGAGGCAGCTGATCAATGATTCTCTCTCATCATTGATGTTTCTATCTCTCTCTCCCTCTCCCTTCCTCTCTGAAATGGAAAAAAAAGAGTAGATCCAGAACTGAGCCTAAACATTTCAGATATGTCCTGCCCTGCAGCAAGCCCAAAGGGCTCCCCTCTCCTTCCTACACACTGTGACTCCGCCAACACAGTCAAAGGTTGTTTGGTTTCTAGCTGCCAGATCAGCCCTCGGTTCACACTGAGCTTACAGTCAACCAAAATCTCCGTCAGTTTCACATACAAGAGCATCAAGATGGGATTCCTTCTCCTTTCACTAAGTACAAAACTCTACTTTTATCTTCATTTTGACCCATCTTTCTAGTCTTTCAGATTCAGTCCCCCTAGCCCCAGAGGAGGAAGTTACATTTCAGACCTGTCAGGTGACTCAGCCCCATCCACACAAAGAGTCTTTGTTAGTTACAGCCAGTCACCTCTGACTTCCCTGGGGACAAACCGGACTGTGCCACGATGCTTCTGGTTTTGAATGCCCATGGGGATGAGCAGGGAGATGGGGCTCATCTGGGCCAAGGACATGTAAGACTATTTTGGAGAAGTGGTTCCTCCCTAAGAACTGTAGGCAGCTTTTAGAAAAGGTTGGAGTAACATCTACTTTCAAGTCCAAAACCACTCTTGAGAAATGAAACTAATTGTACAGAAAGGTTGATGCAAATGCATACCCCTCCTGGTAGCAAATGGAGGCAAGATTTCTAGACGGCACCTCTTGGTGCTCAATAAACATGGAGTGACTATAGAATAAATGAAACAAAAATGTGGATGACTTTGAAGGCCATAGAGTGCTGGGCACAGCAAAAGTGCTGTGCAGGGGGAGGACAGTGGCCCTGGGGGAGAGATAATAGCTGCCCAAGGCACAGGCATAGAGGACTTGGGTGACCAGACATCAAAGAGCTGTCCTCAGCTGTCTGGTGGCAGAGCACTGGGCTCTGGAAATTTCTGATCTTTGCCCAGGTCTTCGGGCATCTTGTTTTACTCTCTCTTGGGCATTTTATCCTGCCCTCTGTTCCCTCCTCCATCATTTGTTTTTCCTCTGGGAAGAGCTGGTGTGAAGATTAATTCAAAACAAAAGTGCTATTTTGAAAAGCCAGCTATTTCACTCCTACATTCCCAAGAAAGATCTGATGTGAAATCAGTTCTCAGGAAGTTTCCCATAATTCCCAGATATCATTGCTTCCATCAGCACAGACTCCAAGGAGGGGCAGGGACAGAAGAGCTGGGAAGAAACAAACACAGTTGCTCTCACTTCAGAGAGAGGTGAACTGAGGCAGAGGCTCAGCTAGAGACAGGAGGTGACTGCAGCAAACAGAAGGCACCCCGCTGGCGTTTCTAAGGACAGTGTTCTTCCTGAGACTCCCCAAAACCTGGCTCCTGGGAACTACACCGAATCCTCACCATTTCTTCCAGGAGACAGAATGAGGCTTGAGAAAGCAGCCTCTTCAAGGACACTCAGAATTACAAATGCAGAAAGCAGGACCTCCAGCTTCTGCTCTTGATTATTTTTTTTAAATGTTTTTTATTGATTTCAGAGAGGAAGAAGGTAGAGGGAGAGAGAGATAGAAACATCAATGATGAGAGAGAATCTTTGATCAGCTGCCTCCTGCACACCTCCTACTGGGGATCAAGCCGCAACCTGGGCATGTGCCCTGACTGGGAATCGAACCATGACCTCCTGGTTCATAGGTCAACACTCCACCACTGAGCCATGCGGGCTGGGCGCTTCTTATGCTTTGTTTTGTTTTGATAATTCACATGAATTAAACAGCTTTTTGAAATAATTTTTATTAGAATTGTAAACTTGAGGGCAAAGGATGGTGTCTTTTTCATCTCTGTGACCCACCCCAGTGCTTAGAGAGTCCCTTATACATAGTTGATGTGTAATAAATATTTCATAAAATGGTAATAATAATAATAAGTCCTTTCCTCACCCAGAACACTCAGGCCCATATTAAACTAATATTGATTGAGTCCCTAACAAGTGCCAGCCAGTGTTTCAAGCACTTTGCAAATGTTAAGCTGGGAGTGGGGAGGCGGGGTGTTCCCTGAAGGCTGATTGTCACACAGCTCCAGGCCTTCTGAGCGGCAGAAAGAGCTCTGAGATCAAACAGCCTGGTGTGGAATTCCACAGTTCACTTATTCACAAACAAACCCTGAATGTCAAATGGTAGTGAACTATATCAAGAAACATACCCCACTTTATTTTTCACTAAGAAAGCTGCTATTGTCCAATCTCAGCTGAGACGGGGTCAAGTAGGGACAAGGCTCCTTTGCCTGCTCTCTGGCTCCCAGCGAGTTTCCTAAGATGTTTCTGCGGATCTAATGCCATTGTAAATCCAGCTGTCTTTGAGGAATTGAGGCGGGAATCGAGGCCTTACTCCCTGGGGGCAGTGACCCCTGAATGGTCAGGACAGATAATGAAGGGGTAGGCTTCCCCGGGTGGTCCCAGGCCATTTGCAACAGCAGGTGTCTGGACTGAAGGGTCTGGAACTATTGTTTTCCCCAGAGGCCCCAGCAGCAGCATCACCAGCAGCTGAGCTGTTCCTGTGAAGTGTTTTGCTGTGCACATCACGGGAAAGCTATGGCAGAGACTCCTCCTGTCCCCCACTATCCATTTTCCCTTTCTTCCTTAGTACTAGATCCCCTCCTCAATATTCAGCTGACACCCTTTCCGGCCTCCCTTACTGGCTGCGTCTGTTTGTCCAGTGATGTAAGTGAAAGTGGTGTGTGGGTGGGAGGAGAGGGGGATAGGGGAGGGAAAAGTGAATGGATGTGCCAAATGCTGAGGGTGGTGGGAAGGCAAGATAAAAAGATACTGGGTTCTTGACAACTTCAAGAAGCCTAAATCCAGACTTCATTTCCATAAGAAGAAAATAGATTTCTATCTTGTTTAAACTCTTTTGGGGGTGGAGGGTGGGGCCACTAAAAACCGAATCTAATTCTCTCTGGCACCTGGGTAGGGCATGAGGCTGCTTGTCCACTGACGGGTTGAAGACTCCTGGAAACGGAACACTTACTCAACAACTGTTTTCCCACCGTGGGTGGGGGATCCAGATCACCGTCCCCCAGGGCTGCTGCCTCTCAGCTGGGAGCGAGGAGCGAGGGTTGGGGTTCAAAACGGTCTCTGGAGGGATTCTCAAGGAAGGGCTCCTTGGGGAGAAAACCTACCAGGGTCTAAACATTCTGCATGGCCAGTCAGTCTCTCAGGGCCTCCTTTTCAAGGGCGTGTTGCTAAAAGCACGGTAGATACGGATGACATGGTTTTGAGGGAGGGAGGGAAGTGGTTTTCATAAGCAGAGAGGAAATGTAAGGCAGTATTTTACAGACTCCAGCCTCTCTACCCAGGTTTCTCTGTTACTATTTTCCTCCGCCTCCTTTTTCTCTCCTTTAACTGAGGAAATGCATTGTCTTTGATTCAGAAATCAGTTTACACTTCATACAGCTAGCAGTCGGCTTTCTTTAAATTGAAAGTGACATAATTCCAATTCAAATGGGCTTCAGCAAAAAAATAATAAGCCCGGCTGGTGTGGCTCTAAGGTTGAGCGTCAACCCGTGAACCAGAAGGTCAGGGTTTGATTCCCGGTCAGGACACATACTGGCGTTGCAGATTTGATCCCCAGTGTGGGGCGTGCAGGATGCAGCCAAGTAATGATTCTCTCTCATCGTAGATGTTTCTATCTCTCTCTCCCTCTCCCGTCCTCTCTCTGAAAATCAATAAAAACATATTAAAATAATAATAATAACTTATCAGGTCATATAATTAGAGGCTTCACACACAGTTGGATTTAGGTGCTTAAATAGTGTCATCAAGACTATCTCACCCTAGCTGGCTTGGCGTACACCTGGGAACTGAAGGAACTGAAGGGTCCCAGGTTCAATTCCAGTCAAGGGCACATCCCCGTGTTGTGGGCTCGATCCCCAGTAGGGGTCGTGCAGGAGGCTGCCAATCAATAATTCTCTCTTATTATTGATGTTTCTATCTCTTTCTCCCTCTCCCTTCCTCTCTGAGATCAATTTTAAAAAAAGGATATACAGCAGCTGTGCATCACTGCAGGTTGCCCAGGATCAAACTAGAGAGGTTCGGACCTGCATTACCACCATTTGTCCACCATCCAGAACTGAAATATCAGTGCTGACATGTACACATAGGGAACTGTTCGACATTGAAATTGGGACTCAAAAGAACTGTTGGCCCAGTAAGAAACTCACTACAGACTGATTCATTTGCCTCTCAGCATAACCATTATTGCTTGTCTCATTTTCGGTTCTTATAAGTGTATTTCTAGTAGCACATGATCTCACTCATCTAGGGGAAATGATGAACAACATAGACTGATGAACAAGAACAGACCCAGAGACAAGGAAGCATAGATCAGACTGTCGGACCTCAGAGGGAGGGTAGGGGAGGGTGGGGATAATAGGGAGAGATCAACCAAAGGACTTGTGTGCATGTATATGAGCCTAACCAGTGGTCAAGGACAACAGGGGGGTGGGGGCATGCGTGGGGAGGAGTTTGGGGTGGGAATGGGGGGATGAGGACAAATATGTGACACCTTAATCAATAAAGAAATTAAAAAAAAAGAAAGTAAAAGGAAAATATATATACAATACAAACAGTAAACAAAGAGGAAAAAAAAGTATATATATATAAACTATCTCTCATCTTTGCTTTCTTCTATATGCCTCTCCCTCCCCAAGTGGGGGCAAGATGGCCACCAGAAGCCCTAGAGTCACATTGTCCTGTTTATGAAGCCCAGGGGACAGCCAGACCCCCTCTCCCAGTAGTTTCAGCAAAAATCCCGGAACTAACTCTTAGACGGACATAGGCCTGGGCCTATCCCGGAGCACATTGCCAATTGGCCAGGTGGAGTGTCTCTGCTGAGCCTGGGTAGGGTCAGCCTCACCAGTGAGTAAGGGAAAGGCAATGCTCCAAGAAAAATCAGCACAACGCTGAGCAGCCAAAAGAAAGTTTTAAAACTGTTACATCCAGGGACCCCTGGATTTCCTAAGTCCTGCCCAGGAGGCAAAGCTGGTTTGCTAATTTCTGTGCTCTTCATTAGAGAGACACACACATGCGAGAGACACAGAAAGGGAAACTAGAAGGGAGAGGGGAGGATGGAATTCATTTGTTTCCAAGTTGAAGCTAGAACCCGCCCCGATGAGACCAGGGAGGTGCTGGGCGTGTGGTCGCTTGCTGTATGGTGTGGCAGGGGCCTTGGAACTATGAATAAGCATGTCTTCTGAATCATAATTGCTTATTTGAAATCATGGCCAATTTTCCCTGCACACAAGAGCTGGATGTCAAGAGCAGTTAGGCAGGAAATTAGGGAACCCCAGGTCCCTGCAAAACCTGCTCAGCAAGATGTGCAGGTAGAACTACTCCACTCAGCTGGGGGGAGGACAGCTATCAGCACCCCACCCACAACCCCGACCCTGCCTAGGGATTGGAGGCCTCAGGGAAATGCCTAGATGCCCCACCTCAAGGAAAAGGCCAGCCCTCACGGCCAGGAGACACACCAGGCCCTTTACATGCACGCACAAGCACTCACATATTCACCCTGCCGCCGTCACCTTACGAAGCAGGCGTTCTCCCCGCTCGTACCGCAGAGGGGGAAGCTGAGACCTAGGCCTGCAGTTTAAGGGACTTGTACAGAGATTCTTCATCACCAATGACAATGCCCCTTCCCAAATAAAAGTGACCAAACCTGCCATTATGTCACCAGCACTGGTGTTGGTCTGTGCGGGAAAGCGGGAAACGGGCCAGGGCAGCCCACGGCTTCTGCCAAGCGCTGCGGTCTACGGGGCACAGAGGGGTTTACATGTACGTGTGCCCTCTGGGGGAACGCTGCTGGCCTCACCTGCCAGCTCGGGACTGGGCCAAATCCGAGATGCCCATGGCTAAAAAGGGCACCCCCTTTTCCTTCTTCCTGGATTCGTGGGTGCTTAGACACCTGCAGTTAGAAGCTGGATTGGGAGTTTAATTCTTTTCTGCAGCTTAGTGCTAAGAACTGAGGATCAGGATTTTGAGTTCACAGCACAGCCTTTTCTTATACCATTTCCTAAAATCACAGTCATCTCCCATCTTCCACAAGATCACAGTCATAGAAAACCCGGACTGTGAATCCTCTCAGGACCAACCTGGAGGACAGAAGATGCTTAAATAAGCAGTAGGAAGTTGTTTGTTATGTTTAACCCTGCGGCTTAGATTTTATTAGTCTGTAAAATCTAAACGGTGTAAGACTTCTGGTCTTGATTTTTTTTTTAAATAAGGATATTTTATTCTATGAGAACGTCCTTCTCATAGAATAAAATATCCTTATTTAAAAAAAAAATATACTCTCTCAACCCTTGTAAGATTGTGCGTTCTTTCACAGCATGAATACTGCCTTATTCATTCTAGAATCCGTGGTGTGCTTGTGGAGAGAATGAATGAACGATCAAACATAAACGATTGGAGGGAGAACGTCCTTCTCATAGAATAAAATATCCTTATTTAAAAAAAAATCAAGACCAGAAGTCTTACACCGTTTAGATTTTACAGACTAATAAAATCTAAGCCGCAGGGTTAAACATAACAAACAACACACAGTAACTAATATTAAAGATATTATAACACAAAAGCATCAGAAGCAGCCCCAGAAATTTGCTGAGGCCACCATTTAATTAATCCAACTTGTACATATGGCTTTGGTTACCTGTGGTTCCAGGCCAGAGGCATGAAAGCCGGTGTCCGTGGGAGAGCCAGAAAAACAGCTGTCAATGCAGGCCATGGAGCGGGGGAGCGCCCTTCCCCACCCCCATCTTGGCACCCCAGGTTCTGGTGCCCCATCTTGGGGTGCACAGAATACCCATCCTATTAGTTTACTCCTGCACCAACCCCGCTCTCTCAACCCTTGTAAGATTGTGCGTTCTTTCACAGCATGAATACTGCCTTATTCATTCTAGAATCCGTGGTGTGCTTGTGGAGAGAATGAATGAACGATCAAACATAAACGATTGGAGGGAGACACAGGAAGAGTAGCTCCAACCAAGGAAACTTTCTCTTTCCTAGAAAATCCTTAATGACCCTGGAGAGAGTTGGCAGAACAAAAGGTAATAAAGCTTTTGTATTAGTGTTTCACTTAAGTTACTAGAAAAGGTGAGAGGGTTTTTTTGTGTGTTTCTTTTCTTTTTTTTTTGTAATTAGAGGGAGCAGAGACCTACTAGGATCCCTCCAGCATTGGGGGTTTATTTTAAGGCCGCACATGGATAACACGATAAGGGCTATAGACCGAATGATGGGTGTAATGGCAATCCAGGACAAGACACATGGCTCAGCCTATTGGGAGGAACAGAAACAACTGAACCTGTGTGGAGCCTGACAGAGCCCGAGATGTAGGCCAGGAACCAAGAGGTCTTTCAAGATTGTTGACGTAAGAAACATCCACACCTGTAGAGAATTTTTATAAGAGTTAATCTGAGCCCAAACCATGGACAACTGCCTGGAAGCAAGATCTCAAATGCCCCAGAGAATAACGGTTTTGCCGTTTCTTTTATGCATTTGAAATTAAGGAGGGGTTATAAAGAAGATTACATGAAGGTAGGAGAAAGCAAGGCAAGGATTAGATTACAGGATAGTTATGGTTATGTGATGTTTGAAGGTGGTTACACTAGATGCACACACACACACACACACACACACACACACACACACACAATGGACAGGGCTTGCTTAAGGTAAAGATGAACCTTTCACTAAAGAAGTTACATGCCTGGGGCATGATTACCCACTAAGACATGTACAATTAGGAATTTACGGTCGGCTCACCCGGTGAGGTTACTTTCCATAGTATCCCTTTTTTAGTCCACAAGATCAAACACAGTTCTACAAAACAGGTACTACACCTCCTGGCCAGCTCAGCAGTAGGCTCCTTCAGTCCCTGCCTTCTTCTGCTACTAGAGCAACTTGGTTTCTTCCTACTGCTTATTTAAGCATCTGCTGCTTCAAGACCTCACATGCCTGCCTGGTCTCAGTCTCCTTTACTACCAGGGTTCCCTCTAAGTCTCCTTGACAAGTTTGCCAAGTAGAGGATCTCACTGGTTAGTTGGGCTTAGCCTTCACTGGCCAACCAACAAGTAAATGACTCCTGCTTGGACCATGTGCACAGCCCAGGGTGGTGGGGTCACAGGTAGGACTCTGTGTGTGGCCAGAGGTTCTTTGCAGGGACCGAGAAGGCCTTGCAGTTGTCCTGAGGGCCAGAGCCCCCAGCCCCTGATCATAGACCTGGTGTAATTAAAATGTGAGAGCGGAGGGGAACAGATTGCTTGGAGTAGCATGTTGAGTTTGTAGTTTTACAGTTCTAGCATGCTTCTGACCATCACAGAGATATCTTTTACTCTGCAAAGTTGGGGAGCACGTACCTGTAGATCTCCCTGATGCCACATATATGCTCCATTTGGGTCTGAGAATCAACAATGGGCGTAGTGGATAGTGGGTTGGAGGTAGGCGGACTACAGAGGAAGAGGAATATGAAGCCTTGACAAGAGATGGTGTGTGCTGATGATTTAGCTAATTCATTAACAAGGGAATCTGCGGGGTGACAAAGCTGGTTTAAAAGAAGATATGAGAACTGATTGTTGAGCATGCCGAGAACAAAAAGGAATGCTGAACATTGCAAAGGTAGATACAAAACTGGCTCACCCTGGCCCCTGTGGCTCAGTTGGTTGGGCATCATTCTGTGCATCAAAAGGTTGCTGGTGTGATTCCAGGTCAGGGCACAAGCCTGGGTTGCAGGCTCGATCCCCAGTAGGGGGCATGAAGGACACAGCAATAGATATTTCTCTCTCACATCAATGTTTCTGTCTCTCTCTCTTTCTCTCTCTCTCTAAATATCAATAAGAATAAAAAAATCTTTTTAAAAAAACAACTGGTTAATGTCCTACAGGGCAACAACACTATAACCTTAGGGGTATTTTTAGAAATCATTTGCATCTCTACTGAACAGAAAAGCCATTTGCATTTTAACAGTTTTCACAATTATCATTAATTTTACAGTTATGCATGTCTGGACTATAATTGATAGCAAGTAGAAGTTACCTTCCCCTAGAGAGCCAGATGACCCCCAGATGGGCTTGGTAAACATTGCTTTAATTTAATACTGAAGGGCCTTTTTGCCTGCCCCCCATACACCAAGTTTTAATAATTTTTATTAACAGAGAGAAAAATCAACATTTTGCTTTAATGGGTATCAAAGAGGGGAAAACTAATAGTGAATGTGGGCGACAGCCCAAGGAGAGGGGGCCCCAGAGTTCTCTACCTGGCCTGGCAGCTCATCAGCCGTGTGACCTTAAGTCTGACCTCCCTGGAACTCAGTGTCCTCGTCTATAAAATGGGGCTATTGGACTGCCCACTTGGCAAGACTTTGCCCTAAAGGTCATTTTAAAAAAGCACCACACCCTTCTACCCCCACTAATCCTGAGAAAGAGGAAGCGGGAGACACCACAGAAGCAATTTCTGTGAACGGTCCGCCTGGGAGAGGACCGGTGCAAGCTGCCAGGCGTTGCTCCTTCAGTGGAGTGTGGGACAAGAGAATGGCGATGGCCACACTTCTCTGTCAAAGGTCGAATTACTCACTTCCCCCACCCGCGCTGGAGTGGCGGCGGGAGCGGGCGGCTGGGCGGCTCCGCGCCCCTGCGGGAACCGCCCGCCTGTGCGCCCCAGCCCCGCGGAACCGCCCGCCTCTGCGCCCCAGCCCCGGGGAACCGCCCGCCTCTGCGCCCCAGCCCCGCGGAACCGCCCGCCTGTGCGCCCCAGCCCCGCGGAACCGCCCGCCTGTGCGCCCCAGCCCCGCGGAACCGCCCGCCTGTGCGCCCCAGCCCCGCGGAACCGCCCGCCTGTGCGCCCCAGCCCCGCGGAACCGCCCGCCTGTGCGCCCCAGCCCCGCGGAACCGCCCGCCTCTGCGCCCCAGCCCCGGCTCCTCCCTGCGGCCGCGGCGCCGGAAACCCCGCCAGCTCCGCGGAGATCTGTCCTCCCCCGGCGAGGGGGACCCGCTGCCTCCTGGGCTCGGGGCCAGGATCTCGCTGGGTCGACTGTATCAATGAGCCACCCTTGTTTTGTCAAACACACACGGCAGTTTCAGGCAACACTCGCCGGTTGCCATGGGCGTTTTCTGTTTGGACAGAAGGCGGGACAGATGAGTCCCCTGAGTTTGAGCGGCAGGTTGTGGATGTTGGCATCTCGGCCGCTTGACCCTGCCAGTCTCACGTTCCTTCTCCAGTCGCCTGACCTTGGCCATGGGCCCCTTTCCCTGACAGGTGAGGGGCGTCCTCTCCATCGTAGACGGAACCAAGGGGCCTGCCTCCCTCTGGTTGCTTCTGTCAACTCCAAATCGGACCAGACCCACAAAAGGCCAAGAAGGAACGCTCTCCAGTAACACCGTGCGGGCACCCCAACAGGAGGAGGCAGGAAGGGCGTGGGGGGTGGGGAGAGGGCAAGAAAACAGCAACGAGGTGTTTGATCCTGCAGAAGGGGTTTCACAAACACGGCGTGGAGCCCTTTTCCAATCACTGCTTCTCACGGGGGGAGGGGAGTGCTGTGGGCGTTTGGGGCAGGACAGTTCTTCTTGGCTAGTGAAGATGGGGCTGCATTGCAGGAAGTTTAGCTTTACTAGCTCCCCGCGCCTTACATGCCAGTAGCACCTCCCCATCTAGGTGACAACCAAAGACGCCACCTCCTGTGTCCAAATACTCCTTAGAGGTTGGGGTGCCTCCTTAGGTGGAAAACCTCTGTTCAATCATTTCCCAAACTACATTCCCAAGCACATTCATTAGCTCCTTGAGACGTAAGTTGGAATGCTATGAAAAGAGTCCACAGTCAACAGGATGCTGGGGTTGGGAAATGGCGGGTTAAAAAATAATAATAGCCCTAGCTAGTTTGGCTCGGTGGATGGAGAGTCAGCCTGTGGGCTGAAGGGTCCCGGGTTCGATTCCGGTCAAGGGCACATGCCCGGGGTTGTGGCTTGATCTCCAGTGTGGGGCATGCAGGAGGCAGCCAATCAATGATTCTCTCTCGTCATTGATGTTTCTATTTCTCCCTCTCACGTCTTCTCTGAAATCAATAAAAATAATTTTGTTCAAAAAGTGAAAGTCAAAAAAAAATTTTTTTAAAGGGAACAAAATTTCTTTACTACAGGACTTCTCAGAACCTTTAATAGAGGGGTGGGCAAAAGTAGGTGTATCATTGTAAGTATGCAAAACACAGTGTATTCTTTATTAAGTATTGCTCATGCTTTATATAAACATGTTTTTTTGAGTCATTAAGATTCGCCAATCTAATTGTCAAGGAGTTCTTTCTCTCTGGGACTCCCGTTGGGTGGACCTACCTTGGATAACTCTTGACTACTCTGCACCCTCAGGGCCCCCCTGGGGACCTCGGTGTCCTCCACCTTGTGAAGCACAGGGGTGAGTGCGCAGAAGGCCCTCGCGTTTTTACTGAATTGGAGCGGCTTCAGAACGCTGGGAAACCAGAATGTGTGAAGCTACCAGGAAGGAGGCCAGAGCGCCCGGAAACCACAGCAAAGATGACCTCACAAAGAAACCAGTGTGCTGGGGCTCCGGGGCGCTGGAGGGGCTGCACCCTGCCACTGAGAAGCAGCAGGCCTACGGGCGCTTCTGGCTGGCACGGTTCAGGGAAAGTAAAATAGCCCGGCGGGTTGGAAGAGAAGCACGTATGGCTGAAATGTTCCAAATGCTGACAGATGGGGTGGAGGTCTCCTGTCCCGCTGGCCTGGCAGCCTCTGCGTGGAAGCCTTGCCTGGGAGATGGGTCCTGGCAGCTCTGGGGCGACGCTAGAAATGTAAGTCCAGGCAGATACAATGGCAGTGAGTCACCGTAAACGGGCAGCCATCAGGTGCTCAGGAGGGAAGCTGAAGCCAGAGCATTCACTGCGCTGAGCGAGGAGCAGGACCATCCTGTTGTGTGAAACACAAAGAGCAGAGTGTTCAGGTCCAGGGATCGGGTTTCTCAAAATGGAAGCCCGAGCTCTGCACCCCGAGATTCAGGCTTTGCTCCAAGGTCAGGTGGACAAAAACCTGCCTATTCCCATCAAGGACGATGCCACAAAAACACACCCATTCCTCCCAGGGCACGGGCAGGGGGCCAGGGCTGACAGAGATCTGCCGGTTCCCATGAATAACTGGGTGAGCAGCCAGTGTCAGGGTCCCGGCACCTCACCCACACCCTCCTGGGCTTGTCAGTCTGGCTTCTGCCTTCCAAGGGTGCTCTGTGCTAGTGAAATCGCTCTCTGAGCAGTTATAAGCTGTTGGCTCCTACATTTTCCAGTTTAACCTGACAGGCCTGTGCCTGAGGCCCTGTGCTCAAGATCACAGCTCCAACAAAAGAAAAGTAAAGTTAGATGATCCCCACTTCTGCAGGGCAGGTGGGCTCTGAGGGTTCTGCTTTAGCCTGCTAGGCAGCCCAGAGTGGTTTTGGGTTTTTTTTGTGTGTGTGTGGGGTTTTTTTTGTTTTTTTTTTGGTGTGTGTGTGTGTTGCCTGGGCAACATTTTTGCTCACAGGTCACAGTCAGGCTTATTAAACTTGGATGACAGTAAACCAATGACTAACTGGATAATTAAAGCCACAAGTCAGGAGGCCTGGGCGGGTCCCTCCTCTGGAATCTCCAGTGGCCTGTTCCGTAGGCAAATGCAGTTCATTCTACTCACAGCAGAAATGCTTCTGTGAATTGAAAACCTGCTGTGGTGACCTCCACCTCCTTCCAACGTCACTTCTCTACTGACCCATTGCTTCATCCCCTCACCCACCACCACTGTCCCCTGCGAGGAAGGAGGAAATCTGACCACACTCCCCACCACGGCCGCGACAGGAACATGACAGATGGTTTCCAACTAAAACCAAAGTTACTCAGCAGAGCTTCCTGCCAGGCTGCTGTGCTGGAGGGCACAGTGTGCCTCCTCCGGGCTTTCTGTTCTACACGACGTCTCCGCTTAGGTCGCTGGAGAGGCTTCCCACTTCCTGCGGAGAGCGAGCGGACGGACGAGAGCTTTCAAAGCAGACAAGCTGCCACTGAGAAGCCCCTGGCTTGCTTCAAAGACTGCCTCCTCTCAGTCGGAAGCTCTGAGTGAACGTCTGTCCCCCATTTCTGAGACAAAATGAGGAGCTGCTGGTGTTTGCAATGTCCCCAATGGCATGTCTTTGTTTCTCCCTCAAACAGGGCCGATGGGCCTCTCTCTGTAGGAATGCCCCAACCTCCCCTCGCATGGATGCTTTCTTTCTGTGGTTGACACCATATTGGTGCCCCTGCCCTCTCTGCTGTCCCTCTGGTGGACCCTGCTTCTTCCCTCTTCTCCACTGTGCCCTCTGTCTGTCTGTCTGTCCCTCCTGCATCCCTTGTCTTAAGCAGCAGCCTCCTTCCACTGAGAAAACATGGGTAGAGAAGGGGATGCAATTGGGGGTGGGGTATATGATTTTTATGCAAAACACAAAAAGCAATGCTTAAGTCCAAGGATCAGATTGTATGCTATTTTAGAATAGGTTTGTGGTTATTTTAATTTTATTTTTTTAATTAAAATTTTTTTTTGAGAGAGAGATTTGCTGTTCCACTCATTTATGCATCTTGTATGTGCCCTAACTGGGGATTGAACCTGAAACTTTGGCCTATCAGGACAACACTCTAACCTGAGCTACCTGGCCAGGGCCTGTGGTTATTTTAATTAAAAAAAAAATCAATATTCCCTCCAAATCTTTGAGGACCTTTGATTCCAGGAGGGTGTGAACCATGGTTAGCCCATGGCTCCATGCTCTAACCCCCCTGCAGGCTGCTGCTCACCCCTAGATATGAGGACCTAACATGAGAAACAAGAGTAATTTGGATTTTTACTTTTTAGCAAGAATCTCTTTCCATGAGGCTATGAAACTCTCAAGGACAGGGGTTCTCCGACATTGAAGTTTATGGTCTTGTGCTAATGCCTGAATAACAGTAAGTGTTCCCAGGTGATTTGTGTTTGTTGGATTCCTATCATTCCTTTAAGAAAAATTAAAGAAGTTGTTCTCTGTTCCCAAGATGCTGCATGTGAAGATGTTTAGGCCACATGCATGTTGAGAAATGGCACATAGATCGTCTGCATCTCATATCACCAGGAACTAACATTTCCAAACCTCTTGTCTCGCCCACCGTTTCATCATCTGTGTTTAGCAGGCTAAGACAGTAAACCAGGGGATCCTTCAGGAGACCCGCAGACTGATGAGGGCATTTGAGACAAAGAAACCCAATGGCGTTCTAAACCAAAATATAAAGTAGAAAAATGATCGTGAAGTGGCCCCAAGACATCACCTTCCGCCTCTGGCCTTCCGGGCCATTGAAGATGCTCATCTCAGGCCTTGCTGCTGTGGCTGGACTTCCTGGCCAGGCAGGCCTGAGGGAGGGGGGAGGGAGGAAGCTCTGTGGGTGAGCTCAGAAAGGCAGATGAATAACGTACACCTAGGGGTGATGCAGGGAGGTGGCTTCGGACAGAGGAAGCCTCAGTATGGACCACGCCCTTTGCAGAAGTGGCTTTCTTGTCCCCTCATCCCTCAAAAACACACTCCAGCTAAAAAATAATAACTGCTCATAACTCTGAAGGCAGGCCCACGCCTGTGTGTACATCCATACCTGTGTGTATGTTCTGCCAGATTTCTTTGTTCCTGAGGAGAAACGTAAGCTACAAACATACATTCCTTTCAGTGTTGAATTACTACTGCTTAAAAAGTCTATTAACAGATACATTTAAGGGAGAACAGTGCAAGTTCCTGCAATTGCTGATGGCCAGTTTTCCAGAACAGAATTTGTGCTATTGGGGCACTTAATAAGTGTGATGACAACCACCAATTTGTTTTATTTCTTTATTTTTAAATATTGAAACTCTCTGAGTTATACACTGATCACTTACTTGAAATAATACCAAATAGTAGCATTATGATGACAGACAGAATTCAACCACTTCCTGGCAACTAACAAGTGTTTCCTTTTATTTTACCTTTCTCAAGTTTAGAAGTCACTTTGAAGCCCTGGCCCAGTAGCTCAGTTGGTCAGAGCATCATCTCAATATGACAAGATTGTGGGTTCCATCCCCAGTCAGGGCACATATAAGAATCAACCAGTGAATACATAAATGAGTGAAACACCAAATCTCTCTCTCTCTCTCTCTCTCTCTCTCTCTCTCTCTCTCTCTCTCTCTCTCCTTAAATAAATAAATAAATAAATAAATAAATAAATAAATTTTAAGTCACCCAACAAGGAGACCATGGGCAGGATCCCCTGAGATATATTCTGAACAATGGGGTTAAACCCCTATCCCTTATGCTTTCTGTTGCCAACAAGCCATGGCACCAGGCCTGGAGGACTATGTGTTGGTCATAATGAGCCATCTGGCTGCCTGGCAGAGGAGCCCATGAGAGCAGGTGTCCGGGATGCTACTGACATTACTACTGACCTCGGCCAAGGAGTGGGTTTGGTTTTACTCAGAATGGCTCAGCCCGGTGGTAGAATGCACCCTGTTGGTCCAGGATGATGTCAGGGATGAGGCTCAATATTCTCAATCTCCAAACTGAATATTTTCTTGAGCAGTGGGGCCAGCATTGCACCTGGGTTGTGCTGGGACCTCATTCTGCCCATCTCTCCCCACACACAATGCCCTGGCCAATCACAATGGCAGGGCTAAGGTTTGGCTCCTGGAGGTTCTCTTTGTGTGTGTGTGTGTTTTAGTAAATGTGTATTTTGAGTAAAAAGGGAGTTTAATATACCATGTAGTTTTAGGAGAAGTACTTTAGCCATTCCTTGCTTCCAAACAAAATGCCACCCCCAAGATTTTCCTATGTAGAAATTCTGGGGCCACTACTCACCCACTGTCACAAATAAGTAGTTTGTGATAGAGTACCAAAGTACATAAATGACTTACCTTTACAAACTAAATGGTAGCTCAAGGTTGTCCACGTCATAAGGTTACTTGGGTTGGAACGGTTTCCCATCGTGGGAAAGATGCGTTACTGTCTGTATACAGCAGGACTTGAGGGCAGTCCGGGGAACGAGCTATCCGTTATTAGGGGTTGTTGGGAGCACGGGGCAGTCAGAGGGAGACGGAGGGGGAGGACTGCCCATCCGTGGCGCTGCAGTGGGCACATTGCACAGCAGCCACGAAGGGGGTTTCTAGTGCCCAGAGAATTCCTTTCCCCTCCAACAAAGGAAACCGCCAAGTAGGAGGTAAATTTCGCTTTCAGGACTTAGGAACCTCCTTTGGGGTTTCTGCTTATTTGGGGGGAGATGTTAGAGCACACCCAGCCCAACCCGGAGGCCAGGCTCTCAGTCTCCGACTGTAGCCAACGGTATGATTTGCTTGGTCTGAGGAATTTTCTAAATAAAATGTGTCATTATTTTAGAATTGGGAGAATTCAGGTCAATCTGAGATTTCTGACTTCTTTCAAAGAACCAAAATATTGGCAACACTAGACTCTCATTGGTGCTTGAAAACAACAGGCAAGAGCAGGTGGTGGCCACACCAGTCAGCCCAGTCAGCCCAGGCACATGTCTCTTACACACACACACACACACACACACACACACACACAGGCCTTCGGCCCTTGGGCCACAGTCAGCCCTGCCAGCCACTGTGCACTGCTGCCTCGGCCCCACACAAACACAAAAGCCCCTCCCCGTTTCCGGAAGCCAAAGAACGTCGGGATTAACCCATAACTGAAACTTTTGAGAGAAGAGCGAAGGGCAGCGTTAGCCTTAGCATTCCACAGCTCCTCGTTAACACGGGGACTTATTGGAACTCTGGGACAACCGGTGACACATGACCCAATTCAAAGGCTCACAGGAGGGACGCTGCCTCGGCGAGGCAAGGCCGCTGGCCAGCATTCTTGACCTGCTCTTCAGGCTCAGGCCGCTCTGTGCTCCAGACACAGCGCTGTGGCGACAGGCCCGGCCTCAGGAGCCGGGCAGTGGGGGGTCCCAGTCGAGGCCAAGCTCCACTGGCCTCCGGGGAGCCCAATTCACAGGCTCCAAAGCTGCACCAGCGAATGAGCAGGCGTGTCCCTGGGCCCGGCACCCGTGGCAGGCCCGGAGCGGACGCTGGGCCACGGTGGCTGCTCCTGGAGTCGCACACCGACTCTGTCCTGGGGTCCACTGTGAGGGCTGCCATAGCGTTCGGGCGGAACCGCGGGGAATTGTGTGGCATGTGCTAAAAGGGGCTTCGGAGTCAGAAAACAGGGGGGCCCTGTGACGCAGCTTACAGCATCTGCTCCAGGATTGCCAACTGCGACTGTGCTTCAGAATCACCTAGAACACGTTCCAAATACAGGTTCCCAGGCTCCAGCTCTCACACCTCCCCTGCTGCCCCCCAGCGCGCGCACACACACACACACACACACACACACACAGTGATCCTCCCGAGCAGTCTGGCCTGGGAACCACTGATGCCGTCCAAAGCCTTCCCCTCTGCTTCTGAAGTAGAATCCCAGGTTACAGAACTCGCCCGGGGCCCTCCGCTGGTCTGACAGGACTGGGTGCCTTGACTAGAATCCAGGGCTTTTTCTACAGCAACCGCCTCCCAGATGTGCCCACAGAGGGGCTGCCAGATCACCCCAGAGATTCTGATGGGAAAGATGGCTAGCGGCACAGTCTTTGTGCATGGAAAGTGGCCCCGATAATTTCCCCACGCTTGGCTTCCGCTGTGGTTTATGACCCAGATGTCTCAGTCTCCAGTCATCTGGGCAGGAGACTCTGCCTCCAGCTCTATCATGCCCACCGTTTCACTTGTCCTTTGAGCGGTGGGGGAAAGAGCTGCGCATGCATGCTTAGACTTCTGTGTGCCTCCGTTTACCGCTATATAAAATGCAAAGAGTGACCGGCACCCTTATGTCTGCTTCTTCAGCACTCTGCAGACCGATTGAATGGACACACAAAAGCATCCTGGGATCCCCCCTAGGCAGAGAAAGAAGCTTTCTGTACCCACACAAAGCTATTCTGAAAGTCCAGACTGCTCTTGCCACATTTTTTTTTTTTCACTTTTTAAAAGGTTTATTACTTCAACCGTGGATTCTTTTAAAAAGGTGATAAAACTAATTTTTCTTCCAGTAGAAAAGAGACAGAAGAGCTCCCCGGGGCGGGAAGCCGAATGGACAGGCCTCCCGCCAGGCCGGACCCCAGGCTGCAGGGCCCTGACCTCCTGCCTCTGGCCCGGCACCAAAACATGGGGCCCTCAAGGGGGGCAGCTGGGGCAGGGCCTCCGCCACCCCAGGGATCGGCTCAGGAATGCAGCTCCATTTCACTGGAGGGAAGGGGCTCCCCACACCCAACCCCAGGAGACCAGAGTCCTGTGGGGGTGGGGATGGGTGGGAGGGTTGGCTCTGAGGCCCGTGTGAGGGGCTGTGCCCACGGCCCCCATCCACCCAGCT
This sequence comes from Cnephaeus nilssonii, assembly GCF_951640355.1. Taxonomy (NCBI): domain Eukaryota; kingdom Metazoa; phylum Chordata; class Mammalia; order Chiroptera; family Vespertilionidae; genus Cnephaeus; species Cnephaeus nilssonii. The sequence goes on along the minus strand of NC_137075.1, from coordinate 68,545,690 downwards.
TTGGCACGAGAAGTCTGCGCCCGGGCTGGGATTCGGGGCGTATGAGCTCTGTTTGCTGGGTGGGCCGCCACGCGGGGCCGTGGTGTCTGCAGGCCTATGGACGGGGCGCTGGGGCCCAGTGGCCCAGTGGCTGACGGACTCACCCACACGCCCATGACTGCCTTGGAGAGAAGGTTCCAGAACAGAAGGTTCTGCTGGTGAGCCGCTCCTAGAGTCCCCTCGGTAGCATCCCCATCCCTGAGCGTGTGTGACACACCTGTGCACACGGACAGGTGTGGGGGGTGTGCAGTGTTTGGTCACATGTGTGCAGCTCAGACGTTGGGGCTGGCAGGCTGTCCGCTGAGAGGGTCCTGAAGAAGCGGGGCGCAGGGGCTGGGGAGCCAGGCTGGCTGAGCGGCAGGGCTGGGCTGGCTCTCGGTATCTTGGGGACCCTACAGCCTGGCCTCCTGCAGCACCGTGCCCTTGGGGGCCTGGTCATCAGGGACTCGGAGTAGGCCTGCATGGCCTCCTTGTCCGGCGAGCCCTTCTTATCGCAGCTCCTCTCTTGGCTCCAGGAGGCCGCCCCGGGCGAGGAGCATGAACAGGGCGTCAAGTACCTTGGGCAGCAGCTCTGTCTGCATGTGGAACGCCTGGAGGGGCTCACCCTCCACGGCTCCTCTCTCCTCAAACCACACCAGCGGCAGGACCACGGGCGCGATTTTCCTGGTTTGCCCGATGCCTTCGACGGCCTTCATGTACAGGCTGATCTGCAGCTTCACCGACCATTTCCTGGGGATCCCCGTGACCGGGTGGATGTCCAGGAACAGGGAGTGCTCCTTCTCGCTGGGGTGCAGGCCCAGCACGGCCTCGGCCAGGGAGGGGTCGGCCTTGTAGAAGTGAGGGTGCGAGAGACACAGGGGCGCGCTGAACCTGCAGGTGCTGATGTTCTGGACGCCCGATGGCAGGCACGGACAGACGCCCTCGTTGGGCGGGTAGACGGACCCGTTGGCAAATGAGGTGTCGGGGGCCTTGAACCGGAAGGTGGGGATGCCCTCGTACGCCCCGGCCTCCTGGTAGATGCGCTTCACGGGCCGGCAGGCCTCGGGGCTGTAGGACTCCAGCGGGGCCTCGGGCGTCACGAACGGCGCCCACATCTGCCCGGACGTCCCGTTGATCGTGTTACACTGGCCCGAGTGCCCGTGGTCGACCTTGCTGACCCCGTTCCACTGGTCCACGAGGTGGACGCGGCTGAAGTCTTTGACCCCCGTGAACACGGTGAAGAGCCCGGAGCTGGAGTTGTTGAGCTCCGCCAACAGCCCGAACTTGCCCTTGAACGCGCCCGGCAGGTGCTTGTTGACCAGGCTGGTGAAGGGGTCGTCGTAGCCCCACATGGCCTCGCCCACCGTGCGGTTCACGGAGGCCTGCTGGCGGAGGGCGCCGAGGTCATCCGCAGCGTCCGGGCCATCGGCTCCTTCTCCACCCTCGTGGCCGCGCTCAGCACCGGGATGTGGGGCATGCAGACGTGGTCGCTCTCCGAGCCGCTGGACTGGTCGGGCTGGAACTCGAAGCTGCGGTGCTCGCGGAAGGACCCCGTGTCGTCGCCGTGGAAGGTGATGCTGCTCTGGTGCCGGGACTCCCTGTACACGGAGGGCCCGCGCTCCCGCACCTGCGGCTTGAGGCCCCGGGGGACCGCGCTGGGGTTGAGGACGTCGAAGAAGTAGACGGAGAGGTAGAAGGGGACGGGGAGGTCCTTCCACACGTTGAAGGTCAGGCTACTGGGGTGGATGCGCACCTTCTGGAGGACCTGCTGCTTGATGCGGAACGGCACCTCCACCGCCACGGTGGTCACGGCGCCCAGCAGCCCGAGGACGGCCAGCGCCGCGCCCTCCCAGCCCGCCCTGGCGCGCCCGCCCAGGTCCGCGCGCCCGGGGAACACAGGGCGCTCCTGGAACTGCGCACCCAAAGGCAATGGGGGTTCTTGCCACATTTTTAACAATTCAGATGTCAAAACACCACTGTGGCTTTTCTGGCTACCCTGCATGCCCGCCAGGAAGGGCTGTCTGCCTTCTCTTGGTTTCGGGAGGGCTGATGAAATATTATTTCCAGTGGGTGAGCATGGGAGGAGCCCCGATTTTGAAGTACTGAACAAGATAAAAAAATTTAAATACTACTATTAATAATAAATAGCTAGCATTGAGTTGTTACCAAGTGCCGGGCATTCTGCCAAACATTTCATAGGCATTACCCTATCTAATCCTCCTCTGAATGAAGTGTTGTGAGTATTCCCATTTTACAGATGAGGAAAATGAAGGACTTGCCCAAGATCACATAGCTGTGAAATGAAAAGAGGTATGATTCAAACCCACATGCTTCAGTGTCTAGGAGCAAAGATCTGTAAAGGGGGTTGATGACAGGCCACGGTGGTCATGAGCTTGACCTTTCCCGTAGCACCGCCTGCTACGGCCCAGTGGGGTGTCACACCTGATGCAGCTGAGGCCAAGGACAGCTCGGGCACTGCCGCTGGGACGCCTGCTGGGAGGAGAGCAGCTCTGTCAGTTCAGGGACTGCCTGACCCAGCCTCACCAAATTAGAGCAAGTGATGGGTGCGGCATAATTTGACATGTGCATTGTTAATTGAACCCCATGGGAGACGATTTTAAATAGAGACAAGTACCATGCTGTGTGAACTATTTGGGTTAGGAAGCCCTTATTCTCTGACTCTTGCAGGGAGAGAGAACTGTGTCACGATACCCTGAAAACTCCAAGAAGCTGTTGCCCGATCAGGGGAGCAGCAGGCGAGCTGGGTTGGGGAAGATTCTCTCTGGGAGTTTCAGGAGTTTCAATCCCACTACCTATCATTTTACCCATAAAGCCCAAACTAAGAACCACTAACTACCCATCCATGCCCAGGGACTTCCTAACCAGGGGGACTCAGAGCACCAATAAAAAAGCCAGCTCTGGCCCAGCTGGTGTGGCTCCATGGTTGAGCATCGACCGATGAACCAGGAAGTCACAATTCGATTCCTGGTCAGGGCACATGCCCAGGTTGGGGGCTCGATCCCCAGTGGGGGGCATGCAGGAGGCAGCCAAACAATGATTCTCATCATTGATGTTTCTCTCTCTCTCTCTCTCTCTCTCTCTCTCTCTCTCTCTCTCTCTCCCTTTCTCTCTGAAATCAATTTAAAAAAATATTTTTTTAAAAAGCCAGCTGTGGTAAGACAGCAAAACAGGCACAGCTTGAAGCTCCCATATGTATCTGCACTCCCCTCCCCATTCCTGCTTTCCCTTTCTCAGGTTCACAGAACCAGCAAGCTTCCCAGGGCCCTTGGTGAGGGATCCACCCAGTACACTGTCTCTGGACATCACCAAGACCCAACTCCTACTCCTGTTCCCTTATCACTAGCAAGACTGACCTGTCCTACCTCCCACGCCCTCATACTTGCTTCCTGACCTTCATAGAGTACCTGGTATGTGTGCCCCTGTGTGCTAGCCACTGATCCTAATGGCTTCACATGTGCTCATCCTCTCAGGCAAGACCTGCTGTCTGGATGCCACATAACCATTACCCAAGAAAAGTTTACGGTTGAATTAATGAATGAAAGTAACAATAGCAAAGACTCTCTGGAAATCCTGTGCCTTCCCTCAAACCAATATTGGCTTACTGGCTAGTAAAAATGAATTGGGGAGCAAGAGACCTTTGCCTTTTTAAAAACAGAAGCTGCTTAAATAACACTACCTGGTGACACTGGCCAGGAGACATCAGGACGTGAGGAATCCCTCCCGCCAACATGCATTCCCTTTCCTCCCCTTCCTAGCAGGGTTCCATGCCTCCCAGCCCCGCAGTTGGGAGGGGTTAACCTAGTTGCAGTTCTCTGGGGGGACCTTGGGAGGCTTACACCATCCAGTGGGATCCATTGTCCTAGCCACAGGGATTGGTTTGGAGATAGCCACCTGGCCTAGATGCAAGGAGACTTTGCCAAAAGCTTCAGGATCTTGAAATCATCAGGTGCGTCAGTCTAAGAATAAAGCCAGTACTGTGGGAGACTAAGAAGAGATGGGAAGTCACTGGGAATTCGTTGACTTGTCCAGCTCCTACATAAGAACTTACCTGAAGCCCACCTGACTTCCGGACCTTTCAGTGAATAAACAAATAAAGCCTCCTTTTTGTTTAAGCCCAATAATACAGAACACAATATTATAACCCCTTGCTTCCTTTTTATCATTGATCTCAGAGACTATATTTTGTCATTTTAAATTACCTTTATCTTCTGGCATACTTAACTTAAATAAACATACCAAAAAAACAAAACCCCCCATTTTTCACTCTTTTTTCCTTTTTATTAAACTTGTTGGAGTGACTCTGGTTAACAAAATTCTACAGGTCTCAGGTGCACAATTCTACAACACGACACAATTTCTCACTCTTCAATCAAAGCCTTCCCCAGACCCCTAGGCTTGTGCTGTCTCCGGTGAATGAGGAAATAACAGTGACTTCAACAAGATAGAAACTTATTTCTCTATCCTGTCAAAGGAAGTTGGAATCTGGCGGGTATGGGAGTTATGGTGCCATCCAGGCTTCAGGTTTCCTCTATCTTTTTGTCCTGCCATCCTTCCACAGCTCCCATCTTCAAAGTCACTTCACAGTCTAACGTGGCAGCTTGAGCTCCAGCCATCACATTGACCTTCCTGTTCCAGAAGGTACAGAGGAAGGGGGAAGGAAAAAAGATGAGTGTCAGTGTCTACCTCTTTTGAAGAGTCTTCACAGAAGAGCCATCCAACAGCTTCTGCCTATATCTCAATGGCCATTCCAGCTACAAATGTGGCTAACAATGTAGTCTTTTCGCTGAGCTCATTGGCACCAAGATTAACATCTGGGCTGTGTTACTAAGGTGGACGGGGAGAGTAGACACGTAGGCAACTAGCAGTTTCTGCTCCCACCCTACTTACCAAACAAGTTCACCAGCTTCTGTGTTCAGTTCTGCTGTGTGGTGCCTGTTCCTCCAAGGAGACCCCTGTTTAAGCTGCAGTAACTGCAGTTACTCTCTCCGCAGACCCTTAACCTCCCAAACTGGTTCCCCACGGTATCCCCGCCCAGGAGCCTCTGACCAGCATCTTCTGATTTATTTAGTCGACCACATTAGTCTTCCATTAGAATCGTGGCTTCAGTTTAACTCGTGGCACACTTGAACTTCCTCTCTGTCATGCTCCAGTCAGACGCCATTCATACTTACCCTTCTCCATTCACTAGTCTTTCCCTGGAACTGTGTTCTTTCCAACACAGGTCTGCTTATCATGAGTCCGTTTCTGACTTCTTTCTGGCATTAGTGTTCTAAACCCCCTGGGTAAGGCCTGTGTGGCCGAGGGCAACAAGGACGGTGGTCAGCATCAGCATCTGAGTCAGGGCTGGGTTTCTCCAAATCTTCATGACCAGCAGGGTACCGATAACGGAGTAAGGTCGGAATGATGATGTTTTCTTCTTTTCTTTTCAGATCTCCCAAGGCCTTCTGACACATTGTACATTTCAGCCCTCATAGATAGCTCTGCGGGGCTCAGTTATCAATGAAGAGCCCACACAAGGCAAAATAAAACAATAATAATGAAGTGAGTTATTGTCTCAATAGAGACTAAACATCTGCTCCTCCCTACCTCATCTGCACAAAAGCAGAAAAAAAAAAGAAAAGAAATTCTGTCTCTTAATACTAATAAAACATGTTACCTTGAGTTACCTTGAGTCCTCATATTAAAGAATGCCATTTAGAAGTATCTAGTTCTTTTACTTGAATTTTCCCATTTTGATTTTAATAATGAACTGAAAGCTATTGTAACTCAAAATTTTACATTCTATTATGTCTTTTCAAACAGAAACATCATTAGGCAGATGTGAACAATTATCCCCAATTGGATTTTATTTTTAAGTTCTAGACTTCAGAGAAACAGCTAAATTATGCTTTAAATCAGTGCTTGGGTGGGTGGGTGGGTGGGAAGAGATTAACCAGAGAATTTATGTGCATATATGCATAACCTAAGGACACAGACAATAGTGTGGTGAAGGCCTGGGGCGGGGGATGGGTGCAGGCTAGAAGGGGTCAGTGAGGAAAAAGAGGGAACATTGTAATTCAACAATAAAGATAAATTAAAAAATAAAAATAAAACACCAGTTAAACCAGAAAAGACAACAGCAACAAAAAACACGAAACTTATGAGACCTGACATTATAGATTTAACCAAGAGGGCTTGATTTGGATTTTGAAAGTTTGTTCATTGATCTAGTGCTTACTTTTAGTATATATTCAAATGATGGTAATAGTGCCTATATTCGGGCCAGAGGCGTTCATTATCTTGACGACCAAATGATAAATGGTGGGAAGGTTTAGGGTGTCAGAGGCTCTGCTGCTATATTGAGAGGGCAGATAAAGAAATTCCAAAAGAAGGTGCTGGCATACGCCCTCTCTGCTTTCCAGTTTCCAACAGCAGACGGTGACATCACAGTTCCAGACATTTCCCATGTATTACGTGGACTAAACAGAGCTTCATTCTCCAGGGGGAAAAGGCAGCGTGAACTAAAAAGAGGTGCATTTTGCTGATAAGCCGTCCGGTCCTCAGGCGGCACAGCACTGCAGGAACGCCATCCTGGGAACCACTCCGCTCCCCTGGGGACACAGGCACCAGAACCCAAGGACGTTGGGGAGCTGGTTGGATGTCAGAGGATGTGCCTTGTGGGTGCTGGTGAAGATACACCGAGGAGAGCAGGCCGTGAAACAGACAGGGCTGACCCCGGAAAGGTCATTTGAAGGAGAATTTACCGAGAAATGACATTCTCTGTCCTTAAGGAGAAAGCCTGCCAGTGCTGGCAGCCCCACAGCCTGGGCTCCTTTCCAGGGCTGCAGCACCCCTACAGGCAGCTGAGCAACGTGACCCTGGCAGCAGAGAAACCCTGGACAGGCCTCCGAGGCCGCGGAGCCTGACCACCACCTCACTGATGAGAAGTGGCCCTGTCCTTGGAGACACTGTTCTTGCCTTGCCTTTAAGGGCCTCCTTTGTTTTCTCCACTCCAGAATACCACAGCCCGACTTCCTGTCCCCTTCCTGCTGTGGTATTTTGCTCAGCGGACCCCGAGCCACGAAGCTGGTGGGAGGTGGGGCGGAGAGCGATAGGGGACATCATTTTACACAAGAGACACAGGCTCCCTACAACTAGCTGTGTGATGTTAGGCAAGTCACCTAACTTCTCTCTCTCTCTCTCTCTCTCTCTCTCTCTCTCTCTCTTTTTTCTTTAATATATTTTATTGACTTGTTACAGAGAAGAAGAGAGTTAGAAACATCAATGAGAGAGAAACATCGATCAGCTGCCTCCTGCACACCTCCTACCGGGGATGTGCCCGCAACCAAGGTACATGCCCTTGACCGGAATCGAACCTGGGACCTTTCAGTCCGCAGGCTGATGCTCTATCCACTGAGCCAAACCGGTTAGGGCCACCTAACTTCTCTGTGCCTCGGTTGCCACTACTGTACAGTGGAATTCTAATCATATTCACCTGATGGGACTGTTAACGAGCACTCGAATCCCGCTGCAAAGCACTGAAGAATAGTGCCGGGCTGGTAGTCAGCACTCCAGAGAGGCAAGCTATTGATCGCCTCCAGTAAACAGGTGAGCAGTTTCTTCTATTGCACTTTCTCCCTAGATTTCCACTTCACTCAAACACACATTGGCCTCTCCCAACACCGGACAGGATGATAAGAAAGGGAAATGTCTCACTTGGTCTCACAGTCCTTTAATTCTGTCAGTAGTTCTTGGCCTGTCAAAGACACCTGTGTGCCCACGTGTATGTGTAGATTCTCTTAATTATACAAAGTCTGTGCGGATGTGATTCAGTGTTAATCTGATGGCGAAAGGCTGAGTCACATTTGTTCAACTGTTAGTGCGCAGGCTTCAGGAACATGTGGATAAAATGTAACCAACGTTATCTTGGTTCAAATTCCTTTTTTGCGCCGACCGACTGTTGTCTCGTTGAACCTTTGCAGGGCGTTTGTGTGCTTTTTTCCTAGTCACAGCCTCCAGATCGTCTCACACGGCGGTAGAGTGATGCCAAATTAGGTCTGTGGAGGCCTCGTTTTGGCTTCTCTGGTCACCGTGCAGAACATATTTTTCATGCACGTTGAAGACGGTCCATTAGTTCTTGGCAAGGAGACTACGTTTTCAGAGCTGTTCTCTCTAGCGGGCCTCCCCTTTCTCATACACAAAACCTCGCTGAAGGGGAGAGGCTGTCCCCATTTGTAGGACAGGGCTGAACTCCAACTGCGATCGCCCTGCTACAGCCCGGGCCATCAGGACCTCCGGGACGTCCCTGGACTCTGATCCGATCCATCACCAGGTTCCCAGTGCACTGCCCAGATTAAAATCTCTCCCTCTCTTTCAGGGGAGAAGCACTTTTATTTCAAAATCATACAGTCAGGGCTTTGGAAATTAATTTTCAAACTTCTTGGCCTCTGGAGAAGGCAAGCCTGTTCACATATGAAATCTTCCCTCGACGCCTTAGGTGATGTATCGACAGAGCTTCTGAGTCTCCACAGTGCAGCTGATAAAGGAAACAAAGAAAGCTTTGCCCCTATCTGTTTCCGTGGAAATGTAAGCCATACTCATGTGGGTTGAGCCAGAATTCTCAATGGAATCTTTAGACCGGTTCCTGGGAGGAAAATCCAGTCAACGTCTGTTATTGTACCGAATCACCACTGGGTGTGGACTCCTTGACCTAAATGTGCTCTGAGCAGAGCATCTTTCAAGTAAAGGGTGGTGAGCACTATCATGAAAGGTGCTGAGGTGCTAAGGATCGATATTTACTGGCAACCAGCATTTTGGAGCATGGTTACCATGGTAACATTGTCAGCCCCAAATGACTGTCATGAGGTGGGAAAATCCTCTTAAAATAAATGAAAGCAGAAAAAGGTACATTTATAAACCTTTTACCAAACACCTATCTGTTCATACAGTAACATGTGTTTGTTCTTTGGGCTATAGATATTCAAAGATTTGGGGAAATTTCATGACATAAACATTTTCTCAAAAGAACTGTTACTCTTGTCTCTGAAAATATGTAAAAATAACTAATCCAGATTTTTTTTTTAATGGACAGAGTTCTAAGGCTTTATGGACTTGCACATTTAGCTATTATGCAGTTGTGACATCAATTCTGCACCAGATTACCAATAGCTTATTTGAAAGTTGTAGAAAGGTACTTGACTGGGAGTTTGTATGTCTAAGTTGTACAAATTATTCCTGGCATCCTGGCAGGTCCAATAAATAAAGTGCCATAGAACGTGTTATGCAGGAGGGGGCGGGGAGACTTTTGGGCACCCTGAGGAAGACACTCGGGCACAGTTTTTGCCGAGCTCCATCCTCGCTTGCCTTCCCTTACTAACAGGACCACAATTTTATGAGAGCAGCAACGTGCTCAGCCCCAAATACTCAATGTCATCGCCTCCCTTGCAGTCAGAGGTGGCCATGTGCTATAGTCCTGGCCAGTGATATGTAGGCAGAAGTTCCCGGAGAGGGTGTTGTTGGGAAACCATTCTCCCTGGTCTCTCAAATTTCTGTTTATCTTGCAAGCAGGGCCGCTGATTATCCTTTGTTCTCCCCAAGGATGTTTGAATGGCATGCAACCTTGGAAGAGAGAGATACTGCCTCTCCAAAGCAATGGGGAGGCTTGCTTAAAATCACTTGGAAGACAGATATGGTATCACTCCAGGGCAAAAGGCGGGCCTACCTGCTGGCCATTTTGTAAGATTTCATCTTGCCTCTCCTGTAAGACATTCCTGTGGGCCTCTCTGGATAGCCCCCTTGGGTCTTGAGGGCAAGGAGAACTGCTACAAATTTGCTGGTGCTCATGCTACTTGCCGTGTTGTGAGTAATAAAGTCCATTATCTCTGGCCCAGGGGTCTCGTGACTTCTGCCAGCATCCGTGAAACCATGGCAGACTAACTTTTAGCCTGTGAACAGGGTGAAACCTCAGACTCTCCATAGTTCTTGACAGGATATTCCTTTCAGAATAAGAGAGTGAGGTAGAAGAAAGCTCTTGCCTCTTGGCCCTTCTCCTTTCTTCCTACTTTGAGGTACAGAAATCAACTTGGGGTCATACGGTGACAGCATGAGGACAAAAGTCTACCTCTAAAGGTGGGATGGCAGAACAGAAAGATGAAGAACCTGGGTTCCTGACGGCAGCGAGTGACTGTCCTCGCCCTGGGTTGCATAATTAACTAACTTCAGGCTTCTGGTTATATGAGATACATGAACTTCTAATCATTTACAGCAATATTAATTGTTTTATTTTTTTTTTCAGGCAAATGCATCCCTGGACCTTGTGTCAATCATAGTAACACAGTAATTACATAATAGTAATTGCGTAAAATATATGCAAACTTATAGCTAGTATGTTGCTACCTTCCTTCTTGATTCTGATTCTACCTTTCTGTGTATTAACATTATTATATGTATCTCCTATAAACTAACTCAAATCCTTTTGGGGAAAATGTGTAAAAAAATCAATTCAATAAATATAATTTGGTCCCAGGCCAAATGTATCCCTGAACTTCCGTGAGTTACCTCTTAAGAAAAAAAGAAAAAACAATAGGACTATCCTTTTGCAAGCTCATACCTGGTGTCATGAGCCTGTTTAATCACCAGTGTTATCTAGCCCCTCGCATAATGGCTGGCTGGCAGTAGGCCTTCAAATATTTACTGACCGAGTGCTCATGCAAGGTGTCTCTTTATCAAATGTGTTGGTTATGCCCAAAGAATATTAACATTTAACAGAGAGCATTTACTGCTAAGTACATTAGGTCTGTCATTTGACCACAATAAGTGTTTTAAGGGGGAAAAAACAAAAACAACACACCTCAACTTCAAAGAAACAATTTCTTATTTTTGTTCCTAAGGGCTACAAAATGCCACATAACTTAACAATGGAATCAAAAGAATCTACACAACCTCGAAGGCTGGTTCAATAGGATACCAGAAGTAGTAACAACTGTCATCAGAGATGAAAACGTCTTTGAATGTCATGTACACAAATTATTTTTAGAACATTGGGTAAGATTTGACACTTGTATCAAGAAGAAAAATTAACTAGTATACAAGATGAGACTATAGGAGGGCAATGTAGAATTTTACACCAGAAATATTATAAACAAAATGATACTGTGCACAATAAGGTGAGTTACAAACATCCTTAGTATTATTTTCAGTACATTATGATTCTTCATTTCTGTTCAAAAATCTAAACTATGTGAAATTGCCTATAATATGTGTCCTCAGAATGATTTATGTTTAAACATCTATCCAAACCACAAGGAGATTCCATTTCACACCCATAGGATGGCTATTATTTTTAAAAAGGAAAGAGCAAATGTGGAGAAATTGGTACCCTCATGTGCTACTGGTGGGGATGTGAAATGGTGCAGCTGCTAGAGAAAACAGTTTGTGGATCCTCAGCAGTTAAACATAAAATCACCATATGATTCAGCAATTCCACTCCTTGGGAGATACTCAAAAGAATTAAAAATAGAGACTTGTACACCAGTATCGATAGCATCATTCACAACAGCTAAAGGTAGAAACAACCCACTGTCCGTCAGCTTATGAAGGGATAAACAAAATGTGGTATATTCTATGATATACCACAGACTATTTAACAGCTGAATTAGAAATCTCTATCTACATTATGAGAAACAAGAAGAAGCAAAATAAGCAGATGATAGGAGTGGGAGGAATCTGAAAATAATATTTTCACAAACAAATTCTGGCCCAACATATGCCTGAGCAGTGGGTTGGGGAGTTCCAGTGATGCACACGCCTGAGAATTGAAGAATTGGAATAAGATGTATTATACATACAATGAACTATTAGTCACAAAGAGGAATGAAATTCTGCTGTACCTGCTACAACATGGGTAGACCTTGAAAACATTATGCTAAGTGAAATAAGCAGACCCAAAGGGATAAACATTGTAGGATGCCATTTACTAGTATATGAGGTACCCAGAATAGTCAAATTGGTAGAGACAGAAAGTAGGATGATGGTTACCAGGGACTAAGGGGGGTGGGGTGGGATGGGAAGGCATTGCTTACTGGGTGTACAGTTTCTGTTTAGGATGATGAAAAAGTTCTGAAAATAGATAATAGTGACAGTTGCACAACATTGTGAATGTAATTAATGGCCACTGAATTTTACATTTAAACACGGTTAAGATGGTAATTTTTATGTTATATATATTTTGGCACAATTTTAAAATTTTTATTTATTGATTGATTTTAGAGAGTGAGAGAGAGAAAGCGGGAGGAGGAGGAGGAGGAGGAATTGAGAGAGAGAGAGAGAGAGAGAAAGAGAGAGTGAGAGAGAGAGAGAGAGATATCTATTTGTTGTTCCACTTAATTGTGCATTCATTGGTTGATTCTTGTATGTGCCCTGACCAGGGATCAAATCCAAAACCTTGGTGTGTTGGGACAATGCTCTAACCCCGTGGTCGGCAAACTGCGGCTGGCGAGCCACATGCGGCTCTTTGGCCCCTTGAGTGTGGCTCTTTCACAAAATACCACAGCCTGGGTGAGTGTATTTTGAAGAAGTGGCGTCAGAAGAAGTTTAAGTTTAAAAAATTTGGCTCTCAAAAGAAATTTCAGTCGTTGTACTGTTGATATTTGGCTCTGTTGACTAATGAGTTTGCCGACCACTGCTCTAACCAACTAAGCTGCCCAATCAGGGCTTTAATTAATTAGTTAATTAACTAATTGCCACAATTAAAAAAACCAAACACCTCTGAAATAAATTAAACCAAAATGGTGGGAAAGTTTTGTTTGTTTGTTATGGGAAGAGCAATAGACCAGATTTTAAAATTTTGTATGTGGGCTTTGTTTCTTCCTGCCCTTGCTTTCTGTAAGCACCCCTGCCTGTGCTATGAAGCAGAGTGAATACCATGACCCCATGACATTGCCAAAGCTTTTCAGGTTGTGGCTTTGAGTGGTCATGTGCCTCAGGAGGCTCTACGTCATTTGGAAAGATTTCTGGTTCAGCAATTTTATTCTGTGTATCATTGGAGCTCTGCCCCCACCCCCACGCCCGGGCATATGTTGGGCCAGAATTGTTTGTGAAAATATTATTTTAGGATTCCTTCCACTCTTATCATCTACTTATTTTCCTTCCTGCATCTTTCATAATGTAGACAGAAATTTCTGATTCAGCAGTTAAAATAGTCTGCGCATTAGTTATCACTTCCTTGTGACCCACTTTGCACACCATTTCTCATTCTGGCATTGAAAGTTCAGGTTTCAAAAAAATTCCTACGACTAAAGTTCTGTGTCTGCGGGAAAATGGAGCGGAAGAGGTACTGACTGAATGTCTATGGGTAGCACTCAAAGGATCTCAACAGTGGGCAACCCTGAGTTCCCTTTTCATTTACTCTCCTACGAAAGCTCTCAGATTACACCCTTCTTAGTTATTTCCACTCCCATAGGCCCGCTTTCTCCGCCTCCCCTCTCTCCTTTCCTGCCTAAGGCCTGCATCTCTGCATTGAATTCACCGGATACTTAGGACTGCTGTGCAGCAAGGAGCTGAGTGCACCGGGGCCACAAAGGGCAATGCGAAGAGGCGTGCATGCCAGGGCAGCTTCTCTCCCCTGAGTGTGCTCCCGGCACCTCGAAATGTCTGTGGATGCAGATTCCTGGGCCCCGCCACCGGAGGGTCCGATTCGGGCGGTCTGCACGTTTAACAGCTCCCTAGAGGATTCTGATTGGGACCCTAAGAATACGTTTTGAGGAACACTGTGATGAGTTGGGAGGCGATAGGATACACTGAGTTATACTGAGGTCACTCCAAACACCAAAAGAACAGGGAAAGAAGAGACAAAATTGGTCTGAGAGATTGAGGGAAGGCTTCATGGAAGAGGATCTTTCAAAGAAGAGTTGAGCCCTAACCGGTTTGGCTCAGTGGACCGAGCGTCGGCCTGCAGACTGAAGGGTCCCAGGTTCGATTCCGGTCAAGGGCATGTACCTTGGTTGTGGGCACATTCCCAGTAGGGAGTGTGCAAGAGGCAGCTGATCGATGTTTCCAACTCTCTATCCCAGTGGTCGGCAAACTCATTAGTCAACAGAGCCAAATATCAATAGTACAACGATTGAAATTTCTTTTGAGAGCCAAATTTTTTAAACTTAAACTTCTTCTAACGCCACTGCTTCAAAATAGACTCGCCCAGGCCGTGGTATTTTGTGGAAGAGCCACACTCAATGGGCCAAAGAGCCGCATGTGGCTTGCGAGCCGCAGTTGGCCGACCACAGCTCTATCCCTCTCTCTTCCTCCCTGTAAAAAATCAATAAAGTATATTTTTAAAAAAACACACAACAACAACAGCAAAGAAGAGTTGAAACCAGACAGGTGGGCGGTACAGCAGGCACTGTCACCTGCTGCCACCCAGCCCCCGAAGGTGAGGGCCAAACTTTGGGTCACATCAGCGCCTTTGGAGTATTTGGGGAGGACGGAAGACTCTGGGACAAGGAGGTACACTCATTTCTGAGAGGATCCAGGTAGGTAATGCCTTTTTGTGGGGTACCCTCCCCCCACACTGAGCCCCAGGTCCAGACCTACCTGCTAGCAGAGAGCCCTGGACAAGGTCCTTCACTTTCCCAGCCTCGGGTGAGGGATGGTGTTATCTGCTTTGTAGTCTCGGTGTAATTAAATGAAATTCAGTACACAATAGCTTATATTATTATCATTATTCTAGAGTTTTTCTTTTTTAAATTTTTTAATTTATTGATTTAAGAGAGAGAGAACATTGATTTTGTAGTTCCACTTATGTATATATTCATTGGTTGATTCTTGTATGTGCCCTGACTAGAGATCAGCCCCACCACCTTGGCGTAGGGGAACACTCTAACTAACAACCGTGCTACCCAGCCAGGGCTAGATTTTTCTCTGGGATAAATTCCTAGAAGTGGGGTCACGGAGACAAGGAGTGTGTTACTAAATGGTACACATAGAAACTGTGTATGCAATTTTTGAGTTTTGTGAAAGTGTTTCAATTTGAGTTCTAGAAGTAGAGATATTCATTCATATCTATACAAGATATTAGTAGTGGTCATCTCCCGATGGAAGGGTCAAAGGATGTTCTCTCTGTTCCTTTTGTTATTTTCTCCTCCTCCTCCTTCTCTCGTCCTCCCATCAGCACTCGCCCGCTACACACACACACACACACACACACACACACACACACACACACCAGCTTTTTCAATGCCTTTAAATGAACACGTCTTCCCTATAGGAGACACCTATTAAAAAGCAAACATGTTACTGGGAAAGTACCACGTTCAACTCTAGGACCTCTCCCTTTGCCCATGTCATTGACCCGATTAGCTGGCCCAGAAGAAGGGCTGGAGGGAGATCTGGGACAGGACTGCCATCCCAGAAGGGCAAGCCCAGAATAGGAACTAAACGGACATCGCAGAAACATCAGGTGCTCAAGATAAGGAAACCAAAAACCAAAGCAGCAGGCAGGTTTCTGAGGGGTTCGAAGTCCAGAGGCAGAGGGATGAAGCGATGGCCCTGATCCCTCCTGCACAGTCCTAGGATTGGCCGGAAAGGAAAACCATGAGCTTATTTGTACATACCTATTCTTATTGGCATATATTGTAGATAAAAGGGTTACAGTTTATACAAGTGAGTTCCAAAGTGCTGGTAAGAAAATCACTCTAAAGCAATTCTAAGATCTCAGAGTAGATGCTGTAACAGCTTGGAATAATCCATTCAAATGTTTTTTATATGACAACTTTCCTTTCTTGATTATCTTATTTCATAGCTGTATTACTTTTGACTACAGCATTGGTTTTAGGAAACCAAAACCCTCTAGCATTCCCACCAATCCATTTTATGCCATAATTGAAATCTACTTTTTTTTTTTTTTGAGAAATGCTTCAAGAGATTGATATTCCTGAAATGCAACTTTATACTTTTGGCTCTTCCCAAATCGTCCTAATTTCTATGTGGAACAGAAACAGTGTTTTCCCTACAGCTCAAAGCAGTCCCTGCTCAACTCAGAATCCAAATGTTAAGAAACAAAGAGAGCCCTGACCAGCTTGGCTCAGTGGATAGAGCTTCGGCCTGTGGACTGAATGGTCCCAGGTTCAATTCCAGTCAAGGGCATGTACCTTGGTTGCAGGCACATCCCCAGTGGGGGGTGTGCAGGAGGCAGCTGAATGATGTTTCTCTCTCATCGATGTTTCTAACTCTCTGTCCCTCTCCCTTCCTCTCTGCAAAAAATCAATAAAATATATTTAAAAAATAAATAAATAAATAAATAAATAAATAAATAAATAAATAAATAAAAGGGGGGGAAAAAAACAAAGAGATTTCCAGGGTCTTAGCAGAAGAGAGGAGGCCCAGGTTGTCAACAGGAACAAACAAAGGCTGACATTGTCTTGCATTTATTATAACCAAACAGGGGGGAGGCTGAACGAAGGGACCAGCCAGGCTGTCATTCTCTTATATACATTTCCTCCAGTCTTGCCATCAACCAAAACTGCTCAGTCAGCTACTGCATGTTCCTGCTATTGCCAATAAACCCATTTCGAAGGAAATGATGTTATATTCCTTCTTTAAAAGAGGAAGAGATCAAGGGGAGAGAAATACCAGTCGAGTGTCAGCAACTCAGACCTATAAGGTTTCTACAGATTCCCGTCTTTAGAAATGCGAGTCAAAGGCTTCAGGGAAGACCTGGCACCCAGGAGGGAGGACACCCAGCAGCAGGAAGCAGACAGAAACCGAGGCACCGAGGGCCTCCAAGCTGCAGCTCTCAAGTTCTTCCTTTCCTTGTCGTCCTCCACAGACAAAGACTTTCCAGGAGAGAGCTGTCCTCAGATCCCCGAGACCATGCCCCTGCTTCAGAGCAGGATTCCGGATCTGGCTGGAGCTTCCCTTTCTCCAGCTGAGGGCATGCTGAATTCCAGTCTGTCCATCTGTCCTTGGTCCTCTTTCCTGCTATTCATCAGGGCATCTCACTTCCTTCTTCAGCTCAATTGTCATCCATGCTGAGGTTTCCCAGATCTCTTCCCTGGGGTCCAAACTCTGCATCCTCCCTCCAGCCAGTCATCCCTACCAGGACATCCCACAGGCCCCTCTAACCCAATCTGCACTAACTAAACTCTTTTCTTTCCATCTGCATATACCCCTCAGTGGGATTTTCCTATTCCAGTCAGTTGGAGGGGGCTCCCAGCCGCCCACTCACTCAAACCTGAATCCTTTTCCATCTACCCCCATCTTGTCCATTATTAAATCTTATCAGCTTGACTCCTAAGCCACCTGACCACCACCTGGGAGGCCAGGCGCCCATCACCTCTCGCAGTATTGGTGTGACAGCCTCCTCACTGGCCTCCCTTTCTCTACTCTGTCCTCCTCAAACCCAGCCAGGGCATTTTCCTAACAAGCAAATCTGACTCTTGTTTCAAGCCTCTTTCTATATCCCCACTCCTACACAATATGTTGTAGACAGTGCCTGGGAAGGCACATGGGCATTTCTTTAACTATCATCAGCTGAACTCAGGGCGATAGGCAGAGCCACGCCCTGGGAACATGCTTCCCCAAGAAGGCTGGACATGTTATCAGTACTGACTTCTTACCTTTGCCCAGGTGTCAGGAGCGGGCTTTGATATGTAAATCCAGGCAAGCATAGGAATGCTAGGGCCTACTCAAGAATGCAAATAAGCTCCTTTGATCCTAAGTTTTGGTGATACTTCCTGGTATTTGGGGGGTATAAAATAAATGCACTGCGTGGGCTCAGGGTCCTGTTCCTCCATCAGAGTGGCAGCTTCCCACCTGGCTCCCAGCTTTACAAATCTATCTCTGCGTCTTCTTCCTATTTTTCTTTCTTTTATTTTCTCAATCCCTGGCCGCCTCCACTTAGAACCGGTTTGTTCATCTCTCTTTCCATGCTGGACGCGGAAAAGGGAGATCCCTGCCATATCTGCCCCCCGCCGCATCTGCCCCCCACAATATGTTCAAGATCTAAACTTGGCATTGGGGGCTCACAGTTGTACTTAGAAGTGTAGCTTTTTAAAAAGTTACCTTATGGCCTGTCCAGTGTGGCTCAGCGGTTAAGCATCTACCCAGGAACCAAAAGGTTGCTGGTTCAACTCCTGGTCAGGGATTGCAGGCTCCATATCCAGTAGGGGGCATGCAGGAGGCAGCCAATCGATGTTTCTCTCTCATCGATGTTTCTATCTCTCTAGCCCTCTCTCTTCCTCTCTAAAAATCAATAAAAACATATTTTTTAAAAATAAAGTTACCTTATGATCTATTTAGAACCCACAGAAAGGCATAAAGAATGTAACGCCACACATGCTCATCCCCTAACTTTAGAGAGAAGACTTAACTCTAAAGCCCACTGAAGCTCCCTACGGACACCCACACCCTGCTCCTCTCTCACAGAGGTAACTATCCTGCATTTGTCTTTCCTATTATTTTTTTTTGTGTGTGTGTAATTTTACTTAACGTGACTTCTTCATTTTGTTATGCCTCATCATTCTTCCTTATGAGCCTTTCTTGCTGGGTAAATTTTAGAGAAGTCCATCCAGGAAGTGCTATGGAGACAGGTTGTCTCTCCTTCCCCTTGCTGCTCTCCACAGTGGTGTCCAGCATCAGTGGGTGGGAGGGGTGGGACTTGGGAGGGTAGAAGGCGAGTGCTGGAATCGATCCCATGTCCTCCAGATCCTCGCTGATTTCTGCTGCAGGGTGGCTGCTCCTCTGGACTCTCTGCTTATCCAGGGCTCGGTCCTTCTCCCAGGGAGACTCAGCTGCTCAGCTTCCCCTGCCACGCTGACTCCAAGTTCTCTGCCAGTCTCCCCTCACCTGTGGCCTGAGGGGTCCCCCAGCCTCTGTAATGGGCTCACCCTGCCCTTCACCACTTCAGATCCTCAGCTCAGCCATCTCCCACGACACATGGGGACCTCTGAGTGCAGTCCATGCCACATGGAAACTGAATGGGGGTGCAGGGGAGTCCAACTCCAGCCCTTTCCTGCCTAACCACACTATTCTGTTTTACGCTGATGGGTCAGGGCAGTCAGAGAGGCATTTTCCTTTCAGATCCCACATATGAAGCAGGGCAAATCCCCCAGGTCGGATGTTCATATCAACATCTGACAAGCAGACAAGGTTGTCCTTCATCTGAGCCCTTCTTTCTTCAGTGATAGGTAGTCTGCAAAGATAACCACTGTTAATTCATCTCTCCCTGTGTGCGCCTCCCATCAAGAAGTAGAAGCCACTTCCTCTCCCTGATTCAGGGCTGGCCTTGTGGCTTGCTTTGATCAGCAGAGTGCAGTGGAAGTGATGTTCTGGTACTTCTGAGCCCAGATCTGAAATACACTGGCAGCTTCCTCTTCCTCTCAATCAGAAGCCATCCACATCCACCATGCAAGAAGTCCAACTACCCTGAGATCATCATGCTGTGAGGAAGCCCTAGCTATCCACTTGGAGGGGTGAAGGAAGGAGGGAGGGGGGAAGGAAAGAGAGAGAGAGAGAGAGAGAGAGAGAGAGAGAGAGAGAGGCCAGCCCGGGCTATTCCATTTATCCCAAATATGGGAGTTAAGAAGTTTTCTTGGATGTCCCAACTCCAACAGATACTCCACGAATGAAGAGCCACCCAGCTGAATTGAGCTCAGGTTGCAGAATTTTGAGAAATCCTAAAATGTAGTTTGAAGCCACTAAGCCGTGGGGATGGCAGCAATGGCTAAATGAAACACCTCTCCAGCTGCATTCTCACCACTGCCTGCCTTGGTCTTTATGCTCCAGCAACTCACACACCGGCTTGTGGCCTGCTGCGTAGGCTGTGCTGTGTCTCACTTCCTTGCCTTTACTCAAGCTGTCATTGCTTTTCCCACCTCTCTTCTTTGCCTGGTTAACTTCTGCTCCACTTTTGTCTCATTTCTTTTTTTTTTTTTTTCCTCCTAGGCACCTATGATAGCTTGTGCAAACCACTCTCATTTCACTAGTGACATTATATTCTAATTGTTTCTTTATGCATCTGCCTCCCAAACTGGGCTTGAATTCTTCAAGGGTGGGTACTACATCTTACTCAGCTTTGAGGCATCACTTTCTTTTAAAAATGATTGTATTGATTTCAGAGAGGAAGGGAGAGGGAGAGAGAATGATTAATCGGCAGCCTCCTCAGCTGCACCTCCCTCTCCCCCCCACCCCACCCCCTGTGGGAATCAAGCCCACAACCCGAACATGTGCCCTTGACTAGAATTGAAGCCAGGACCCTTGAGTCCACAGGCCAACACTCTATACACTGAGCCAAACCAGCCAGAGCCATCACTTTCTTTGGAACTGAGAGCAAGGCCCTTAAACTCCTTCAGCTCAGTTTTCCTGTGTCAATTAGGGATTGCATTCAGTTGTCTGTAACAGAAACCCAACCTCACTGCATTAAACAAATAATAGATGTGGGTGTTTGTTTCTTTGTGTGTTTTTTATGTTGTTGTTTTTTAACATAAAGCGTTTAAATGTAGCCCTTCCAGGGCAGAAACAGTGGATTTATAAAAGAAATGCTATTTATTTTAGAGAGAGGGGGGAAGGGAGATAGAAGGAGAAACATTGATTTTGTTATTCCACTTAGTTATGCATTCATTGGGTGCTTCTTGTATGTGCCCTGACCGGGGATCAAACCCAAAACCTTGGTCTATTGGGACAACACTCTAACCAACTGAGCTACCCGGCCAGGGCAATAGTGGCTTTACAATGTCTACTGCAGGAGAGGTTCCAGTCATTGCTCAGAGCCTAAACTTTGAATGAGAAGCAGTAACCGAGTGGGGTTGTCTCTATAGGGAACAAAGAGGAAATGATGTTGCATAGCAACTGGAAGTATCAACCTTATTCTTCACCTGCAAAACAGGATTAGGACTAGGGCCTACCTTGTAATGCTGATGAAATTAAGGGAATGTAAGCAATATATTGTTCTTAGTACCAAGGACATGTAAGCACTCGATAAAAGCAATTATCTTCCCACAATGCCAGATGTAGCATTTGATTCAAACATCCAAGAGTTTTTCCCGAGGGGCAGAAAAGTAGTTGGCTCAAGGCAGTTGTCCCACTCACTCTCTGTTTGCAATTCTTCTGCAGAGAATTTGCTTCTGGTAATTAATGAGTCTTTCCTCAACTCTTAATGAATCCAAACTGGATTATCATTATGACTCTTCCCTTACAACGTGTGACCCAGAAAAAAACAAAGCTTGGAAAGACACAAAGGCAAATGAGCTGCTTTCCTTGCTTTGTGGCCACGGCACTGCATATTTCATCTCTGATTCATGGAAAAATATCCACACACAGGAATCAGCTATATTGGTGAGAGGCCTCAGACCAGGGGGTTTAAGAATCAAGTTTCCAATATCTAAGTCACTGAGGCTTGACAAGCTGACCTGGAAAATGTTAGCAATCAAAAGGTTGTGTTTTTTGGTGGTTTTTTTTTGCTAGGAACCTGCTCTGTGAGTCTGCTATTCCCTTACCCCCACAGTTCTTGGTGGGTTTTTATTTCCATTTATTTATTTTGTTTTTTGGTTGTTGTTTTTGCTTATTTTGGGGGCATAGTATTTACATTTTTTATATTGGCTAGGACTTTTTTTGTTTGCAAGGGAAAAGCAGTAACAGTGGCTTGTTAAAAAGTGAATTTATTGCCCTAGCCGGTTTGGCTCAGAGGGTAGAGCATTGGCCTATGAACTGAAAGGTCCCAGGTTTGATTCCGGTCAAGGACACATGCCCAGGTTGTGGGTTCAATCCCCAGTGGGGGACTTGCAGGAGGCAGCCAATCCACCATGATTCTCTCTCATCATGGATGTTTCTATCTCTCTCTCCCTCTTCCTTCCTCTCTGAAATCAATAAAAGTATCTCTTTTTGAAAAGTGAATTTATTGAGAGAAACCAAGATGGCAGCATAGGTAAACACCTGAACCTGTTGCCGCGCACAACCACTTCAAAACTACAACTAAAAGAAAAACGGACATCATCCAGAACCAGAGGAAGGCTGGCTGAGTGGAAATTCTACAATTAGAAGGGAAGAGAAAAACACACTGAGACTCAGAGGAGCTATGGAAGTAAAGTGCAGAGGTATGGAGGCGCGCGCGTGGGAAGGGCTGGCTTTTTCAATCCACAGGGTGACACAAGCTCCCGACTGCTCTGAACTCCAGTTCCGGGCGAGACTCTGGGAACCCAGACTCATACGAGGAGAAACTGGACTGTCTGGCAGCAGGCGGAACTCGAGGGCGGCTTTCTCTCAGAGGTGCTTGCAGCGATTACTGATGACCGAGGGACACTGAGACCCAGGGGCCTCTTAGGGCAGGGCTGAAGGGAAGCCATTGCTGTTTGCTCTGCCCTGAGATTGCCCCATCCAAGCTGTGCACAAAGGCTTTTGCATATGAATGGTCTGGTCCTTTGAAATCTAAACTTATCTAACAAACTGCAGCTGAGTCAGTGAGACCCAGAACATCCAAAAGAAGGCCCAAGGCCCCGCATCAGCTTGCATTGCTTCACAGCTGGGCCTCATCTGGGCACCTCCAAAACCCAAACAAAGAAGAGGAATCTGAAGATCTCTCCGTAGCTCCTGCTGGGTGGCCTCAGGCAGAGGCTAAATTAGCACCTCCTTGGAGATCCAAGAGCCAGTGTACCCAGTGGTCAGAGGGGGACCATCCAGATTAAAACTCCTCAGATCCATAAGGGACACACTCAGGGGGCAGACTCAGTGAGCACCAAAGCCCCACTGAAGCAAGTCTTGCCTCATAAGGGTGTCTCCAGCACAGAAGTTCTCTCAGTGTAGACACAGCTGATCCTCACAGCCAATTGGCCTGGAGGTCAATTCCTCCCAGTGATACCAACAACAATCAAGGCTTAACTACAACAAGACTGTTCACACAGCCCACAAAGGGGTGCACCAAGAGTGTCCACCTAAGGTAACTGGGGAGGCTGAGCCACTGGGCCCTATAGGACACCTAGCACACAAAACAACTCTATCAACTAAGGGAAGCAGCCAAAATGCAGAGACAAAGAAACAGGTCACAAATGAAAGAAATGGAGGAAAGCAAACTATGGGATATAGAGTTCAAAACCACGGTTATAAGGTTTTTCAAGAATTTTCTAGAAAAGGCCGATAAATTTAGTGAGACCCTCGAGGATATGAAAAAGCACCAACTAGAAATTAAGCATATACTGACTGAAATAAAAAATAATATACAGAGATCCAACAGCAGACTAGAGGATCGCAAGAATCAAGTCAAAGATTTGAAATACAAAGAAGCATAATACACCCAACTGGAAAAGAAAAAAGAATCTAAAAATATGAAGATAGTGTAAGGAGCCTCTGGGACAACTTCAAGCGTACCAACATCCAAATTATGGGGGTGCCAGAAGAAGAGAGAGAGCAAGATACTGAAAACCTATTTGAAGAAATAATGACAGAAAACTTCCCCCACCTGGTGAAAGAAATAGACTTACAAATCCAGGAAGTGCACAGAACCCCAAATAAAAGGAATCCAAAGAGGACCACACCAAGACACATCATAATTAAAATGCCAACAGCAAAAGACAAAGAGAGAATATTAAAAGCAGCAAGAGAAAAACAGTTAATTACCTACAAGGGAGCACCCATACGATTGTCAGTTGATTTCTCAACAGAAACTATGCAGGCCAGAAGGGAGTGGCAAGAAATATTCAAAGTGATGAATAGCAAGAACCCACAACCAAGATTACTCTACCCATATGATTGTCAGCTGATTTCTCAACAGAAACTATGCAGGCCAGACAGGAGTGGCAAGAAATATGTTATTATTTATTTGACAACTTTCAACACTGGACGTGGCATCAGGTGAATAGCAAGAACCTACAACCAAGATTACTCTACCCAGCAAAGCTATCATTCAGAATTGAAGGTCAGATAAACAGCTTCACAGATAAGAAAAAGCTAAAGGAGTTCATCAACACCAAACCAGTATTATATGAAATGCTGAAAGGTATTCTCTAAGAAGAGGAAGAAGAAGAAAAAGGTAAAGATAAAAATTTTGAACAACAAATACATATCTATCAACAAGTGAATCTAAAAATCAAGTGAATTAAAAATCTGATGTACAGAATAAACTGGTGAATATAATAGAATCAGGGGCATAGAAAGGGAGTGGACTGACAATTCTCGGGGGGAAACGGGTATGGGAGGTGCGGGAAGAGACTGGACAAAAATCATACACCTATGGATGAGGACAGTGGGGTGGGGTGGGAGTGGAGGGGAGCTATGGGGTGAAAAAAGAGGAACAACTGTAATAATCTGAACAATAAAGATTTAATTTTAGCCCTAGCCGGTTTGGCTCGTTGGATAGAGCATCAACCTGTGGACCGAAGGGTCCCAGGTTCAATTCCAGTCAAGGGCACATGCCTGAGTTGCGGGCCAGAAAGAGCTTCAGGACTGACCCAACTTGGGTCACATGCCCACCCCTGGACCAATCACTGCGCTAAGGGTATACGATTCTCTTATTGGCTAGTCTAGATCACATGCCTGAGCCGGAGCCAGGGGTGGGGTAAGGCCCATTGAAACCCCTTAGGTTGAGAGTGGGAAAAAGATGATTCTCCAAAGGAGCGTTGGGGAGCTCCTGCCAGCAGGATAGTGTGTGAGGCCAGGCCTTGGGAAGGCCCACGTGCCCTGCACAAACCCAGACTCACTTAGCTATTGTCAAACGTAATAGTAATATCAAACCGTAATACTGCCAGTGACACTCCTCCATCTGTCAAAATCCGACTCGTTTTCCAGGCTCCTTTCAAATGCACCACAAACAAATCTCCCTAATGACATTCATTTCCATCCGCACTCCGTTTCTTCTTCTCTCATGGCATGTCGCCTATGTTGCCATGGATTATGGAGCCTTACACATCCGTTGTCTCCACTTGGGTTTTTAAAGAACTGAAGGCAGAGCCGGAGCAGGGCACGCCTTCCATTCATCAGCAGCAGCCTGGGGATGAGGGTTTCTGTCCTGAGGTGACCAGGCCTTGGAATGAAAAGAATGTGGCTCCCTCCAGGAAGTCAGCGCATCCTGGTGCAAAGCTGCATTTTAGGAGCCACCCTGGAACGCCTTTCTGTAATGTGTGGTGAAACCGGGAGGGAAGCTGAAAACAGATCCGAGCCCCAGGAGGGCAGGAGCCTTGGACATTTCGTGTCCTGGATGAATTAGAGGGAAAGGGAGTTGTGAAAAGCTTTCCTGCCTGCCATAAACCAAAGTGCCAATACCCCAGATGCCTCTCACACTCTCCCCGGGGCCAACAGCTTATTCCGAAGCTCAGAACCTTTCCCTGCTGCCCTTTTTTTTTTTTTTTTTTTTTTGCGAGCTGCCTGCTTCCTCTCCTGTTGTTGGTGGCTTCATTCCAGGGACCCACCCTGGGGAGAAGGAGCCGCCATACCAAGATCCTTCTAGTGTCACCCTTGCTTGCAGCCACCTGCAGATTTCCCTTGAATGTTTCCTGTTCAACTCAACAGGTTTCAATTCTGTGAACTAATATTTGCTCACTATTAAACCATATTTACCCTCATAAAAGGCAAACTCCAAAGGCCTGGGATTAGGCAAGCCCAGGAAAATCTCAACATTTATGCAAACGCTCTCGTGTTTCCCGCCACCTAGCATTTCCTTACTGCTCCGTCTTCTGTGTTCTGCTTTTTGGACAGCTAACTCCCTGGCCTTCTCATTTAAAGCAAACGACCGAAAGTTCTTTCTTTGCAATTTCCACCTACCCCCGGTGGAAGCAGGACTACGTTTTCCTCCTACAAACACCTCATCTTTTTGTGCAGAAATATTCTCTCTGGCGGCTCCTTAGTAAAGACTGGTAATGGCCCTAACGAAGCTGTAAGGCCTCTTCCCTTTCTGTGGCTTCTGGGTCATATTTCTGAACCTAAAGTTGAAGACTGTCTCAGAATATCTTCAGTGTATTGTTTCTTATTCTCTTTTGTTGTTGTTAATCCTCACCTGAGGATATTTTTTCCACTCATTTTTAGAGAGAGTAGAAGGAAGGGAGGGAGCTGGGAAGAGAGAGAGAGAGAAACATTGATGTGAGAGAGATACATTCATTGGTTGCCTCCCACACAGCACTCCGACCCCGGGGTGGGATCAAACCTGACCCCAGTTGGTGTGTGAGCGGACACCCTAACCACTGAGCAACACCAGCCAGGACTGTTTCTCAATTCTTGTCAAGCAGAGCACAGAGTTTGTTCTACTGCCAAGTTTCTCTCTCGTAATTCTGACACATTTGTCCCAAAACACACTCATTTCCCACAACCAAGAGCCTGATGAGGTAAGGGGACAGACTTTAGAACTCAAGAGATATAAAAGTGAACACTCGTTATGTGAGTCTTAATTTTTTATAATAGCAAACAGACGAGTTCCTAGAGTATTGCTTTTGGCCATTGCTTTTTGAGTCCAGTGTCCTTATTTTGATCTTAAGACATAATGAAAGGTCATTCTCCTACCCCACACATACACACCAACCTGCTCACAGGGGGACATTTTGGGAAAGGAAGCAAGACTCAAGTCGCACATCTATCAACCAGCGGGAAGTGGGCCATTTACCCACAGAGAAGGCTGAAGGAAGAGTGCAAGCACCCTTTCCCGGAAGGGGAGCCCGGGTACAGGACGCCAGGAATCTGAACCAGGAGCTCTGAGTGCGGTAGGTATTTGATAAGGCAAGATGCCCGCCCTTCCTCTTCTCAAAAAAGTTCTGTGACAGTGGCGGAGTGAAAGTCTTCTGCTTTCAGTACACATCATGCTGATATAAATAACTGCCTGTGATGGCCTCAAACTCGACTTCCTCAAAGCTCCTGTCTTCACTTCCCCCAGTGCGTGGCCAAATACACCTGTTCCTCCAAAAATGGCACAGTGACTGCTCCTCAGTCAATTATCCTCAGGTATTTCTGTGACAAGGTCCTGTGCCCAGGGGATCCGTTGCACTTGCAGGCAAGATTCTCCGCTGCATTTCTCCAAAGACACTAACCTACAAATCCAGGTGTGCAATTCTTGAAGTCAAAGAAAATGTGCCATACGTTACTCTTTAATCACTGCCTCCCTATAAGTATAAACAGTTCAGCTGTAAAACATGCCTGTGCAGACAAGCCCATGCCGTGTGCACTGCACATGTGCACATACACGTACACACACACACACACACACACTCAATGTCATGTGTTACACACAGTAGAAAATTCCATGCTTTCAGGACAGGCACCAGCCGAATCCTTAAATTGTGAAACTAAGAACACAAGCAGTAAAACTTGTGATTTCAGGCCACTTTTGATTACATTTCTGGAGCTTGGCCAGCAGAGCAATTTCCAAGAAAACCAGCTCAGATGGTTCACGCACCAGCCTTAAACCATGCTCAGGGGGATCTTTGTCACGCTAAGGGGATGTTTCTTCTCCTCACCCCAGCTCAAGCTCCAAGTAATCAACTAAATCTCAAGTAAAGGACATCCCCAAAAATGTGTATAGAAAGAGGAGGGGCAAGCAGGACAGAACTGTCTCACACTGTGAGCGACTGGAGAGTCTGTGTACAACCAAACAATTCCACGCTCAGTGCTGCTAGTTAATAGGCAGGGCAAGCCGGAGCTTGGCTTTTGACAAAGGGGGGAAATGGACTGAGTTCAAACACGTTTCTCCCATATGTGGCCCTCTACCCATCACCCAGCCAGCCAAGAGAGTTGTTTCCCTCAAGTGGCAGCCTGGCCTGTGCAAGTCATGTCTATAACCCAGAGCTGACCGTGGAGTTTACAATAAAGTTCAAACTGGACCTCTGTCTGCACCGGATATGAGTTCAGAGCACATAATCCATTTCGGGGCGTCCACTCACACTGGGGCCTTGGGAGGGAAGAAGCAGCTGTGGGTTTCCTGACGTAGATCAGTGGGCAGTCGGGCTACCTTGAGTGTGTCAGGATGGAGTCTTCCTCCTCATTAGACACACAAGTCCATGAGAACTGCACTTTAAAGTTCCACATATGCATAGTAAGTGAACAGCTACGGGCCATTTATATGCATGGCATTCTGGGCGCCAGCCACCGACTTCGAACATGTGTCCCGTTTAGACTCTCACAGGCTCAACTTAGGGGAAACTATCCCAAAGTAAAAAATAACTGTTATTCTTTCTTTCTTTTTTTTCTTTGTTAATCCTCATCAGATAATTTTTTCCCACATTGATTTTTAGAGAGAGTAGAAGGGAGAGAGACACATTGACTGGTTGCCTCCTGCACACGCCCCACCTGAGGCTAAGGATCGGACCTGCAACCCAAATACCTGCCCTTGACTGGGAATCAAACCCGAGATCCTTTGGTGCACAGGCCAATGTGCTATCCACTGAGCAACACCAGCCAGGGCCAAAATTGTTTTTCTTTTACTTTGTTATTGTTTCTTATCTCTTTGGTGTTGTCATCTGTCTTGAGATTTTGAAAAATAAATATAAAAAATCTAGGCATCCAATGGTATAATTTTATTCATTCTCTAAGTATAGATAATAAATTAGCCTCTGGCCCTGGCCAGTGTGGCCCAGTCGTGAGAACAATGGCCTTTGCACCAAAGGGTCTCAGATCCGATTCACGGTCATGGGTTGCAGGTTGCATCCCTGGCCCCGGTGGGGCTCATGGGGGAGGCAACCAATTGGTGTGTCTCTCTCGCATTGAAGTTCCTCTCTCTCTCTCTTCCCCTGCCCTTCACTCTCTCTGAAAATCAATGGAAAAAATATCTTCAGATGAGGATTAGCAACAACAAAAATTAGCCTCTGTCTCTTATCCTCACAAAATAAATTCCAGACTGATCAAAAAACCTAATGTGAAAATAAAATAGTATTAGAAGGAAACATAAGAGAATATTTATAACCTTGGGATAAGAAAGGATTTTTAAGCAAGATATAAATCCCAGAAACCATAAAGAAAAAGATTTACAGAATTGATTGCGTAAAATTTTTAAACTTTGTGAAATAAAAAGCAATACAAATAAAGACTAGGAGAAATATTTACAACAGATATAACACAGAATTAACATCCAGAATAAATAGAGCACATTCAAATAAATAATAACATAAAAGCCACCCAATATTTAATGTGCAAGGAATAGTTATAGGAAATTCACAAATATAATAGGTCAGGTTGATAGAGCATTGCTCATAACCCCCAAATTTTATTTTTAGATATACACCCAACAGAAATGTATGCACATATATACTAAAAGTCAGGATAAGAATGTTCATAGCAACATTATTTGCTAATAGCTTTAAGTTGGAAATTACCCAAATGTTCATCAATGGATAAATTGTGGTGTATTCACATAATGAAATATAAAGAGCAATGTAAATGAATATATTACAGCTACAGGCAAGAGCATGGATGACTCAGAAGCATAATGTTGAATGAAGGAAGCCAGATGCAAAGGAGTGCATGTGTGTGATTCCATTGATATAAAGTTCAAAAACAGACACAACTAACCTACAGGGGTTAGATGTCAGGATAGAGATTACTTTGGGGGAAGTAAGAGAAGGTCTGATAATCTACTTCTTGACCTGGGTGGTGATTAAAGAAGAATTTACCTTGTGTTAATTCATTAGGCCCGTGGTCTGCAAACTGCGGCTCGTGAGCCACACACGGCTCTTTGGTTCCTTGAGTGTGGCTCTTCCACAAAATACCACGGCCTGGGCGAGTCTATTTTGAAGAAGTGGCGTTAGAAAAAGTTTAAGTTTAAAAAATTTGGCTCTCAAAAGAAATTTCAATCGTTGTACTGTTGATATTTGGCTCTGTTGACTAATGAGTTTGCCGACCACTGCATTAGGCAGTACACTTACAACTTGTGTACCATAACTCCAAATGGTGGGTAGGCATATGAAAAGATGTACAACCTAACTGGTAAATCAGAGGGATGAAATTTAAAATGACACAGCTTTTTCTGCACATGATGCTGGCAATTAAAAAAAACCTGATGCCACGTCCAGTGTTGATGAGTATGATGGTGGCTATCTAAATTAGAACAGAATCGCCTGGCTGGTGTAACTCAGTGGTTGAGCATTGACCCAGGAACCAAGTGGCCACCGGTTCGATTCCAGGTCAGAGCACATGCCCAGATTGCAGGCTCTATCACCTGTAGGGGGATGTGCAGGAGGCAGCTGATCATCATCGATGTTTCTATCTCTCTATCCCTCTCCCTTTCTCTCTCTCTAAAAAAAAGAAAAGATCCATAAAAACATATTTTAAAAAAATAAATTAGAACAGAATTTGAGGAGAGAGCCTTGGTATTTTTTTATCAAAAATTGAAATGTGCACGTATTTTGGTCCAGAAATTCCATTTCTAGGAATACCTCCTTCAGAAACACACATATGTGCACACATTTGTGTACAAGAATGTTTAATATTGTTTGCAATGGTAAAAAATGGCAAACAGCCTATGCATCCTATACAGCTATCGGAAGGAATGTGGCTGTTAAAGAAAATGGGGGAGGCCCTGGCCGACGTGGCTCAGTTGGTTGGAGCGTCATCCTATATACCAGAAGGTGGTGAGTTTGATTCCCAGTCTGAGCACATACCCAGGTTGTGGGCTGCATCCCTGGTCGGGGCAGGTTCTGGAGGCAACAGATCAATGTTTCTCTCTCTCTCTCTCTCTCCCTCCCTCCCTCTCAAAAAATCAATTCAAAAAAGAAAATAAGGGAAGCCTATATGTACCAATATAGAAAGATCTCCAGGGAACACTGTTAAAGTAAAGAGAGAGGGAGAAAGAGAGAGAGAGAGAGAAAGAGAGAGAGAGAGAGAGAGAGAGAGAGAGAGAGAGAGAGAGATCACAGAATAGAACATATTGCATAATCTTGTTCATGTATAAATGACTGAGTGTAAACTTTAAAAACTCACAAAAAATTCAAAACACAACTGAAATCTGGTGTGACTCATTTACCCAAATACCTTATAAAATAAACTTAGCTTCTCTCTCGAAACAGATTGCCCTGTTTAGGAATTCTGAGACTTTCTCTGAAAGGACTGCCCACAGAGGAAGGAGCTGCTTCTGGCTGCACAGCCTCCTAGCAGAGCCTCGGCTCTCAGAAATGCAGCTCCCACGCAGGCCTGAGCTACGGCACAGGCAGTGTCTCCAGATCTTTGTGCTGCGGAAGCACTTTTCACAATTAACTAATCCTCCTAAAGGGCGGGCGGGCGGGGCTCCCACACACTGGCACTCCCTCCCTTCGCCCCCTGCCCTCCTCTGGAATGCACACAGGCATCCCCCAGAAATGGCTGTACTTCGGCCCCCGCCCCACCTCGGCCCCCAAACTCAACTCGGCAAGGTGAGGAGGGCCTTCAAGGCATCCTCCAAGACAGGATAACAACTTGTTCTCCAGGAAGTTATACTGTTCTCATCTCTCCTGGCCCCACCTCCACCTGTCTCCCCCAGGCCTGCCCCTCCTGCCTCCTGAGGAAGAAGATTGTAACAGGCAGCCAGGAGAATGGCGTCCAATGCTGTCAATTTCCCCTGTGCCATTTTTTGCTCCAGGGTCCTTTGAACAAGAGAAAAATGTCTGGGGTCCTTTCCACTTCTTAGTTTGCAAGTAAAATAAATAGCAGGAGCAGTCTCTCTGTCGTTATTATTTTCAAATGGTTGGTGTCTGGAGCAAAGTTTCCCAGACTTTGGAATTTAACGAGCCTTTAACATTCCAAAAAGTTAGGATGGCTCATTTCTATTTTGCCAAGTACCGACATTTAAAAAGCAACGCGATGCCGAAACCGGTTTGGCTCAGTGGATAGAGCGTCGGCCTGCGGACTCAAGGGTCCCGGGTTCGATTCCGGTCAAGGGCATGTGCCTTGGTTGCGGGCACATCCCCGGTAGGCAGGAGGCAGTAGTGCAGGAGGCAGCTGATCGATGTTTCTAGCTCTCCATCCCTCTCTCTTCCTCTCTGTAAAAAATCAATAAAATGTATTTTAAAAATAAATAAATAAATAAAAAGCAACGCGAACTATTGTCATCATCACTTCAATGGCTGGGCACCTTAACACCGAAACAATGGGGTCATGACAATCTCTGATTCTAAAGCAGCACTTTAGACTTAGTACACTTACCTCTACGAACAATCCACACATATTTCACATAGATTGGTGAACATTTCCTCACAGGCTAGCACCAGCTCCCTTGGAAAGACCTGGCAGAGATTAAACCATAAGTTTTTAAACCTAGCTATGCCTGAGAAAGACAGGAAGGCATTAAAAAATACATATTCCAGCCCTAGCTGGTTTGCCTCAGTGGATAGAGCGTCAGCCTGCGGACTGCAAGGGTCCCGAGTTCGATTCCAGTCAAGGGCACATGTCGGGGTTGCAGTCTTGATCCCCAATGGGGGCGTGCTGAAGGCAGCCAATCAATGATTCTCTCTCATCATTGTTGTTCCTATCTCTCTCCCTCTCCCTCTCTGAAATAAATAAAAATATATTTTTAAAAATACATATTTCAGGTTTCTAACCCATATTTACTGTATCAATCAGTGAGCCTCATCAAGACTGGGGTATATGTTTTTGGGGGTTTTTTTGCATATAGAATTAAGTTTTTGTAAGGTAAAACTTTATATATACTTATAAGACATAAAATTTCAGTTATTAGGCAAATCAATCATACAAAACTGTTTCCAGCAGTAATTAAAGAAGTGATAACATTTTATCAGTGTAAAATGTCACAGAATTCAAGACACAACTTGGATCTTCAAGATCTGCTGCAGTAAAATGTGGTCAGTTTTTGTTTTTTTAAAATATATTTTATTGAGTTTTTTACAGAGAGGAAGGGAGAGGGATAGAGAGTTAGAAACCGATGAGAGAGAAACACCGATCAGCTGCCTCCTGCACACCCCCCTACTGGGGATGTGCCCGCAACCAAGGTACATGCCCCCGAACGGAATCGAACCTGGGACCCTTCAGTCCGCAGGCTGATGCTCTATCCACTGAGCCAAACCGGTTTTGGCAAATGTGGTCAGTTTTAAGATAAAATTCCTCCTCTGGATATCCTGCTCTCAATCAAGTCTTTCTTTATCACCATCATCTCACACAGCCGGAGAGCTGCGATTCCACCATGTTGTTCTGGTCTTTGGCCATCTTTACGTAGTCATTCTTGCCCCGAGCTGTACTCCAGCTGTTCTTGACAATCCGGTTATTTACTGTTATTTGATTCTGCTCCTTCAAAGCCATAGTCAACCACCAGAACGCCATGACCTAGGTCTTCACTGCTGCAGTCTGGATCACCACCAATGCCTTCTTCATGCATCTACAACAGAGATGGGCTCCACGGTTGCCACTGCCTCCGCGAGGGACCTCTCCTGCACACGGATGTCCACAAAACCAGCGTCATTGGCCACAGAATCCTCGGGCTTGTATTTGCAGGATCCAACCTTTGCATGATATGGATAGGATTCCTCTGAGTCCAGCCCTCTTTTGAACTTAACATACTGGAAGGCATTATCCATTAGGCCACCATTGCAGCCCTCATTGCCCGACCCTGAGAGCAGGCTACAAGGTTCTGATCACTCAGTGAAAAATAGGTTTGCCGGTTTTCTGGAACAGTCCAATTAGAACTACAGTGACCCTGGTCCTTCACCGAGTTACACAGCCTTCCTCTCTCGAATTCACAGTTGGGGGGTGTGGATTCCAGCAAAGAGAAGTTCCCGGAACACTTTTCTTTTCGTGTGCTTCTGGTTTTGAAGGCCATTCACCACCTGCCTGAATTCTTCATTGGTCATGTCACCAAAAGCATCCGTTGCCATGGTGAAGCTCTGTCTCCCTAGGTTGTATTCCTGGTTGTGCAGCTCAATCATTTTCATATTCTTCTCCCACATTGTTCTCCTCCATCCTCCTTCATTCAAGCCATATAGTTTTCTGTGTGTTGCTTTCCACTGGTTCCTTCATGCATCTAAACTTCCATCAAGTTTTGGAGCAGCTGAAATTATTCCTAAGCAAAGGGCAGTCAGGAAGAGGGAAGGATTCATGTTTTTAAAACCTGCGCGGGCACAGCTGCACAGGTACAGTCAGTATATGCAGGTCCAGGGGTCTTTGAGCAAGACTAGAGTATGTGTATATATATTTTTTTAATCTTTTTTACTGTGGTGAAACGTATATAATATAGAATTTACCATTTTAACTAACCATTTTTAAGTGTGCAATTCTATGCCATTAAGTATATTCACCGTTTTGTGCCATCATCACCACTATCCTTATTCAAAACAGAAATTCTGTACCTGTCAAATAATAACTTCCCATCTCCTCCTCCCCCAAACTCCTGGTAACCTCTTTTTTACTTTCTAGATACCTCATAAAATATGTGTTCTTTTGTGTTTGGTTTATTTCACTTAGCATGATGTTTCAAGGATTATCTATGTCATAGCATGTATTAGAATCTTATTCCTTTTTATAGCTATACTAGAGGCCTGGTGCACGGAGTGGGGAGGTGTCCCACAGCCCGGCCTGCACCCTTTCCAATCTGGGACCCCCTTGGAGGATGTCCGACTGCCAGGATTGGGCCTAAACCAGCAGTCAGACATCCCTCTCGCAATCTAGGACCACTGGCTCCTAACCACTCACCTGCCTGCCTGCCTAATGCCCCCAACTGCCCTCCCCTGCTGGCCTGATCGCCCCTAACCCCCTGCCAGCCTGATCTCGCCCCTAACTGCTCTCCCCTGCCGGCCTGATCACCCCTAACTGCCTTTGCCTCGGCCCCCACCACCATGGCTTTGTCCGGAAGGAAGTCAGACGTCCGGAAGATGGCCAGTCTAATCAGCATATTACCCTTTTATTAGTATAGATCAGTGATGGGCAACCTTTTGAGCTTGGTATGTCAAACTTTGCCAAAAAACTGAGCATAACTCGGGTAGTGTGTCACTTTGAGGAAAAAACTAACTCCAAGACTCTAGTCACAAATGTTTCATCCTCAGGAACAGCAAATGTTTCATCCTTGGCATGCGGCCGCGTGTCATCAGAAATGGCTACGCGTGTCAGTGCTGACACGCGTGTCATAGGTTCGCCATCACTGGTATAGATAATATGCCATTATATGTAGTTATCACATTTTGGTGGACAATTGGGTTATTTCTACCTTTTGGGCTATTGTGAATAATGCCACTATGAACATTGGTACATAAGTTTCTATTTCAGTCCCTGTTTTCAATTCTTTTTTTATTTTTATTCAAATGCCTCTATAAATAGAAAATGCTGTTTGTTTTACAATATGGATTTAAACCTTCACTTGTGTTAACTTCAAGTGTGACTGTGCTGTTGGTGGTGTCAGAAATTTAGACGATTTCAGACATCATTAATTTGCTTCAGCATTTCTCCTGTGTGCTCACCCTTCACTTTTAGGATGGACTGGATGCACCTTCGCTGGTAGGCACTGAGAGCAATGGTGGGCTTTTGAGGACTTGGTACCTTTTCCATCTTTTGCTGCTGATAACCTTTTTTCATAATAACCTGTTTGATGGCATTGCCCAAAGGTCAAAATTGATCAGGCATCAGCTGTAATTCATTCTTCATATCTCTCTCGCTATCAGAGAGAACTGGGAGCTGCGAATGAAAACTGTGACGTACTTTACTCACCCTGTTCATATCTTCTTGTTTTCCCTTGACTTTCTCATATCTGTCTGCTAAGCACTCAGCCATTTCCCATAGACTTTTCCTCTCTTCTCGACAATAACTGCAATCTTCTCGTTGTTTCTTTTTTTGGTCACATAGTAATTTGACCCTCAGCTGGACCTCCTCCTTCGCCAGGTCCTGTTTAAGAATGTACTGTTCCCTGAACACCTGGGTGGCTCTGCTGATGAGATGAAGACATTCCTTATCAGATGATTTCAAAAATGCTGGATTTGCAGCACTATCTTACAGAGTGCTTCTAAAATGCTTTTCAAAGGAATCCGAGGGTTCAGCCAGGATTCAGAGGGGAGGCTCTACCACTGCAACATCTTGAGTACAAAGCAGGGGAGGAGATGCTGGGTGGACTGTGCTTAATAAAGGCCTTGGGGAGGCATTTGTACGTACTGGTGATGCAAATCGTCACGGGCCCCAGAGTCCTCACATCAGAGCTGACTGCCCGCACGGCATTGGCTTCATACAAACACTATGTTCCACAAAGCATTTCTATTTGGGAGTAACTTCCTATAAACTATCTTTATCTTCATCTGATCCAAGAAATGTAATTGGAAATTTCTAAATCCAATTAGCCCAACACTATGTTCATCAGCTTCCTGAGTCCAGTGATAGCTTGAGGGACCCTTGGGATCTCTGTGACGACTGATCGGACAAGAAGAGTCAGAATCAAAGGGATCACCCTCTACAAATGCCAGCTTCAGGGCAAGCGCCAGCTCCACACACTCGGAGAAGGGATGAGGTCGGCCCTGCAATCCCAGGACCTTTCTGATGTTTGGTCATCTTCTTCTTCCCCGTCCCGCACAACACAGCGACACAGCTTCCTGATTCAGTAGCGATCACTAAGACACTGGGGACACCGGGCAAGCAGAGTACAGCACAAACATTGTCACCATAGTTACCCTCCGCTGCAGGATGTATGGGCAATAGACCTAACAGCTTCCTCGTATTCCCAGGGCTGTGTAACACACTGACGTATGTAAGGAAAGTCTCCCCATTCTCATATAAGATGTGCAGTGGGTAGGCCACTACTTGGTCTTTGCCTTTTTACCTGAATTTAATTTGGGGGACAATTGCCAATGGCCCAAAGTCAAGTGCAACTGCTGTCTCTCCTAGAGATGTGGCACATGTCCTGCCTTTATTTGAGTACTAGAGGCCCAATGCACGAAATTCGTGCAAGGGGCTCGGCCCTCGGAGCTGCAGCGGCTTGCCTTGGCCCTCGCAGGCCTGGCTTCATCTGGAAGGTCCTCCAGAAGGACGTCCGGAAGGACATCGGGAAGGTTGTTTGGCTGTTCAGTCTAATTAGCATATTTCGCTTTTATTATTATAGATGAGACCTTCCTCTTCTGCTTCTGACAGTGTGATGACCTCAGGGGGTGTCTGGGGCTCACGTAGAGAGTAAATTCTTGTTACGCTGTCTGATGCTAACAGCACCCCATGGGGATCCAGCATTTCACTCGGATACCAGGCAGCATGCTTTGGAGTCAGAGAGGTAGAACTGGTGAACAGTCTCAGCTATTGGGGTGGTACTGGGGTTCCCTGTTCATTTTCCACCTTCAAATTCAGAACTCATCCCCCACCATTTAGGTAATTCTAACACCATAAGTCCTTTTATTCTTATAAGTGCTACGTGATGCTGTGTTGGACTTAACAAGACTTGATAGATTTCTAACAAGGCTGGATTTATGCAAAGCAATCTCTGGTTGTAGGGGAGGGAGGGCGCCTCACCCACGCCGCTGAGGCCCCGAAGGCAAACCACTAAGTAAGAGCTGTCTTCTCCTTCCCACAGGAAGAGTTCTCCACTGAAGCCTAAGACCAGGTTTCTTGTCACCAACTGTGGCGGCAGCAGAGAGACAAAGGCAATGATAAGAAGCCGGTTTCTCAGCCTCTGTGGGCTCTGGGTTTTCAGTCCCTCCCAGAGCCACGGAATAGGACATGGGTCTCTGTTTTCAACTCCTTTAGGAGAAATTGCTGGATCATATGGTCATCCTCTGTCTAACTTTGTGAGGAACCACTGACCTGTGTTCCACAACAGCCGCACCGTTTTACATTCCCACCAGCAATGCACGAGAGTCCTGATTTCCCCACATCTTTGCCAGCACTTGCTATTTTCTGGAGGTTTTTTTGTTTTTCTTAGTTTTTGTTTGTTTGTTTTTGTAATAGCCATCCAAAGAAGTATGAAGCAATATCTCATTGTAATGTTGATTTCCCTAAGACTAATAATGTTGAGCATCTTTTCATGTGCTTATTGGCCATATGTAAATCTGCTTTAGAGAAATATTTAGTTCTTTGCCCATATTTTTTCCCCAAAAAACAACAGCAATTTATTATTTCTCACAATTCTGAAGGTAGAATGGGTGATAATTCTGTTGACTCGGGTCACTCATGCAGCTGCATTTTTTTCAGTGGTTGAGCTGGGCTGGAAGAGCCATAAGACCTCACTCGTTATCTGCCTACTTTAAAATTAGGTTGTTTTGGATTTTCTGGTGTTGAGTTAGAGCAATTTTTAATATATTCTGGATATTAATCCCTTATCAAATAGATAATTTGCAAATATTTTTTCCCATTCTATGGATTGTCTTTCCTCTCTTGATAATGACCTTTGATGTATTAAATTTTTATTTTGTTGAAGCCCAATTTGTCTATTTTTTTAATCTGTGCTTTTGATGTCACATCAAAAAAAATCAATATCAAATCCAATGCCATGAAATGCTTTTCCTATGTTTTTCTAATTTTATAGTTTAGCTCTTAAGTTTAGGTCTTTTATCCATTTTGAGTTGACTTTTGCATATGGTATAAGATAAGGGTCCAATTTCATTCTTTAGAATATGGATATTCTGTTTTTCTAGCACTATTGGCTGAAAAGATTGTCTTTTCCCCATTGAATGGTCTTGGCACCTTTGTAAAAAAATAACAACAAAAAACACGTGAGCATAGATGCAAGGGTTTTCTTCCAGGCTCTCTATTCTATTCCATTGGTCTATATGTCTGTCTGTATGCCAGTACCATGCCACTTTGATTACTGCAGCTTTGTAGTAAGTTTTAAATCAGGGAGTGTGAAAACTTTAACTTTCTTCTTCTTTTGCAAGATTGTTTTTGACTGTTCAGGCCCCTTCAAGATTCCATATGAGTTTTAGAATGGGTTTTTCTATTCTTCAAAAATAGTGCTGCTGAGATTTTGATAGAAATTGCATTGAATACGTAGAGCAATTTGGGTAATATTTTATCTTAACAATATCAAGTCTTCCAATACCTGAACACAATATATTGTTCCAGTTATTTACATTTTTTTTAATTTCCTTCAGCAGTGCTTCGTAGTTTTCAGTGTACAAGTCTTTAGCCTCCTTGGTTAAAAATTTATTCTTAAGCATTTATTCTTTTTAATATCATGGTAAGTGGAATTATTTTTTCAATTTCCAGTTCAGATTTTTCTTTGCTAGTGTATAGAAATGTAACTGATTTTTATGAGTTATTTTTTTTTATCCTACAACTACTGAATTTGTTTTACTCTAGCTGGTGTGCATGTATGTGTGCACACATGCATGTTGGTGAAATCCTTAGGATTTTCTACATATAAGGTCATGTCATCTGTGAACAGAGATCATTTTACTCCTTCCTTTCCAATTTGGGTGTCTTTTATTTCTTTCTGACACTTAATCATGCTGGCTAGAACTACAAATACTATGTTGAATAAAAGTGGGTATCCTTGTTTTGCTCCTGATCTTAGGAGAAAAGCTTTCAGTCTTTCATCATTGAGTATGATGTTAGCTGTGGGTTCTTCATATTTGGCCTTTATCATGTTGAAGAAGTTTTCTTTTATCCCTAGTTTATTGAGTGTTGAATTTTGTCAAATGCTTTTTCTGCAGCAATTGAGGTGAACATGTGGTTTATTCTGCCTTCATTCTATTAATGTGGTGTATGACATTGGTTGGTTTTCACATGTTGAACCATCCTTGCAAGCTAGGAATAAGTCAAATTTGGTCATGATATATAAGCCTTTTAATATATTTCTGAATTCAATTTGCTAGTATTTTGTTGAGGATTTTTGAATCTATAGTCATAACAGACCTTGGTTTGTAGTTTTCTAGTAGAGTCTTCTTCTGGCTTTCGTATCAGGAAAGTGCTGTTCTCATAGAATGAGTTAGGAAGTGTTCCTTCCTCTTCAATTTTTGGGAAGACTTTGAGGAGAAGGATTGGTGTTAATTCTCCTTTAAATTTTTGGTGGAATGCATTAGTAAAGTCATTGAGTCCTGGAATGTATATTTCTAAGCCAACTTCTTCTCCTCCTCTTACTGCTATGATTCTAATATACAGTTGGGTTTGGGACCAACTACCCAAAATACCTGACTTGAATGCCCTTGGGTATAACTTAATAAACTAGTAACATCTAGTAACATTGAGTTTTTAAAAAGAGAGTAATGTAACCAAGCTACCCAGCTCTAGAAATGCCTTCAGGAGGGAAACCAAAGGACATAGGGGTGAGCAAGCCTCTGAGAGCAAGGGCGTCCCAGCCTCAGGAGGGCCAAGGTAAGTAAGTATGTCCAAACCGTAAAGAATTTTCACACACAAAATTTATTTGAGCCAAACAGGATATTTCTAGAAGCAAGATCTCAACAGACAGAGAAAAGTGCCTCTGAGAATGGCAGTTTGCTGCTCCTTTTATGCATTTGCAATTAAGGAGGGGATGTGAGGACCATTACAGGAAGGTGGGAGAAAGCAAGGTGGGGACTGGATTTCAGGATAGTTAGGATTATGTGCTCTTTAGAGGGTGGTTACTCTGAAAAAAAGAGGCATTTCAAAGGTGTGTAAATCTAGATGCACAGAAACAATGGGCAGGGCTTGCTTAAAGCAAAGATAAACCTCTTAGTCCAGCCGTCATGGCTCAGTGGTTGAGTTCAATTCCCTGTCAGGGCACATGCCCAGGTTGTGGGCTCAAGCTCCAGTGTGGGGCATGCAGGAGGCAGCCGATCAATGATTCTCTTTCATCGTTGATGTTTCTATCTCTCTCTCCCCCTCCCTTCCTCTCTGAAATCAACAAAAATATATTTTTTAAAAAACGATAAACCTTTTACTAAAGAAGGTATATGCCTGGGATGTGACTACTGACCAGGACCTGCCCAATTAGGAATGTATGATCAGATCAGCCTGTGAGGTTACTTCCCTAGAACCCCTGGTGTGCAGGTTCACCTGACTATAGCAGCTTCCATCTAACTAGCTTCTTCCCACAGTTGTAGCAGGTCTGTAGCCACTAGAGTTCTGCACAAGTCCTTAGTCTGAGAGTGAAGGGAGGAGGTGTTATGTACAAAATGCAACTCAGAGGAGTCAGATGGCCAGGGGTCAGGTCCCTCTGAGATCTGGGCCAAGTGGATGGTGCTATGACAGGAAAGAGGAAGCTTCTTGGCACAGATTAATGTGAGGTTATTCTTACTAAAATATTTTCTTAGTCTACTGATGCACAAAGATCACAGACAATGAAAAAGTGTCATAAACCTTGCAATTAGACAGAAGAGCAATTTCCTACAGGTCCCTTTGCCTTTTAAACTCCGTCTCTCTTCTCCTCGCCCCCATCTTTCTCCAGGCACTAGGCTATGTTTCCAGTAAAAAAAACTTGTTTGGCCACTTGTGTAGAAAGAGGAATTAATGTAATATTTGAATTCTCAAAGGACTGGTTCTCCTTGGGAGCAAGTAGCCAATCGAATATCCAAGAAAGAACAAAATGTCACCAAGCCTGAATGAGAAGTTCTTCAATCATCCTGCAACGTCCTGGATGTACGCACAGAGCAGTTTCCTCTCCCCTGGTGAGTCACACCTCCCACACCCAGCGGGGTGCAGAAACACTGAGTGAGACCTGGATAAAATAGTAAGAACAAGTCAGGCAGGTAAAACATTCCCCTGCTGTCAGTTTGATGAAATGCTGAACCCTGCCTCAAGGTGGAGGGAGTTCCGAGGAGGGTTTTCAGCAACACAAGGTTTTATGGGACCCCGCGGAAACGAGGGGCCTGCAATAGGGCTTGGAGATCTTTAGTCCCACAGATAGTTCCATCTTTAAACACAAAAGTGTGTGGAAGCTCCGAACACAGAGGTTTTGTTTGTCTTGTATTGAGGGGAGGGCACTTCTACAAAGTTCTCGGCCTTGAATAGATGATAAAAGACAATTTGGAAGATCTGAGTTTCCTTTTCAAAATCCAAGATGTAGGTAAACCAACAAACACTTACACTGTTCCTATCTCAACCCTCCCGCCCCCCTTTCAGCTCACACCTATGAAATGGAGAAGAGGCAGTGATAACAGCATCCCAGCCATTTAGAACTGGCTCAGAGACCAAAAGAGATCATAACATTAGAAGAGATGATAGCATTAACAAGAAAGGCTGTGATTAAAAATCAAAAGCTTGCCCTAACTGGTTTAGCTCAGTGGATAGAGCCTCAGCCTGAGGACTGAAGGGTCCCAGGTTCAATTCCAGTCAAGGGCATGTACCTTGGTTGCAGGCACATCCCCAGTAGGGAGTGTGCAGGAGGTAGCTGATCGATGTTTCTCTCTCATCCATGTTTCTAACTCTCTATCCCTCTCCCTTCCTCTCTGTAAAAAAATAAATAAAATATATATATTTTTAAAAATCCAAAGCTTGAGACCCAATGCTCAAATATTTTCAGCTACTGTTGGATCAGCAACATTATTTCTCAAGGGAGAGAAAGGCTGGTGGGCTTGCAAAGGTGTGCACTTACCTACCAGGATGAGGTAGCCTCAGCTGTGACCGTGATGAACACAGAGGTTCCTCTGTCTCTTTATATAAACAGAAAATGTTCCAAATAAACTTGCACGAGGTCATTTCATCGTTATCGTGATGGTTTTTTTTTTTTTTTTAATTTCTTTATTGATTAAGGTGTCACATATTTGTCCTCATCCCCCCATTCCCATCCCACACCCCTCCCCTTGGATGCCCCAACCCTCTGTTGAACTTAAGCATTGGTTAGGCTCATATGCATGCACACAAGACCTTTGGTTGATCTCTCCCCCCTCCCCCCACCCTCCCCTATCCTCCCTCTGAGGCCCGATAGTCCGATCGATGCCTCCTTGTTTCTGGTTCTGTTCTTGTTCATCAGTCTATGTTGTTCATCATTTCCCCTAGATGAGCGAAATCATGTGTCACTAGAGATATACTTATAAGAATTGAATGTGAGACGAGCAATAATAGTTATGCTGACAGGCAAATGAATCAGTCTGTAGTGAGTTTCTTTCTGGACCAACAGTTCTTTTGAGACCCAATATCAATGTCCACCAGTTCCCTATGAGTACATGTCGGCACTGACCCCTCAGCTCTGGATGGTGGACAAATGGTGGTAATGCAGGTCCGACTCCCTCTGGTTTGGTCTCGGCCGGACCCAGGGGCACTGATTCACCCGGATCCAGGGGCCCACGCCTCACCCGGACCCGGGGCCAGGCTCACCCGGATCCAGGGGCCCACGGCCTCACCCGGACCCGGGGCCAGGCTCACCCGGATCCAGGGGCCCGCGGCCCCACCCGGACCCGGGGCCAGGCCCACCCGGATCCA
The DNA here is from genome assembly GCF_951640355.1 of Cnephaeus nilssonii. Taxonomy (NCBI): domain Eukaryota; kingdom Metazoa; phylum Chordata; class Mammalia; order Chiroptera; family Vespertilionidae; genus Cnephaeus; species Cnephaeus nilssonii. The sequence goes on along the minus strand of NC_137075.1, from coordinate 68,502,505 downwards.
GGGGCCCGCGGCCCCCCCCCCGGACCCGGGGCCAGGCCCACCCGGATCCAGGGGCCCGCGGCCCCCCCCGGACCCGGGGCCAGGCCCACCCGGATCCAGGGGCCCGCGGCCCCACCCGGACCCGGGGCCAGGCCCACCCGGATCCAGGGGCCCGCGGCCCCACCCGGACCCGGGACCCAGGCTCACCCGGATCCAGGGGCCCGCGGCCTCACCCGGACCCGGGACCCAGGCTCACCCGGCTCCGGGGGCCCGCGGCCTCACCCGGACCCGGGGCCAGGCTCACCCGGCTCCGGGGGCCCGCGGCCTCACCCGGACCCGGGACCCAGGCTCACCCGGATCCGGGGGCCCGCGGCCTCACCCGGACCCGGGGCCAGGCTCACCCGGATCCGGGGGCCCGCGGCCTCACCCGGACCCGGGGCCCAGGCTCACCCGGATCCAGGGGCCCGCGGCCTCACCCGGACCCGGGGCCCAGGCTCACCCGGCTCCAGGGGCCCGCGGACCCCCCGGACCCGGGGCCAGGCCCACCCGGATCCAGGGGCCCGCGGCCCCCCCGGACCCGGGGCGTGATGGTTTTTGTCAATAAACACGTATTAGGCATCCACTTGGCCAGCACTGACCCAACCAGACCTATTTCAACTTCCCTGAACCATCACCTGGATGGCAAACATCTCCAGGAGCATTGCTTCAACACTCTTCTGGAATTACATCCATCAAATTTGTATATAGGTATGTGACACAAGCTTTCATTGTAAGTAGGTCCTAAAATAGAGGCTTATAATTAGCTCTCTGGGGAGGCAAATCTGTGGTAGAGCAGAGCTCAGCAGAAGAACAGTCAAGGCAGGTGTTGAAGAAACACTGCGTGGAAGAGGGGGGGTACAAAGGTTATTTGAAGTGCAGGTAATACCACGGAAGTAGTAAAGAAAAGGGAGTCTAGTTACAATTCCCATCCATATCAACATGTGGTTCTGAAAGGGTGCTTGCAGTTTATCTAACACCAGGCAATCTTGGAGGTGCAGTGGGCTGGATTGTAAGATACACAGTCCTGGACAGGTCACAGCTCCATGAGGACAGCATTATGTCCATCCATGTCTCCAGCCCCGTGGTCAGCACCTGCCCCACAATTCATGTTCCTTAAGTCACATCCTTCCAGACCTCCCCATTTGTTACTTTCTTAACCTTTTTTTCATCTAAATCTAAGACTAGACATCAAACCCTTATGTCTCTAAATTTAAGCACCCTGCCATTGTACATAGAACTGGCCTTGATACAGAAGGAGTGCAGTAAAGAAAGCAAAACTACAAATTGTAGCAACAGTAGCTGGTGATGATGGTAAATCTCAGCCCACTAGAAAAGTCTCTCTCTCTCTTTTTTTTTAAGTCTCTTTTGATTCCCTTTAGCCAACCTGTATCAAGCACCCTTGTGTGCCGAACAAACACCATGCTAGATGCTTCGGAAATATAAGAAGGCAGTATAATAAATGGTCTATACCCTCAAGGCATTTTAGTTTAATTGAAAAGAACAGTGATATGTAGCTATAGATACAAGAATCGGAGTTCTAGGACATGAGCAGTGTAACAGTCAGGAGACTTGGAGCCAGATTGCTTTGGGTTGAATCCTAACTCTATACCACTCAAGCCGGGATTAGAGCAGCACAAAACGTAAGAGGGTGTGCCAAACACAACCCAGTAATCACGATACATAATATTTTAATATGATGTTTTAAAAAATCAAATTAATGTAAAAGCTGTATGATGCACAAAATAGCAAAAGTTTAAATAAAGGCAGGTTCCAATAATGCTGCGCCAAGTCATATTGCAGCCCAATGCCAAAGGGAAAATGTGCATCCCTATATACATGGCTCCATGTATGTTTTACTGGTTTAAATACTTCATTTTTACCCCAAACAGAATTTGTTATAATTTTATTTTCCTGGCTTTCCTGGAAGCAAACCCATCACTCACCAGCTTTGTAATCCTAGGCGAGTTTCTTCTCCTGTAAAAAACGAAGGTAGGGAAAACAATGCTATCCGACAGGGTTGTGAAGATTAAATGGGTTGTTGTGTGTTAAGCACTTACAAGAGCGCCCAGCCTATACAAATTCTCTTCGAAGTAAGCCCTTCTTGTTGCTGTGTCTTTATTATATAGACAATGAAAGTTTTAGATCAGAAATGAGAGATCAGTGTTAGCTGAGATGATTGTCACTCACTATGTGATACATCATCACCTGGATCTCTGGGGGTAGGCTGCCTGCTCACCAGTCTATAGCCTGGTCTATAATAGGTCAAGTCCCATAACAGGCACTACTATAGGGAAGGTGGGATTTGAATTGGTTGGCCTTGAATAAGTAAATATAGGGTATCCCCCCCAAAATGTATATACACACTTTGAATAATTATAAAGGCAGTGTTCATTAAAATACATTTTATCTTTAAAATTGAGCTAGCAGCGGTTACAGTGTGTATACTTTTTTGGAACACACTGTATTAGGAATAGAATTGGAGATGATGAAGGAGGGTATGATGACTTTAAGTGTACTAAGTTGGAATTACTAGCAATGCACCCAATTGGAAATATCCATCAGCCAAATGGATATGTGATTTAGCACTTGGAAGAGGGCCAGAACCAAAGTGTAAATTTGTGTATAAGTCACGTGGTTGTGATAGGAGCATCGCACAAACAAGTAATTGCATATGGGTTAATAAAAGATGTGAACTAACAACAACAAAAAAGAGACAGGTGGCCCTGGCCAGTTTGGCTCAGTGGATAGAGTATCTGCCTGTGAACTGAAGGGTCCTGGTTCAATTCCAGTAAAGG